>NW_025063692.1:17192500-17925000 GCF_018153295.1 Drosophila grimshawi | reverse complement strand
TGCGATACTACTCAACGCTCAATACTCAAATGCACATCGATGCTACTCAATTTATGAGGCGTTAACAGTGCACTGTTAACGCACATTTGCGTCTGCTCACTTTGGCACTGTTAACTACAGCAAACTTCAGACGGCTAGAAACATTTAACAGCACTTGCAATTGAAAATTGCTTTCAGCAAGTTTAATTTGGTTTTCATTCTGTTTTTATTAAAATGTTGCAGCTAATATGGTGCCGCCATCGCGGCCCAATGTCACCCGCCTATCGGACGACGCCGTCATGCTGCGATGGAATGTGCCCAAAAACGATGGCCTCCCCATACAGTTCTTCAAGGTGCAATATCGCATGCTCGGCGACAGTTCGCGCAAAATTCCGCGCGAAAGCTGGCAGACGACCAACGAGAATATACCCTATGGCAAGCAGCGAGAGCGGGAGAGGGAGAGGGATCGGGAGCGAGAGCGTGATCGTGACCATCACCATGAGCATCTCGTGAACTCGGCGCTGAGTGGCGTCAAGAATTTCACATCGTCCGTTTCGGGACTGCGTCCGGATCGCAATTATCGCTTCCGCATCATTGCCGTCTATTCGAACAATGACAACAAGGAAGGCAACACCTCCATCAAGTTCTTCCTGCAGCGTGGCGCCGCCAAATCGAATCTGCCCGTGCCCGAGCTGCGTCAAATCGAGCCCAACTCGGAGTCGGCCGTCGTCCTCCACTGGACACTCACGGCCGTCCAGCAGCAGCAACAGCAGCACACCATTGATGGCTATTATGCCTACTATAGGCCGGCAGCCTCTGCCGCCGAATACCTGAAGGCCACCGTCGATGGCGGCCATGCCCGTCACTTTAAAATTGATCTGCTCGATCCGGGCACCGCCTACGAGTTCAAGCTGCAATCGTTCAATGCTCACGCTGCCTCCGAGTTCAGTGAGATCAAACAGGGACGCACTCTGAGTAAGTCTTTATTAATTGATTTTTGCACATTTAATCTTTGGAAAGCTTTTTGGGCTGATTGATTGAGTGAATGGCTGATTCTGTTAAATGATTGATTGATATGTTGATCTTGTAACTGTCGGATTGAAGAAATGCTTAACCTATTAACTAAGATTGATTTATTTTGTGTCTAGCTTGACCAACTAATTGATTGACTTGGTGACTGATTGATTCATTAATAACTGATTGAAGAACAGTTTGACTCATTGACTGATCTTCATTAATTAATTGTCTAGCTGATTGATTGCTTAACTAACTAATTGACTGACTTGATGGCTGATTGATCAATAATAACTGATGGATTGCAGAACTGCTTGTCATAGTCAATCTAAGACTAATTTATGTATTGCTTAGCTGATTGATTGCTTAACTAACTAATCGATTGACTGGATGACTGATTGATTCAATACTAACTTATGATTAGTTGATGGACTGTTGATTGATTTCATGATGTACAGCAAGTGTAATTATGTGACTGATTGATTGACGGACTGACGACGGCTCTTCTAATACTATAATTAACTGATTGATTGAGCGAATAATAATATAATATTGATATTAAAATTGTTTCCCCTCTTCCATCTCTCCACCTCCATCCTGACAGAAACTTCCGGTCACTCGAGCAGCGCCTCCACACCGGCAGTTGTGGCCGTGCCGAATGGTGCCAATGGCAACGCCGGCGAGCAGGAGAACTCCATTTATCCGGTCATCGCAGGCGCCGCCGGTGGCGGCCTACTTCTTCTCATTGCCATTGTGGTTGCCTGTCTGTGCCTGCGACGTCGCAACAATGCTCAGCCCGAGGGTAAGTCCAAACTCAGTCAGCTGGGGCGCTACTATTCCCACATATGACATTTTCTTTCGTTTCAGATGAGAACAAGCCGCAATTGGACCACATCCAAGCGGATTTTGTTACATCCTCTGTGTTGGGCGTGGCGCCACATCACAATCACAATCATAACCACAGCCTCGGCCACAACCACAATCATAATCACAATCAAAAGTCGGGCGATGTGCGTCGATTGAATGGGGTTATTCCACGCATGAATATCACGCCCAATCCTCTCGCTCAGGATCCTGCAGCTGATAAGGTGAGCTGTTGTCAAATGATCTCTTTAAAATGCTCCCACTTCTCCATATCTTTCCACTCGCATCTATTTTGTATCTCAAACAAAACAAACCAAAACCAATATAGAAAAATACAAAAAACAAAAACCCTTTTCGCTGGTTGCTTGGTCAAAATTTAAAATACATATATAAAAAAAAAAAAGAAAAAGAAAAAATGTTTCTCGCCTCGCTTTGCTTTTAAACTGTTGCTGCTGCTGGCATATTTCTCTCTCCCTCTCGCTCACGCTCTCGCTGTCCCTGTCCCTGTCTCCCCCGTTGCTTTCAGTGGACTTCTTGCTGTTTACCCAACTATTCAAATTCTACATTAGAATAATACTATACGTCTCCAACTCTATGTACAAATATAAGAGGACATTTTTCCAAACATTTTAAAAGCGTAAAATGATTTCAATTTGTAATTAAGTTTTTATTTTTTAAATTGCTTCTATTAATCGCATCATTGGACAAATAAGAATCTATATTCGAATAAAAAACAGAGCCAAATCGCTTTGTGAGTATGTTCTATATCTGTATCTATATCTTATTATAGTATTTACCATCATAAGTAGTTAATGGAATCTCGCTCTGATCTAGATATCGGCATTTTTCTATAGCTATCTGTCTCTCGCCCTTTACCCACCTAGTCTTTGATTGTTTTTTGTCCTTCTCTTTATCTCTATCTCTCTCTCCCTCTCTTCCATTTTCTCTCTATCACTCTTATATATCTGTCTTTATTTCTATATTTCTCTCTATCGTTATCTCTATATTCTCCAATTCTCCACCTGTCTCTCCGTACTGCCTGTTTCGCTCTTCTTTTTTTTATTTGTTTCTTTAAAATATTTGTCTTCATCTATGCTCTCTCTCTCTCTCTCTCCTCCTGTCTCGCTCTCTCCTCCTGTCTCGCTCTCTCCTTTTGTTTCTTTCTATCATCCTGTCTCTTTTTTCTCTCTTTCTTTCTCAGTCTCTCTCTTTTTTGTCTCTTTCTCTCTCTCCCTCTCTCTCGTCCTCCTCTTGCTTATCATTGTCTGGTTTTATTCTTTCACTAATTTCTCCTATAAACATTTATATCTTTCCCAAACTCTCACTTTATTTCTCCCATTCTATTTTTCGCCGCTGTTCCTCCCGCCTGTATTTGGGCTGTCTCTGTCTCTCTCTCTGTATCTCTCTCTATTGGTTCGTGGTCTTTGATCTTCTGTTCTGTGGACTCCGAAATCTCTTGTCGGTTTTCTCTTCGCCTCCGTTCGCCAAAGCCAAACTGAGCAGCGTCCCCTGTTCCAGAATCGCAATGTAATGGAGCTACGCTTCCTGCCACCCAACGGCATCACCAGCACCACCAACACCACCACCAGCAGTAGCAGCAGCACCACCACCACCACCACCACACCCAACCACAACCACACGAACAGCAGCACAGTCGAGCCAATTAATGCCAATCCAGACGGGATTGCAGATGTCGAAATGGATGTGGATGTTGATGTTGATGTGGATGCTGCTGCCACTGATAATGCGCAGACGGGCGGCGCCTCCTCCTCATGCGAGACCTTGGAGGCCTGTGACGGTCTCACACAACAAAAACAACAACAACAGCAGCAGCAGAAGTTGCCCGCAACGGAGGCGCCCAGCAAACCGCTGCCGCCGCTGCCTTTGCCCAAGAAAACTGCAGCTGCCAAAGCGCAACAACAACAGCAGCAGCAGCAGCAACAGCAAGAAGTAAACCAATTGAATACAGTGATCGCTTGCTAATGAAAACTGCTACAGATGTTCAACATTTTGACAATCGAATTTGAAATATCGTCTGAAAATTTATGCAAAGCAATTTTTTATTTATTCTCTTTGTTTTGCAATTTTTCTTTTGATCTGGAAACATTTAATACACCTTAAACTTAATGATCTGGTCATGAAAGTGTTTTCAATTAGCGAGCGATCACTGTACCACAAAATTGACAAGTAGAACAAAAAAATAAGAAAAAAAAAGCAGTTTGAGAATCGTATTTTATATTTTGTTGCCAAGTCAAAGCCAAACTACCCAAGCACATGCACCACTCACCCATCCAACCACCCACCCAACCACCCGACCACAACAACAACAGCAACTCCCCATTTCAGCAGCATATTTGTTAAACATATTTCACTAATCTCTCTCTCTCTCTCTTTCTCTATCTGCTGTCTCCTTCGCTCTTTAGACAAATGCATTGGCAATTGCGGCAGCTGCTGCACTGCATCAGCCGGGACTGCATCATGCGCAGCCGTATCATGCGCCCGGCACGCCTACATTTCCCCTCAAGCGACACGATTTTCAGCAGCAGCTGCAGGCACCGCCCGTGCCACCTCATGCTGCCTACTACCAGCAACAGCAGGCGGCATCTGGTGGCGCTTCGCCCATGCTGGATCAGCAGCGACGCACGCTGGAGCGCAGCGTGCGCAGCCTGCAACAACAACAACAGCAGCAGCAGCAGCAGCAACAACAACATTTTGGAATGGACGATGGCATGGCCACGCCCACTCGTATGCCCTCGCTGCACCGACAGCGACGCGCCTCTGGCAGCCAGCACAATAGCCACACTAATCTCAACAACAACAATAACAATAACAACAACAGCAGCAGCAACAACAATAACAACAATAATAGCAACAACAACAATAACAATAACAATGTGCCGCATCATATGCTGCATCATCACAATCATGTGCACCACCCGCATCCACACCCACATCCGCATCCACATTCGCATCCGCACCACAGCCATGTGGTGGGCATACCCCATGTGCCCGGCAGCCCGCGCGTCCAGCGTTCCCCGATGCCCGGTCGCGCCCTCATCAAGCGGACACGTCTCGGCAGCCACACGGACAACATATCCTCGGGCAGTCTCAACAGTATTGAGGTCTAGACCTAATCCTAATCCCCCCACAATGTACAGTAGTCGCTGGCAGTAAATGTCAATTGAATAAATGAATGATTCGAATTGATTCGAGTCACTTCTGTGTCGAATATTCGGCTTATGCAGATTTCAATATCTGAAAACTATCGAAAATTGAATGCTTTTATTTTTAAAAGTATTTCTAATTTATAATGCACAATATTTAAAATTTGTTGAATTTACGATTTCAATATCTAACTATAACTATATACATATATTATTTACATACATACATACATATATATATATAAATATATATATATAAATATATATATATAAATATATATATATATTATTTATATACATATGCATAGCTCTAATCGTATCCTCCTTCCGGGAGCAGACTGCAACTTTGAGCCGAATTGTATCCTAGTATTTAATTTCTCTTTTTTTTTTTTATTTTGTGTATCTAGGTTTATTTATTTATTTAATTAATTAATTAATTAATTCACGCAACGACAAATCGAATTCTTTAATTAGTTAGTGCCCCTCTAAGTCCACCCCTCCTCCCAATCTTATACAATAATAAAGACGACGATAAAGATGCATAGTTGTAGACATCATTTAAGCTCTTAGCCATAAGTTGTTCAACTATTAACGTTAACTCGCTGCTTAATTTTAACACTAAATTAAACACTTAGGCTTTAAATTGACTATAATTTTGTAATTTACATCCACACAAATGCACACACATATAGTATATATATATATACACATATATATATATATATTTATCTCGGTACACGCATACACAAAAATCTCCTAAACTATCGTTAAAACATAATAAAAAGAAAATGCATAAATGATTCGAACTCTTATTAATTTTGATGGGAAATATAATTAATATAATTGCTCTTACATTGAGGTTGCTGTATTGGCTAAATTACCATCAAGCAAAAATTGTGGCATACTTTTAGGGGCACGTGTTCGGAAAGGGAAATTGTTCGAATTCAGGCAAATCCTTACAGATCAAACTGCCTTCACGGATAATGAGATAATTGAAGAACCCAAATGCTTGGAAAAGTAACCAAGTCTAGCTACCCAGAAACCCAAATGCAAAAATTTGTCTGTTTATGATATAATTTCATATATATATATGTATATATATATACATAAATATATAAATATATATATATTCAGATATATTTGTAATAATTAACATAAATTAATGTACATATTGTAAGATTGAACGAAAGAAGTGCACAGAAGAAAAACGATTTGATTTTGTGTCGGTCCAGTAAGCGAGGGCTACTCGAGGAGTTGGTCTTATGCCGGCGTTGGCGTCTCGGGCGCCTGTTCCTGCAAGCACATCATTCATTGGATGAATCATTCAAATAATTCAAATAATTCACTCGACTGAGTCATTCGGAACAGCTACAGATGATGCTGGTGCTCAGGGTTGCTCATTGGTTGCTGATTCGGTGCATATCAGAAGTGCAGTGCAAAACGACAATGCGACATCGATGGGGGAATCTAAGGAGTCTCAGGAAAGTTTGGATACTCGGTGGATACTCGGTGTATACTCGGTACTCAAATGCACATGCCATTGTGGAAGGTGTGCCCAAAAAACAAAATGTGTGCGAAGTTTTTTTTTTTTTTTTTTTTTTTTTTGTAATTTAGTTTAATTTACATTAAAAAATAGAATTTGTAATTAATGAAATATAATAAAAAAAAAAAATAATTCATCAGAACGTTCAGATGTTTGGGTGCTGTTTTGAATTCTTCATGATGTGTGAATTATTTTCGATAGCTGGTGTTTTTTTTAATGTTTCTGATTGAGCTTTAGCTGTACTTTATTTCATATGCACACATACATACACATATGTATGCATAGATACATATATATAGAATATATATTGTGAGATAAATATATACACGTATATTGTTTGATTTTGGTATTTAGCATCAGATAATTGTTTTACTTTTGTTTTTGGTGAAATAATTGTTTGTATTGAATTATATATTGTTTAGGGCGGGAGTCACGGGTGGTACAGTGGACACTACGTGGACGTGGACACTTAAGCTTCGGCCTCAACCTCCTCCTTTACCTTGGCATCGCCGGGCTTGCCCTTGGACCAGTCGGGTTTCTTCTGCAGATCCAATCCAGCATCGATGTGGAATAGAATAGAATATATATTGCATTAGTATTATCGTGGAAATGAACATTCGCTTAACATTTAACCAGTACATTCCGGAACAGATGACTAACAACTGTGCTCTGTGCACTACGAGACTACGAAACTACATACATACATACATATTGTACATACGAATACAGATTGTGACAAAATTGTGACGACTAGGCTAATATTGACAGGTGTTTTGAGGTGTACCATAAAACGAGCGAGACAGATAGATAGACAGATATGTAGTTAGATGATACGAGTAAAAGAGACAAAGAGTGAGATTGAGATTGAACGAGAGAGAAACATTGATAGAGATAGATATAGAGATAGAGATAGAGCAGTACATAAAGTGACAATGGAGAACATGTGGTGCTCAAACATTTGTAAACACGCATCATTTCACTCATCCTTACACTTTTTGGTTGTTTTTAGAGAACCGGCATCTTTAATCTTTTTCTATGGGAGCGTTCACATCATTTTTGGTTGATCGAAGTATATATATATAAGTGAATATATATATATGGGTATAGCATATAGAGCATTAATATACATAATGTAAGTTATAAAAAACTATTGCTATTCGATATCGATGCCTAGCTAAAGGTAGCACCTGGAATGGTGTCCACCACAAGCCACTAACCCAATCCGAACTTACCTCCTTCTCTTCCTCCTCCAATGTGAACTCCTTCTTCTTAACCACCTTCAGCTGGTTGCGGAAGTTGAATTCTGCGGCCTTCTTCTGCAGCTTGGCAAATTTGTTTTCGTATTTGGAGACCTTCTTCAGGGCTGGCTTAACGCTGTACGTTGGATAAAAAAAATAGTTATTTAGTTGGGGCTTCAAGTAATTTGGATGCCCTTGCAGAGTATTGAATATTGCCACATCAAATTTGACAATATTTGATTGAGGTATGAATATAGATAAGTATCCATTGTATTCATAGTGTCTGCAAGGGTATGCAAAGGGTAATTGGTACTCACAATTTGCCGCGAAGATCGTTAACTTGGGCATTGAGATCGTTGATCTATAGCGTGCGATGAGAGATCAAAGAGAGACACATACAGTTAGCATACATGAGAGATATAGGCTTATAGTAAAAACGTTTTACAGATTCGTTTCAATAGACATGTACTAAATGTACCAAATGTGGCAAACTACTTGAAATTGCAATATCAAAATCAAAATGCGAGCAAACTGGGGGCATAAGAGACGTGCAAAAGAGACGGTTGCAAGCAGACGGGTTGCATGCAGCGCGTTACACTTATCGCATATAGTTTAAACATGTGCACAGGCACAACTACAGTTACAGATACACAGATAAAGATACAGATACAGATACAGATACAGATATAGATACATCAAATGTTATGGTAAATAGTTATGTCTATTTTTTGTTTATTTGTTTTTTGTTTTTCGGTTAAAACTGTAGCTGGTGCGTGCGAGCGAGCTAGCAAGACGAGCCAAATACGCAGTTAGGTTTTGGTCTAACGGTTTTTTTAATGGGGCAGCTAAGGTCAGTTTCTTTCTATTTTTTTTCTTTTTGTTTGAGTGGAAGTTATGGGTCCTTATTTTTAGGTGTTTTTTTTATAGTCGATTGAACAGCATAACATCCAAATGTCGATTTCCTCTATATTTTTTGTTTTGTTTTGTTTCTTTTTATAGTGATTTTTTTTTATGGCATTTTATTTTTATATACGATATTTTGTTTTGATATAGACTAGAGTAATGACCTATACATATAAGACTTGAGCGTACGGAACTGGGGCCTGAGGTACTGCACAGCATGGCACATACATACATTACATACATTTCATACATTGATTGATTGATTGATTGGTTGTTTGATTGTTCGTTTTTATGACTATTGTAAACATATTTCTTACGTATTTTTCTGATTTGTTTTGTGTTTCTTTTCGCTTTTCTTTTCCTTCTTTCTCATTTGTTTGTTCAGCTTTTCTTTTTATTTATTTATTTTTTTTTGGTTTCTTGCAAATACTTCGAGTTCGGAGCGTGTTTGCATTTTTGTGATAACGGTAAAAGTAACGGTAACGGTAACGGTAACAGTAACAGTAACGTTTAGTGGGCAGCGGTGGCAATTTTCTAGCGTTAGCTGGTTGAAGCGAACCGACTATTGGACTATTGAAACATTAGCCAGAACTCTGGCGCAACTTTTAACAGCTGTATAATTTGTAAAATATTTGATTTATTTGTTTTTTTTTTTAGATATTATAATTATTATTATTGTTTTTTTTTGTTTTTTGTAAGAACTCGAGTAAATCGACGCTTGGCGCTTATGCTCTTCAATGGTTTAGATTTAACGATTTATCGCATCATTTAAAAATTTCTTTATTATTAGATTGATGCTTCTCTTTGTTCTACTTCTTTTTTGTTCTTTGTTTGTCTGTAGGTTGTTGGTTAAAGCGAGCGTCAGATAGAAAGAGATCGAACCAATTAACGATATTAAGAAGTACATTTTACAACCAAATTACATTATTTACAATAAAGTGCGAGCGGTTGAGGTTGAGGTTGAGTTTGGAGATTGAGGTATTTATTTCGAGTTTAGAGATTTTGGATGGAATTGGTGTTTTTGTTGTTGATGTATTATTATTATTATTATTGTCTGTAGTTTGTTATTCGTTTGGAGAGTGGATTTTCTGACTGCTGCTGCTGCTGTTGTTGTTGTTGTTGACAAGTGCACATGCAGAACTTCTAATAAAAAATAATTGCCTCTACATTGTGCTCAGCGTGCTGACGTGCTTTGTGTATTGATGGGTATTTTATTGTGTGTGTGTGTTTGAGTGTGTGTATGTGTGTGACCAACGGACGCACAGACAGTGGCAACCAAAAACGATGCAAATGACGCGAGAGCGTAACAAACAAATTATCACAGAAAGGAAGAAAGAAAGATACAAAAGAATTTTGAACAATGTTGTATGTAGTGGGTGGAAAACACAAAACAATGTCAGAATTGAAGTTGTTGCAAAAAAAATTGCAGTGCTGAACAACGACGAAAGTTTCGACAAGTTTGACAGTGTTGTGTAGTGCAATGTGAGTGCTGCGTTTGCCAAATGAAAGTGCAATCAAATAACAGTAACTAAACAGCCGCGGTGCCGTCGCCACAGCGAGCGAGCGAGCGAGAGAGAGAGAGATAGAGACAGAGAGAGTGAGAGAGCTAACCTCACTTATTTGTAGACAATTAGGCAACACTAAATGAATACTGTGCTTAGGTGCATAACGGAGATGAGATATTGTTGCAATTGTCGCAATTGTTCGTTGTGAATTCATTTCATCATTCATCAGAAGAAGTGAGGATTAATTATGTAATTGAAACAACTGATTGATTGATTGATTGATTGACTGATTAATTGATTGATTGACGGTTTGAATGACTGTTCGTTTAACTGGCGGCTGTTTTCAAATTCTTTTGGCTGTTGCTGCAGTTTTGTGTGGCAATTTCTCAACTCACAGATATTTCATTGTTGTTGTTGATTGGATTGTGTTTCCGTATTGAGTACAAGTAACATGAGATTAACAACGGCATATTAAAAACTTGTAAAATCGAACAAAGAGTGGTAAGTATAAAGAATCATCTATATATGTTTTATAATATGTATAGATACGTATTTTTGTTTGTAAGTTTTTGTATGTGAGCAATTCAGAAAAACAGTTACAAGTAAGAGAGTCAAATACTTTTTTGTTTTTAAATATGTAACACAAGTATCAACAAGTTTTGATAGTTGATGCAAAAAAAAAAAAACGGAAACGTAAAAAACATATGATACTAAAAAAATTGTATGTCTGGTTTTTGTATTTTTTTTTTCTTTTGTATTAAGAGTTTGGTTTTTATATTTGTTTTTTTTTTTTTTAATTGATTAAAAATTGTTGCAGTACCTCCCAGTCTTTTTTCCTGACTTCGTATTCCAGATCCCATTTCTGGCCTTCACAAATATACATACGCTCGTAATACTCTTCGCAAATCTCTTGCAATTCGCCTGTAAAAACACATTTTTTTGGGTGGATTTTTGTCGGTTTGTCGTTTTTTTTTTTTTTTTAAATTTTTTCTACAAATCTTAAGGTACTTATTTTACATTTATGTATGCGTGATTTATGTTTTTATATTGTTTTATATTTCTATATATATAAATTTAAATATCATAATCAAATTATATCGTTTATTGTTTTCTATTTCTTTTAGATGTTATGTGTTCGGTAAATTTACTAACTTTTCGAGAACTGATTTGAAATTGACTTTAAGTGATTTTAATAGATATTTTTTTTTTTTTGGAATGGGGCGCAACGTACGGGTCTGAGAAATGTCTTGGCTGTTGTTGTTGTTATTGTTGTTGGTTATGGTTGGTATCGGTTGGTATCGGTATTGTGGGTTATACGTGAACAAGAAACGTTGTCAATTGAGCACGGTTATCGATACATATATCCATCATAAGAAGACAGACAAAACAGATTGAGAGAATAGAGAGACAGAGAGAGAAAGAGAGACAGACGAAGGGAAAGAGAGATAAAAAGAGCGAGACAGAGAGAATATATGCAACTTTAACTCAATTGTTCTTTGGTTCAAGAATCGATATCGATATCGGTGTCGATATACAAGACCCAACTGATCAACGTTTCTTTTAGAGGGGGTCTCCCACACGCAGAGTTCAAAGCGCGCGCCGATTTTGCTTAGTATCGTGCGCCTTGTATATTTATATATATGTATGTATATATGCAATTATTAAATATATATTTTTTATTTAATTTTTTTTTTGGCTTTGTACTTTTTTTGTTTTGTAGTTTAGCGCAGTTAAAAACAATATCAAAAATTAGGTTTAAGAAAAAATTAAGAAGAATAATCGCAAAATAACTAAAAAAAAATATGATTAAGAATATATTTAGAAAAAATCAAATCAAGGGTATATTAAAAAAAAGTTATAAATAATAATAATTGATTATTATTATTAAAATTATTATTGTAGTTGTTGCTGTTGTTGTTGGCAATATTGTTGTTTTTTTTTTGATTGCTTTTATCAATAGATTTGTAATAATAATAATCATTCGCATATTGGATGCTCTTTTTTTTGTTTTTTTTTTGGTATTTTGTGTTGTTTTTTTTTTTTTGGTTGTATATTTTGTATTTTGTTTTCTTTTTGGGTTCATGGCAAAATTAATGGGGAATTTACCTCTTGTGCTTTGACTTTCTGCACGTGCTCTAAATCAAATTTATCGCCCTCCAAAGAGTAAACGCGTTGAAAATATTGTTTGCATATTGTCTGCAGTTCGGCTGTGGTATCGGTATCGGTAACGGTAACGGTTTTGGTATCGGTAACGGTAACGGTAACGGTTGCAGTAAAGTTTAAAGTTTAAAGTGAACGTCAGCGTTTACGTTATATGACGTAACGCGCGTAAAAGCGTAAATCGACAGAGTTCGTGGTGTGCGTGTAGTGCGTGTGTGTGTGTGAGTGTGAGTGAGAGAGAGTCGTTGTCGGTTGTTGCGTGTATGTATGTGAGTGCGTGGGCAAAAAGAGACACAGATAGATGCGGATGTAAGAAAAAGATAGATAGATATATAGATATATATGTAAAGACAGAAACAGAGAGAGAGAGAGAAAGAGAGAGAGGGAGAGATAGTTTGATAGTGTTTTTGTAAGTTTTGGTGCGTATTTTGTGTGGGAAAAGGATTATGTATAAAATATATGTATAGTGAAAGAGATATAGAGAGAGTTAAAAGATAGTGACAGAAGAAAGAAAGAGAGAGAGAGATAAAGATAGTGACAGAAGTTAGAGAGAAAGAGAGAGAGAGAGAGAGAGAGAGAGACAGAGAGACGCACATGTAACGCGCGTTGTTCGCCGCGTGTCAGAGAAAGAGAAGGAATATTAAATATTAATTTATAAAGTCAGATATTCAGCTATATCCTTAGTTTTATCACCTACAAGTTGCATATACATAAATACATACATAATAATTGTGCTTTGCTTGCTTTTATTATATTTGTTATACGTTTCTCGTTTCTTGTTTAAATTTTTTTTTTGTTTTTCAGTTGTTTTTTTTCAGTGTAGTGCGCTTGGTGTTGGGTTGCATGAGTTAGGTGTCTGTTGTTGTTGTTGTTGCTGTTGTGGTGGCTTAGTGACTGTACTGGGGTATGTGTGTGGCTCTGCTTATAAACTAAACTAACGAGACATACGTCTATGTATTCATATGAGTACAAAACACTCGTTCGTACTTCTCGTCTCGTTGTTTGGGCCCTATGCTCATTATTCTCTTTACTCGTTACTCGTTATTCGTTGTTTGTTGTGCGTTGATCGTTGCAATTAGTTTTAGTAAAAGCTGTTTGCAAAATACAAAAATAGCAACAGCTGTACTATGACAACAAAAATACAACGAAGCTTTGCTTTAATACTTATTCTAGTTTAAAAAATTCTTATCGTTATTGTCATTTCAAAAATCTCAAATAAGCCACAAAAAAAAGCAAAATGTTGGCCAAAAAATTTATTTATGCTATAGAAGAAAACACATATATTATGGGGATAAGTAACAACAGCGAGTATTTGGTGTTGTTGGTTGTTGATCCGGTTTAGTAGAGGCTGCAAGTTATGCTTGGTTCGCACCCATGGATAAGTTAAGGGGCCTTCCATTTAGCGTACTGGTTAGCTGGTTAATGGCATTTAAAATGGAGTTATACTCGTTTTATATACTCTTTGATTTCGACCAAAATTCAAAGTGGGATGTAACAAATTTTGAATGTGCCCTCTTGATGAATGTATTCAAAATTTGCACAGCTCTCTTCCAAAATTCAAAAAGAGGAAGAAAACAGAAGAAAAAATATGGTGAACAGAGCTCTACATTTTCTACGTGTTGTAATTATTGTGGTTGTTTTTTGTTTGTTTGTTTTGTTTGTTTGCTAGCTAAACATATTGTGCTCTATACTACGGGTAACCCCAGACTGACACACACACACAGACTGGCCGCCAGGGGGCGTTTTTGGGGCAGCATCTATGTAATATTTGCATATATCTTTCAAGTGCTGGTTATATGTATATGTACGTATAATATCTGAAATGTGTGTGGAGCATTGATTGTTATTAACGGTATTCAAATGGACTACGAGAAGTAGCGACATTAAGTTCCATCGATCGACTGTTCTCTAGATCTGTTCTATCTCATTCCTTGTCGCGTGGAACTCGACGGAAATCATGAGAGACAGACAGACACAGAGAGAGAGAGAGAGACAGAGAGCGATAGAGCTATGGGAGAGAATTGTGTGCAACGCTTGCCTCAAATTCCTTTCTGGCTACCTCGCGCTCCACATCGTATTTCTCAGACTCCAATTTCAGTATCTTATTGTGATAATCCTGACAAGCTTTCTGTAGTGTATCTGTGAATGTTAAAACGAGTGAGTATTCTGCGGAATATTCTCTTCGAGTTCTCCTGCTTGGCTCTGAAGAACTGCTCAAACTGCAGACAGAATATGTGCACGTGTGTGTGTGTGTGTGTATTTTCGTTTGTGTGTGTGTGCGTATTTTTGAATTTGTATTTTTGGTGGGGTCGGGTGTGCTTGGGGTGTGTGCTGAGTTGTTGTATAGACGTGGGCAGTGTGGCAGTGTGGTGCTTGTGTGTATAGAGTACGTGAAACTGAACGACTTCCCAAGGTGTGTGAGACAGAGAGAGTGTGCGAGAAAGAGAGAGAGAGAGAGAGAGAGAACAAGAGAGGGACAAAGAAGAGCTAGAGAGAGAGAGAGAGAGAGAGAGAGAGGGGAGAGGGACAAAGAGATACAGAGAGCGAGAGAGCTGTAAAAAATATTTTCAATTACCAAAACAATAAATGAGTAATTATCACAGGGAATTAGAATTATTTGAGTAATTGAAATTTATAAAATTGGCATTACTTGAGTCATCACAAGTATTACGAAAATTACACAAATCGAAACATTTACTTCGATAATAATTAAAATATAAAAACGATAGTCATCGAACTGTTTGCTGATATTCGACTTCGACATCGATTACTCAAGTAATTGCCATGGTAATTAAGTAAGAGTAGCTCTGTTTACAACACTATTGGCATATGTATTTTCTAAGCTATAAAATTAGGTTTTTTGTTGGTTGACAAGTTAAGTATACGAGTAGATATATATAAGTATATATAGGTATATGTATTTACAGGGACGATATTGATCAGT
This sequence comes from Drosophila grimshawi, assembly GCF_018153295.1. NCBI lineage: Eukaryota > Metazoa > Arthropoda > Insecta > Diptera > Drosophilidae > Drosophila > Drosophila grimshawi. The sequence continues at coordinate 17,909,686 of NW_025063692.1, read as the reverse complement.
TTAGGTTTAGTTTGCTTGAGTTTTTACTGTATACAAAACGGAATTGTACGAAAATTAAGTGTATTATACAAAAAAAGTAAGTGGTTTAGACAGCAATTATAAAATTATATATATATATATATGTATATATATAAGTAAAGATAAATAGAAAGAAATATGTATATAGATAGATAGATAGTTAAAAAGAGAGATAGCTAACAGAAGGTGTTGGTTTAGCGGCAATTGCAACTGTTGCTGCTATTTTTTGTTGCTGTTGTTGTTAAGCATTAAGTTGTTTTAGACTTTTGATTTTGATAATTGGAACGCTTTTTGGCAGATAATAGCTAATAGATAGATAGGCATTTGGATATTTTATAATAGATAGATAGATAGATAGTTATTTAGTAGATATGTGCGTGTACCTCAACATCCTTGCGTTTAACAACATACTCAAGATCATATTTCTGGTCCTCCAGTTTATTAATCCTGTCATAGTGTTGCTTGATCAGGGATTTCAGTGTCTCTGTGCGTTTGACGTTTGCGGACACCCAAAATTGGCAGCATGACAAAACACACACAGATACATATATACAAGATATACATGTATATATATATATATGTATATATATATATATATATATATAGTTGGGTAACATTCGATATGGACAGGGGACATTTGTGTGTGTGTGTGTGTGTGGTTGTGTGTGTGTATGTGTGTATATATTTATATTGCAGTAAAAAGAGAGATGGGTAAACGGGGAGGGAAAGAGGGAAAGAGAGAGAGAATAAGTAACATATTCAAATACATAACAAGTGGTATTGGTATTGGTGTGAGTGAGTGTGCTTGTTTGTGTGTGTATGTGAATGGGTGTATATATGTGTGGGTGTGGAAAGCGCAACTTGTTGTTGGTGTGTGTTTTTTTTTTGTGTTTGTGTGTCTATGTGTGATTGTGTGTATATGTGTGTGTGTGTGTGTGTGTGTGTGTGTGTGTGTGGGGGTGTGTGTCTGTGTGTTTGTGATGATAGATGACACTTTTGTAGACTTTAATGTTTATGCTTTAATTTTATTCTTTTTAGTTATATTCGTTTTTTTTTTATAATTCTAAGCAAAAAGCAGCAAAGAAAATGTATCCAATTTAATTTGCTGATTTTCTGCGCTTGTTGCGTATTGCATTTGCTATTTATTTAATTTGATTGTTTTCGCATTTAGAATTTCTAGTTAGAAATTGAAATTGATTGATTTCTGCTTCGCTTTTCGATTGCATTTTGGGTGTTATTTTGAACTGCTGGCACTCACCTTCGCTGGCATCACTGAGATTCCTGGGGCTGCCGCAACGTTCTTCAATGATGCGTCTGCGTTCAGCCGCCTTGCGTTCCTGTTCCTTCTTCAATTCCTCAGCGGCTTTCTTGCGCAGCAACAACTGCAAATCGAAATATCCATTTATGAATTAGTTCGCGATTCGTCAAAAGTTTGACAACTTCATTTGTGCAAAAAACTTGATCCTTCTCAAGTAAAACGCCAATAAAGTTTGCCAACAAATTGCGTTTGTTTTGCAAACTTTAAGGCACTGGAACTGGATTTCATTAGAGTAAAATAATTTCAAATGCATTTTTGAAATTCGACACATATCATTTTTTTGTTTTTTTGTTTTTGCACTAATTGTATTGGTTGCAGACACTTACCCGGAGTTTCTTCTTCCTCTCTGGGGTCATGAAACCCTTCTTGGCCTTCTTGGCCTTAGAGGCTTCCTCCATGCGCTTGCGCACCTCAGCACGCTTGCGCTCGATCTCAGCCTGTTTAGCCTTCTTAGCCTGTAAGCAGTGCAACATATTGGGTGATTAGTTATCGTTATCGATATCGCTATCGCTAGCACAACACATGTAGATGGGCACACGCATATGGCGTTTGGATACGGGGCTCTCATAATAATAATTAATATTATTATTTTTTTTATTTTTTTTTGCTTTTTTGATTTGGCTTCGTGAACATTGGACATTTGACTTGGTGAGGCGATTGGGGCCGTGAGTGGCGGCCACACGTACACCAGTGTACCTCCTCGGCCTTCACTTTGGGATCGTTGGGATCCTTGGGCGGGCCGGCGGGCGCGGCTGCTTTGCCATTGGCGGCTGCTTTACCGGCAGCGGGCGCTGCGGCTTTGCCATTGGCGGCAGCGGGTGCAGCGGGCGCTGCGGCTTTGCCAGCGGCAGCGGGTGCAGCTGCAGCTGCGGCTGGTGCAGCTGCTGCTGCGGCTGGTGCAGCTGCTGCTGGCTTTTTCTGCAAGGAAACAGAGCAGTAGACCAACGGTTAGTTATCGATAAAAATAGCACAATTAAATATCGAATAGAGAAGGACGCAAAACAGACAGCACAACAATTGCGGACAGAACGACAATTGACAATTGACGATAACGATAACGATAACATTGATCACTTGACAGTTATTGTTCCATTATTTTGTGTGTCTGTCAACAGCATTATCGGAATCGGAACCGGCTCGCAACTAGTATCTGTGAAAGCAAAAGAAGCCAAATGCGTGCGCGTATTTAACGGTTAGCTAAAGCATTTAGTTGAGCTTATTTTAGGTTAAATTAATTTAGGTTAGACTATAGAGAATAGCAGAAATAAACTCACCTCAACTCAAGTTCAAATGTTGCCCAGCTCACAGTGCCAGTGCCAGTGCCAGTGCCAGTGCCCAGTTCCACGTGCATAGTTCGACGTTGCCTTTTTTTTTAAGCATACACTATTTGAACTGCAAATAAAGTATTCATTTAATAATGAATCACATTCAATGGTAGGTCTTGCATTTTGCCGATACTCACCTCACCTCATCATCAGCCATTTTGATTTGTGTTTTTTTGAGTTACTGCAAGTAGAAAGAGTTCAGCACCAATCAGTGTGTGAGATTTGAATGAATTTAAATGCAGCTACTGATTGCTGATGCTGGCAGCCATGACATGACATCATCATCATCAACATCAACACCATCAATATCATCATAATCAACACACCCACTCAGCCCACATCGATAAATCATTGTACGAGTGTATGGGTGTGTGGGTGAGTGGGTGTGTGGGTGTATCCATTCGACTGACAGTCTGTCATTTAATTGGCTTCTAGCATATGTTCCATAATCCAAAATAATTGGCTGATTAGTTCAAGTATTTTACAGAAACTCTTCACTCTCGTGAAACACACACACACACACACACATACACTGATACACACACATACACGCATACACACTTGTCTGGCGTCACAGTGCGTATGCGCAATCAATACAGATAAACACATTACGTATACGCCAGCAGTTACCGCACCGTATATGGGAGCACCGCCTGCTGATCACTCGCTCGCTCTCTCTCTCTCTCTCGCTCTCTCTCTCTCTCTTACTCACACTCACTCTCGCTCCCTTTCTCTCTCACACACGCACATTTTAAATCACTCTCAAATTCGTTTGATTGGGCGTGCAAGCAGGACAAACGGTTTTCATGATGCGACTGCTTTTTGCCTATCGATATCCAATTTCAGAATGTCAGAATGGGAGAGCAAGAGAGGGAGAGAGAGAGCGCGAAAGAGAGAGTGAGTAGGCAGAAGCATAAGCTCACTGCTGACGATCACACGCACCGCCAAAAAGCTCTGCGTAAAAGCTTTCTCAAATGAAAGAGCTCAAAAATTGGGATAGACAATGCTCTAAGACTGATCATGGCATTGCTGAACTTGTTTCTATATATTTCTATATCTATACAAATACCGATATTGAACAAGTTGTTAAACGTGTCAAAATCGAAGGTCGCCACGAGTGCTTCAGGCGAACAACTTTTAAAAGCTGTTCAATTTAGCTTAAAGCATAAAACCAACAATAACAAAAGCTACAAAATTGAAATATATCCATACTGTATATCTATATAGACTATGGTATAAATATATCGTTAGACAATGAGAATATAAATAAAATTCTAAAGCTTTTTTAGCTGACTTTCGTTGTAACATATTCTACGTAGATTCTCAACTCAAAGAGTATCTGAATTATATTTTGTATAGGTTTCGGGTGTTTATTTAAGAAGATTGAGAAGATTCCAAAATATTCGAAATCATTTTTTGTATGTATTTAAAAATAAAGTTCTCATCTATTTATAAGTTAAATCAAATTAGTTATGTGCTCAACAGAACAAATAAGGACACATTTAGAAGTGGTATTCGAAAAATTGTACGCTTGAATAAGTAATTGAAGCATCTCTTTAGAGCTCTGAAATATATTCTTATATATGAAGCGGCTAACCGAGGCTTTTAGGTGATTTTACGTTTGTCTGTCAAGTTCAGCGAAATATTATTGTACAATTTTCTTATTCCATTGTTCTAGTTCAACTAATTGGCAGCTTTTAATTTTTGATATTTTTTTTTTGCTTCGAAACGCGTCAAGAGTCAAAGGAAAAAAACACACACTTGTTTATATATATTGTATATAGTATGTATGCGTGTGTGTTTATAAATATGTGTGTGGATTTGTGTGTGTGCGTGTGTGTATGTGTGTGTGTTTAAACAGTGGCACATTTCTATTTTGGGTGGCAGTTGTTGTTGCCACTGTTGCTGTTGCTCTAAGGCTGTTGTTGCTGTCCGCACAGAATTGTGTCTGTGGTTGCTGTTGCTGATACGAATGTATATTGTATCTGCCAGCTACATTTATAGCTTTTGCACGCACACACACAGCCTACATATATATATATATATATATATATATATATATATATATATATAAATATATTCTTTTATATGTATATATATATATAATGTGCACCACATACTCCTTACATAATCGTTGCGCTCAACGAATTATGAAATGTTTTTTTTTTTTTAAATTCAGCAACAAAAAAAAAATAAAAGAAGATTAGATATATTACTACAAAAGTATTTTAATAGTTCAAAATATTGTTTTTCTTGGCTTATGTCAGCCTTCTGCAACACTTTCAGCACTTGAAAAAAATATTGTAAAAAAAATGTTTGAAAAAAAAAAATGAAAAAATATATATAGTTATTTTGCAGAGTTAGGATCACACGCACGATCTGACTGGCAGGCTATATAGTCTTCGATGTTCGTAAAGGTTTTCTAAATGCAGATTTTCTTGCCAGTTATTTTTGTATTTTGCACACAATGTTTTTTTTTTTCGTCATTTTCTTGACTTCGTTGATGATTATCGTATTGTTATAGGGCTGATAGGTTGCTTCAGTTTCGTTTTATTGATTGTTGTTGCATTTTGATTGCTTGGTTCTGGTTGAGGCATTCTGCACTTTGGTGCGCCAGCAACCCACTCACCTTCAAGGAATTAGAAAAAAAAGAAAAAAATTGAGCGTTGCTGTCGATCACACGAATCGGATGGTACTGAACGAAACAAAAAGACTGAACGGTCCGACGATCCACGGCAGACTATATTCTAGAGGCGGTCAGCCTATGGATACAGATACCGATTCAGATTCAGATTTACACACACACACACACACATATAGATATACATATACATATAGATATGCCGCCCACCTGACCGTCCTTCGATGATTGCGTTTGGCGCTTGACTCGCTTGGCTCTCTGGCTTCTCCACAGTGAGAGAGAGCAGCGAACATCTGTCGTTGTATTTGTGGTTGTGCGTGTATTCGTATTTCGTATTGGTAATGGTATTTGTATCTGTATCTGGGCGCACGGGCTAAAAATAGTTGGCGCTGCCGCAACCCAAATCGAAATGGATACCGAAAATTCTGCTTTGCCCGTTTCGTGCGCTCAACGCTCAGCGACGGTCGGCAACCAGCAACCAGCAGCCTGTTGCAGGCAGCCAAAAAAAAATAAGAAAAACACACATTTGGAGAAACCGTCTATACATGTGTGTGTGTGTGTGTGTATTGTATATATGTATGCTGCTATCGATGTGTGTGCGGTGTAAGCGGAGCCGCTTGGAATTCAATGCATGTGTTAAAAATAAATTTGCTCCAGTTGAGCATTGAGTGGGCCAGCAAAGAAATTCTCTTTTTGCCTTTGCCGCTGGCTGTTCTCTAGCCATTTGTCCCATATGCAGTTAACCAGGCATGCAAGCAATGCCAATAACTCGAAAAAGCAATATTAGCCACATAGATTATTGTCTAGCCAGCCCTGGTTCAGATGTGCCCTGAGCACTACAAAACAGCTGCACAACGCATCAATGAACGAAATTCAATTTCAAATATAACTAAATCTTCTCCAGTTATATACGCGTGCTATTCACTAAGAAATTGTGTATCTAAATATATATATATATATATTTTTGATTATCCGATGGCTGGCAACTACTTGACGCAATCAAAGTTAAAGAACTAATAAATATATTAAGTATACATTTTGATACGTATTTGGTTTCGCTTATAATATTAGCTACAGAGTTTGCCAATTAGCACAAATCTATATTAACATATATCTACTGTAATATATATATATACCAAGTCAAGTGAGTTCGACTGTGAAATAGCCCATTTTAAAGACTTTAAACAGTTCAAGAAGATCCTTACGCAATTCATAAAAGTAATCAAGCTGTATTCCTACCTAGTTGAAAGGCTTTATTGCTATCGAAATTAAATACAGATTTATCGGTTTATCGGTATATAGTCAATGTCCAGCTTATTAGTTTAAAGCCATTTTAATAATACAACTATAATTATGACCTGTATTCAAGCTTGATTTATATTATTATTATTATTAGTATGTAATTTATATAAATATATGCGCCACATTAGTCTGCCTTTCCACGAAGCTTAAAAATAAATGTTAATTACTTTTATTATTTATATCTTCTTTTATATAATGAAGATTATATTCACTGTGCAATGCCCAATTCCAATTGACAGCTGTGCCCCTGCAGCATGTTGCACATGAACTTAACTCAGTTCGACAGCAGCTTCCAAACTTTGCAAATAATTTAAATTGTAAAACTATTGTGTATTGCAAGTTGGTAAAATTAATTTTGAAAGGTACGCTTAAATGAATCCAAACCTAATATTGAATAAAACAGACCACGAAATGTCTTCAATTGAGTAATTAAGTTAATGAAATATTCGTTCATTAGTTTTGTAACGAGAAAACAATTAAGTGCGGAAATCTTGCCCTAGACTAAAATGGCTCTTACATATATATATATATATATATATATATATAAATATTATATATATCTTACTATATATAAGTAAACTAACTACGCATGTGTGTGTGTGTAATTATGTCTTATATGTGTAATTTGGCAGAGGCTATGTGAAGATGACGCTGCAACGCGTCGTATGCAAAATTTGCCAAAGACCAAACAATCAGAAAAACAAAACAGACAAAGAACAAGATACACATACAAAAAGCATTGTTCATATAGATACAGATACAGATGCAGACACAGTTACATATACAGATACGGATACAGATACAGATACAGATACAGATACGGATACAAGCACACGCTGCTGCCTTGCAGCCAGTGCTAATGTGCAAAAATTTCACAGAAATCCCAAACTGAAATAATTGTTGTTATTGTTGTTGTTGTTGCTGTTATTGCAGTTGTTGTTGCTGTTGTTGCTGTTTTGTTATATAGCCGAGCAGCATATTTAAAGCAAACACCAAAGGCAACAAAATTTCTCAGGCGAAACGTTTCAATCAGACATATGTGTGTGTGTGTGTGTGGGTATGTGTGCGTGGGTGTTTGTGTGGGCGTTCTCTATGATATAGCCAGAATATATGTATGCATAACATTTATATACTATACACACTATAATATAATGTGTGTCTACTTCGATCTGTGTAAACTTTGTGTTGAAAACACAAAAAGAATTCCGTTGCTGAGTATTTCGAAATTATTATTATTGTTGTTGTTGTTGTTGTTGTTTATTTTTTGGTTTTTATTTTTGAGTGAATTTTGAATTTCTATTTCTTTTGTGGGCCGCATTTTGTTTTGTCTTGTTTTTTTTTTTAAATAGAACATTTTCGACAGCCATTCATGTAGCGCATTAGCAAACGCATCCATCAGATACACACAGTCTTTTTGTCACGCACACAAATGCAAATCAGTGGAATCTAAAAACATCGCATCGATACATTGATTACATATATATATATATATATATGCTTGTAAATATCAAAAGTGTTAAGCATGACTGGTGGATTGCGAATTGAATGATCTGCACTCAAGCTCTAGGACGAGATTTTGAAAAATTCGATTGGCAAGCTCAAAAAATGGGGCAAGAATTATGCTGGCAACTTTTCATCATTATTTTAAGGATTTTTAAGCAAAGATTTGAAATGATTGCTTAGATATTTGTTTTACTTTTTTTTTTAATAATGTGGGCATTGTTAAATGAGTTCAAGTTTGATTTAGCTGGACTCAAACTTTAAACTTATTTTGAAAATGGTAATTTTGGCTGGGTCATATATTATATTTAGATATAGATTATTGTTTTTCAGATATATGATTCACTGATTTTCAGCTAATATTTATTATATCTACACATATAATATTTATAATATATACATCTATCACATTTGTCTGTCAGCCTGTTTCTCTGCAAACTAGTCCCACACAATTAAAGTTAACTTGATGAAACTTGGCAGAAGTCGGAACTTACAAACATATATCCTCTATATATAAGATGAGTTCTTGTACAATAAATGTTTGTTTGTTAACCATGATAGCCGAACCAAACTCATCAGCTACGCATCTCATTATGATCCAAGTAAACATCAACTTTGGACTAGCATATCATATAGCTTTCATAGGAACAATCAAGTATGTTTAAGGTAGGCGCTTGGACTGTTCGGCTATGCCTTGTGACTTATTTAGGTGGCATTCTGCTGTTTGTTTCTGCAGCTATTTTTATTCTGAAAGCCGTTTGAAACAGTTTTAAACAGATTTTCAGTAAATGGTCCACGAAATTTATGATGCTCGATTTTCCTCCCCATGTGTGTGTGTGTGTGTGTGTGCTTCTCTGTGTGTGTCTGTGAGAGTTGCTGTTTTGCTTTTGGTCAAGTTTTTTTGTGTGTGCTATTTTTGAACTTTGGCAAACAGGAAACGGGGCGGTGCGAGGGGTGGTGGGTGGTGGGAGGAGTCACGAGAAGGTAAGAGTTAAAGGTCCACAGTGATGTGTGTGTCTTCGATTATTGGAGCACTCGGAAAATTGTGGGTCGCATTTGTTGCACAAGTCGTTGTTGCAACCCCATTGGCCTTGTGGCTATACGCGCTACCTGACAACAATTTGATGCCGCTGTCGCTTGTTTGACCCATATCAGGTTATAGAGCTGACACAAACACACACTACACGCACACACCCACTCCAATACACTCTATATATATATATATATATATATATATATATTTGCCTAGATGACGTGCAGGCTGCAGCAAGCAACAGCAGCAGCCGTAGCAGCTGCACTTTGCACTAGTTTCATGCTGCACGTCACTGAAGACCAGCGATGACGTCATTAACCATTGCCAGTACCACTGCACCAGCAACAGCAACAGCTCGAGCAGCAACAGCAGCAACAGCAGGAGCAGCAACAGCAACAGCAACAGCAGCAGCGACAGCAATGCATGGCCTAAGTGGCGGCTAACTAATGCCTCATCGGCTGTCAATTGCATTTGCACATTCCGGATCTCAGGGAATTCCCATGAAAACCCTACTAAACACACACACACACACAAACATTTTGGTTTTGACGATAGAATCGAAATCTTCATCGGGCTCGGCATCGTACTGTGTTCTGGGCCTCATCTGTGTTTATGTTTGGCGATCTGGCTTTAATAGAATTTTTGGCAATTTGACGCTTTGTTGCTTTGGCCTTGAACAGCTGCGCTTGCACTTTTGTAAATGAAATTTGCAAACTTCAACGCGTCATCATCAATGGATTCATATTTTCTCTGTGCAGCTTAGCTGGGTCAAAAACACCCACACCAACAGCAACAGCAACACCAACAGCAACACCCACAGTGAGAGAGTGTCCATGGAATGTTTACTGGGCATTCTCATTATGAAACAAATTATCTGACACGCGTTAGCTCTGCCTGGCATTGAGGATATTTTTAGCTCTGGTCGTCTGGGTTTTAGTTTCAACTTTTGCAGCTTTGACTTGTGGGGTGCAGCCGGTTGCACGAATGCCTTTCCTCCTGGAATTGTGTGTGGGATGCATGCATGAAAGTCATGTTTTTAATTGGTTGCATTGATGACGTCTTTCACATCAAATATAATATAATTGATGATTAAATTGAATTAAGTTTCTTGCCAGAAATCCAAAAGTAAAAGTATAACATTTATCTGGCGAAACATTGCACAAATGTCTTGAAGGATTACAATTTAAGAAGCACAAGAATGAACGTTGATCTTAGGCAAGCCGAAGATTAAATACCCTCTGCTGAAGATTGGGGTTTGAAGCACAATTATATTATTTTTTTGGACGGATGCATACCCAGATTCATCAAAAATGCATTTAAACTGGCTATATTGACTCGGCTAGTGATGCTTATCAAGAATATATATACCATATAGGGCGGAGATATGTCCTTTTATGCGTTGGAAATCTGAAACGCAAATATACAAGGGTATAAAAAGTCGAACGAGCTCGATTAGAAGACACCCTGAGACCAATTTGAAACTTCTAGCAACTATAGATTGCTTAAATCGACTTGACTCTCAATGCTGATCAAGTTTATATAAGCTTTATCCATCCGAGAAAGTTGTGTAATATTGTCTATAAATTTAATTAAACACTTTGATGTATGATATTTTGATTGATGTAACGTTACAAAATGATAATGTTAGTTAAAGCAGCCTAAAATGTACTCAACCAGCTCAGAATCTATTTGTGAATGAAAATTAATATATTCAGCTTGGCAGGTGCACTTTGAGGGCGTTAAGCCCTGCGGTGACTGAATATAGCTGGCTGTGGCACTGCTTAGTGGTATGGGTAGATGGTAATTGAGAGCAATTACGCAATAACTTTGATAGCACAAGCGACGTTTATTAAATTGCAAATCCGGCTTAATACCAGCTATGATAATACAAGTGCTTTCTGCTATTTATGGCAGCGCAATAACTGACTTTTTCAAGCGGCATTCGCGAAGGTTATTCAACAGAATCATGATGCTAATGATAATCAACTGAAGCATGATGCTAGTCAAATGACTTGCACAAGCTGCACCCACTCAGTCCCCCAGTTGCAATTTATTCTACACACAAAGTTCGTGGGATAAATATTTCAGGAATTTGAAAGAAAAAAATTATTAAACTTACTGGCTCGGCTTTTGTGTGAGAGTTTAGCTGTCGTCTTCCTAAAAAAGTCTCTCAACTTGCTAACTAAAAGCACGGGGGATTTGAATCGTTTTTAAATATTAAATTATATGAATTTATAAACTAAATCTAAAATGTTTATATTTGTGAAATTCTTATAATAATATTTATTGGCAACAATGTTACCTATGAGAAAACAATGTTACCTGAAAATTAGACATATTTTTTATACATTTTAGAAATACTTACCCTAAAAGACCCTGCCTTAAATAATATATTCTTTCTGCATAACAAGGTGAGTGATACTCGAGTCCGAAATTATAGAAAATTTCTAAAAATTCAAAGCGATTTTGATTACAGATTCACTTGAGTTTAAAATAATTAAAAAACACTTATTCAAAGGACCCTCAAACTTATGGCTTAATAAAAGCTTTGGCAGATGCTGGCTCGAATATTAAGCGGATTAAAGATTTTGAAAGCTTAACTATCGAGCTATATATATATATATACCCTATGAATAAATATTTTCTCATTCATATTTAGCTTAAGTACTATTTTCAGCTATGGTAATATTTCAAACAGCTAAGCAAAACATGATTACGTTTTTGATTTAATAAATATTTGCGTAGCGTGCCGATTTCTATTCACAGCCAAAAACACATCTGGTATAAATACACAGAAATATATATGTATGTATTCATTTAGTACAGCATATGCAAATATGTATTCATATTACACATTCATACAAGCATATTTCCATATATATTATTTTATATATATAGTTATGGCTAGCACAAATTTTTTCAGTGTATTTATAATGTTAAAAGAGGATATTCAAATCTATTTTGAAACCATAAGTGAAATTTACACATGGACTTTTATTGATACACAAAAATATATCTTCTTCGAAGATTATAAATACACTTAAAATATATACATATATAAATATAAATATTCATGCAACATAACAATGCATATATAAAACGTATTTAAACTTGCCAATTTCATTTATATATGTTATATTAGCATATAGAACAGATATATAAAAGATACATTTTTGATAGCAATTGAGACTGTTGCTGCCCGTTGCTGCAACCCAGTTGCCAGCCCAAATTCAAACCTGGTCCGGAGACGAGCCCAAATTTCACGACCGGCCACGAACTGGCAGGCTTAGTCCCAGGTCCAGGTCCGGGTCCCACTCCCTGCAGCACCAACCCCTGCAGGCTTTATGACGCAAATGCAAATTGAATTGAAATTGATCAGTAATTGGCAGCTGGTTGTTGCAGACTGTTCAGGGGCGGGTTCGGTGTTGGGTGTGCAAAGATTGTTGGTGTGAAGTTAACGCGATTTTGCGATACTTCCGCTAAAAGAGGATATATTGAAATGAATTTTGTATCGATAAATGTGACATTTGCACATGGACAATAAAAAATCTTTTAAGATTATAAATACACAGAAAATATATACAAATACAAATATATAAATATTCACAACAATACAAGTAAGGAAATCGGATTAACTTGGGAGACCAAAGACACACAAAACTCAAAATCCTATCAGATTAACTGAGTATCTTAACTATCTTGTTTACAGAAGTTCCACACGATCGAGAGAGTTAAAAAAAAAAGCGAAAGAAGAAGACATGAATTATAAATATGTCTTTAAATTTTATAGATATGTCTATTTAGCTGTATATAAACTGTTCAATCAAGGGCAATCAAGCATTCCTATTTTCATTCTTTATGTATTCTGTTTTCTGTTTGTTAGTGATTAATGCCAAATAAAAAAGCAAATAAAATACCAATAAAAACTTGCCCATTTTATTTACATTTATTTATAGTACAAACAAAAATGGATGAAAAGATGAAAAGTCCAGGCCCGAAATCGCGCTACCCACTCCCAGGCGAACCCTGACAACTATGTGACGCATATGCAAATTGAATAGAAATTGACTAGTAATTGGCAGCTGGTTGCTGTGGATTCAGGGGTCTGGTGTGCAGAGATTGTAGGTGTAAAGTTGATGCAATTTTGCTTTGCTGTTGCTGCTGATGCTGATGCTGCTGCTGATGCTGCTGCTGCTGATGCTGCTGCTGATGCTGACCCCGTTTGAGTGTATTTTTAGAAAAGTGCACTAAAAATAAATGCGAAGGTCTCAACCACTGGGCGGGTATGCCAGGCTGCAACAACGATATGGTATATTATGCAAAAGCCCCTCTCGTCTGCCAATACCCCTCTCTCGCTTAAGGTCAAAGTGTGTGCGTGTGTGTGTGTGTTCATTTGTGTGTGTATGTGTGTTTGTGACGTATAACGCTGGCAATGTCAAACAGGTGTCGACGTCATCGCAGGCTGCAGCGTCTGCTACAAGTACCCCTTGAAATCATTCACATGGCGCCTTCGTCATCGACGGCGATACCCCTCCGACCAGCCTCCTCCGCAACCCTACCCAGCCCCACAAGCAGCATCGATTGGCCGCCTGCGAATTCTGCTAACACAGTGACCTAGTGGCGAGGCCGTCGTCGTCGTCGTCGTCGTCGTCGTTGTCGATAAAAGCCAAAGCGAAAACGAAAGCGAAAGCGAAGCCAAATGGGTCCACGAAATCACAATCAGTTTTTTTTTTTTTTTGGTATTGTGCTTCTTCTTTTTTTGCCTTTACGGTGCTTCGATCTAGTGACGTCTTAGCTGGCATTCATTCACAGGATATGAGCCGTTGCAATGTTTTCGTGGTTGTGCAGCCAAGGTGCGGCCAAACCAGCAGTAGCACCAGCAACAGAAATAGCAGCAACAGCACCAGCACCAGCACCAGCAGCAGTGGGAAGCAAGCACAGCAGAGTATGGTAGGGTAGGTAATAGTTGGCAGAAGGACAGGACATATAAAATTTCATTGAGAAAAAGAGGCAGCAACAGCAACAGCAGCAGCAGCAGCGCAGCCTCCGAACAAAACAAAGCGCTGCAAAGGACATTCAGTGCGACAGCCACTGCTGACGTTGCAGTCGATGCTGGCGTCGCCGTTGGCGTCAGCGTTGCAAGCTGTGTCTGCGTCTGAGTTAACATTCTGAGGCTGGCGCATTTGGTAAAATCAGTCGGAAATACATCTTCAAGCCAACCAGTTCATCAATCTCTCTCTCTCTCTCTCAAAATTCGAACAAGAGTCTTATCACACTTATTATGATAGGCAGCTCTGTGCGACTTGCTTCTGTTTTCTACTCTTTTTTTTTTTGTTGTTTTTTTTTTTTGAGTGTGTTGTCCAGTGTTTTGTTGTGAAGCTTGTGACAAGTGCTAGAGCACTTACGCTGAGTAAGTATCTTTCGAAATGATTCGGTTTGTTCTTTTACAGCAGTGCATCCGGGTGTCTGCCACACTTACGAGTTCCACTATTCAAGTTTTGAGCGTATTTGAAATCAAAAACTTGACACGTTGAGCTCGTGTGTGCGTTGCGGAAATCAACTTACTCAAATCTGCTATAAGTTTATTAAAGAAAAAAAATAATAATAACAAAAGATTTCTAGTGTAAGACAAGGTCAAATTTGGCATCAAATATGAGTCACTGTCTCAAAATAGTGACTTAAAATTGTTAAAATACTCAACGACAAGTTCTCTATTTGATTTTCTTCGAATTATGAAAACATTCAGATGTGTTTTTTTCTTATTTAAATAATGTTTCTCATTAAATACAATGCAATTGCATCCTTTTAAAATTAATCGAAGCCTTGTTCCAACGAAAGGCCTAAAACAAAAAACTAGCATTGGGCACAGTTTGGTTTCTTGGAATTAGTAACTTTAGAAAATTGACTGTAATCATTTATTCAATATATGCAAATCACACTTTTCAATGCACCACAATCTGCAATTATAAATGTTGATCATCTCTTTTTGTATCCGTAAAAAAGTCTTCTTCACCTTATTAAGCTCCTCACATTTTAACCATACAAAACAAGTAAGAATGCTCTAGTCGAGAGAGCTCGATTAGGATATACCCTAGACCCACCCCATAAATTTATATATTAAATAGATTAAAATCTAAAAAAAAGGTAGCCAAATGTTATAATTTTTAATGAAGGTACTTAAGGATAAAAAAAAGAAGAAAGTTAGCGGTTGTTTTTATTCATAATATGCATATTCATTCATAGATATGTATCTGATCAATGATGTCAATATTTTATAGCTATCAAATTGGGGTGTTCATTATTATCGATTATTTCAAATTATAAATCACTAACTCGTTTAGTCTCTGAGGTCCGTTTGCTTGCACAGGACACGCAGACAGCTAGAGTGACTCCACTATTGATGCTTAACAAGAATGTATATAATATATATCCTTCTACCTGTTAAACACTTTCTGCACAACTTAATTATACCCCTTTTAATCAGCATCATTTTCCTATTTCACTTGGCTTCAGTAGGAACAATCTTCCCTGTAATTGTACACGACTACAGTTCTTAGATAATCCTTTCCGAAGAACCAACATACCTATTCTTATATATAAATAAATATAATAAAATACAGAACAAGTCGCGTGTGTGTGTCCTTTGGAAGCGTACCTTATTCAGGTATTTCAATATTTCAGCTTTGAAGTATTTCCAATTTTGTGCAATTTTTATGCTACTCGTTTCTTTCGAAAAATCGGTAATTCGGCATATAAATATGTCATGTTTGTTTGAGAAAAAAACTGAAAGAGTTTTTCACATTTTCAAATCCTAAATATTTTAGATGGTTATTATTTGATGTTTATTATTGTGATTAGAAATTAGTGAAACAGCTAAAGCAACAGCAAGATCTACAACATTCTATACAAATAACTGTGCAATTTTAACTAATGTGAGGCTTGTCTGAGACATGTTCCGAAATTACCCTTTCGTTTTAATTGCATAGTATTTGATAGAAACTGTGCCACATTTTTGCTGGACGAAGTGTGCCAGGTTATTTGATGAATTGTCAATAAAGTGATGTGAATCCCAAAAGTGAGTTAGGCACAAAATGTTTGTAGCACTGCCACCAAATTTGACCAATTTGACAGCTACAATTGACACAAGAGATAAAGTAAAAACCGTTGCCTGCTTACAGGCGCTGCTGCGGTGGCTACTTGCCAGCAACATGTGATAGAGTGCTGATAGAGGCCATTTACCCGTCCAGCTGTTGACGTCATAGTCATCGACAAAGAGCAACAGCATCATGGCCATGCCCAGGTCACGAACAGACTGCACACACCCACCCAGCATCCCTTTAACCCTATGACGAGTTGAATACGAAAACCGAATCGAAACGAAACGAGACCGTGACGTCATCAACGCTGGTAAGCAGCTGGAGGACTCGAAGCGTGTCCTAGATTTGAACTTTAACTACATCCATGCATATTCATATACATAAACATTAACGTAAACATAAACATATATATATACATATACATATGCATATACATATACATATACATATACATATACATATACATATACATATACATATACATATACATATACATATACATATACATATACATATACATATACATATACATATACATATACATATACATATACATATACATATACATATACATATACATATACATATACATATACATATACATATACATATACATATACATATACATATACATATACATATACATATACATATACATATACATATACATATACATATACATATACACATACATATACTGATCATGTCCTCCAATCGCGTAACTCTGCGAAGGCTGCAAACATTTTGCCAAGTTACTTTTGCAACTTTGACCTCCACTGCTCATGACCCGACCCGACCTCACGCCACACCACGCCCCCACTGTATCTACGCCCTCTCTCGCCCACCGCCGATAAGGACACGTTTGACGTGCTCGCACCAAACACCCCCCCTTCAGCACCCTCTTCAACCCTTTTAAAAAACAATGTAAGATTGCTCGAGTAGGGCAAGCTCGTCTAGCAGATACCCTGCACCCGGCCGGGATATGAACACAAAAAAAATATATATATCGCCCTGAAATGTTAAAACAATCGCCCCGAAAACTAGAAAAATACCGTTGAAACGTTTCAGAATTATATTTGTAAATTATAGAAAATATTTCTAAGATATTTTTTAATTTTTTTTTAATTAATTCGTTGCTTTATTGACTGCCATTTTGGAGTTTAGCTGTTACTTTTTTTTTAGGGGCCGCGTAGCTCAGTGGAAAGTCACTTAACTCACAAGCGAATGGTTCCGGTCCCACCCCATTTTACAAACTATAAAAAATGTGGTGAAATTAAAATCTTAATAATATTAAAATTAATTAATAATATAGAAGTATAATTAACAAAAAAAAACCCAATGTTAAAGTTCTGTGTGTATACATAAAATAAAAGCATGCTGAAAATTTGACATATTTTTTATGAATCTTAGAAAAATGTACTCTGGAACTAAGAAAATAGGAGCCCTGGTTGTAGAATATATACTTTCAGTATAATAATGTGAATTAAGCTTGGCGCCAAATGTATGACGATTTTATGAAATCTTTGCTGATTTCTTCCCATTTAGTTATGCATTTCTGCTCAGCATTTATAATCCATAAACATATTTGTTTCTACTCGATTCACACATGAAAATTGTGTTGTTATTGCTATCGATACATGATTTTTATCGATTTTGAGGGTACTGTGAAAGTTACCGATTACTTCAAATGAACTGCATCTGCATATGAAATACGAGAACTCATAGCTCTTATTGTCTATGAAATCGGCATGTATATATATACATATATATATATATATTTATTTATTTATTTATTTTTTGGGTTCGACGATGCTTTCTTCTTCCTATTAAATATTGTTGCACAACTTTATTATATTTATATCTTTACCCATTCTCAATACGTTCAAGATTCACTTCCCCTACAAAAGCGAAAGTCGCTTATGCTGTCAGTCCGTCCATTTGTCTGTCAATGTGCTCATTTAATATTGACGATGTTATTAAATGAATATTGATTGATATTTCATTTGTCAATGTGTTAGTTGGCTAGTTTGTTGGGGTTTGTATGCAGTTGGCGCTTTGTTCTGGCCAACAGCCGTCCTACCTTACACTATGCTCATTTATTTATTTAATGTGCACTGAAAACAGTCAATAATTTTTAAAAATCGAATTATATTTAAAATTTGAATATGTTTTTCGCTGGCTGCAGGTAAAGTGTGCTTTTATTTTTTATATATACACAAAATTAACCATCATTAATTGTAAGGATTGTGGAAACCCAGGAATCAGACCAAAAACTGATTATATATTTGTAGCTTAGTGTTAAGGAAAGTTGATGTTATGTTTAAAGGTATCTCTTTCTTTAATGCGTTATGAGTTGTGTATGAAGGCCACAAAAATGGAATAAAGTTAAGATGACCACAGATGGAAGATTAATAATAAAAATCTTACTAAAATACGATGACAAACGAAAACTGGGATACTTGTTAAGATATGAACCCAAGCCAATTCAATGAACATGATTAGACCATTGGAAAACAGAATATTTCGCTCGAAATACGGATAAATATACTTAGCCAAAATGCACTTATACGAATGAGTCCAAACTTCCACACGACTTCATTAAAAAAAAGAAACTATTCATTATAGTTTATAATTAATATTGTTCACATAACTTAAATATATATTTTTGAATGCAATAATCTTAATTATAATGAAACTATTTTTAAATTACTTGAATCGGATAATAAAAGAAGAAAGTCTCTTATTTAAATTAATAAACAATTTTCAATAATAATACTTATGCCAAGAAGTTGAACTTAAATATGCCTTGTTGAAGACTTGTGAAACAAATTTCACTCTTCGCTTACGTATAACACATTCAGGGATAATTTTGGTTAAAACATTGGACGCGGCAATTGAGGAACAAAGAAGTGGGAACAGAACAGGTGGCAAAGAAAACATTCGGGGCGTGCCTCGACTTGTGGGTGATATAGGTTTTCGCGATTTGTGTGGGCGGCAATGGGCGTGGCCAATAAATCAACAATCTTAGCCGGTTCTTAGGAATGTATTTTACAATTTTGATGACTCTAGCTCACAAACGGCGCGAGAAATAGACATTTCCGAAGGACCGTGATAAAAAAAAAATGTGTTTAATGAATTTACCTTTAGAATTATGAGAGATATGTGGTTTTATTGCAGTGCATTTAACGATGCTATCGATTTCCTAACATCACAATTATAACACTTTACCTGACACAAATATTTATTCCAAGTTTTAAGTCTCTTCTACCGTCGAAAAAAATTATATCAATTGAAAGTATTATAAATCCTTTCAATAGCTTTCTGATTGTTAAAGGGTTTTCATACAGCCGTATAACTGCTATATATATATATGATATGAGGGAAAATATAGAAATATGACAATATATGGAAAATCTGCACGATTTTTGTTTAATTTTCTCAGTTGATGTAGCATACTTTTTGAGGGCCAGCAAGGCAACAAGCTTCATGAATCAGGCAAATGCATTGTCTGAGCAAATTTATTTATGCATAGCTCAGATTTGCATATTTTATTTCATTGTTTGATACTAATCGGGAGTAGTCTAAATACGAGCAGGTGTCACAGGTGGTCAAGGAAACTTGCCACGGGAAAATCAGTAACAAAAAGCAGATGTCAAAAAGTGTTGCCAGCGTTTTTTTTTGTTTTACAAGCAATGTGCATGTGTGTGTGTGTGTGTGGGTGTGTGGGTGGGTGTGGGTGTGGGTAGCATGCCAATTGTATTTGGCTGTCACCTGCTTTGAAAATTATGGTTTCACAAGGCAGCAAACAGCAAGAACAAGAAGAAGAAGAAGAAGAACTGCACATGAGGCAGAAGCAGAAGAAGCACAAGCGGAACAAACAGAAGCAATAGAAGAAGAAGAAGAATAGCAATAGTGCCACTCTATTGGCCTCTTTGCCGCAGACAATCTGTCACTTGATACACGCCATTTTCACTAAGCGCCGTCCAGCAACACTCCCCCTCTCTCTCTCTCCCTCTATCTCTCTCTCTGTGTCTCTCTCATACAGACACACACGCCGTACACCATGCCCATGGCAGGGTGCTAAGCTGCTGGCCGCTTGCTGATTGTTACCTTGTTGAGATTCCCCACACGGTCACACATCAGGCCCCGTTGTACGGGCGCAGCGCAGCGAAGCATTCCAAACGATGCGATGCCATACAAGTGATTGTCGATAGGACGTGGGCGTGGGCGTGGGCGTGGCACTGGCAGCTAGGGGCTGTATAGTGAGGGGCGTTTGGGGTGTGTGGGGTCAGTTAAAGGTGTCACATGCATGCATAGAACAATGTTATTTAATTTTTGTTAGCTTGGTCAACACGAGGTTTCCTACAGATTGCACCCCACTCAAACCGCTGTCGAGTTAACCACCCTATAGTGGTGCATGCAATATTGTTGCAAGTGTGGCAAGTGCCAGTGGCCAGTGGAGTTGCAATTACATCGCTCGTGGCGGCATCATATTTCCCAGTTGCCTTGTTTTTTTTTTTGTTCTTTTTGTTTTTCCTTTTGGAACTGGGCTTCAGCGTCGAGCAACCTGCCTCAATGATTCCTTTTGACTTGAAGAGCCCCATTCCAATGTGGGGGGGGGGGCTCTTTCTATCCGTCCTCCACGATGTTCTTCTTCTTCTTCTTCTTTGTCTGTTTTCTTGTTCAAATGCTGTTGCTTGCCTTCATTTTTGATTTGCAGTCGAACTAGCGCCTAAAACTAGGCAGCGACTGTTTGCTTGCACTAATATATACAGTGATACCTCGACGATACGACTTTCTTATAAATTGATTTGTAAATTATACTCATAGCCAATGATTTTTACAGCGGATTCTTGCAACAAAGAGTTTATTTATTTATTTATTTAACATTTTTTGCTGCTATTTTTCAGTTAAATTATTACTTGCGAATTATTTGATTTATATTTATAATAATGATAATATATATGAATAATGATTATGACTTCTGCATTTTTAATGCAAAAATGAATACTTAATTAATTATACTATTAGAGTTTTACTTGTCTCTGGTTGAATAAACAAATGATATTCAACGAAAAAATCAATGAATAATAATAATATAAGAACAAAACTCATTTCTAGACAATGCTTATATATCAGTGACTACTGTACACACTGCCCAATAATGATATGTATTACAAAGTCACAACCACAAACCTATACACACACACACACACATCTGAGACTGCGGCTTGCATTCGCCCGACACGTAGGTGCATGTGTGTGTGTGTGTGTATACACACGCA
Source organism: Drosophila grimshawi (assembly GCF_018153295.1). Taxonomy (NCBI): domain Eukaryota; kingdom Metazoa; phylum Arthropoda; class Insecta; order Diptera; family Drosophilidae; genus Drosophila; species Drosophila grimshawi. The sequence continues at coordinate 17,888,167 of NW_025063692.1, read as the reverse complement.
TATGCGGGCAGTTGAAGAAATTGATGACAACAACAAAAAAAACAAGAGGCAGCGACAGGAACAACAGCAACTTTGCCACTTGAGGGATGCGACGTGAACAGAGAAAAACGCTTACGCTGACGGCGACGGCGACGACGAAACCGACGCCGACGTCGACTTCATGTGGCAATGTGGCTCACCTGCAACTATAAAAGCCGCCCGTTGGCCTGAACATTGTCTCAGTTAAATATTCTTAATTAAACGACAACAGCGACGAGCAGCAACCAGCAACATTAGTCAGCAACAATAATTTTGCATTGGCTAGAAAAGCATATTATTTAAAAATATGTAAATAATTTTTTTTCAAGTGCTCACACTGCATCAAATAAGGATACAGCAAAAATATACAACTTAACACATATATTGTTTTTTTTTTTTTGTAAATTTGTGAAATTGAATTTTGACTCCTGGAAAAATCATCGATTTACATGGCAAGTTTTCAAAAGCAAATCAAATAAAATTTGATGTCAGTTAATGGAAGCGCAAAGTGCAGCAAATTTTGTATAATCTTTGTTATTAGCTTTCAATTTGTTGCATTTATTATTAATGAAGACCACAGGACGACCACAATTGAAAATCAATAAGCGCTTCGAATTTTAAGTTTCATATCAACAATTCAAAAGAGTGTCACCAACTTTCGATTGGGAACTAAAACAAATGTCGGCCCCTGTGTGGCTTATCATTAATTCAGCACGATTGAAATTGCATCAAATACGCCCATATCGAAGTTCTCTTCAAATGGAGGACAGGACGAGTAAGTTGATGACAGTCAAAACTAATTTTTAAGTGGCACACAGTGAAATATGAATGGCGCTCAATAATCGGAGCTTATTGGAGCTGCTGGCCACTGCACAAGATTAGATTCAAAAGACTCTTGTGCGTGTGACAGCGGCTATTGTAAGAGACCAGATAACATCAAGCCATATCAATAGAAACAAATATTATAATAACTAAATCCATTCCTTCTAAGTGTTCAAATCTGCATGTATATCAGTTTTCTATATTATTACAAACATGCCCTGTATGCACTGACAATTAGGTTGACTTAAATTTACTTATTCCAGTATTAAGGTTTCCAGAGAAGCCCTAAATATGCATGGAATAATTGCATTTACGTATGTTCAGCTAACAAAATAACGTAAAGCTATTAGCTTGCTATATCAGAACATCAAAATAAAAGAACATTATTTACAGGTAATTGTATTAATTCCGCAAAGACAGGACAATTTTTATAATAATAGCATTATTTAAATTCAAAATTGCCATTGTCATAGGAGATAATAACAAATGTTACGTTGTCAGTTTGCTGTATTACATGAAAAATAGGTAATCTAAATACTCTTAGCATTATTAGTATTTACAAATTTCTTATACATTTGCAATTTGTGCCGTTTCTTAATCAAATTAACGTTTGAAATTTAAAATGGGGCCTTCGCTTCAGCGCATGTCCGTGAAGTTGGCTGCACGCAAACTGCGCAGTCACGTGAAGTCGGCTGCACGCAAAAATTTCACTCACGTGAAGTTGCCTAATAATTGTTGACACGAAGCAACAAGGACAACAACAATAATAAAACCGACCAAATTGAGCAAAACAGCTGACAGCTAGTTGTAAACAGATAAACAGCCAGAAAGTCGCAAGCGTTAAATGCATTAGTGATAAAGATGACGCCGCCGCCGCCGCTGCCACCAGCAGATGCAACAAAGCCACAACAACAGCAGCCACCACCACCAATGGGTCAAACCATTGCACCCACTGGCGCCTTTCCAGGTAAAACTCAAAGCTTGCTTGATAGTTTTTTTTTTATTTTACAAACTACTATTGTTTGTCTCGCTCTTCGGGCTGTTAGGTTCACTCACACCCGGATGGAATGATCCGCCGCCAATCAGCAGCACGGACGGCACGAGCAACGCCAGCAATCGACGTCCTCGTCTCGATCTGCGCAAACGCGTCGCCCATCCCATGAACGGAAACGAAAACGGGAATGGAAATGAGGGCAATCAATCCCAAAACAGACAATTGCCACCGCCACTCTGATCTGGCAACGCTCTTCGTCGGAATTAAATGTAACTTGTGATTCCCTGAGAATTCTTTAACACCCCAACAATAATAGACACATAGATCGAAAACAAAATGTATTTTTATATATATATACACACATATGTACAATGGTCGATATATACGGACTACGAATTTGCATAAGGGATTCGAACAGAACAGAACAGAAACAAATTAAATCAATTCCCCATTTGAAAGATGTCAATTTCCAATTACATATTTGTTTGGTATATTTTTACCAGGGCAACTGGGCGCCATCGTATTGATAGAAACCGCCATTGTGCGACTCGTTCAGCTGACAGATGGTGTCCACAATCTGTTTAGTGCTCGTGTCCACATCCAGCGGTGCATTGCCGCCGCCCATGTCGGTGCGCACCCAGCCGGGATGCATGCTGATACAGAGTATGCTCTGTGGCTTCAAGTCGATGCTCATCGATTTAGTGGCCGCATTCAGAGCCGCCTTCGATGTGCGATATGCATACATGCCACCCTCCACATTCGACTCGATGGAGCCGAGAATGGAGCTCATATTGATGATGGCGGCACGCCTGACACCCATCAACTCGGCCTCGTTGGTCACCGATGCCTGCTTGAGGAGTGGCAGACAGGCTCTGGTCAACATTATTGGAGCAACGGTATTTGTGTGCAGCGTACTGATCAGATCCTGCTCTCGGGTGGCTGCAAGGCGCACTGACTTAGGCGCCATGCCGGCATTGTTGAAGAGCACATTAAGGCCGGCATCTTTGGTTACAGCGCTAATTTGGCCAACCAGTTTATCGTATTCACCATAGTTCTTCAGATCTGACAAAACAGAGAGCTAAAAGTTAATCTCCAATTTTTTTTATATTTAGACGCTTACCAATCTCAAGAATGTGTATGTTCGAATGCTTCTTGGCCAGTTCCTGCAATTCCTAAAGAAGAAAAAACGAAAAAATTTAATATATTTATTGCTTTACATAAATGACGCTGGCAAAAATAAACGGATCAAGTTTTCTTTTAATATATCCGTTAAAACATATACCGATAAGTATTTTGTTGGCAATAGTATCGATATCCGTATCGATATTCTTCGATCATTTAAGCCGTTAATTGGGAAAACAAGATCATTTTTGCTGTATCGAAAAACCAGCGATAGATGTACATTTTATTTCAGATTTTGCTCACTAAATTTAAACACATTATAAATTAGAATAAAAAATGATGATTTGGAAAGAAGCACGCGCCGATTTATTTGCCGATAAGCCCCGTTGGAATATACTAATTTTGTTCTTTCGACACCAACGAACAACTGTTCACAATATCAACACATGTTAACAGTCAGTTAACAGTGTTGATTTCAGTTCTGAAGCGAGCTGAATCACAGCGTTTTTTACATGCAGTTTTTCATTATCGATAACTTTTGTTTGTGGTCTGAAAGCAGGCATTTAACAACACAATACAAGAGCATCGATACTTGCTCGCTAAGCGCCGGCATGTTCTGCGTTCCACAACTGGAAAGTGAACTGCAAGAGTATCGAAGCCCAAGTCAAAGCATCGAACCGAAAGCGTAAAAGCAATTGCAAAAAGTTTACCGCTTATTTCGCATTTGCGTTTGCTGACGAGAGTGTGACGCGGAGCAGCCGATTTTTATAGCTATTCGCCTCTAACAAATTTCGAGCTTGTTAATAGTGTGTTCTTGTGTATTCTGCGGCCGCAGTTGAAGTGTGTTCTCCTACTCAATATTAAATATTTGGAAATATCTACTAATCTTGCTTATTAGCCTGAAGCACTTGCCCAGACTGCAAAACATGGCGCCCGTAGATGGTAAAGGTGAGTAAGTCGGAGCTGGGTGATGCCAGCAGACGAGAATAATTTAATTGCTCTCCGTGGTTCTGTCATCGTTGCGGACGAAGGGACGGATAGACGGGTTAGGCTAGTGTTGTTGCCATATATTTTTGCTTTTTAATTCGCGTAGTTTCTTTCGCATGAGTCATGAATTGTTGGCATTTTTTTCTTTTACTTACTGTGGCCTGCTCCAAGTTGCGACAAGTCGTAAAAAGATGCTGGGGCGGCTCCGGCAATGCGTTCAACGCCTTCACCAGACCCAATCCCAGCCCACGATTGCAACCCGTTATTAAAATGGATTTCATCCTTATTGTCTTTGCTGTTGTTTCCACTTGAGTTCGTCACGAAATCTAATCGTGTAATTGAGATTAAACACAATAAAACAGTAAAATTTAGTGTCGAAGCTAAAGTTGAAAATGAAACTGACACAGACAACGTAAACTGGCACACTGTGCTGCTTATTACGCGCTCCTCGAGGCTGGCAACGTTAGCTTCTTTTTGTGATTGCGTTTATCGCACATTTCTATTTTAGAGAACAATTCGGCAAAGCGGCCGGCGGCAGCTGACAGAGTTGCCAGAGAGCTGTTCGCAAATAAATTGATAAGCATACGGATTGGCAACCTTGTGACGACGACTAACCAACTGTTGCTATTATGTATTTCCAGGAGGCAATTATATAAATGCAAATGTTGTTTATTTTTTGTGCGTTTTAGACGAATTTTTGGTTTAACATAAGTGTTTGACGACCCTAAATAAAGCAGCCGTCATCATCTTCGTTGGTTTCGCTTTCGACTCGCATTCGCGTTCAGCAGCGTTGCTACTGCTGCTGCTGCTGCTGTTACGTAGCGAGTGTCGCTGCCCATACTTTCCACTCATTCCAAGCGCCGTGACGACGACGACGACGACGACGTCTCTTTTTATTTTTGTTTTAACTGCGCGTCTGTGATTTCACCAATTCAGCTTGAGAATTTTTACACCATAACTCTCCTGCGGGCAGACGTGCTTCAACATAAATATTTATAATTTATACACCTGCAAATATGTCGCTTACATTGTGGAATTCGAGATTTTGTGTAACGTTAGTGCGACGACAGCATGCAACGATATTTACGTCAAGTGCGTCAAAAACAATCGCTGCCAATAGTCTACACCACACGTTCAGTAACAATTATCAGCAACAACAGCATAGAAATCTAACAACAATGAAGCCAACTAATACTGCTGTCGCAGAGAAGGGCACCAGCCGCAGTTCGCGTATCTCCGCCGATGGCTCGACCAGTGCAACCGGCATCAATGTGCCACCCTTTAATCATCCCCACTGCGATAGGCAGGCCATGTATCAGCAGCCCGTGCGCAAGATTAAAACACTGCGAGGTAAGCTAAGCCAAGCCAATAGCACAAACAATAATTCGCAACTCTATGAGAAGATCAAAATACACAATTCACAGTTGGCAACTCAAACCCAACCACAATGGCGGCTTTTACTGTCTGTCTTTATCACATGTACATGTACATTTATTAACTATGTGAAGCGCCCCCGCACTGCTCTGCGCTGCTACACGTACGCTTTGCCTTAACTTATCGAACGTCAATCGATTTTTTTTTCGCCGGCTTTTGTGTCAGTTGTTTTACATGGGCAAAGTTTTTTTTTTCTTTCTGCATAGTCACGATCATGCGGTCAGCTTAAGGGCATTTGGTAACAACTTTCTAACTTGTATACTTGTGCCTTTTTTTATCTCTACTTATTTCACAAGATGCACCACTGATTGCTGGCTGCGAGAATGTTGGAGAATATCTTTATTGGTATTTCACAATCGCAATCCGCAGTGCATAGCACAAGTATAAAGAGGAAGGGAGATAGACAAGAGATTACGTCATCCAGCATACTGATAATCATCATTCACACGAATAACACTCTGTCATCGTGAAAGTGATCATATGCATTTATCGAAATGCAATCGAGTTTGCAACGTCTGCTGTTGACCGTTGTCAGAGGGGAAGGTGGAACGGGTCAAAGAGAACTTGTTACTTTATCTGTATTTGTGGACCCTTTCGTCCCCACAACCGCAACTAACACTGCTCGGTTAAATTTTTATGCTAATTTGAAGCTCCATAAATGCAGCTTAATGTATGCAATCTTATATACTATATATACATAGGTATATATCAATATATACGCTGCATAAATGCTAATTTCTTAGTTGGTTTTATGGCTCGATAAGTCCATTTATTCAATTCTTTGTCATACGCTTATCAGAAACAACATTCAATTCCAATTGGCCTTTTGCTTAAGCAAACGGAAGTGATAAAGAAACAAACAAAAAAACCAAAGAGATGCCAGACTTGTGTGCATGCATTATACATTATTATTTGTTCAATGGGCTGGCAACGCCTCTTTATCAAGCACCGCTCCTCGTTAGTTCTGGCAATGCCCAGCTGCCCAGTCCGCCTCCCTTTCGAGTAAATCCCAAAGCGAGTAATAAATATATGGTAGTCGCCAGTCGCCTGGTAACCATGGCAAACAATGTATTTTTGGGAGTCCAAAGCAAACCGCATACAAACCAAAGGCGGAGTCTCCGGTTGATTGCTTCACATTGATTTGCACCGGGACACGTGTACAATTGATAATTGCAGGATAACAACACCAGTTGTGGAACAGGGACAACAAATAGCGGCGAGAATTCAGTCGTTGTTGTGTGGCACATTGTGCTCGACAACATATGCATCTATTTGAGTTTGTGCCCGCATCGCAGGCGGACGAAATGTCGTCCGAGGGACGCAGCATTTATCGATCCGCCTATATAGATATAAGATTACGAGAGAAGAAGACGAAGCTGCCACAGGGTAGTCATAAACTGACCGCCTCATCCACCTATATATACATATTTATATAAACATATAATTAATATATATTTACAAATTTCAACTTGTGCGTGTTTCCATTGCAGGCAGCTACGATTACGATCTGGTTGTGATTGGCGGCGGTTCTGGTGGCTTGGCCTGCGCCAAGGAGGCTGTGGCAAATGGGGCACGCGTCGCCTGCCTGGATTATGTGAAGCCAACGCCAATTGGCACCAAATGGGGCGTGGGCGGCACCTGTGTCAATGTCGGCTGCATACCCAAAAAGTTGATGCATCAGGCCTCGCTCCTCGGCGAAGCTGTCCATGAGGCAGCCGCCTATGGCTGGAATGTCGATGATAAGATCAAGCCCGACTGGAAGAAGCTCGTCTCCTCGGTGCAGAATCACATCAAGTCTGTCAACTGGGTGACACGCGTCGATCTGCGCGACAAGTATGTAGTCTATGATCCATATACATATCTATATAGTATACAGTTGCGTCAAAAAAGAATTGCACCAAAAACACAAAACATTAGTTTTGCAGTTTTTTCAAATTTTGATTTTAAATATATTATTTAGAGAAAAGTGCTAAATAGTAGCTAAAGAAATAATAGCAGCACCTGATAAATGTTGCTATTTAATTATGGTTTATTCAATTTTAGTTTTTTCTTTCTCACTTTTTTTTAAGAGGAGTCTTCTTTCACATCTCAGAACGTATTCATAAGTTTTTTAAACTTATAAATAAATAAGAAAAAACATTCGTTGTGAGTGTGGTGCCATTATTTGTTTCGCAACTGTATGTATATAGACATATAATAGATATTACTTATTATATTTATATCCTACTCACACACAGAAAAGTCGAGTACATCAATGGCCTGGGCTCGTTTGTCGATCCACATACGCTGTCCGCTAAGCTGAAGAATGGCGATCGCACAATTACCGCCCAGACTTTCGTTATTGCCGTTGGTGGCCGTCCCCGCTATCCGAATATTCCCGGCGCCGTTGAGTATGGCATCACTAGCGATGATCTATTCAGTTTGGACCGCGAGCCCGGCAAGACTCTTGTCGTCGGCGCAGGCTGTAAGTCTCTCTCTTATTCCTCCTCCACCTCTTGCCTCACACATATTTCAAATGTGCTCTAATGTAATCCTTTTTAGATATTGGCTTGGAGTGCGCTGGCTTCTTGAAGGGACTGGGCTATGAGCCGACAGTTATGGTGCGTTCGATTGTGTTGCGCGGCTTTGATCAGCAAATGGCCAATTTGGTGGCCGCCTCCATGGAGGAGCGCGGCATACCGTTCTTGCGTAGAACGGTGCCACTGTCCGTTGAGAAGCAGCCGGATGGCCGCCTCCTGGTCAAGTACGAGTGCACGGAGACCGGTGAGATCGGTAGCGATGTCTTTGATACTGTACTCTGGGCCGTTGGCCGAAAGGGTCTCGTCGATGATCTAAATCTGCCCAATGCTGGTGTGCTGGCCCACAACGACAAGATTCAGGTCGACTGCGATGAGGCAACCAATGTGCCCCACATTTATGCTGTCGGCGATATTATCCATGGCAAGCCGGAACTGACCCCAGTGGCCGTACTTGCCGGACGTCTGTTGGCACGTCGCCTCTATGCCGACTCTGATCTGCGCATGGATTATGCGGATGTGGCGACCACAGTGTTCACACCGCTCGAATACGCCTGCGTCGGTCTCAGCGAGGAGGATGCGGTCAAGGCGCACGGCGCCGATGAGATCGAGGTATTCCATGGCTATTACAAACCGACCGAGTTCTTTATACCCCAGAAGAGTGTACGCTATTGCTATGTGAAGGCTGTCGCCCAGCGCCACGGCGATCAGCGCGTCTATGGCCTCCATTATCTGGGACCAGTTGCCGGTGAAGTTATCCAAGGATTTGCAGCCGCCCTCAAATCCGGCCTAACCATACCAACGCTGATGAACACCGTCGGCATTCATCCGACAACTGCCGAGGAGTTTACACGTCTCAGCATTACCAAGCGCTCTGGCCTGGATCCAACGCCTGCCAGCTGCTGCAGCTAAACGGGATCATACTTGCCTTATCCCCATAAACACAGACACGCATTAATATCCACACACACACACACCCACACCATATGTATATCTGGTTAGCTGGCTGGGGACACCAAACGGATTCGGAGTTGCTGCCGCTTTAGAGCGCTCAATGTTCAAGGCTTAATTTAGTTTCGATGGTAACACATGTATACACACCCCCACACACACACACATACAGACATATAAACAATAGAGCAGCTAACGTTTAGAGAAACGCGCTGGACATTTGAACTTTAGTCGAACTGAAGCGTCCAAGTGGGATTATCATCCATCAATGCTTTAAGCGTGCTGCCTTCACTCAAAATTACGAAATTACGTTATGTATGAACATTAAATATTATAATAAAAAATAATAATCTGTATTTTTACGGTATGAAATAGAATTTTTTTCACCCACATACAAAAAAAAAATTGTGTTATTTACGGACTTAAACCTGAAGCAAACAACGCCTGTTCCAATGGGGTATATTAATATAATTGGGTTACGTGCACTGCGACATACTAGATCTATTGTGCCCTTTTCTGAGTATAGCTCCTCCATCAACCCCAGCTCCTGCACAAATTTTAGAATCTTTGTTGGGCTGATGTCTACTATGTCCTTGAAACTCGTAACATGCATCCCCAGGGTGCTGCATCTTTTCCTGATTAAGGCAACACACTCTATTGAGGATACGTCCTCGGTTGCATAAATCCTACAAATACCTAGTATAGTTGGGTGACTTCTTAGTCTACAGTGTCCTGTCAATAGACTGGTAAGTATTCTATGCCTGGTCTTCCCCATGGTTATCGGAGTCCAGGTGTCTCTGCCCAGCTCCATTGTCGCCTCTGTCTCTCTTCGTTTCTAAGTTGCCACAAAATGGTTCTGGCCCTATTCAAGGCCTCTCTGCCCCTTTTCTCGCTTGCTGCGTTCCCAGCTATATCCCTATGGCCCGGGAAATGGGATATATACTATATATATGTAATATAATACAAATATACTTGATTTTATCGATAACTTTATCCGTTTTCCTAATATGTCCAGATCTATTAGCAACTAGCAGTAAAATCCACAATTTGTTCCAAATTTCATGCTCGAGGTCGGTTGAGGAATATACGATTCATTCAGCCAGCAAGAAGTAAATGCCCAACTAGGAGATAACCTGTAACCAGCTCTAGCTCACTCATTGGTGTCATTTCTTAATCATGCCAAATTTACTTAAATAATTTTTACAGAGTTTATTTTGATTTTTTCAATGAGATTCAAAATTCCGTCTTTAGCTTTTCTCAACCTTCTCTTAATCGCTGCACTACTAATTATTCCTTGCATGAACCGTTTCGAGTGGTTGGCTTTAACTAATTCTAGCCAACTATTTTTTGGTCTGTTTGGGTTTTTTCTGGGCTTTTCCCAATACCTGCAATACATGGGCCATTTTTCCTTTAAATACCCCCAAAAATATGTATTCTTTAATTGAATCTGTTTATTACTTTTCGACTGATATTAGCTGACATTAAATATATAAATAGAATACAACAATAAGATACTCACCAGCAACAACAACAACGGCATAATTTTAATCCTGTCTTTAGTTGTTGTCTCGTCTGCAATCGAGGCAACATTAGCCAATCCTTGTTGATTCACTTAACACTTCAAGCACCTACAAATTATTATTTCACTTGAACCTTTAACACTTATAAACAAAAACCGAATTCATAGCATATTTTATTATATTCGTTAAGATATCGGCCATAATGGAACAATAACAAAATGAAAGGGAACGCATGCTCTCTTTCTTTCGCACAAAGAACGCCTTAAAAACAATTACATAATTTAACATTACGCAAATCTTAAGCATTTTAATAATTTAGGCATGATTTAATTGTTCAACTCTTTTAGACACCCACGCCAAAATATTAGTTCCTAGGCAAAGTACTCTCGCCTTCTCCCTCTCTCTCTCTCTCTCTCTATAGCTGTCCTGCTCTATTTAGTTTCCTTCGGCGAATTCGATCAGAAAGAATTAACTCATTTTATTCATACAGCACCTTCATTTTCAATATATGACATATATCATTTAGTAATCCATAATGGTGTATCATTAAAAAAATCGCCACAACAGATCCTTATGATTTAAGATTTATATTTTACTAGTTGGCAACCAATTAGAGTGCATTGGATGAGCGCGCACGAGCAAGGTGACTATATAGATATATATAGGTATATATATATACAAATAGATATAATATATATGTATATTTTATTTAGCCCATGACTCGTGATATAGACACATATTTATATATATATATTTATACATTAGCATATCGAGTATTTTTCTATTTCGCGTTTATTTTGGGTTTAAGTTGTTGTTTTTTTTTCCTATTTGCGTATTTTGTATAAATTTGTTTTTAACAATTTCAATGACAAATTAACAATGTGCTCAGCGCCCCCCTGCAAAACATGTTTCCATTTTTTCCTTCTTTTTTTTAGCATCTTTTGCACTCCGATCTGTTTTCGCTTGCTGCTGCTCGCCAGGACAATAAGGACAATGAGAGCAAGTGTTTCAGATACGAGAGAAAAAAAATCAAAAAAAAAAAAACAAACAACATTAATTATTTTATATATTATGTTAATTCATCAGATCAGATCAGAGCTCGCTTAGATGGCCGCCGCCGACTGCTTGGTGGCCTCATCCAGACGTTGCTGCTTATTGACCGCCGATATGCACTTGGCCATTGTTGGCGATGCACGCGAAATGGCATCGGTCATGAAATAGTCGCGCAGCTCCTTCTGCTTCACATCGATGGGTGTGCTGCTGATGGATTTAGTCTGAAAAAGGAGCACACACATTGCAAAGGATTTGGCATTCTTCAAGCAGCTGAGCAATAATCAACTTACAGGTGTTGCCTGGGCAGCGACTCCAGTGTCCGTCTGCTGCAGTTGCCCGAAGCGTGTCAGATGCGGGGCAATATCCGTGAGACGTGAGCGCAGCTCGTCGAGCGTGTCATAGGGCAGCGGTTTGCCTACCACCTCCGACAGAGCGCGTATGATCTTCCAATCTTCACGGGCCATGCCCGGCGGCGAGACGCCCGGATGTGTTTGCTGTGACCGTCCCTCCGTATTCACATAGATCGCCTGCTTCTCGGTATAGGCAGCGCCCGGCAGAACAGCGTCCGCAATTGAGGCGCCATTATCACCATGCGATCCAATATAGACAACAAAACAATCCTTGGGCAACTGATCGCGCGTCAATTTGCCAGCATCGGCATTGAGCAGGAAGAGCACCTTGGGCTGTGCCTGCAGTGCACCCTGCACACCCGGCTGATATCCCACATCGAAGGCGCCCACCTGCGAGGCGCTGTTATGCAGCACATTGAACGCATTCCAATTCTAAAACAAAATCAAGTAGAAACATTAGATTAGAGAGCCAAGTGTGGAGAGCTGATCTGAAATTGGACTCACTGGCTTCTTGAGCTTCTGACAGTATTCGGCGATGGTGGCATGAATCGCGGCACCATCGGCACGCTCCAGCAGATCAATGCCAATGATAATAGCTGGCTTCTTGGCGCCCTCGAGCACCTTGGAGAAGGCATGTCGACCGCTGCACACATCCTTAATAATGTTGGGATCAGCGCCCAGATTCTGATGCTCATACGACAAATCAATATTGGGTCCAATCGATGCAATCTGGAGCTCATTGTGAACGTATGCCTTGCGCAGACGCGTATTCACCAGCGGCGCCTCGTAACGCGGATTGGTGCCCACAAGGAGCACGGCATCAGCCTCCTCCAGACCTGCAAGCGATATCAATATCATTGGATAATCTAAGAAGGATGTCTCCACAAGAATTACCCACCTGCGATGGTGCTGTTGAGTAGATAGCTCGAGCGTACATCGATGCCGCTGCCCTTGATAAAGTCCTGTTCGGTGACGAGATGTTCGGCGCCCAGTCGATTGACCAGATCCTTGAGTGCCACCATTGCCTCCACATCGGCCAATTGGCCGGCAACGCCAGCAATCTGACCATTTGCCTTCTGCAGCGCCTTGGCCACAGCGATCAGTGCACCCTCCCATTCCACAGCCTGCAGCTCACCGTTGGGCATGCGCACCATGGGCGCAACAAGACGCTGACGCTTCAAGCCGTCACAGGCGAATCGCGACTTGTCCGCCAGCCACTCCTCGTTGACGTCCTCATTCTCGCGTGGCAATATGCGCAGCACCTCGTTGGTCCGTGTGCTGACCACAATGTTGCTGCCAACGGCATCGAGCACATCGATACTGTCCACCTTGCGTATCTCCCAGGGACGCGCCACAAAGCTATACGGCTTGTTTGTCAACGCACCCACCGGACACAGATCGATCACGTTGCCCGACAGCTCGGTGAGGAATAGCTTCTCCACATACGTGCCAATTTGCATATCATTGCCGCGTCCAGTTGTTCCCAAATCATCGACGCCAGCAATTTCCGATGCGAAGCGCACACAACGTGTGCAGTGGATGCACCGCGTCATCACAGTCTTCACCAGCGGCCCAATGTCCTTGTCCTCGACGGCACTGCAATGCGATTACAATTGTTTGAATTAACGAAAGTAAACGACTAGTGCCCTCTAGCCACTGCTTGCAAATCTTCCGAATGTGCCCTAAATCGATATTTATCGATTTTTCAAAGCTGTGGCTGTTATTAAAAAATCGAAAAAATTAAACTGATTTCTTCTCGAAAGCAAGCTGAAAGTATCTCAACTTTCATAAATCGATGGCGGGGAAAAGGAAGGGAAACCCAAACCAGAAGCTAAAAAAAAACTTTCATGCGTTCTTGTCTTCTGGGATTTGTTTGTCCGGCTTACCGCTTGCCCGTGTAATTGATGTCCGTGAAACGTGAACGATCGGAGCCAAAGGCCATGGCTTGATCCTGCAGATCGCACTCGCCGCCCTGATCACAAATGGGACAATCGAGCGGATGGTTCATCAGCAGAAATTCCATAACGCCCTCGCGTGCCTTACGCGTCAGATCCGAGTTGGTTTTGATGCGCCAACCCTTCATCACGGGCATGGCACAGGCGGCAACTGGCTTGGGACTCTTCTCCACCTCCACGAGACACATGCGACAATTGCCGGCGACGGCCAAACGTTCGTGGTAACAGAAACGTGGAATCTCTACACCAATCTCGGCGGCAGCCTGCACAAAATAGAATCCTTGAGTGAGTGTTTGGAACATGCTGGGCATGCTGACTGACCTGCAGAACTGTGGTGCCTGGCAGCACCATGACGGGAATATCATCGACAAAGACTTCGATTTTCTCGGGCGCCTTGGCCGGCGTTTGGGCCAGAATGGCGCTGGTGCGCACGGCTCGGCTGGCGATCTGGTGTGTGGGTGAGCCGAGGGCGCCCAGCGCCTTCACAAGCGGAGCACGTATCATATTTTCTGCAACACAACAGAAATTGACAAACAACTAAACATCAACATTCAGCTCGCAATTACATAAGTTGCAAAGCAGCAAACCAGCCACATATCGATTTGTGCCTGGATGAAGGCTGCTTGCTTCGTTGTCAGCTCATCGGGGGAACGCTTACCAATTCCAATTTAATTTACTAGGAATCGCTCAACACAAGCAAGACTTACCGATATGCTGGAAAATATTTAGCAGCGCCACAAAAATTTTTTAATACCGAGCAGACAACTTTTTTATGTGGTTTTTGACAGTCGCAGGGTAATCGCAGGGTTGCCAACCTTTTCTTTGACAGCTGACCAACTACGCGCTGCATTCAAACTCCAAGTGCAAAATAAATAAAATTAAAATAAATTCATGCTTTGGACTGTGAAAATTTGTGTGCTTCGATTAATAATAAGAAATTTGCAAATTTCATCTGAAAACTATCATTATTGATATGATTGCTACATACTTGATTTGACTTTTATTACTCTATTGTAAAAAATGTTGAGCAACTGCAATTATTGAACTCAACTTGTACTTAACTTAAATTTGAAAGTTAACCCAAATATGTTGGAATTATTTCAAATGGAATACATAGAATTAAACAATAAATATTAATTGTAATATTCATCATCGATGGTAACCCTGGTGTGAATGGGCAGCGCACAGCTGTTTATGGTTTGTTTACTTATTTTACTGTGTTTGCCATTCACATGTCTCCGTTAGCGCGTGCTAAACTTGTTTAATTTTCAATTTGAAATTTAAATTTGTAATTCTAATATTAAGTAATAAGTCAGCAGAAGAAAAGCAGAATAAACAGAAAAAAAGCTATAAGCGATGGCTACCACACACACAATGCGGCGCACAATTCATTCAGCAGCGAAATGTGAGCGGCATTTACCGATGTTGGCGCCACACACACACAGAGAACACAGGCGAACGCATGTGGCGTCACATTGATGCGGCTGCGGCGGCGGCGCCACGAGCGAGATTTGTTTGATTAGAGATCTGACATGAGAGTCACGCGAAAAACCACGATACAAATGCACAAAAGCAAGGATGATGCTGCTTGTGGAGTGTATACATTGTGTTTGAGTTTGAATGTGTGTGTGTAAGAGTGTGTGTGTGTTTTGTATCAACGCACGATTTGTGGCTAGTTTAGAGTTGAGCGCGTGTTTCGTTTGTTTTCGTGACACGATCAGTTCCCAACGAACACGTCAAACTCAGCACAAACAAAAAAACCAAATATAAAATCAAACCAACGCACGGCTACCACCCAATATTGATAGTAACTCAAAATGATTTGTACTTGTAGCTTTAGTAATTCATATTAAATAAACATCAAAGTATGGAGGGAAAAAGGTAGTTAAGTTCGTCACGTTCGCATCTCTGTGCGAGTCGGTTGTCTACTTACTACCTGGTGCTCGCCAGGTATAATCAGATAAAAATATATTATTACGTACCAGTCCGACTTTTCATTGTTAATTGAGCGGCGTTGGCTGCACATCACCGGCAAAAAAAAAAAGAAAACAAAAAATCAACAGGAAAGATCTGATAAGTGTTAGCCATGCCGAAGATTAAATACCCTAGTTGCTGACATCTAAATTAGTTAATATCGTGATAATGCTGATATATGCAGGCAGCATTGCAATGCTCGTTGCAATGATGAAGATAGTTTGTATATTTGTATACCTTTAACGTATTTACACAGTTAACAATACAATTCGTATGCCCAAAGGCAAAAAAGGTGCGAGAAACCTTTCTGGCCCTGAATGATTTGAGATTGAGACGTGCTTGATATCTCTTGGCATCGCTATCGTCGTCGACTTCGACTTCGGCTTCGGCGTCGGCATCAGCGTTGGCGTTGGCGGGCAGCGATGCTGCGCGATGCGCGTCTTTCGTTGGCGTCTGCTGGCTGTCGGCTGTCGTCTGTCGGCTGTCGTCTGTCGCGCCTCTCCGTGCATTGCTCTTATCTGGCTTGCATCTCAGTTTTTCGTTATTTTGTTGCTGTTGTTCCTCCTCAACATTATCGCATTTGTATCTGCTGTTCTTGTTCTTGTTGTTGCTGCTGCTGCCGTTGCTGCCGCTGCTGCTGCTCCAGCTGCAGACGTGTCGCCACAATTTGCCGTCAAACACCGGTGCCGCCGCTTGGCGCCTAAAAATCAAACGGGGCGCCATGCAACAAATTTTTAAAAATAACGTGCCACAAACCTGACTGCGACGTCAAAAACAAGACACAGTGGCGAAATTTTCGAAATTGCAGCGAAAATCGAAAAGAACTCCAATGAACAAATCTAATATTTAATGTTAATTTAATGATTGCACTACACCTAAAAAACGAAATACCAAAAAACAGTAAATTTAATCTGATTATGCATGGAAATTAAACCAATTTTTTTTTTTTTTAGCTGATGATAATAATTGATAATATAAAATAATAGTAATAAAGCTAAATGATTTTAATTTGTGGCGGTTCTCACTTGCGAGTGACCACTGTATTGGGGATTTGTTCGCCCCGCAGCTATTTTTGCGCGCCTCGGCGCATTGTTAATGATCTTCTCTCCCCTGTTCTCCACTCTTCTGCTCTGGTCTGTTCTGTGCTCTTCCCGGGAGCGATTCTGTCTCGACGTCTGCCGCATTTTTTTGTTTTTGCTTCTTTTACAATGTGATAATTTTAAACAATTTACTCCCCTTTTTGGCCCGCCAGCGCTTGGTGCGCTCGCTTAACGGTGTCGTCCTTGACTGCGCCGACTTGTAGTTTTTTTTTATATTTTTTTTTCTTTTTTTGTAGCAGTTTCTGGAACTGGAGCGAGATGAGGCAGTAATTTCTTTGCAAGTCATAAAGAAAGACAAAACAAATGACTTAAGATATGCATGATATTATTATAATTATATATGGCAAACAGTTTGCCTCGCTGATAGCGCCACGCATAGCAACAACAACAATCGCAGCAGCAGCAACAACTCCAGACAGATGACAATGCTGATAATGGGCCACAGAGCGACAGGGTCACTGCCAGGCAGCATCATCATCAGCAGCAGCCGCAGCAGCATCGCCGCAGCCGCAGCAGCAGCAGTCGCATTTCCTTTGGTGGGGTATTCGCTGGGGGTCACATGCAGCACTGGCGCGGCAATAAGACGCCGACGCTAACGTCGACGTCGACGCCGCTGACTCCATTCAGCGGAAGAGAGTGAGAGAGAGGGAGAGAGCGCACGCAAGCAAGCATCGTAATCTCTGCCGTGAGCAAAAATTCATTACGAGAGCAGTGCTGCCGCTTCGAAGATCGTTCGGGCTCGTTCGTTCGACCGGCATTGGCTCGGCTTGGCTCGGCTCGATTCGACTCGGCTGCTGTTTGGGCTCCGGCTGTGGGCTCCCCAATCTTTCCTTTGAATAAAACCAGTGCCCGCTTGCAATTTTCACTTAGTTTGAGTCCGAACGGCGACTACGCCGGCTCTGTCCGTGTGTGCGTGAGTGTGTGTGTGTGCGTTCGTTCGTTCGATCGATCGTTCGTGCGTTCGTAAGTCTATCTCTATGCAAAAGCTCGAAGCGCATTCAAATTGCCATCGATAAACAATCGAAAAAAAAGCGCGCGCCAAACATATTTCACTTGTATTTATTTATTTCTTTTATTTTTTTTTTTCGAAAATTAATTTCACATGGTGCCATTTTTTTTCACACGTTTAATTTTTATTTTTGTTGTTGTTTCTTTATCAGAGCAGCGCCTTAAACGCATGCGCAACAGTGACAAAAAAGAAACAAATGATTAAAGAACGGAAACAGAAACTTATTCAATATTGAGAATCGCTTAGTCATCGCCGGCGCATGCATATTTATCCGTTTGTTGCTTTACTTTATTTTGTGTGTCCGTGTTTTATTTTTACTTTTTTTTTTTAATTTGAATTTTTGCTGTTTTGTGTGCTACGAATCGGACGCCCCCCCAGTATTTACCTGACATCATCTGCGCATCATCATCTTCATCTGCATCATCATAATTATAATCAGCAACATTGTAATCGGTATTTGCGGTTGACATCTTTGCGGGCTTCATTCAGAGCAAAATCGACCAAAACAAACACAAAAAAAAAAAACAAACAAGAAAAAAAAGAGAACAAAAAATAAACAAAACCAACAAACACAGAACGTTACGGGTAAGTACGCTAAGTGATTTTTATTATCATTATTATGGTTATTATTATTAGTATAGTATTTTTATCATTATTTTTATTATTTGGGTTTTTTTCTACATAAAAAAATCAAACTTGGAAAATACTTTATTTAATTTTATTTAACATTAAACAAAAAACACAAACTTCCGTTTCGATGGAAAAGTAAGAAAATTTCCAATTTTGTAAGGATGACTTTCTGTAATTTGTGGCATACAAAACAGCAAACAAAAATACAAAAATGTAGTTTTAAAAAGTTGAAAATAAAACTAGTGCATAGATTTTCTAGTTTAAACGATTTATGGCTGTAAAGATTACAATGCTATAAAATAATAGTTTTAAAAGTTAAGTACCAAATAAGCATTATTAAGGAGAATACTGCTAGATCCTTAAAAAACTAAAAATGACTAGTCTGAGAATAATTCAGTTAAGAATCATTGCTTGATAGTTAATCACAGTCGAAGTACAGCAACTATCCCTTTTTTGGGCTGAATGAAAGAGGGCAAAATGAAAAAAAAAAATTGTTTTTCAGTTGTTTCTCTTTGTGGTTTATTGTTGTTGGTTTCGGGCAAAACGGTAGCCATATATTAAGCTAATTTCCTGTGTGATCTCAGCCAGCACACACACACACACAAACACACACACACAGACAGATAAATATGTGTCTAAAAGAGAGCTGACAAAAACAAAAACAAAAAAAGTGCCACAAACAACTCCCAAAAATGGTCAAAATAAACGCGGCGCATGTTTTGGCCAGCAGCAGCAACAACAACATTTGAGGCAGCACAAATAAAAACAAATTAAATGATTTGTTATAACGTATTTTGTGGCTTGCAGTGCGTCAAAGCGTCTATCCGCCTGTCGCCCCCGACTCACCGTCACTGTCTCCTTGTCTCTTTCTCTCAATCTCTCTCTCTCTCTCTCTCTCTCTCTCTCTGTCTCTCTGTCTCTGTGTCTATCTCTTTTTCTGACGATCCGTGGCCATCCCGAGCAACGCCTGTGCAAAATTTATGGCCTGCATTTGTTGTACAACAACCATAACGAGCCAAAAGAGAGATACACACTGGCATAAGTAAGGAGTGCTCGAGTTGAGCGTGTGACCGACTTCAAGATACCCTGTACACGAAAACGGTCTACTGTTTGGCACACCGAACAAGCAAAAGCACGAAAAGCGCTCAGCACAGCTCTGTCCGCTGATCCAAGACATAATATCCAATAATCCATTGCAAATAGGGTATACAAAAAAAAAAAAAATAATAATAAAAATAAAAAATTGTAAACTGAAGAGAAGAAAAAAAAAAGATTCAAAACGACGTCGCCATAAAAAATACATTTTCGGCCCACATGCGATGGATTCAACGCGGAGTCGCTCGCCACTACAGATATTAAAATATATGCCTCGTGACGGCAACAGCAACAACAACAACAACATTAGCTCCACATATGCGAGTATCGTTTGGAGTTACGTGCGATCTGGACAGTGTAGACTTACCTTCCCCTCCCCCTACGTTCCTCGGCCCCACGGTCGTTTCGCGTTTTACGTTAAAAGTTTCAATTCATTCATAAAAATAAAAACTATGTGTGTGTGTGTGTGTCTCGAGTTGGGTGTGCGTGAGTGTGTGTGTGTGTGTAGTTGTCTGCTTCAATGAAACTACAACGCATGAATGAAAATAAATATGTGAATGAAGCTACAGCCAGATATAGGCGTCTCTCTCTCTCTCTCTCTCACTCTCTCTCTCTCTCTCTTTCTCTGTCTGTTGCCTGTTACTAGGTAGGCGTACAAATTGCTTTGGTCTCGTCTCCGCCTCGCACCCAAGTGAAATCTTTCTATGAACTGGCTTTTACCCCCCCTGCCTCCTGTCCCCTACACCACGCCCCCCCCCGCCTTACCAGCATCCTAAAATTTGCCATTTTGAAAACGATTTGGCCATATGGCTTAGATGCTTGCTTAGCAGATGGTTTGCAACAAAAACGCAGAGTAAAACGATTTGATGCAGCCAAGAATTTACATAACTAGAAAAGAGTTTTCAAAGATTCATGGCAACAAATTTCATATGTCAAATGATTTTAGTCACTCGAGAGCAAAAAACATACTTTAATTATCAAAAAAAAGATAGTTCACCATTAACAATAAGTATAAATGATCGTAGAGACAATAGTAAACTGTTCATATGGTTATCAAAGGTGTCTTTTCAAAGAAACAAACTCATTTTTAAAAAATCAATTACTTATTATTATCTTGAATGTGAAATCCTCTAAGATATTTTTATTGAATGAAATTGGCTCGATTTGTAGAGTCTTTGAAATATTTTATAACTTAAAAAAAAAAAGAAGAAAAAATCTGGAAAATACAAATGATGAATAGATAATGAAAGATGATGATAGATGAAAGATGTGATCGTATGGATCTCTAGAGAGTGCCTAATGTTGGATGTACGTACAAACATACATACATATGTATGTCTGTATTTATGTACATATGTATTTCCTGCTTTGCTTTTTTTTTGGGGTTTTTTTCTTCGTTTTGGTCGCATTATTTGCATACAATGACGAGATGAGCAAAATGATGATGGTAATGATGCTGATGATGATGATGATGATGATGATTATCATTATGATGAGATGATTTGATGATGTGATCGAGCAGCCAAACTAAATGTAAAGCGACAACAAAACGTGGCTAATAAATTAAGCAAAGCGTCAACAAAGCTGTTGACAAATGTCACTTTTGGAACGCCAACGCCGGCTATTGACAAAAACAAAATATATAAATATAAATAATAATAAATTTAATAAGTTTACTAAATTAGAAACACGTGTGTGTGTATATATGTGTGTGCCAGCTACTATAATGTAGGTGAGTCCCAATCGGACTAGAGTGAAATTGCCATTGGAGGAAAACGGCCTAAATGTGAGGAGAAACGATGTGAGATCATTCAGAGCGTGGGCCATCATCAAATGATTCACTTTAGAAATGTGCCGTGCGATTACAAATAAACCAGAGCAGTTAAAGACAAATCTCCCCATAATACATACAATATTCCAATATCCTTGTGACAGCTTCGCGAATGCGAAAAATGCAGTCGAAGGTATTCCGCAACTTCATCGTATTTCTATCACATTTAGAGGATTAGAAATGGCTTCGACTGGGGAGCGTAAGACACTCAGAAAACATTTGCGTTTTTCTCTCTTATTGAAGTAGTCGAATATATAATATATATAAATTTTGCTTAAATACTTTCCCATATTCTGCTCAAGTGTTGCCACACACCAACTTCTGGACCTATAAGGAAGTAACATGTGTTTGTGTGGCACGAACATCTGACAAGTTGTAAAGCTGAAAAGCTGAAAAGCTTCAATTGCCCAGCACTCGACTGCAGTTCATCAATCAGCGAAGCCAGACAACATCATTGATCAATGCTGAGCTGAGCTGAGCTGAGCTGAGCTGAGCTGGGCGGATGCAGTGGATTGCTAAATGCTGAATGGAGCATGGTATAGGTATAGGAATAGTTGTAGGTATAGCTATAGCTAGATATAGATATTGGCATATATACATATATTAAGTTAACGGTATATTTATAAGCATAGCTATAGTTGTATACAGAGTTATAGGTAAAGGTTTGGTATAGGTTTGCCTATAAGTATAAGTTGAGTATATATAGCTATATGTATGATATGCTATATAAATATAAGTGTATGTATAGTTAAAGGTATAAGGTATAAGAATAATAATAAGAATATTATTTATGAATATTATAAGTGATAGATATGAGTAAGAGTATAGGTATAGATAGGGGTATATATAGCTATAAGTAAGTTTATAGGGATTGCTATAGATTTAGTTAATAGTATGGGCATATAAAGCTATAACTATATTATAGGTATTGCAATAGGTTTGCCGCTGTCCAAATGAGAATTCTATCAATTGGCTGACATTTAATGGAGGGAACCGTCAAGTGTGATTGATTGATAATTAAAAGTGGCGCCCGCCAGCCGACGCACTGCAGCATAATGATCGGCGGCATTGCGTCGACTGGCGGCAGTCGACAGTCGACAGTCAACAGTCGACAGTCAACAGTCGACAGTCGACTTGGAGAGTGTCGGGGAGAGCGTGTCTGCCACTCTTGGGACAGAGTCTTAAGCATTTAACATATGATAATGTGGGGCCTTCTAATTTTGCGAGTTGCGCTTTCAAGTTTTGCCGCGATTGCGATAAAAACTGCCTCTTAAATCAGGATCAAACTGGAACTGGAGAACGGGAGAATGTCTGAATACTGAGAACAGAGATAAACTAGAACTGGTGACTGAACCAGCATTTTATTGTCACATTGGGTTTTTGCATTTGATTTGAATCTCATTTGAAACGGCGCCTGCTTCACAAAATCTATGTATTTTCATTAAATTCTTAGCCTGTGTTTTTTGCATTTCTCATCCAGCTTGTTGTCTTTCATTGACAACATGAAACTATATTTTACCAACTAACTAAGAAAACATTAATTTTATTCGCTCCCAAATGATAAACAAGAAGCTCAACAAATAGGCTTCAAATTTCAAAGGTAAATCTAGAAAAAATTATTTATTTTTTTTTTTTTTTAATTATTTATTAGCAATGTCGTAATATTTTTTGTTAATCCATAGATAGCAGGGATTATGTGTATACAATTTTCAATCCTTGGAAAATTCACAACACAAAGTATGTTTTAATGAAAAGTTACTCTTAAGAAACCGGCTCAAATTGAGATTGTATTAAAATTGCAATAAAATATTTATTATCTTCACTAGCTAATAGCTGTGAACTCTATGCTCCCAATTTGGATTCTTATAAGGAGGCCAGAGCATACCAAATTCGTTGTAGATTTTCCAACTCGTTTGGCTTTCGTATGTGAATTTTGGCACAGACAGAAATTTGTGTTTTGGGCACGTTTAGCGCTTGGCAAAAAAAAAAGTTGAAAGAAAAGATTTTTAATTTGTGTTTCCAGCTAATGAGCTTTATTTAATTTTATTGATGGAATTGCCAACATTTATCATAAATTACAAATCGCGATCGTGATAAGAGCGCCAGCAACAACACCAACTGGTTGTCGATAGTCTAGTCAAGTTCCCAGCTTCAAGCTCCCAGCTCCGATCTGTGATTTCCGATTCGCGATCTTCTCCAGTGGCTGCTGCGACGGCGATGGCTTCGTCATCTGTTCATCTGTTGAATAATTAAGTTGTCGTGTGTTGCTTTGATAATGACACACAATGTTTTTGTTGCTGTTGTTGCTTTTTTGTGTTTTTGTGTGCTTTGTCTTTGAAGCGCCGCACTCAAATTATTTGCTTAATTTTATTGCCCGTTTTTTGGCTACAAATTTTTCTCTTAGCCATTGTCTCCATGGGCAGTGCCCAAAAAAAAAAAACAAAAACACACACATATATATATCACACAGCATCCCATTCTCCCCGCATCCAGCCCCTTGCCCAGCTTCAGCTTTATTGGCGAGCGTTTGCTAAAAAGCTAAAAGCAAATCAGCTTTTATTTATTATCTGGTATCTAGTAGTATTCCCCTCCACCCTCCCCCTACGCATTTTTTTTGGCTGCTTTTGTATAAATTTATGCCATATTTGTGGTCTGGCTTGTTGATTGTCTTTGCATCAATTATATCCTGTGGCATGTGTGAATGCCTTCGACTTGACAGCCAATCAAAACAAAATGTATCAAAAACAAGATGCTTTCAATTGAAATTCGATCTTAATACATTTTGGCGGCAATTGTCGCCAATGGTTTTTTTTTTTAAATCTAATTTTGAGGGAGCTTAATTGGATATTCCAAGTGCAAAAAGACTTGATTAAATGTAAATTTTTTATTCATATTTAAGTAGAGAGACTATAAGGCAAAGTTGTATAAAATGTATGTAGAATATAAATATATTATTGAATATTAAATTATTAAGTAAACAACTTATAAGCAATGAAGCCTAAAGATAGAAATATTAAATGTATATACAATTTATTCAATCAATGCAATTATAAATAAATTAAGTATATAGCTTATTACCTTAAAGTTCGTAAGCATCCAAGGCGTGACAAACTTTCTTGCGGAACACTTAATACTAAATTAGTTTCGGCTAATCATCCTGTGGAAACCACTTACAATTTTTAATCAAACTAAAATCAAGTTTGATTCAGCCTTCGGATTGAAAAATATCTTAAGCAAATGTGTCACTCATCGCCTGAAATCATGTATTCGTATAAGCCAGGTAATATTTGGGCAAAGCAACAAAATGAAGACCACAATAAATAATATCGTCCAGCAGCAAGCCCAGGGTTAGATAAAACAGCGCATCTCGACTGCGAAGCTAACCATTAATGCTTCATCAAAATGTTGTTAGTTTTAATTTATATTAAATTCTGATTCCTATCAAGTATAATGTAATATATATATGATGGTAATAAAGCCTTTAGTAGTGTGTAGAAAATCGGCTTAAAATGAGAATCGTCCCGAAAACTTTACAAATCTTCTGTTTTTTATAAGTAATTTCTAAATATACGAAATAAACTTTCTTAAAATTAAAAAGGCTTTTTCCTTATCATTTTTCCTTTTTTTTTTTAAATTAAATTCTGAAATTCAGAAAAAATTCCGAGTTGAGCTGTTGTCTTTTTTTGGGGAGCACGTAGAATCGTAAATCGTTTTCAAAGTATTCATTCTGAATGATATGGCGAGTTATCTTTAGCGCGAACCATAAGGCAAAGGTCAACAATGAGTAGGCAATTTTTAATTCGTTTTGAAACTGAAACTTTTGAAATATTATTTTAAACAATCAAAAAAAATATTGTTTTATTTTTTTTTGCAGCTGGGCACGCAGTTGGACCCGGCCTGGATTGGGTTTTGGGGGCGTGCATAGAATGCAATTGCTGCCATGTGCCCGCTAATTGCCAAGCTGCTAAAACGCATGGACAACGGCTAAAAAGAGCCCCAATCAAAAGCTACACAGAGAGGGAGAGATTGAGTGAGAGAGAGAGAGAGAAGAGAGAGTGAGAAGAGAGAGTGAGAACCAGTTCAGTGAGAATTCTTGTACTTAAGAAGCCAGAGTATGAAGCAACTTTATCTGAGCACCTTGCTCTGCCTGTGGTTCCACTCCAGTGGCTCCAGTGGCGATAGTCTCTATGGCCTGCACACGGATGAGCTGGTAGCGGGCGAAGGACAGCTGGTTGTGCCGCGGCGTGTACACATTGATGGCGCCTTCATGACGCACACGCTCCATTACGCCCACCAGCAAGATCATCGACGGCAGCGCCGCAGCGCTGTGGCACAGCCCGAGCTGGAGCCGGAGCTGCATATCGAACTGCCGCTGCGCGACGAGACGCTGCATCTGGAGCTGACGTAAGCTGACTTACATGCCCCAGGTTGTTATTGTTGTTGTCATAGAGAAATTATCCTTATGCAGGCCACAGAGCTATTTCCTGGCGCCGCATCTGATTGTAGAGCGACATCGACGGGATCTGAGAACCCGTGCGCCGCCGGCAGCGCATCAGCTGAATTGCCATTTTCATGGCAAGGTGCGCGGTCAACCCAGCGCCAATGTGGCCATATCAACCTGTTCCGGTCTGGTATGTACAAATGAAGTACTAACTTCACCACAAAAACATTTGAGAATTTTGTTAGCAAGTACTCGTATGACTGGCATTCGCTGCATATTTCCCAGAATTAGATAGATTTAAATTGATGTTTTCTTCACTTTCCATGCCTTAAGCCATTTCAAGTTTGTTGCCTAAGTCATTTGTCTGCGCGCAAGTTTGTTGCCTAAGTCTTTGCTTTTCAAATTCGCTTTGATTGTACTATTTGTTTTTTTTTTCTGTTGCCTCAGGTGGGTCACATTAAGACGGCAAGCAATGAGTATTACATAGAGCCCTCCAAGCAACATGCGGCACATCCAACCAACGGTCATCCGCATGTTGTCTTCCAGCGCTCCTCGGTGAAGCCCAAGCAGAAGGTAAGCTGACAAAAAAAAATCAAAAAGGAAACAAGTCCGACAAAACGAAATCACTCGCTAATTTGCGACCATTTGCATTGGTGGCGGGTAGGCGGGACAGCATTGGCGTCGCCACAAGCACAAGCAGCGCAAGGAGCACCGTAACCATAATTACAGCTACAACCACATCCAGAGCCCAAGTCATGGCCAAAATGCAGTTAGCAATTGTGGGACAAGGGAGCCGCGACGTCGCATGGAGACACGTCTGGAGTGGCAGGCGCGTGGCAAATTTAAAATACAAGGCGGTCGCAAGGTGCGTCGCCATCGTCATCATTACCATAACCATAACCATCATCATCATCACCATCATCATCAACATTCACATTCACATCCTCATCCACATCCTCATTCACATCAACATCGTGGGTATTCGCATACGCATCCGCACACAAAATTCAAATACGATACACAAGTGGAGGCGGAGACGGAAACGGATACGCAGACGGTGGTGCATGGGGAACAGCATCGGAGCAGACGCTCAATTAGCAGCCCACGGCATGTGGAGACGCTTATTGTTGCGGACGCAACGATGTCCGCATTTCACAAGGATGTTGTCAGCTATCTGCTGACCATTATGAATATGGTGTCCGCCCTCTACAAGGATCCCAGCATTGGCAATGCCATCGAGATCGTTGTGGTGCGCATCATTGAGCTGCAGGAAAACGACACGGAGCCGGAGCTGAATCTAACGCAGAATGCCCAAAAGAATTTGGATCGTTTCTGCAGCTGGCAACACAAGCTCAACAAACTAAATGAGAATGATCCGCATCATCATGATGTGGCCATATTGATAACACGTAAAAATATTTGCGGCAACAATTGCATGTGAGTACTGAGAACCTCCCTTTCCAACTTGTTTCCACCTACAACCGGATTTCCCTTGTTGTTCTTGTTGTTCTTGTTGCAGGACGTTGGGCCTGGCCAATGTGGGTGGCATGTGCAAGCCAAAGCAATCGTGCAGCGTCAATGAGGACAACGGCATCATGCTCTCCCACACAATCACACACGAACTGGGCCACAAGTAAGTCAAATCAAATAACTTCCGTATCATAGACCTATTTGCATATACACAAGTTTAACATTCAGATTGCTGTTGAATCAAACATTTCTGATTTTCATCCTGTTTTGGCCAATTTTCCACATTCTTTTAGTTGCACTTAAAAATCTAGCAAACTATTTCAAAATGTTGGAAAATCAGTTGCAATATGTTTATATGATTACTTTAAAAAATAAATTTCATTGGTCAATGAGAGAAAATTCCATTAACAAGATTAATTTTTAAGTAATTAAAACTGGGTTTTCATTTAAAGAAAATTAAAAATCTTCATTGAGAAAGCGTTTTTCAAACCCCAGGAAATGGGCGAAAAATTGTTGTGTAAACATTTTAGTTTATCAACCGTCTTAAAAAGGTTTCTGAAAGATTTTTTTGTTATATATGTATATATATATTTATTGTGAAAATATATCTGTCTGTTTAGGGTACATATATGATCTATATGAAAATTATTTAAAATACTGCATGGCAATTTTGATTGGAAAATGTGGAACTAGATTGCATGAGCGAAAGTTGAATTTTTGTGCGATTATTTCTAAAACTCATTGAACGGAGACGAAAAACACCATCTAGTACATATTACATGTATGCCCCTTAGGCCCACATTTGCATACGGTCAACAGACAATCGCTGCTGTTGGCCAACATTGAAATGCACTTTCAGCCACTCACTCTAAGCCAGTGGCAACGGCAACAGCAACAGCAACAGCAACGGAACGGCAACGGCAACGGAACGACAACGGCAACGGCAACGACCAACGCAATGCAAATGCAAATGCAAATGCATCAATTGATCTCGGCCAGCCCAGAGATTTATGTGCAGCCCAATTCGTTTAATGAATGAACCAAAGCAACAACAACTTTAATAACAACATCAACTATAACAGCAACAAATTGAATGAATGGCTGCTTTAAGTGGACGCGACGGATGCTTTGACACCTGCGTGTGTTTTGACAATGATCGCCTGCGTTGCACGCCCACAGTCTAGTACAGTCGTCCCCTTCCAAACCCCTCCCACCTTCCCGCCGCGCTGCCTTCCTCTGGCGATATTCAAACTCAATTAGTCGCTGAACCACTGACACACACACACATATACACAAACTCACACACACACTTACTCGTAGCTAGAGATGGGCAATTAAATCAGAAACATTTCTGTTGATTGTTGGGACTGTTTATCAAAGTTTTTCGAAAATACGTCTGGATCTTTAATAATTGCTTTCTTCAATTTGGGTTATAATTCAATTGGCATCAGCGAGTGAAACTATAATAATGAAAACGTTATTTTTATCTGCATTATTTGGAAAAGTATCGTAAGCTTCAGTATAGAGAAATGCACACATCAAGTTTCCTTTCGATTTCGTAATCATATTAAGTCAAATACAAATATCAAAAATCAAATATGTGCATATATAATTTATAAAATATATCATACATATTTTAAGCTCAACCATACCAAACCATAGGCGACATTTTCGAGCTGAAAATTCCTGAAATTCCTGAATGTTTTTAATTTGTTTTCACATTAATTTCTATTTCTATATTCTATCTTACAAATAAAATGTAGCGTTTAATGTGCTTGCTATGTTTAGCTATAGCTTATGTCAAATTACTGCCTTTTGGTCCATCCCTAAAGACTGAGAGAGGGCGAAGGAGACAGAGCGAGGCACGTAGCAATTTGGTAGCACAGGCAGTTGTCCGGTTTCGTAGGCTTATCTCGTTTCGTGTTCGTGCCAAGTGGATTTTTGTAAAACGCCTTATAAGCGCAGGCAAGTGCCCGTCAGTCTGGTGTGTTCCGATTGACTCAACCAGCCAGCCAGTCAGCCAGCCAGACAGACAGACAGATAGACAGAAAACAACAGTCACTCAGGCATCGAGCTCAATCTTCATTATACCCTGTATTTAGTTAAACGGTTGCAGTACTGTACCTTTGCATACGCTTATATTCTCGTTCAATAATCATATAAAGTTCCTTATAAGCTCCGATCTTATATATTGAAAAATAACTTCAAGTTGGCATACTCAGAAAAAAGTACTCTAAAATGTAGAATTGTTAAATATTAAGATATTATATTTCTAAATTATTTCTTAATTTAAGGGTAGATTTTTTTTAAATTTTAAACAATTTTTTAAATTTCAAAATTTATATAAAATCATTTTGGCTAGTGTTTAAATGCATATAATATAATTTCAAATTTTTACGACAATTCGAAATCGGAATCGGTTCCAAGTGTAAATGTTTCTGAATTTTACAAATGATTATTTTTCTTCTTTTTAGAAATGAATTTCATAATAGAAAACATTTTTACTAGAAAAAAGTCTTTGTAAATTTTATATTTTGTTTCATATATTTAGAATTTAAACATCTAAACACCAGAGATTTTTTTTTTATTATTGTTTTCAGGCGATTTTCCCAATTTCAGGTTGACTTTTTTCTAGATGAATGTCATAAGATTGTTGTTAGTTTTGAATTTGTAATACTTACTTCACTTTTCACAATAACACTGTTTAATTAAAGAGCATATTTGAGGTGTTATACCAAAGGATTACATTAGAGAAACATAAATTAATATATACGGATTATTTAGCAGTTGTTCGTAGAGCTAAATAACTTTTCTTTTCCTTTTTAATTTTGGGATGGATGGACGGGCTGGCTAGTTTAGACTTAATCAAAGGGCATCTCACAAGTCGAGGACCCTCAACGCGATCAACTTGTGACTCGTTTGTTGTTGTGCAATTTACGCTTGATTGTCGCTGGGTCGCCCGGTCATCGTCAGGTGGCAGCCACTGGCTAACGATATGCTTATTTTCTGTCTGTGCCTCCATCTGTATCTATATCTCTAAGTGTGTATGTGTGTGTGTGTGTGTGTTTGTTTTTGTTATTATTTTGTTGTTGTGCTGATTTAAGCACTATTCTAATAATCAGGTTTTTGACTTGCTCGCAGTCTAGTCGCGGAGTGTGGCATAAATTGCTTGACGTTGTTTTTATTTTCGTTTCTTGAAGACAATGCGAATAATAAATCTCGGCAGATTTTATATGTGATGGTACGGGGAACAATGATAGGAGGGGGTTGGGGCCCCCAACTGCAATTGCAACAAAGTTGATCGAGTTTAACCCATGTGTGTGTCTCTCGAGTTACATAAGCCCCAATACGAATATGTCTACTGCTTCGATCGGGATACGTTTTATACGTAAATCTTCATTAAATAATATGTACGCTATTTCGAATCCCGTCGCTTCAGAGATCGATTGACAGTCAATTCCCTCTGCAGACGATTTCCGACGTGATTCGAAATATATCGGAGTGTAGCAAAATAAAAGACACATGACTGACCCCAGGTCAAGCGAATGACATATTTCAAATATATTAAGAGAGAACGCTGCAGTTTATAATGTAACCGACTGCGATATACTTTGATGCCATAAGTAATACCATCTGATAACAGGTGCCACAGAACAGGGTGGGTGTTTCCAAGAAATATCGGTCTTTGAAGGAGATTATTAGCAATCTGTCGTCAAAAAAACGTTGAAAGAGTTTCCTAGTAAACTTCCATCCAAGTTTGGTAACTGAAGCTCTTAAATTGCGGGAGATATATGCTTTTAATGAATTCAGGCAGTTTGCCATCAAGATTCGGTCAAAAATCAAACTGTTAGCTTGTAAGCACATTTGAGGGAGAATTAATAAATCTTTGATAAGATATTACATAATGAATGCAAATAAATTCTTTTTTATAGCTTTGGAATGTTCCATGATACGGCAAAAATAGGCTGCCATCCACGGGTGGGCCCCATAGTGCACATCATGACGCCGACCTTTGGAGCGGATACGCTGCAGGTTTGCTGGTCAAACTGCAGCCGGAAGTACATCACCCACTTTCTAGAGTAAGTGAATAACAAATACGAATTGTTTGCGAGACAATCAGCTACGATTTTATTGTGCTGCAGCCAGGGATTGGGTGAGTGTCTGGATGATCCGCCGACGCCGGCAAATGAATACAACTATCCGGAGGCGCTGCCTGGCGAGCGATACAATGCGAAGCGGCAGTGCCGCATGCAGTTTAATCTGACCACGGATAGCGATGTGGGTGCCTGTTCGGCACCACACGAATTCTGCTCGACGTTGTGGTGTCGCGTCAATGGCGAGTGTGTCACCAATATGCGACCGACGGCGCCGGGCACCGCGTGCGGCAAGAACAAGTGGTGCCAGAACGGCAAATGTGTTCGCATGGAGGAACTAACGCCCATCCATGGCGGTTGGGGCAATTGGAGCGAGTGGAGCGAATGCTCGCGCAGCTGCGGCGGCGGTGTATCCATACAGCAGCGCGAATGCGATTCACCCGTGCCAGCAAATGGTGGCGTCTTCTGCATTGGCGAACGCAAGCGCTACAAGATCTGCCGCAAGAAGCCATGTCCAGAGCACGAGCCCAGCTTCCGGGCACAGCAGTGTGCCCGCTACGACAATGTCAGCTATCAGGGTGCCACCTACAAGTGGCTGCCCTTCTTCGATAAGAGTAAGTGCAGCCAAGTGCCAAGTGCAATCCGGGCAAGAAACTCACATTAACTGAGCTAAGCTAGCCAAAAACAACGATAGTAAAACCAGCAAAATTCTAGCAACGGAATTGAGAGATCAAGGAAAATAGAGTATGTCAAGAAAGTGTTTTGACAAAGGAATAAATCTGTTTCTTACAACTTCGTTTGCAAAAAAAATGTATGATTTTTGTTCTCTTACAATTTTTAGTTTTCTCCTAAAACTAGTTAAGAAAATATCTTTTTCATTTGAAAGCTTTAAATTAATATTAATCGTTCCATAAAATACCACGTTCTAATTTTGTATAAGTTATACTTTAATTTGGTATACAAAATTCTCGTAAACCACAGTGATTCAATTACTTTATTAGAATCAATTTTTATGTTGGAACCTTTGAGTTCATTAGGAGGGAAAGACTTGAGTACAGGGTATCTCCTCTTATTTGTTTTTTTTTGTTTATTGTTTTTGTCGTATGAAGAGATCTGATCTATAACTGTCAACTTTCTCTCTCTCTCTCTTTCCCTTTCTATCTGTTTCTGTTCCGCTTAGACAATCCGTGTCGACTGTTTTGCAGTGATGTGGATGACACGATAATTGCCAATTGGGGCGAAACTGTGCTCGATGGCACACCCTGTACGCTGGGCACCAACAACATGTGCATCGATGGCATCTGTAAGGTAAGAGTTCGATTCAGCAAATCACTTGGCTATTTGGCTGTTTGGCTGCATGTTTGCTCGACGCGATCAATTAAACAAGCGTTTCATTCAGAAAGTTGGTTGCGATTGGATCGTTGACTCGGACGTGCAGGACGATCGTTGCGGTGTCTGTGGCGGTACTGGTGATCAATGCAAGCCCATAAGGGAGACATACAGCGAACCCTTCAATGTCAGCGATGGCGTCTACGTGCAGATTGTCAGCATTCCGGCACGAGCACGCCACATTGTGATCGAGGAGTTGGCCAATTCGCCGCACTTTCTGGCCATTGGGCGTACGCAGGGCGAGAAATTCTATTTGAATGGCGACAGTCTGATCTCCATGCCCGGCGAATTTGAAATCGCCGGCGCCGAGAGCCTCTACGATCGGCTGGACGAGCAGGAGACCATCAAAATACCTCAGCCCATACAGCATTCCATAGCGTTATATGTAAGTCGATAATATTTTATATTTGTGTTGATCCCAGCAGATTTCATTCTGACTGACAAACTTGGTGTACAAAATCGGATATATATGAGATTGAGATAGCTGTACTTTCTGGTTGTTTTTCATCCGACTGGCTCCGATTTATATTAAAGGAAAAATAAATAATAAAAAAACATTCAGAATCTCATCGGCAAACAGCTGGAATTGTGTTACACGCATCATTTTAATTTCTCATTCAGTTGGTGGCTGAAATGGGCTTAAATTGTTTAACAAGTGGAAAATTGAAAAATATACGAGTTTATTTTGTTTATATTTAATCGAAATAAATATTCTTTATTCGCATTTGCAGGCGATCGTGCGCGGCAATGAGAGCAACACGGGCATCTCATATGAGTTCACGTTGCCCGCTTTTAAGGTGAGCGGTGGTCGGCAGCATCAGTGGCGCCTGAGCAACTGGACCGGCTGTTCCGTTAGCTGCGGCGGCGGCGTGCAGCATCGGGAGCCCATCTGTCTGGAGAATGGCAAGGGTAAGCTCACTCCCAATTCACAATCCCACCAATGGTAAAAAGTCGATTGAGGATTAATGATATATTCAACCATATTTTGCAGTGATTGCCGACAAACTGCCATGCTGGGCGCAGGCGAAGAACAAGCGTCCGTTGCGCCAGACACGCTCCTGTGCGGAGCAACAGTGCCCGGCGCACTGGTGGCCCGGTCCCTGGCAATTTTGTCCGCTCACCTGTCGGCAGCCGGGCGCTCCCCTGCCGCAGCGCCGTCGCTCCGTTGTCTGCCTCGATCAGCACGATGTTGTCGTCGCGGATGCCCAGTGCGGTCTGCTCACAAGGCCACCCGAGGCGGAGCCATGCGAGGCAACGTTGCCCGAGTGCCGGCTCAAGCTGTGAGGAAGTGAGCTCCAGTTACTGGACATCGAAAACGGAAACTATTTATTGCTACTAATTAAAATGAAAGCTAATTTAAGTGAGCAGCAAATAAAACACAGACAGGTTTACATATATATATATATATATATATACATTATAATAATTATTTAACAAGTTCGAATTATGCGTGTAGTTAGATCGATAGGCAATGTTATCGATCAATAATATTAAGTCGACGATTAAAATCGAGACGTCTGCAATTTAGTATTTAAAACCAGTGCAAAAAAATTTAACAACAAAGCAATATATATATATATATATATACAACAACATATATTTATATATATATACAATATTTTTTTCTTCCATGATATACTTAACTGTACTCACAACGACTCTTTGAATGTTATACTCAACATTTTATGCTCTCCATTTATAAATTATATAACTGCTTGTCCTATGTGAAGACAGAGGTCCATAAAATGCAAGTCCTCTAAGGAATGTAGAACTGTGTTATGCTCATCAGTTTTGTTTAATAAATAATCGATCTATTAGTAGTGTACGGATTGCCTTTTTGTTCGTTGTTCTCATTTCGTCACATATGAGGCATTTTTGTAGCTACTTCAAACTGTCAAGAATTATCATATATATATATATATATATATATATATATATATATATATATATATATATATATATATATATATGACTAAAGTCTAACTTGTCGAATATTTCAAAAAGGGCTCTTGCGACGCACATTGCTCTTTGTAGAGCTACTTATAAGCTTCGCCTGATTTTGGTTTGATAATATTCGAGAATATCCCAACGTTCTTTCAAAAATTAAAGTACATCGATTTAATAATCAGTATTTCAATACATTTTTATCTTTGATGATTC
Source organism: Drosophila grimshawi (assembly GCF_018153295.1). NCBI lineage: Eukaryota > Metazoa > Arthropoda > Insecta > Diptera > Drosophilidae > Drosophila > Drosophila grimshawi. The sequence continues at coordinate 17,853,252 of NW_025063692.1, read as the reverse complement.
ATTTTTAGATACATATATATATATGTATATAGTTAACAACGATTACGTAACTAATGCAATGCCGAGCATCACAGAATGCACTTAAATAAACTTGACAAAAAAAAAACAAAAAAAAATAATAATACTAGAAAACTAAGCCTAAAATATAGGCAACTTATGTTTGTTATGGAATGTGGGTGGTATTATCTATGATGAGATAAACAAGTAATAATAATAATATATAAAATGAATATAGATGAGTCAACTGGAGCTGCAACTGGAAGTAAGGAATAGTTGGTAAATCACATATGCATTCTCTTAGAAGCGCGTGTTGTCCGGCATTTTGCGAAAGTAAGCGATCTTATCCTTGGGCACACGATATCCGTGCATCCACCGGCTGCCCTTGCGCAGGGAGCCATCGATGCCGTCCTTCCATACGCCCTGCGGCAGGTAAACTGCAAACAAATATGAGTAAACATGTCAAATGGGATCCTTCTGATTTTTTTCAAATTACAAAAAAATAACCATATGAAAATCATTCAAGTTTAAAAAAGTGTGTGTTTTTTCCAACACGAATGAACGAAACTTTCTGCATAATTAAAAAAGAAAAACATTTCTTAATTTCCTCATGCATGCATGTGAAACTTATAACCAAAACAAGGATAACTGCAGGGGGTAGTTGGGACACATTGGGATACATCGCTGAGCTCAGACAGACAGACAGACAGACAGGCAGACAGACAGACAGACAGACAGGCAGACAGACAGACAGGCAGACAGACAGGCAGACAGACAGGCAGGCGGACACGGCTAGATCGGATCATCAGTTGATGACCAAGAATATATATATACTCTATGGGGTCAGGCAGAAATAACAAAAAACAAACGAAAGGCGAAAAAAGTTTCTCAACATTTCGTTTTGGATTAGATTGTACAGATAGCGCCGGGTGCGCCTGGTGGACTTACCTTCACGCTCTTCGCGACCCGCATCTAGAATTGGCGCAACAATGAGCTCCTCGCCGACAGAGAATTCATCGCTGACAATGAGACAGGCGGGATCATGGGGATCGAGCATCCAGAGCGGACGCACCAGAGGCAAGCCCTCGTTCATCGATGGACTTAGATATTTCTTGAGCAGCGCTATGACCACCGTCTGGCGCACCTCCTTCAGCTCTTGGGCAACACGAGTGACCAGCTCGCTGTGATACTCATCCGGCAGATGACTGAACTGCATCGCTGGCAGGAATGTGGCCAACTGTAGCCAGCGTATGAAGAGCTCTGCATCGGGCAGCGGTGGCTGTTCCAGTGAATAGAATGAAACCATTTTGGTGAGCGGACGCTCGAGCAGATAGTCGCCACCAATGGCGCCAGGCAGCACAAATGGATAACCAATGACGCCATAGTTGAGCACTGCGGCCAGCGTATCCCTCAATCCCTCCCACGTTGCGTTTGCCGGCGGTGTGCTCAGAAATGTTGGCGGCCTTGGCACAACGCTTGCCGTCGAAACGGCCATCAAACCGGCGCTCTCCAGGCTGCTGGTCAGCATGCGGGCGTACATGTCCGGATTGTCCAGCGGTTTGCGGCACTGATAGTAATGCGGTAGATTGTAACCGGTGCCCAGATCTAAATAGAAACTCTTCACACCATACTCATCCTTCAGACGCTGCAGTTTTTCCAGCAGCCACGGCACAGATGCATTATTGGTGATGTCCAAAACGCCGGCGCTGGAGCTGCTCTTATAGCGGGTCAGGGCGGGAATGCTGCGCTCCGAGTAGCGCTCATAGATGAGCAGCTTGCGTTCAACGGCATCCTTAAAGTTTGCACTATCCGTGCTGATGAACGGCTGAATGGTGAAGACGACCTTAAAGCCGCGCCGATGCAGCACATCGATGGTGTCCTTGAGCGTTGGAAAGCGTGCGCGATCCACTGTGAAATCGCCAATATTCTCCTGCCAGAACTCATTGATGACAATGTGGCCCAGACCGATGGCAATCGCATTCTCCGAGTAATCACAAATAATGGTCTCGTTGAGGGCATCCCGTTGCGCCTGATGTGGCATCTGCCACACTGGCTCCTCCAGCAACGAGTGCAGCTCCCCAATATCCTGCTCGGTCAGTCCATCCCAAAGGCTCTGCTGTGTCATTAGCATGTGCAAGCTGCGCATATCCTCCGTCGTGCATATCCGATAATCGAGCTGAGGCAACGGCGTCAAGCGATTGACAAATGTGAAATCATCGTTGGCTGCCCGCAGACAGAACTGGTTCTCTGTCCGATTGATGCTCAGCTGGAGCGGCGTACGCTCGCTAACCTGCATCGCAACGCCAATGGAGTTGATGAAATATCGCTTCACCCCATTACCAAACTGATGCACCTTGCTATCGCCGCTGGCATACGGCATAAAGTCAAAGTTGGCATAGCTGAGGGACCACTCCTGACCCTTGGTAATGCCACCGCCAAACCACAGTCCATTATCCCGCTTCAGCTCATAGCAATCTGTCGGCAGCAGGCCAGGAGTGAGGGCCTGCCACTGCAACGTATAGCACCGGAACACCTGTTTATCCTCGAAGTTCATGTGCAGGCGGGCGATTCCATTCCACTCGATGCAGACGCTGCCATCGCTGCGCCGATGATCCTCGAGGCAGTGGAAGGGCGCCGTATCGCTACCGAGTGTTACGCCCAAATGGCCAGATATCACCTCCTTGTCCTCGTGGCTCAATATGCGAAAGATGCGATCCTTTGAGTTGAACTTGATCTTCTGGAAATAGCTCTTGGTCAGCACCTGATGATGGTATGCAACGTACGCGTAGCCAATCTGCGACCAGAAATCTTAATTCGTTAAGTTCATTTCGATTGAATTGGTAAATTGCACAACTTGCCAGAAAGATGATGATGAAGAACATCAGGATCACAAAGATTTTTATCTTGTAGTCCTTCGTCTCGCGCTTCTTTTTGCGTATCATCTGTGGAAAGGCCTGTTAAAACAGGCACCTATTAATAAATGCACACAAACATTCTTTGGCTGCAGCTACTCTATTCCTACATATTCCAATAAACACTATATCAACTCCCATTTATAATGAATAATGATCTAGCTGTGTAAAAACTCTTTTGGTTTTTCTGTATCTTTCTGTACTTAATTAAACTTTTCCCCATCCAGTTTACGGCGCTTTCTTCCCTTTGCTCTAAATACCTTCATCACTTTTTGACTTTATTTTACCTGGCAATTTAATCAATCTTTTCTTTTCCCATATCTTCGATTATCATCTCTATTCTTCTATTATCCTTTTTTCTGTTTGTATTCCCCTTTTAATTTAATCATAATTTATTTTCTTCGTCACTTTTCTTTATCTTTTATTTCGCTTTTCTCTTCACTTTACTTTTTTTTTGGTAACAGTTTTCCTTTTTTAAGATTCCTCTGTTCTTTTACACTATTCTTAAACTTCTAATCAATCCTTCAATTTATTGGGTTCTCAGCTGCGATTTCCTTTCTTTTCTCAACCTATCCCTCTCTCTCTCTATCTCGATGCCTATCTCTCTCTTCCTCTCTCTCTATCCTCCCATTTATTGAGTTCGCAGTTCCTTTTTCTTTTCTTTTCTCAACATATCAGTCCATCCCACTCCCTCTCTCTCTCTTTATATATCTCCATCTCTCTCTCCCTCTATGTATCTATCTCTCTCACCTGCATCTTTTCACGCAACAGACTGGCCAAAGAGTTGACGCTGGTGATCGAGGCCTGATTGCTGGCCAAGCTGTGCGTGTCAAAATCGCTGGCCAACATCTCCTTGCTGTTGAGTCGCAGGGCGGGCAGCGGGGCAATTGAGGCGCGTCTCCGACTTCGAAAGCGATCCCTGTCACGATCAACAACAACAAATCAAGTTTAAGTTCGAGTGTCCTACATATTAACGAATGTACACAAAGCTATGTGATTGAATGTGACTCAATATTTACGACCGCTGATCGCTGATAGTGAATGTGACCAAGTTAATTTCACTTGTCACATTGTATTTATGGCTTCGATTATAAATTATTCGTTAACTTTTAGTTAAAAAAAAAAAAAAAACGAAAACAATTATTTTTTATGACGAATATGACAGGCTTTTGTCTATGCTCTTATCTTATTGCGAACTGTCTGAAATGTCTAGCGTCGCTAAATTATCAGTAAATCTGGAAATGTTGATAATGACAATGAAATACTATTGGCAATATAGAATTGCGTAAGTACAATAAATTAGTTTCGAACTTTTAGTTATTATAGATTGACTTATGTATATATATATGCACTTATACCAAAATTTACCAACAATTTAGATAAATGAATGACTTGCAACAGTTTTTTGTGGATTATATTATTGATGTCTTTAAATCTCTAGATATTATATTATATGAAAAGAAACATAGCTTTATTTTTCTAATACATACTTATATGAGTATATATAGTCTGTATTATATATATATTTTTAACAATGTCCGAAAGTACAACTCTATATACAAGAATAGAATTGTTTATGCATTCGTCTTAATGGCATTTGTTGTCAGGTGTCAGTTTCGCACACACTCTGATTAAGAGTTAGATTAGCGAGAATTAAGAGCCGCCTTTATCGCTGCTACTTATCTGGCCAAATTCGAAGGCCAAAAACACAATTCATTCAACGAGAAACTCGGTTGTGGATAGGAAGTAGGAAGGGTGATAGAGGTGACTTGTGTGGCGAATAGTGTGATCCATTTCATGAATTACCTTATCTGTCGTAAGTCGCGTAATTGATAAAAATACATAGTACATTATGATTGTTCTAATTCACATCAATTTATTTATATTTATACATAATATCGTATTAAATTTTGTGATTTCTGGCGAAAAGTACATTTTATATCGGCACGAAATAAGTAAAGTGCCTTTTAAGAGCTGGAGCTACTTGGACACACATTGAGATACATAAATACAAACATTATTTGAAATATATATGCAAGCCCAACCTGATTACCTGATCCAATATCTAATTGCTATATATAGCGTTGTAGCTGGCTGTGCGGCGAAACAGACTGACTTATTCGCGTTCGTGTTATCACGCCTAATCGCAACTATCAACTGAGCAGCTAGTGCGACTTTAAGATACAGATACACAGCTACAGTCATCAGCATCAGCATCAGCAGATTTACAAAAATGTCTTGAATTGCTCGCCTCTGCTGATTTTTATCTCTATATCTATATATATAAATATATATATATATATATATATATACATATATGTATTTATATACACTAATATATATACATATACTCATTCACTGCTGTTGCAATCAACAACGTTTTCATGAACAACAACTACAACAACTGTTCTCGTCGTCGTCGTCGTCGTCGTCGTCATGATTTGTGCCTTTTGATTTACTTATCATAAACTTGGGGTATTTGCTTGTGTCTCGTCTCAGCCCCCTGCTCCCATCTGCCATCTGCCGTCTGCCATCTGCCACCTACGCCATTACACACACAGAGATATTAATTCTATTTAACGGCAAAATTACTCATACACAGCCACACACGCTATGTTTTGCTTACGGTTGTCGACACACAACGAAAGCTTTACTTTTTGAGCTTTTGCACTTTCACCACCCTCCTCCGCGCACAAGTGCAGCGACTGCACAGCAAAAGCTCTCTGTGTGGATAACTTATTGTGCTTAAATGCGTGCAGTGAGTTTGTAGTGTAATGATTCCATACCCTGCCAATTAAACTATAATAATACCTGTTAAATGCTGGGTTTAGGGTATCTTGTAGTCGAGCTCACTCGACTATGGCATTCTTACTTGTTATAAATAATTTATTCAGTTAAGATTATATGTGCATTTGATGCCGTAACTGCATTTAACCCTTAAGTCTGCTATTCGATATTAAGAACTTAAACTGCTTCCTCTTAAAAATAAAAATATTTATTATTATGGAAATAAATTTGAGATTTTCAACAATAATTCTTTACAATCGATAAAACACATCGACATAGTTTTTATCGTATTTTTTTTTTAAAGGTTTTGAGAGCTATACAGTGCACATTTAATGTTTATGTATAAAGTGTATCGTGAAGTCGTGAAGCAATTAATTTAATGGACGCAGATTAGTTTTCTTTTAATTTATCGATAACTGCCTTCAATCTTCTTAATTCGAATCGTATTCTTAAGAAGGTTCTTAGGGCTACAGCTACCAAATTAATATGTATATAAACAGGGCATCGTGAAGTTAGACAAATATATTTAATTTATTTATACTTCCCCAGATTCTGACTGTCCTTTGTGTTTTATGCAAATTTTCTAAAATGCTACAGGTAGCGAATTTAATATGTTTGTTCTCGTACATCATTTAATTATCGTCCATTTGACAGCTCTCACATGTTTCACATTTAATTACAGCTTATCCCAATCATGTAAAATTAGCTCGACACGTTAATTTGGTAAAAAAAAATAACTGAAGTCATTTACAAGTTTATAAATAACAATATTCGTCAAAATCGAACAATGACTTTTGAGACAATCACTGCACACAGTTCGTTCCTTACTGAAACAGAACCTTCGTGTAATATCATTTTAAGTGCAAAGCCAACAATTTGGACTTGCTTTAGGAGCCGGAATGCTGAGAAAGGCACTTCCAGCATTCCCTTCGTTCCCTGTTCCGTTCCCCATTCACCATTCCGCATTCCCTAAGCCACTATTAAATGGCTGGCTGGCTGGCTGGCAAGTGACGTGTCGTTAATGTACTTCAACAATTGATCCAAATTAATTAACTTAATTGCTGGCAGACCTTTGACCTGCTATACTGCAACAACGATCACGTGCTGCGACACTGAGTTAAGTGGTGAGTGCCAGACACTCAAAAATTCACAGGGTATGCAATCTGTGTATGCTGTGTTTGATGCGAACCCGACACGAACCCCGTGCAAGGCTCAGATTTATTTGGCTTCATACAAAATGTAAGCATCTACTAAGAGTTTTTTGCTAAGAAATGCACTAAATATGTGTCCTCAAGTTACCAATAGTATGTTTGCCATTCTAATTCTAACTAAAATTGCTGGTAGGTATTTCAAAAATAATAATTAAAAGTAATATGGACTCTTTAACGTAAAAGTATCTATTAGGTTGCAGTTAGGTATATATATACATTCATAATTCCACTTTAAAGTTGACTTGGTTGATTCACTTAACTTGAACTTATTTACAGAATCTACACAGAAAAAAAAGAATACGAGCACTTCATGGCTTAGCTTCTGACAGCGTTCAGAGCTATGGCTTTTTAACACTGATATGCGAAATGATATTGAAAAAAACATATGCACTGAGATGATAGAAATAGAAAATACCACAACTAGTGGAAATATTTATGGAAATTGGTATGGCATGGGTTGGAAATGCATAACTCACTTGTAGACGGGTTTCTTGATATTTCCGAATTCATCGCTGCTGCTGTCATCGTCCTCCTGCTTGTGGTTCGAATCATTTGCATCACTGGGAGTTACCACAATCGTTGTGGGTGTGCCCACACTGGAGGCGGAGGCAATAAACTGTAAATATAATGTTATTTGCAACGACAATGCATGCATTTAATTAATTTCCAATTGGGTACGAAATAAGCGCAAACGCGGCGTATGCGCAATGTGTAATTTGTAATTTGCACTTTGCAAATGCGTATATATATTTTTATAAGAGGCGTATTTCGATTCCTGTCTGCCAGTGCGTGCAGCTGTAACTGGTTTTGGGCAGACCGTTAACCAATATTGATCAGTTCAAATCACAGCGATCGGCCCGAAACTCACACTCAAACTCCAACTCAAGCTCAAACTTCCACTCGCACTTGTACTTGTACTTAGTTAGTACCTGCCTTGACCTCAGTTAGCTGTTGTGCCTCGTCCTGTAGCGCTTCATGCTGCTCCAGCTTTGGCTGCACGCTGCTCGGTGTGGAGCTCATTGTCAGGAGCTGTGCGAGACAATTGCGGCCAAGTGTCGAACGCTAACAGATCTGAGATACGAGAATCCCAGAACTCGGTTCTCGACTGCTAACTTTGGCGGCTGCTTGATAATTGCTCGAATATTGTATTAAAAATGACGACGGCTTTGCTTGAATCCACTATCTGTGGGAGTGTACTCTCTCTATGTGTCAGTGTGTGTATATTGTTAGGTGTGTGTGTGTGTCTGTGTGTGTGTGTCTGTGTGTGTTTGTTTAATCGCTCGTCGCGCTTCAGAGCGATCACAAGTACTCGGTTCTGAGTGATTAATTACGACGCTTCGGCTTCGCATTTCTCACAATTTCATTGAGACTTTTGCGACGTCGCTCGTTCACATACATTTCTACATATTTGTATGCAAGTCGAGAGTGGCTCGATAAGTATAATAGTTAGAGTGAAATAGGGTGACTCAATGTAAATTGTCGTTCAATATACAATTGTTGCGTTCAAGCCTAAACAATCTTTAATCTTAAAATAATTGATATATCTTGCGTTCCAAAAATCAAATGGCGAATCTTTTTTCAAAAATTCTTAAGTGGAAAACATTAAATTAGAAATTGAAGCCCCAAAATTATAAGTTATAATCTCAAATCGAAAATGTCTTCGTAAAACGGAGATTGAAAATGAGAATTTAGGAAAAGGAAAAAAAAGCTCAAACTAAAATTATTCATTGTGAAACATTCGGTCTCAATCTAAGCATATATATGTTTTACTTGCGTCAATAATGTATTCTTAGTTATATATTGTTGACTATCTCAGTTTGTCATCGTATATTTTATGTATGTATTCCGGCGATTAGCATTCACACTATCTGCAAAACAGGTCAAATGTGTTTTAAAAGAATATTTGGAATTCAAATAATTCAAAATGCTTGTTATGGGATTTACTAAACATAATTTAAGAGTGATTTGAATAACCCCAATCTCGCTGCTTAGTCATTTAAAAGGCTAAAGAACATTTTGTTTAGTTTCTACATCGACACATTGTCGATACTTACTGAAACACTCTCGCTGCAAGCAAAAAGGCAACTGTCGAATGGAACTTTGATTTTGTTATGTGCCGGGAAATTGCTATGAACTCAGATCCATAAATTAATCAGTTCAGTGGGCTCTACACTAATTATGACCGACAAGTTTTACCATTTAATCTTAACAAGTTCCCATAAATTATGGTCTATCGATTTTCACTGCCACTCATAAATCAATTTGTCCCTCATTGATGGAGACGATTTGAGCCCCAAATTTGCTGTTAACATCTAAATCGAAATACCCAGCTCTCATCTAATTGGTTTTTACAATTATTTTACTCTTTTAATAAAACTTTTAGATTTCGCTCGCACTATTTTTATGAGCCTAGACTCATAAAATAACCCTTTGCCGATCCAGCAAATATTGGTCAGATTTAAGATTTTCTGTTTGCTTATAAATATAATCAGCTATTCAAATATCTATTGCAGTTTGCTTAGGCATAATATAAAATGAAAAAATCATTACATACTTTTAGGCTGAATCATTTTAGGAAAACGTGTCGAGTAATAAAATAATTTTAATAAATGTTCTCAAAAATGAAAGCATTATCTTTTGTGCCGAGCTATATTCCCAACTAATGTCCAACAATTTATTATAAATATATTATTATAATTTAAGTTGCTGTTATTTTTCGATCTCTGTCAAATCAATGTTTTATAACATTTCAATAGATCGATCAATGTTGTTTATACGAATTTTAAATTAAAATTGGTAAACAAACAAAATCTTCATTTGGTAGGTGAAAATTACTGGGCTGTCGTACAGCCTTTTAGATTCAACAGTCGCCGACTGACTATTTACAATTCACATTAATTATATTCAAAGTGTAAACACAAGCAATAAAATTGAAAAGGCAAACAAACAAAAATGACAGAGCTGAGAACAGCAATAATCATATTAGTATAGATCGAAGGTGTTAGCGTTGATGATGTCGTTGCGATGCTCAAATGCTATGTATTAAATGAGGTGAGTTTTTTTTTGTTTGCAATCGATACGATTTTGGCTGAAAACGCTTTTCACTTGTATAGGATTTTAATTAGCTGCTTTGTCAAATATTTGATGGATTTCAAGTAAAATATTAACTGAAATTTAACAAGCGGATAATTATCTCAGCACACACACAAACATTAGCAATGTAGAGATAGCAGCTCAACTAATGAGCATTTTATTGTTATTTATTTGGTTTTTGTGTGTGTGTTTTTTTGTTTGTTTTTTGCTTTTTTAGAGTGCAAAACTCGTTTCCGTTTCGACTTGAAATTGTGTCTTTAAAAATGCGAGAATTAAAATGCTACCTTTGCTACCCCTTCACCTTTCCATTTTTTGCTACTTACGCTCTCTTCGTGTAGCGCCTCCTGCGCCTGCATCTGATGCCGCAGGCGCAGCGCCTCCAAATCCAACGAATTGATACCCATCGGCAGCGATATGGAATTGCGTCTCAGGCCGTGACTAAAATGATCTCGATCCCGTTCTCTTTCTCCATCTTGTTGTGACACTGGCGGCGTAGCCGTATCTGAGTTGAGTGACGAAATTTCCAGCTCATCGGGCAGCTCTTTAACCACAAACAGATGTGGCAGCTCCATATTGCGACGCTGGCCCAGCGATGGCTTGCGTTGGCCTACAGACGCCAGTAGCTGAACCTGCTCCTCATCGACATGATGCAGGTGCTGGTCCTGATCCTGATCCAAGACCTCATCCGCATAGGGCAACGCCTGCGCCTGCCCATTGAGCGCCTGGGCAGCCAACAGCGGTGCCGGTGCCGACACTGGCACTGACGTCGGCGTCAGCTGTGGCATACTCTCGCCTGAAGCGCGACTTGTACTTATGATCGTTTGGATGGGTTTGCTTTGGTTTGATTTTGGTATTCATTAAGTAGTATTAACACACAGACAACTTGTGGTTACGTGCGCTCGCGATCGCGTTCAGGTTGCGACTCGCTGGGCAAAGCGAGAAACCAAATGCTGCCCCTAAAAAAACAAAACACAAAAAAAACCGTCAACAGCTCAGCTCAGCTGAGCAGCAGCAGCAACAGCAGCAGCAGCGACAGCGGCAGCTGGGTGAGGGCAGGGTCGCTGGGGTGTGGGATGTGCTAGGGGGGGGTGTGGGGGGGGGGGTGTGGGGGGGGGGGGGTATGTGGGGTTATGGGCCAAAAAGTCGCGTTGATTGTGGCTCAGCATGTTTGCCTTTAATCATTGGCTAAGTGTGAGTATGTGTGTGTGTGTGTGTGTGTGCTTATCATTACCATTTACATTATCATTCCATTCGCTGGGGCTGCCTACGATTATCGTCGATTTTTACAGTGATTACGCATACGAAGCGTTGTACGCATCACTTTTAACTGGGCCGCCGTGTCGCATAACAATTTATTATTTACCATGTTTATTGAAACAGCTAATTAAATTCGTTGTTTGAAACAAAAGAGAAACGCATTTGCTTTTGATCGTCTTTCCCTTTTTGTACACCTAATTAGGCGACATTATCTCAATTGCACTCTAACATTATCTCGCTCGCCCTCTCGCTCGATTTGCGTCTGGGGTTTAGCTTGCTATCAGCAGCCATAAAGCGTTTAATCAACATCAAGTAAATCGCACCAATTGATCAAATACTGGAAATAGGCGTCAAACGGTTTATTCGCTCCATACTCAATACCCTATAATCAACACCATCTAACCAGTTTCTTAACTATCGTATATAAAATGTTCGAGCATTACGCAGTTCAAGTGCGAGCAGTCGTCGACTCATTCGAGTCTTCGTTTTGTGATAATTAAAAAAATATATGCCGCACACTTTTATTTGTCTTAGCAAGTATCGAGTTTCTCTACACCACAATAAATAAGAAAGTGTCAGTGGCCGACGTGGAAATACCCTGTATACAGTATTTTTTTTGTGATGAGAATCATAATTTATTATCGACCGAGAGATAAGTGCTTGTCAGGCTGAGCAGACATAAATTTTAACGTGACTTTTGACAACGTACATAAATAGGGAAGTAGTGAGGTGGAATGGATGGGGGCGGTCGTGGCATCGGTTTCAAGAGCTCAAAACATGTACAGTCTTTTGCAAAAAAAAAGTATTTTATTATCAACTTTTATTTATTTTCTTATTTTTCAACTATTATTTTTCTATTTTTCATACTGTCAACAAGATTCATTCATCTAAATATTTTTGAAATTTTTAAAACCAAAATTATACATTCTTTGGACTGTCAATAAAGTGTTTGGACGATTTTGCAATTCCCTTTTCGGCCTAACCCGTTCGAAATGAGCTATTTTGTATACTTTGATACCGAAATGCGCATATCTTTCACAATTTGTCAGCTAGAGTCACCAAGCTTTGAGCGTATGTTCCTGGTAACTCCTATAAGAGATCGATAAAGATTTGAATGATATGATCGATAAGGAATTGGACGATACACGCTTATATCTTCCGCAGTTTAAAAGCTACAGTTACCAAACACATTTTTTTGACCACGCCCACTCCCACCCCCAAATTTTCAAAATCTCACATCTCCCATAATTTAAGAGCTACAGTTACCAGACTTTGAAGAAACGTTACTATTTCTTGGCTACAGCCACCTTGTTCTTTGCTACCAGCTGATTCGCAGTCGGTTACGCCCGACTTAAATGTTCACTCTTGTTTTTGTATTGCATTTTGTCTATGATCTTGGTAGTCATATTCTTTTGAAATACACATCTAAAGGCAGCATAGCATTAATGGAAGAAGAAGAGTCGTATAAGAACAGCAGGACGAGGGAGTCGAGTTCGTGAAGCGCAAGGTTAAGATCGTCAATATGGTTAAGATTGTCAATATCCCGAGTACCTAAAGTTGTTCGCCGAGGAAGTAAGTCGTTGATTTAAAAAGTCGAACATAACGTTGCAAGTCCAATACTCATATTTCTCGTTAATATAATATTATATATTATAACTATTATATTATTATTAAACATGACATAATCAGTCCTACATTTTGGGGGCTCAACCGGTCGTGTGTCCTCTATTGAGAGTTATTGCGAAATTAATAAAATTCACCGTTACAAAAAGCAAAAGCAGCATAAGTAGTGAACAAGTAAAAGAGTATGTGTGATGGTGTAGCTGATAAAATAGAACAGAGACAGCAATACCGCGTCACCAGATCCCACCCACACACAAAAGTGACAAAGTCAAATTAGTGCAGTTGGAAGCAGCTCGATAAAAAGTACAGCTCGATGTATCGATGAAACGCATTCCGCAGCGCGCAGACGTGAGAATGGCTGAAAGCAATAAACTTGAAGAAGAAGGTGCAGTTGCCGGTCGGGCAATGGGCAATCGAAATGGGGGTCAAGAAAAAAGTTGAAGAAGAAATTTCAAAAATGAACGAACTTCAAGGAGAAGCATCTGCCTATTGCATACTTTTAGGCAACTTAATTATACCCTGTTCATCCATTTTTAACGGGCAGAGGGTATAAAAAAAGTCAAGTGGTTTCGTTTAAATGTAAGCATTAATTAATAATACTGCGACTTAAATTTTGTTAATATCCCGTTTTGTTTTAAAAGTTAACCTCATTTAAAATGTTTATTGTGTCTTATGTTAAATTAGTGAGTAACTTTATGAAATACTCAAATTTGGATTACTTTACCTATTGCATTGTTTTCCAAGATTCCAAGATTACAGTTGATTGCGCGACATTCAGCTTTCTCTGCCCGCTGATTTCTCCAACTATTTTCCGCCCAAGGTTTTTGTGGATTTGATGTACATAAAGTACATGTGTTTATACATATATATGTATATATTTATATATATATGTATGCTATGTATATATTTATATATATATATATATATGCTATGTACGAGTATATCTAGTGAATGGTCCATTCGGCTATTACTGTGTATTTATTTAATTAACGTTAATTCTAGCTTTTGCTAACTTTGCCAAATTTGGTTGACGCTGCAAAACATGTTGAACAAATAAATACGAAGCAAGTCGCGTGTACAGCCATCCCAGCAACAACGGATGAGTCTGGAGGGCTGCAGCGAAGGTGAAGATGTGGGTGCAACTGGCTAGACAACTTTTCATCTCTACCCTAATCAATAAGATACATACAAGTGCCAGCTGCATGTGCCTTCAGTTCACACGATTAATTAAGATATGTTTGGAAAATATTCAACTATAGAATAAGAAACGTTCTCTTTGGGCATGAAAACCAAAAACAAGTTGTTAGACTACTATAAGTTATACGAATACTATGAAGTCTTCCATCTGATAGTTAACCCACCCCAGCAGCGATCTAGTGAATGACTGCTTTTTACTGAATGCATACAATGTAGTTCATTATCTCCTCCTGTATACAGAACTTTTAAGTCAGGCACAAACTTGTCTTCGCTTTCTGAATAAATATCCTAGAATATGTCACCGAATCGTGAGTGATAATATATAAAACTGCATTACGATAATATATACAACACATTAATGCAACTGCATTGCACTATGTGTGTCTTGGTATATGGAATCGTATAATATTTCCAACTAGGGAAGCCTTAGTTTAAACTTTAGTTTCCAAGTAAACTAATCGTTTGCAATGAAGAGAACACATTTGAATTTTGTTGTTGCGCTTTTTATGGTGTTTATTTTGTATTTAGGGATTTTGTTTATATGCTTTTCATTGCTTTATGTAATAGAATAACTTTTTATAACACTTGTAACTAAATGTACAATTCATTTTCTTCCTGTGCTCTGCCCTAAATAACGATTAAAAAAAAAAAACAAAAAAAGGTTAATAATCATAATAATAGTAATGTATGTTGGTACATAAGGACATTGTTGCTTTCTTAATTTTTTTGTTTTTTTTTGTTTCGTTTGATTTATATATATATATATATGTAGTTTTATGTATATATTATGTAACATGCATTAATAATAGCAATAATAATAGTAATAATAATAACAACAATAACTGCCAGCAGGCGTTGCTGCTTTCGCAATGATCCCTGCTTGATCCTTCATCATCATCTACCTTCTTGGTGCCTCCTGTACTCCAATCTTCATCACCATCTCACACTTCTTCTCTTCTTCTCTTCCTGCTGCTTTTAGCCGGCGCCGGCGCTTGCCAAATTTTCATCTCTTTTCGTTTTTATTTAATTTCATTTATTAACTAACAACAACTACAAAATACATACATAACAATATCGGTACAGGTACATATGTGTATATATGTCTATATATATAATGTATGTATGTACTTAAATAGTGGCTATTTATCTTCCCGCTGGCTTTAGGGCATTATTAAATTCCGATAGACAAACAAAAACAAAAAAAAAAAAAAGAAGAAACAACAGTGTTTCCTCTGTACTTAAACGCTAAGAAAAAAAAATCGTTATCATTAATCATTAATCATAATTACTGACGATCCACAATAAATCGTAAATATAATCCGTATAATGTAAGGCACATTATACATTATATATATATGTAAATACATACGTACAAAAACAATACGAGTCCCGCCTTCTAAGCGGGCTACGGTTGGGGGTGGCTGGTGGTGTTATTGGGTCTATTGGGTTAGATATTGTTTCTCAACTGCTTCTTAGCAGATATATTTTTTTCTTGCTGTTTTTTTGTGTGTTTTGCATTGTTCTTCTTTAATATTTTATGGGGTATTAGGAGGGTTGGGGGCTAAGGGAGGGATTGTGGTTGCTTTGCTACTAATTGTTAACGGCACTTAATTGAGCTCCTTTCGCGTCGTATTGGGCAGCAGGAGGCACATAAGACCGCCACCGATGAGCAGGCCAGACACAATGAACGTTGGCACAGGACAGAAATGATCCAGCAGCTGGGCGATCACAATGTTGCCAATGATGCCGCCAAGTCGTGCCGCCACCATCGAAATGGCAACGCCAGTGGCACGCAACTTGGTTGGGAATACTTCGGTGATGAGGCAGTCGAGGGCCGCATTTGCCGCCGATATGGCGCCACTGAACACGGCCGAGACGATTAGATTCTGCAGTGAGCTGCGCACCAAATACATCAATGCCGAGCAGATGCCGGCCGTCATTGTGCCAGCGATGAGGAAGAAGCGGCGTCCCAACATATCCATGCCGAGGATGGCAAACAGATTTGCTGGTAGGGCGGAGGCGAGCGTTATCAGCGATTCCATGAACACCGATGAGGGTATATCCGAATTGCAGGTGCCATTGTTGCTTGCGGCACGGCTCTGATTCACCACATATTCGGTGACGGTGCATATGTCGGCTTGCTGTTGGGGATGCGTCTTCTCGAACTCCTCATAGCGATTGAACACCTCCGGGAACCACATCATCAGGCCATAGTAGCCAATGTGGAATGTAAAATTGATGGTGATCGAGACGAGTGTGAATCTCAATATGGGCGATTTGAACAGATCGCGGATGTGATCGACCATTCCATGGACCATGCGATGATATTTACCCTTACCGCCAGCAGAGCTATCTGTGGACGTTTTCTCATCGACCTCCAGATCGTAGACCATATACTCTTCGGGCTTCTTGCGTGTGTTCGTCACGAAGATGCCACGGAAAATGGCCAGCGCCTTATCCTTTTTGCCCCGGGTGAGCAGAAATTTAGGTGATTCGGGCAGATAGAAGAGCAGGAAGCCAACAAGAAATGAGGGAATCGAGCAGACCAATAGGAAGATGCGCCACGAGTTGTATGTGAACTCGGTCGAAGTGTAACCAATTTGTGTGGGAATGATTAGCCAGGCTAAACCGGCCACAAACAGATTACCAAAGGTCCAGAAGGCAGCCATGAAGCTAAGCATCGAGCCGCGTTTCGCTTTCGGTTGGAATTCGGCGAAATATGACCAGATGACAGGACCACTGCCGCCCAGCCTATAAATACAAACAAAACAAATTCACCAATTAGCATATATATATCATTACATCAGGTAATTAGAAAAGTACACATGTTAAATGATGCATGCAAATGTTTACGACCACATGCAAACCACTTTACACGCAGTTGCATAGCAGCCAGCTAGTGAGAGCGTCGCCCCAGAAACGTAACGAGTCATGGCCGATTAATGTTATTGTGTAAAGCCAATGATCAGTTCCAATTCGCATAAGCAATTAGCAAACCATTGGCAAAACTAATGAACATTAACAGTGATATATATAAATATATATATATATATATTTGTTTATATATACTCGGGTAGATCAGAGTATAACCTAAGAGACTGAGTCAGCCACCTAACAGAGGCCATGGCAAATGAGATTTTCCCATTTTTATTGATATATATATTTTTTTTTTGGGGCAATTCAGCGTGTAATATGATTATATGAAAACAATTTTATGATACGAATATGCGTACAACTGGCAAGAGCCTTAATTAGCATAAACAGTCACGATATTGCGGCTCAAATATTTTGTTGTTATTTATAACATAGTTAATTGAATTAACACCTCTGCAACCGAATGCCCCCAAACCATGCTGTTTTGCATGTGTCACTAGAGCAACAACGGCTCTGACTATATAGTCATATATATAAATATATATATATTCAGTATTTTCGATTATGTGACGTTTGTTTTTGATAAATTTGTGGCAATGCTGGGCTGCAACAGATTACAGGACTGTTTGAGAGTATGTTAACGCTATGTTGCACAGTCTAAGGTAAGCAGTTAACTGCTTGCGCAGACTGCTCGTATTTATGAGATTGTGGAATTCTTTATATCTAGTTATTGATAAAGTTATGTTTTACTTACGCTGCGCCATTGAGAAAGCGAAAGAGCATGAAATAGCCATAAGTTTGCGAAAACGACGAGGCAACAATGCAGAAGGCATTCATAAACGAGATGACAATGAGAATCTTTTTGCGTCCAAAACTGTCGGCGATGCTGCCCCAGAAATAGGCGCCGACCATCATGCCAATGAAGATGATCGAATTGAGCCATCCTTTTGTTTCGGTATTTAGATCCAAATCACATTGCGCCGATGGCAGAATGAATGACATGGAGATGACATCCATTTCCTCCGACGTACTGACCAGGCCGCAAATGGCCAGCAGTATGTAGTGGAATTTGCCATATTCGCACAGCTCGATGGCCCGCTCGAAGTTAGCGACTATGGGACGGGTCGGTGGCAGTTGCTTACGCTTTGGATTCCCATCGGAACTGTCAGCGCCAGCGACGGCACCGCCACCGGTACGCTCTACGTCCTGCTGCTTGCCATTGGTATTTGTTTCCGGCTCGTAGCCGCGATTATCTGCCGCAAACTGATACTCCGGCTGCTTGGCACCCGTGCCCAACGAATACGGCTGGATAATGGCACGATTATCAATATGCGTATTGCTATTGCTATTCGAACCGCTTAGGTTTGTCGGGTTGCTTGGATTGCTTGCTGCGTGCTGATTGTAGTTTGGTTGTTGGCCAGCTTCTACATTATAGGCTATAGAATCGGTGAATGGAGATCGAGGGAACAGGTATTAATTAAGCATAATCAACAACATAAATAATCATTTGATTTACACTTACATTCGCTTTTACTTTTTCCAGAATCACCTTCTACCATTCTATAGTTCAAGTTTTTGTTTGGTTTTTGTGCGCGTAGCAAAAAGGAGAATTACAATTAAATATGATGCGGGTTTATTGTATTTGTTTTCTGTCCGGTTATTCTACTTTGCCAAGCGTTAATGCTCAGTAAAGTTCAGTTATGTGGGGTTTGCTTTGATCCTTTAGTAATCTGTAAATACGCACAAAAAAAAAGCGGAAAATATGGTTTAGAAAATGAGTCAATTATGAATTAAATAATTTCATTGTTTTACTTATTTGCTACCTTTCTTAGATTTATGTCAAACTTGTTGCTGCCAGATTGAAATATAAATAAAAAGCAATACAAATCGACCCCAGCTCGATCAACCGATCGCTCAATTGGGCGTCTAAATGAATAGCCCATTAAACTATAATTGAACAGAATGAATAAATGGCATACGAATGCAAACACAGATAGATCACATACATGTGTGTATAAGTACTTATATGCCAATCAACGCCTGAATGTGGCCAAAGATCGTCTAATTGACGAAACTCTCCGTCACATAACGCCTTAACTATTTTACAACTAAATTATGCCCAAAAATAGACAAGTGAATGAAACAAATGTAGGGGGCGTGCGAAATGAACAAAAACAAAAAAAAAAAAAACAAAAGTAAACTATGTAATAATAACGAATGTATAAATGAAAGCGATTAAGAAATTAAGCCACCCATTGCGAAGCATTCATTAATGGGTAATTGCAGCCGCATAACATTAAAAACCCAATAATAATATATTTATCCGTTATTCAGCGGTTACCAGTGCTCTGTTAAGGCGCGTTAAACCGCTTCAAGGCAAGCGAGCAAACTTGTTTACTGATGAAATCTATACTGCGATCTGCTAATGTGCGTATTGATTGTTTGTTGACAGTACATAAAGATATTGTAAGTAATGCAATATAACCAAATCATTCGTAAGCAGCAATGTTAAGCAAATGTTAAACAACGGTTCGCTTTGCTAACGATCAAGCATTTCTAATTGAGCAACTGTTAGCTGGCAACCACTGTTAAGTGACAGAGATTTCAATTTCTCTTTCGCCTTCTATTTGCATTTCCATTTATATTTCCGCTCATCGTGTGACTGACTGACTGACTCTGAGGGAGTGGTGACAGTTGCGTGACTTGTCATTTGGCTTAGAGGCTTTATTGTTACCGATAGCCGCCATTGCGGCTTTTGTTGTTTTAATTTATGATTTATTGCGGGCACTGTAGCAATCTTCCACTTGATTTATATTTATTAAAAAGAACAGCCGCACCATCAGCAGCAGCAGTCATAGCTATAAAATACTAACAATTATGCACATCAAATCGTTTCACATTGAAACTGCCAAGATAGCAAACGGCTCTCGCATGTGGCATGAAGGAGAACAGGAACCGAATCAAACTTAAACCAGCTTTCGAATAGCGCCAGATAAGGAGAGCTAAAGCTAGAGCTAAAGCTAGAGCTGAAGCTAGAGCTAGAGCTAGAGCTAGAGAAATGTGCAAAAATCTCAATTAATTATGTATTTTAAAACAATTCATATTTAATTTCAATTACATGCCAATCGAGCATAATTAACATGTTTCAATTCCAGCATTTCAGCACGTTTGCTGCTAATTAACGGAGATTAAAAACAATACAAATAATAATCGTATTATATAGCACACACTACATTATTATATTTGACCTACGCCGCCGCTTCCGCAAAGTGCGCCCCTCACCAGTCCCGCCAAGACTAACTGGCCCTGCTGCCAAGCTAATCGGCTCTACCAGCTCAGAGTGCCAGGCACCAAGCAGTAAGTAGTAAGAAGTAAGTAGTAAGAAGTAAGTAGTAAGTAGTAAGAAGTAAGTAGTAGGTAGTTATTAGTAGGTGGTTAGTAGAAGGTGGTTAGTTGTAGGCACGTAGTAAGTAGTAAATAGTAAAAAGTAAGTAGTAAGTGGTAAGTCATAAGAAGTAAGAAGTAAGTCATAAGAAGTAAGAAGTAAGTCATAAGAAATAAGTAGCAAGTAGTAAATAAGTAAGTAGTAAGTAGTAAGTGGTAAGTCATGAAATGTTTTGCATACTCCCAGCCATCTGTCGTGTAGATATGAATGCAATACCAAGAGAAAGAGATAGACAGAGAGAGAGAGAGAGAGAGAGAGAGAGAGAGAGTGAGAGAGATCGGGTTGAGAAGATGGAGAAAAACGTAAACAAACTATGGATATTATGTGGGGTTCCAGTTAATTTATATATATGCTTGGAATGCAGCACATTTGAATGAAATACTACTGAATGGAATACTCCGTGCGTGGAATTAATCGGAGACTTAGCTTCAATGTCAGAAGCTGAACAGAATAAGCTGACTGTGAGCTACTTGTGCGAAAGGCACTCTTTGCTTTTATTTATTACTGGTTACTTTTCTTGTCGCCTGACATTTCTTGCACTAATTCAGTTTAATGTGTTGCGCGAGTTGAATGTAAATAAAACAAGTGATACAAAAAAATCCTAAGTTTTTTGCAAATTTGTGACAAATATCTTTAATTTTTATGTTCAATCTCACGCTCATTTACAGTTCTGATATTCTAATGTTTTTTAATATTTTCGTTTACCTGCTGCAGTTGGAATTGTCAAGTTCGCGTTGCACTTGTTGATTTGACACGTGTGTCTACCCGCTTTTTTTTTGTACTTTGTTTATTTCTCTTCTGCTTCGAAAACGATGAGAATTTAAAGATTTATTGTTGCTGCAGTTCGAGATGCACTTGTCACTTAATTTTGTTATGCTTATTATGATATTACAATAAATTACTTAATGCAGTTTGCTTATTATTTTTCTTCTTGGATTCAGCTAGCGTATTTTTATTTGTATTATATATGCAGATATCTTATGTGTCAGCTGTGCACTGAGTATTTGGATTTGTTGTATTGGATATTGGTCATTGGACACGTTCTTGTTCTTGTTCTCAGTTTGGCTGGGAGCTTGAGTTTATCTAGCGACAACATTAATAACGGTAAATTTGATCCCGTCGGCAAAACGACAAACTAACAAATCGCATTTAACTTAGGCTGGACAAAAACACAATACAAACGGAAACAGAAACGAAAAAATCTTCAAAACAAGCGAGCGAAATAACGCGACGAAACTCGATTGTTTTTATTGCATATATATATATGGATATGTATATATATTGTATTGACTTTATGTTTTCTTTGTTTATTTGTTTATATGTGACTTGTGTTTTGGTTTGGTTAACGGGAGCGATCTCGCTAAACGTTCGAACGCATCAAACAGTGGAAAGTATCTGAGAAGCGTTACGCGGGCGCTTTTAAATACTTACGCCAAGCCGTGAAAAATAATAAAAGCAGCTATCTGAGTCGGTAGCGTGCGAGCGCGCGCAAAGTACGCACCCTAACAGTAACATTTTGCAGTAGCAGTAGCAGTAACAGTAGCGGTTACAGTAACAGCGGCGAGCAGTAACAGTCATCAGCCAACAGTCATAACAGAGAGCACGGGTGTCGCTGATAAGCGACCGATCTGCGTTGACCGATTGATAATCGCTTAGATTTCTATTTACTATTATTTTTTTGTTTCTTACTTCGTTTTGTTTTTAAATTTTGTTGGCTATTTATACGATTCGTATAATTATATATTACTATAACGATATCGTCCGTGATCAAGCTGTGCTAAATCTACTCCTCTTTGGTCTGTGATTATTCATTCGAAAAAACGTTAATACAATTGCAATCAAAGCAAAATCTCTACAGGTGTTTACAGAAAAAGGGAGACCCAAGGAATTGTAGTCTTCTCCTCCAGTGGCAGAATAAGTGTTGAATTGACGTTTCTTCTTCTTCGTAAGAATTACTTTTAGAGAAGATGCAACCTCCTTCGTTTCTAAGGATATTTCTGATTCATAGATCCTCGTTTTTACTCAATGCTGGGCATAATGAAAATAGTGATTTGAAAAATGTTTCATTTCTTTGACTAGAGAGAGAGAAGAATAAGCTACAATTGATATATTGAGCAGCGTACAAGCGAATGTCTGGCTGTGCTGGCTTTATTGATATTCAAAATGTGAACGCAGAATGCGATTTGTAATGCTAATTTTATATTGATAGATAACAACACTAATCGCAATGGGCGATTCAGGCGGCAAGTCGACGCCAGTTGCAACTGTACCACAGCATTTGCGTGCTTCTGTTAATGATATTGTTGTTGTTTTTATTGTTGTTATTATTATTGCTATTAAATGCAGATGGCAGATTGGGCACTCTGTAGTAGAAGAGACAAGTAACGGCAGCTGATAAGCACTGAAGCACTCACTGCTTCTAAAGAGCGTGGCTTGATTTGTCTTTGAATGCCAAACAACTGAAGATTTACTTTATAACGTTGTCAGATTGTTGAAGTGCTCCAATTGTTCAAATCCCAATTTACTTTAACCAACCTAAATGAAGAAGAGTTCCGACCCATACTTACTAATAGATATATATACATATATATATATATATATAATTAGTTGCGATTTAACTGATCAAAGAATATATTTATGTATAAGCGACACTAATGAGTGCACAGTGTGCACTATAGCGATTATTGGCGATTATTGACTCTAATCGATGACAACGAATAGCAATACAACAACCACACAATGAGCTCGTGTGCGCAGGCAATGTGATTCACAGCATCTAAAGAGATTCAGTTGCTCAGATTGTAAATATGAGTCAGTCCGCAGTTGTATCGCCAATTGACTGTTATCTCAAATTCATTTTTAACACATCAAATGCAGAACGAATGGTTTGTTTTTGCTTTTGTTTTTTTATATGCAAATAAAAGTGGAATCAAAAATGTTTTTTTTTTTTTAGAGTTGCTTATTGAATCATAAATTCGTATGGCAAAACATTTACGTAGAGCAATGAGCTGGGCATGAACATGAAAATTGTGTCTGTTCGCAACGTTCTATATAACATACATACATGTATTAATTACAGACACAGCAGGTGTTATGCCCAAGATATGAATGTGTAGTAAATATATATGTATGTTAATCAATTTTTGTAACTAAGTACGTGCCTGGCCTATAGAAGTAACGTTGAATATACAATATTAAATCTCTCTCTTTCTTTCTTTACATAGGCTTTGTTGGAATCCATAACGATTGTTTTTTTACATAATACACCACACATTGTCTCTGCACTATTTGGCTTATAGTCATTGCTTATATATATGTTCTATATATATATATATATATAGACTGCAATTGTTTTATTTGTCATTATTAAATAAATTAGCATTTGAAACGCTTAGAAATTGTCGAATTACAATTGTCTGTTGACTGTCAACGGAGTTCAAAGTTTTTGTTGTTCTTTTTTATATTCTTTCCAGTGACTGACAGCGTAATTTTGAAAAAAAAAAGTGCAAAACAAAAAGTCACAGAACAGCTTTAATACACTTGTAATGAATGAAAGTAATGCAAGTGATTCCTGTGATATACTTGACTGCCCTCTGGCAAGGGTAAATGAAGCGCAAAGGGGGTGAAAATATTGAGTGGTTGCTGCACTCGCTGCGGTTGCTGTCTTGGCTGTCAACATTTTTTATTGCTTTTGTTCAGAATTATTGGATTCGCTGTTGTTATTTGAAATAATTTCGGGGCGTTTTTAATGCAGCTGCATCAATAGCACGACAGCAATATTCAATAACAAATAAGAATAATACAATAAAAACAACGACAACAACAATCTCTTAACAATAACAAAAAACAATAACAATGGGCGAATGGTCTGCTTTGCCATGCGTTGCGCTTCTCTGCTCTGCATTTGTATCTGTGTATTTGTATCTTTTGTTGTTGCTTTTCAGTTGTTCTTGCTGAATAATTCAACTGCGTGCGCCGAAAAAAAATGATCGCCGGATACTTGTTCGAATCGGTTTTCATTTGTTTTCATGCGTCGCCTCTCAATTGAGCCACGACCTCAAACCCTCCCCACCCAACGTTCCACCCCCTGCACACCGTTTTTATTTCTTATTTTTCTCCAAACTAATTTTCTTTCCATTTCGTCTCGTTTTCTTGCACAAACATTTCAATTAATTGTTCATTTAAATTGAAAACAATGCACGAGAAAAAAAAAACCGAATAAGAACGGAATTGTAGTTGAAATTGAATTTGAAATAGAGAATTAGGTAAACAATAAATATATTTTCATTTATTCTAATGCTAATACAAAGTTCTATGTAAAAAAAAACCAGTGACTAATGGTCAACGGATAGTGAAATGATGATTCGTCGATCGCCGATCGCCGATCAGGACTAGCTCTAATCCTGACTGCTGGTCATGAAAACTGGCAGTGATCAGTGATCAGGTGAAATGTTCACAAGCTATGATTACTCTGCGAATGTAAGCATTGGTTTAACAAATTGCACAAGACTCGATATTTCAAGTTATAAGATTCTAGCAAAAGTCGTTTTAAGATTTTATAGAAATATTATCACAGGGCTCATCGAATTTTAGAAATGAATGACATTCGCAATTAAATCACTGATTGAAGATCAGAAAACCTTTTTACGAAGTCCAAAATCACTGGTCACGAATAACACAATTGAGATTCTTTATTTTTAGTGGCATTAAAGATCACTGATGGCCAATCATCCTTTCGCTTACTGAATCACTGTTTATTGATATCACAATTGATCACTGACAGAGATGTCGACAAGATCTATTGCAAGTTATTCTTAAAGTTCAATAAAATATTGCCGTTGTTCTGTTTTCTTTTTGCACTTTTCCGCTTTCGCTTTCACCTGGATCGCATAATGTGGCGATAATTGTTATGCATATTTAATTATAATTCATTATGAGCTATCGTGATTTTCAAGTAATTAAAAAACAAGAGACAAGGTTGCAGCCGGGCATAACCGACTGCGAAATACTCTGACACCAATAAGTCATACCACCTTATAACAGGTGCCACAGAACAGGATGGGTGTTGCCAAGAAATACCGAAAAGATTCGATTTTATATTTAAATGTAAGCCCAACTGGAAGACGCGTCGCGCTTATTAAATATTAACAAATTAATTTGTTTTCAATTATATTGTTTTCTGATATCCTTTAGCCAGATTTTGGCGTGTGTAGGGCGAGGATTTATTATGTTTTCGGTTTGGTTGTTGTGGTACGCACCTACTACTTGAAGAGGATTCGGAGTTGTCTTCGTCGATTTCGCAAATTGATGGCTGCCTCTGCCTTCTGGACCTCTGGATTGGATATGTAGCACGTGAACGGTACTCAGCGAATTAACGTGATAAAACAAGAACGGTATCACTAAATGGAGAGCTCTACGCAGCTCCAAAAGCGATTGGACAATGCGTTCAGTTTGGCGCCGGGGCGACGTATTTATAATCGGCTGGCAGCCTCCCTTGACCAAGTGTGTGCTCTGCTGCTGCTGCTGCTGCCGCTGCTGCTGCTGCTGCTCTCGCTGTCGCTGTCACTATCTGTGGCTGTGCCCCTCCCCCTTCTCATCACTACCCGACAACATCTTTGTCAACGTCTTCGTCTTCGTCTGTGTCTCTGACAATGTCTCCATATTTGTTTGATGTCAACATCTCTTTGCATTGTTCAAGCTGGCGATCTTTCTCTCTCGGTCTATCTCACTCTCTCCATCTATCGCTCTCTGTCGCTCTGCCTTACCTTGTCCTCTGGTTTAAAAAAGTTTTGTTGACACTATCTCTGGATCGGGCCGAATATCAGCCAGCCTACAAGAAAGTCGGCATCTTCGTCTTCGCACGATATCCACGAAGCATCTCCGACAACAACTGATGCTTATCGCTTGTGGATCGTGCTTATCTCCTCGGGAAGTGGTAAAAAGTGTAAAAAACAGTCCAAAAAAAAATGGTGAGGGGGTGGATAATATGATATCTATATTCAGACATATCGCAAATAGCTCTATATATACATATATAAAAATATTAAATATTATAATATGCATATTTATCAGCTTTACTGTGTTGTATCTGTGTCTATAGATGTCTGTCTGTTTCTGTTTCTGTTTCTGTCACGGACGATATTTGCGTGCTGATAGCAGTTCATGACCAAACAACCCACTTGCCACATATCCCACTCCCTGCTCCCTGCTCCCTGCTCTCTGCTCACAGCTACCTACGGCGGCAAAAGATCTGCGTAATTGCCTTGCTTCATACATTTGATTCGGTGTGTATATTCCATAGTTTTTTTCCATGGCGCACAAGTGGGTCTTCGCGTGAGAGGAGACCCGGGGGAGAAATTGAATTTAAGCATTCCAAGTTCATACTCTTGCTGAGGATTTTAATTGACACTGCTTTTAATGCCAGGCGCATTATCTAAATATATCTCTCAAGATCTCAATAGAGATCAATAAAGTTTCTTCATAGATTCTCAATTGGTTGATGCTTAATATCTAAATAGAATGTTCAATATTCTGAATGATAAGGATCTCAAGTGTTAGTTTTACAGTTAAATTGCTACATATTTCGCAGCATTTTCGGAGCAGCTCATCGGCTGACTTCAGAGATTTCTTACTTAAATGTTTAGCAGCATTCTGAATGCAATCAAAACATCAATATTCTGGTATTTGGCCATAAAACTTAAATATATTATGTGGAGTACTTGTCTGTCTGCAGTTTTTACAAGATTCAAGTGCATTCGATTCGAATTCGGACTCCGATTCCGAATCCGATTTCGATTTGGAAAACAAAAGCCAACTGAATAATGAGTGCTCTCAAGTTCACAGCGAACAGCGATCCATGAAGAGCCATGAGTCTGTGAAAATGTGTAAAATGTGTAGCAAAAAGTTGTTTATGTTTATCCGCTGTCAGCTGTCAACGCCAGGGCAAACATTGCCCGGCAATGTCGGGCAGATCGCTGACAGGGGCTGTCAACCCTCAACCCCCATGACCGGGTGTATGTCGACTAACTGGCGTATCCGTGTCCTTTGACTGACATCAGCTTGCTTCACCCATCCCCCCCTCCCCCCCACGAGTAGCAGCGCGTCAAAAGTTTCCGAAATATATGAAAAATACTCGGTATCTTTCAAAAGTTTATACAATGTTTGCGCACAGCTTAAGATATTGTGAGATTCTTATACATACTACTGGGCAGTATACCTTATGCGATTATATGGAAATAGCTCTCGAGGGGAGACTGACGTCAGCCCTAATATACACAATTGTTGTACAATCGTATATGTTTTATGACGCTGCGGCTTATTGTTGATGTTGTTTTGGGGATTCTGCCACTGATGAATTATGGCCTAGGCGCTATTATATCAGCAACTAGCAAAAAATAAATAAAAATACAACAAAATAAAACTGTTTATCTGATCCGCAATCAAATAGATATGATATGATAGGAGTTCTGATGACAATTCTTAGCCACGTGTGGATCGAACCGCGCTTCAGGCCTGTGAAGCCAGCTTAAAAGTAGGCAGTGAATATGGGGAAGCCAGAAACAAATCTCGACTCGGCTCTTAGATCAAAAGCTGCATAATTTATTCCTAACTTATATTTTATATTTCTTTTGATGTATTGACAAAATTGGAAAGTATTGTCGCATGCATTTGGTAATTTCATTGAACTTTTACAATAAATGAGTGGGTCAGTGTCAGTCTAGAAATCGAAAGGTTTTTCGGTTCAAGACGCTTTTTTTCGAGATTAACATAAACATAAAATATCAAAAATATTCGCCTCACTATTTGTATGTATATTAATTGTAATTTTTTTTAATTTGCCAAAGATTTATTTTATTTTTTCCTTTTTCGTGTCAGCTGATCGCGCAATTTGATCACAGAATTAATTTGCTCGGTTCACCCAACCGGGGGATTTACAAACAAAATTTGATCACATTTTGCGCATCAGCTTCACGTGGAAATAAGCAGAAGGCGAAGAAGACGAAGTGTTGATATGGAGAGCAGAATAACAAAAAAAGAACGGTCCATCTAATATTTTATAATCTGTCGTTTAATGATCATAAGATCATAAAAAAAACCCAAATCCACTTATTATACAAAAGCCTTTTATGCTTATTTGGATGCGAATTGACGCAAAACATGTCACGTGAACTAAAATGCTCAGTCATTTTGGCATTGACGAACAATGAACTGGAACTGAAAACAATGAAATTGGCTTGAGCTGCTTGTTAAGCGATTTCACACGAAATGAGCGACAATTCTTTTGAACGCTTATTTCTGAACTCAGTACAGTTACAGATATTAATCGATAGTTAGTTGATTGGAACTGGCTTATCACCTAAGTGGAACTGGAACTGGACTAAGTTAAAGCTCTGATTAAATGATTATCATTTCATTTAGACATTTTGATGACTGTTTTTTTTTTTGTGCTCTTAAAGTCAAACCTGACAAAATAACTAAATCACAATTATTTGATACGGGTAACTACTGAACTGGAACTGGCATTGGAACTAGATTAAAATTAAGAACGTAAGCACTTTAAATAAGACATTAGTCAAATTGAGATTTATTTATTTAAGTTTTGTTTGTGTGTGTGTGTGTGCAATGACGACAAGAAGTGGAATTGGAACTGGATCGTTAATGAACTCAAACCAACTTTAACTTGTTATTGACATTTACATAAGACATGAATTTGAATGTGACAATGAGTTAATAGACAACTGAAACTGGAACTGGAACTGGAATTAACAACTAGGAACCGAAGCTGTTCTTAAATGAACTCAATCAAACTGAGACTACTTTATTAATCGTGCATGCTCAATATCAATTAAGGCAAGGCAAAACGAATATACTACATAGCTGTGAATAATATGTGAATGTAACCGAAAGATACTCACACACACACACACTCAACTGATGATCATTGCATTGTGAACGGGGCTGGCAACTTGTGATTCAATTCGTAATGCTGTTGTTTGTTATTGTTATTGCTATTGTTATTATTTTGTTTTGTGTTTTTTTTGTGTTTTTTTGTGTTTTTTTTTTTTTTTGGTAAAAGTCAGACACTGGGAACGATGACTAATTCAGCTCAGCAGTAAGCAGAAATCAATTCCCAGGCCAAAGCCACCATTTAACAGACCCACAACACCCCCACCCGCACCCGGACTCCCCATAAGTGACGGCCTTAATTTTAAGCATCGCACGTGTTGCACAGAATGCAGCAACAACTGGTTCGAACCAACAACAATCACACCAAGAACCCAACGACAACATCATCAGCTGGCTCGTTATGAGTCAATTGTTCGCTCTACAGGGCCAATAGACATTTATATATATATATACATATATCATATATATATCAGTTTGAGCTACCGATTGAAAGCAGCAGCATGGGGGGCTTAACATTGGGTGTGTATGTAACAGGTTGAAGAAACGAAGACTGGTTGTGCACGACTTTTAACAGTATAACATCAAATAATTTAGATCAAAGCTAAGAGCAACAATGCCAAACAGCTATTTTAGGCAACAGAGTCGAAATGCTCACATCAACATTTAATTAATAGTAATAATTTATTAAGGTTCTAATATTTAATAACATTTCAACTGCTGGCTTGTCACAGGCTGGAAGCTGGATCAGAAGAGTACAGAACATAAAAGCAACATGAATAAATAGTTGTGTTAAACTTGAATATGGTGTTTGAGTTTTGAAGGACTCTACCAATCATCATGATAGCAATAGATATTAATAAATAAATGTTGTTGGTCACAAGATAGACTTCTAAATATGTAGATATCTTATTTTAATTCAAATCGGAGCAATTTAAAGTGCAATATACTTCAAATTAAATAGTATAACTTCGGAACAACAACAACAGCAACAACAAAATAAAACCAATAAAATAAATCACAGTTGTCACATGCGCTGCAGCTTCTTGTTTGTTTTTGTTTTTCATTTTATATGTTTGTGTATTTTTAGTTTTTATTATTGGTTTTTATTTTGTTTTTTCTTTCTCGTTGCTTTGTTTTCGCTTTATGCAAATAAAAAAGGTTTAGCATATTAAGCATTTATTCTCGCGTTCGCATTCGCATTATGACAGTTGAGCTTAGCGATTTGATTTAGAATACTTACAACACGCTGCTTTGATCTGCTGGGCGTAACTTATTGCGTATCATATATGTAACAAATTATCCAGTTATAAGCCGACACAGTTGATAATGACACTGTAAGCGAAATGTGTAAGTAAGTAAAAAAACAAGTAAGTAGCCGACTACTGGTTAAACAAGAGACAGACGCAGAAGGCAGACACGAGCCGCCCGTGGAGCCCATAAAGATCCATATTAAAAATATAACAATGTCCGTAATAAAGCGAACCTTGAACGCCGCTGCACTTAACGTTCATGCAGAGGCGCGATTGCGTTGTATTGTTTTAAAAATTTATTTAATTGCGTTATTAAGTTATTAATTTTACGTCTATTTGATTTACATTATAACTACACAGTTGCATTTTCAGGCAAGCAGTGCTCAGAAAGCAGTGCTCGACTTCGACTCAGTTAACCTTAACAAAATTGCCATGCATAACATAATGTAATGCAGTAGTTCAGTACAGCTATTAGCAGGGGCCAGTAGTTCAGCACTTGTTTGTTTTACTGCATTTTAACATCGCTATGTTACAGAAGGTTATGTTTATGTAACAGAAGCATGATTCTGCTCCGGACGCAGTTTCTGGTTACTTTCAAGTTAACGTCAAACCTTATATTATATGCATATATAAATATATATTTATATGTATATATAAATGAGACAGACGGCCAATAACTGAAACGGACTGATTTGCATGGAATTATCGTCTGCAGTTTAATTAATTAATTTAAATTCATTTTTAAATTTTTCAGTCTATTTACATTTGTATTTCATTGTTTGTTTTTGTTCCAAAAAGACGTCTTAGCCACTACTTACACTAATGCATTCAACAGAGGTTGTATATATTCTTGGTTTAACAATATTGAATATTCAAATTTAATGAGTATGAAGACCTTTCTGAATAATGCTTAAAAATTCGTCATTCATTGTTTAAATTGATCATTCAGTCAGCATATTACGCATACACCATGTCAGCTCGTGTTTATAGTACATTTGAACTAATCACTTGGTATTGCCTGCCTGCTCTGCCGGATTACATTGCGCTCATTAATGTTGGCCAGTTCATCAATGGGGATCATTTGGAGCTCATCTAGCTGCTTGAAAATTTAAAAGCTGCATAAACAAATAAATGAATTTTTCAGCTAGGCCAGTCAATTTGCCAGCGGTCTCGGCTCGGCTTTTATTGTGTGCCAAAGAAATAACGCGCCTGTGCTACAATGTTCAAATTGTGTCCAGTTCGGATAGTGGCTGCCTCTCGCTACCTAATGTAATTATGCAATTAATTGCACAATTAAAACAGCGGAATCTGTAGGGTGAGGTGACGGTGGGAGAGAAGGGGGTGGGGCGTTTGTAGAGGGCAGACGGTATGTCTGAGCATTTGCACCAACGGAACAATTGTCTACGGTGCTCATCTGGCGAGTCCATTGCTACGAATCTGACTTTGTGTGGGAGAGGAAACAAACCGCAGAGAATACGATCTATCAAATGAGTTTGACAAGAACGGTTCTTTAATATTATATACACACACTCAGAAAAATACAAATTCACAGAGTTCTTTGTACAAATATGAAAAATCACACTGAAAATTATACATATTTTTTCTACATTTTAGAAAAACATACCCTGGTTTTTTAAAAAATGCTTTCCGAATGATATGGCCCCAAACGAATGGCAAATTTCTAAAATTCAGTAAAAGTTGGGAAAAGCACCAAATATTATCATAAATAATAATGAGCAAACTTTGGGAAGAACTGTAATTAAGTTGACTGAACGATTTAACGATTTTCCACTTAGACAATATTGTGAAATTAAAAAAGAAAAAGAGAACATTTTTAATTGCTGTGGAAAGCCCCTAAATAAATCAGGTGGATGGACGTAAGTGCGGAAAATGTATATTCACCTGCCGCAAAATATGATTTACTAGGAATACTCATAGCCAATATCAATGATAACCTGAAGTAAGCAATTAGTATATTGATTAACATCAATTAATTTCTCATTCTCAAATGCGCACTAAACTGATTTAATTTTCTATCCATGCCACAGACTTGTCCATAGGAGGAGGAGAAGGAGGAGGGGAAGCGGGAAGTGGGTTGTGTGACATTCAAAAGGGGAGTCATTTTATGCATTTTTATAAGAAACAACTCGATCGGTGCTATTAGCGTCCGTGTAAATGAATCCGCATATTTCTCAGATATATGTATACATCATCCAATCAGAAGCAAATCACAAGAGTCGGTCGCTCGAATAGCCAATACCCTCTACACTTAAAAAAAAAGAAGAAAGAAACTCATACAATATACATAGATATGCAATAGACAAAGAAAACAAGTAACATGGCTAAAGTCGAGAACGATTAGAAAGATATATCTTTCAAACTGTGTCTTTTTTTTTATCAAATTAAATAATGTTATTCTGCGATAACTTCTTAACCAAATTTGAGCTTTGAGTTTTGGGTAAATTGGAAATATGTATACATAATTTATTCAAATACAAAAAGGTATTAAAAGTGAGAAGAATATCATAATTATAGATTGTGTCGGTTTATGCTAGGAACCCTTTAACACTTTAAACTAAATGCATTCCTTATTTGGAAAGAGTTTTGCTTGTGGATTGCAAAAGAAGCTGCAATTGGACTCTTGCCTGTTTATAGGGTATAGCAATATAATTGCGTTAGTAGTTAGCATACAATGCCTTTATGAGTTATAAGACTGTTTATTCAAAAGGGCAATTCCCTATGCAAGACACGTGGCACAAGATTCCAGAAGGTTGTATCTCGAACACGCTGCAAAGATTCACGGAAATTTTTTTAATTACCATTGAACGATAATTAATAAAGGTATATTTCTATTATCACATATTTGCATATACTAAAAGCTAATTGAGTGTATTCGCCCACATCTTTGCGGCAAGGTGATTTGTTGCTCAATGGAAGGAAGTATGTTATGCAGCATTGCCACATAACTTATCATATACATATATATATATATATGCATAATATTTAGATATCGTTCACATCGTCTCTTTCTCTCTTACCTGGTGTATTGGTGGCGCTGCCAATTTCGAGTTTGCTGCGTATTATGATTATTATACTTGTTAAAGTTGTTGAAGCAGCCTTGCTGTTGCTGTGCTTTGTTATTGCAATTGTGCCTCAATGTTGCTTCCATTCAAAATGTTGTGATTTTTTTTAGTTGCTAGATGATGTCCCTTTATGGCAGCGCTTCGATTTGGCGGCTTTGTAAACGCTTTGATTATTATGATCAATCAATTTAATTCGTAAGGAAATCTGCTTTTAATTGCGATACGATATTCAATACTCTATTTACTTTTGGCAAATATTTCTTTTGAAACATACTCAATCATACAATCATAGCAAATATTATATTATATTATTTCATTGTATTGCCTTTTAATACGTGTATGCTTTATAAGCACAATTATTCAATTCAATAACAAAGAATTCGCTCGAGTTTTGTTATAGTTGTTTTACAAAATAAAAGAAATAAAAATCACGTTTAAAACAATTTTTTACTTTCGGTTCTCTGTTCTGTTTTGTAATTTATCTGTTGCCAGTTTACTGTAGATAAATACTGTATATATATATATATATATATATATATATATAAGAATGCATATGTATGTTTGTATGTACATATGCCACTTCAAGCATAAGCAGAATGGAAGCTCGTGAGGATATCGCCTGACACAAGAGCAGCGCTCTCCGCAGGCTCGGCTGGGTAATCAAACGAACCAAACGAACGAGCAGCCGACGAGCTTACTAAGGAAAGAACGAACGAGCGAACGAAAGGACGAATGAAGGAACGAACGAAAGGACGAACGAACGATCGAATTTCCTTCCAGAGCTCGTTTGCATTCCCTTGGAATAGAAACAGAGATAGCGCAATAGAGAGCTACCGAGAGAGAGATAGAGAGAGATAGAGAGAGCGAGAGAGAGCAAGAGAGAGAGAGGGAGCAAGAGAGGGAGAGAGAGAGCGAGAGAGAGAGAGCGAGAGAGCGAGAGTGAGAGAGAGAGAGTAAGGGTCAAGAATCCGATATGGTGAACTATGTATATAAGGTGGCTGGCTTTCGTAGCAACCGACTTGACAGCTGTTAAGCAGCTGCTTGTGTTTTTACATGTTTTATTGTAGAATGTGTTTCATTATAATAAATTGAATACAGATACGGTTCGTTGCTTCAACAATTTATAGTGCTGTCAGGCAGGCAAAACTCAAATAAAACTAGCTGACATCTCTTTCGCACTCAGCCAAACCATGTGCCATGCAACAACCCCTAGCCTTATTCAATTGTCCTGTCGTCTCTATCGCACTCGCATATTCTTAGCGCTGGTGCCTTCTTAGATAGTTACATATTTAAAAAATATTGGATTGTATGATTGAAAATCTTAACTCAAGAACATTGAACTACAAACTGAAATCAGAAATATCTTCTTCAAAATATTAAAACTTGCTTGCTTTTGAACAAATGGACTCAATCTCAGAACATATACTTGGCTTAAGATTTTCTGTGTAGCAATATATATGATTTCAATATGGTCTGATTATATTTCCAGTTTTGTTTGCTTTGTTTGCGTTTTCCAATTGTCTTTAGTTGTGCCACATTTTGGCTATTTACTATTATGTTGTGGTTTTCATTGGTTCTTAACTTTGAAAGACTTATGCATACTCTGCACACCAAGATCGGGACGGGTTGTATCAATTCGTTGAGAGCTTTCGTTGTCTATGCAATACTATATAATACTGTTGACATATATATATGCATACATATATATATATATTGTTCAGTTATTAGTGTATAAAAGTTGTACACTTTGTCTCATTTCTATGATTATTTCAGTTGCTCAGAAATGAATATAAGTTCCGTTATCGGCACATCCATACCTATATCCATATGCATATATACAAGTGGTTCATCTGAGAATTTCAATCGTATAATCTAGCTTAAACCCTTTCCGCAGAAGACACTCTAATTGCGTCAGAGAGCAGAAACCGTTGTGTCATCCAAAAATATATATCGAAGCAATATATCTATTTAAAACGAATTAACAAATGGCAAAAACAATGCCTATGCCATGTGTAGTTATGTATATATATATATATATATATGTATGTATGTAGTATACACTTGACACTTGGCGTGGCACAGTTCTCATTTGCCAATTATCCAGTTGCACTGCCGACGTCTACCATATAATTTTTATACCCTAACCAAATTTGGCTATGTGAAATTGGTGACAGGATGAAGGAAAAGGATTGCAAATAGTAATCAGCAAATGAATTAAAAATTAAAGAGTCCTTTTATGAAACAAGTACATGGGTAAGGAACAGACTGAAATCAGGCAAACTTGCTTTAAAGATTAAACTGTTCTCAGTGGAAAACTTAAATCTGTACTTTTTATATGAAATATACAATTATAATTATTGTATTTAAGTTACATATGTTTTGGCCTCTTATGTTAGTCAACGAATATTCGCATATAGCCGCCATATTTCTAACGATTTGTTTACTTGTGCTTAAGCTAAAAACAAAACTACTCAAAAGGAAACGGACAAATACAAAAATGTGCAGTTGGCAAGCAAGTGAAAATTTGCGAATGCATTTTTTTTGGCCTTTCACATTTAGCGAAAATCGACGCCTGTTTATCAAGTGCTTGAGAGAAAGGGAGAGCATGAGAGAGAGAGAGAGAGATAGAGAGAGTGAGAGAGAGAGAGATAGAGAGAGAGGGCGAGTTAGTACTTATTCATTACCATACAATATAGAAGCATATATTTAAAGGGAGAAAAGTTTGAGTTTGATTTTAAATAAAATTGGATTTCAAACAGAATTCATTAATTTTGTCATTAATAGAATTTAATCAGATAAAAGGGTTTTTTTTAGCAGGGTAAGTCCTTTAAAATAGCTAAATTTACGAGCTTATAATAAGATTGTAACTAGAATAAATTCAATATATTCTTGGCAGTTTTCGCATTGAATAAATTTAGTACTCGTCTCAAGTATATACTCTGGACTTTAATTTCATTTGTTCTCATTGATGACACTGCCTCTGCCGAAGTTGAGTTCGTGAGTAAGCAATATCGAATCGAATCTTGTGTAGTTTTCTTGCTATATACATATATCTAATATATATTTTATATATTCTGATGCTCTCACGTTGTGACGTCTGAGTCTGGGGATTGATGATGCAGATATATGCATATCTACAATATTGGAATTAATACAACCGATTCAAAGACTGTGGGCGTCATTTGTTATTTATTAGTCACGCTCTGCCAATCCAGATACTCCTTCTCCCATTTAACTCGTTACAATTTAAACAACGAGGTTGCATTGGAAACTTTCTCAAAACTTTGAATGCAAACTGCGTATTAGCAAATCAATTTGAATATGCAATAGAGAGACCAGATTAGTGATCGATTTATACTCATACTGCACAGATCATATCTATCGTAATATAGATATAATAATACAAAAATTTGTACAAAAATTTTAACTTGGCCCTGAACTAAGGCCAACCTTAATTTGTCACTAAGGTCGGTCAGGGATCATTGAACCGATGCGATGGTGGATCATATCAAACTGAAACATTCAATAACATGAAAATCGGCTTAGTGTTTAAGCCATTTATATACTCTTTGCATGGGAATTTAAAACAACTTTTCCACAAGTAACGCTTACATGTTCACCCATACGTATACTTGTTTTTCTTTTTTTTAATTGTTTTTTTATGCCCTTGCCCGAGGGTCTTCAGATTAAGTCAATCAATATCTAACTGATCTAATGCCCCAAATCTGGGCATAATTGCCATGGTGAATATTAAATAATATCCATGGGACTAAGCTCTCAAATCTTTATTTAATTAAGTATAAATTTAATCGATTTCGTCCAGATCATATGTATATATATATAAATATTGTATATACCTATGGATTTGTGTTGTTTTTCTATATTTGGTTAACGATTTTTCCCTATTTTATTGTAAATTGTTTTATAATGGGGGGTGAACTACTCTGCCTGTATCTGTATTATAATGTTTAATAAATTGCCTTTCTTTTGTTGTTTTTAGTTTACTTTCATATTTTCATAATTTTTCACTTTGTAATTTTTTTATATTCGCTGCTTGTTGCTATTATTTTTCACTTTGGTTTTTTTTGTATGCTTTTCTTGATTTACAGGGATTTCTTCTTTACTTTTTTGTTATTAGCGCAACAAGAAAAACTTTATATTTATTTCTTTTTGTTTTTATTTATTTGTTTGTGTGCGTGTTTGTTGGGTTTTTTTTTTATTGTATTTTATTTTATTTGCTCTTGTTATTTATTTATATGGTTTTCGGTCGACTGATGTATTATTTTGTGTACGCAAATGTTGATTTTTTTCATAAAAAAAGATTTTATGTCTATTTTTTTAGCGCTGTTTTGAACGCTATAAAAACGCGCTTTGCAAACGATAAACAAATTTAAACCAAATTACGATTTTAGCACAACGCGTTTGTGTGTGTTGTGTGTTGTGTGAGTGCAAAAGTGAGGCAGATATGTGTGTGTGTGTGTATGTATGTGTGTGTGTGTGTGTGTGTGTAGATATAACTTCGATTCGTATATAGATATAGCTGTAGATATATAGATATAGATATGGATATAAGTAGTTGAACGGATAATCGCAGATTTCGTGTGTTAATGTCGCGGCTTGAACTTTAAAACTGGGCACAAAAATCTGAAAACGAAAAAAAAAAATTCAGAATCAGATATTTCGCATTGTTTAGTTCGCTGTGCTAGGTGCTTTTGTTGTGTTTGCTGCTGCTACTGTTCTTCTCGTTGTTGTTTTTGTTATTGTTATTGCTACTGTTGTTGTTGTTGTATTATGTTTACTCGTATTATAATTTGTTGCTGCTGCTAGGTGCAGCAGCGCTGCCGTCATGTTCGCCTCCGATCTGCCTCCGATTCGCCACATTGAAGCGCTCAATGAGCTTGAGTGTCATCCACTTAGGAAGCGCCAACCACTGAACTCGCCACAGCAACAACAACAACAACAACAACAGCAGCAACAACAATAACAATAATCCATGATGCTTGAGGGCGGCGTTAGCTGCGCAGGCGCAGGCAGAAACATACACTCTGAACAAAATCTTATATGAAAATCACCCTCAAAATAAAACGTTTTTTTTTTTTGTTGTGATATAATTTCTCAATATTTGGAAAAATACATTTAACTAACTCGAAATTCTCAAAAGTGTGGTGAATTTTTCAATTTTTAAAAGTAGAAACCCAAATTTCTTAGGAAAAAAACCTTTCTAACCAATTTACTGGCTCGTCTTTTATTTTAAAGTTTAGCTGTCTTTTGCCTCAGAGCTCGATTAGCTTATATTAAATAATATAAGGGTATATGGAACAACAAATATAATATAAGAATTCTTTACTATTCACCACACATGGAAAACAACACTCTGGAAATCAAACATGTTTCGTGTTACATTTTAGACAAGTAAACAAAGAAATTTCGAAATGCAAACCGTAGTTTTTAGAAAACCATAAGCAAAATGTTAGAAATTTACTTTCTGAATAATAGGGAGACTAACCATTGGCGCCAATTTATGGCCAATTTAGTGTTTAATAAAATTTGGGCGATTTTTTTTTTTTTTTAGTGTAGGTTGACAGCGACTGCGACTGCGACGCTGTCATAGTCGTCTGTGAGTGCGGGAATGATTATAATACAATGGACGATAATGCGAGCGATCATGTAAATTAGATTTGTCTCAGTTGTCGACGGGTATATGTGTGTACACATAGCTATAGCTATAGCTATAGCCATAGCTATAGCTAAAGCTGCGACAAGTCGAGCTGAGCAGCTCCAAAACAAATACAAAAAATATATATATATGTATATATATGTATATACATATACATAAATATATCAGA
The DNA here is from genome assembly GCF_018153295.1 of Drosophila grimshawi. Classification (NCBI taxonomy): domain Eukaryota; kingdom Metazoa; phylum Arthropoda; class Insecta; order Diptera; family Drosophilidae; genus Drosophila; species Drosophila grimshawi. The sequence goes on along the minus strand of NW_025063692.1, from coordinate 17,813,770 downwards.
TGACTTAGAATTATATGCTACAATATTTATTGCATTATTTGATAAAGTATAAGCAGTGACTGAGGCAATGGAAATAATATCAAGTATGCGCGCCGACTTAACTAAGTACGTAGAAGTAATCAGTATATATATATATATATAAAGATGTACATATGCAATGTAACGTAATGCAAAAATGTATGCTAAAATTCAATATTTATTTATATATGAACAGCAACAGCAACGAACGAAATAAAAATAATAATAAAAACGAAAAAAAAAACAGAAAACAGAAAAGAGGAAAAAAAAACATTCAACGAGCAAATTGAATTAATTCAATTAATTTGCATTGTAAGTACACATGAAAATGGCAGAATTGTAATAAAGATTATTGTGAGGAAGCAGGCAACTAACTAAAGTGAGTGAGCTTAAATGAATAACGTTTTGTGGTTGTGCCAAGTGCCCCACTCATAAGTAATTTGTGCAAGTTTTGTCAAGTTGTCAACTTGTTTTGCGCACAATGCGCTAATAGCCAGCGCCTGGCTGCCATTGTTGCCTGCGTTGCCATTGCTGGCGCTGCGGAAGGAAATGAAATCAGCATTATTGAGTACAATTCCTCGTGCTGAGCTAATTCAAATGAATGTCGCAAAGCGCGCGTAGTTTCTTGGTACCGTGACACAAAGCTAACTGTTATGGTATTTTTCTTGCTTGCAACGCTGTGTGCGATCTACGCTATGCAGCACTGTTTTCGTCGTTATCGATAACGATATTGTGCGATATCAAGCATGGCCGCCAACTCACTATCAAAGGTTCTTTTCCGGTTTCGTACACGACGAAGGAGGTACGCTGAATTGGCAAAGCCGCAAACAAATTTTAAAACATCGCAATAATAGCAATGTATAAACATACGATTCGCGCAAAAATATCAAAGAATATAAAGTGCTGCAATCGTTGCTCGTAAACTTACGAACAAATTGCAAATTTAAACGGCAACCAATTGACGTCAAAAATTGTGTTATTTGTTTTTTTTTTTTTTGTTTTCTGTGTGCCTGCAAAGCAGATAAAAATTTTTTTCTTGTTACTTGAAGTGTGACTAAAACATTGGTATTTACTATATTTTGTAGATATTGAACAATGGGTCGTTACTCTCGTGAGCCAGACAACGCCACCAAGTCGTGCAAGGCGCGCGGACCAAATCTACGTGTTCATTTCAAGGTAAGTTTTTCGCCAGGCGAATGGACGCCAAAATGTTGCTGTTGTTGTTGACATTTGTGGTTAGGTTTACTGTGTGTGTGTGTGTGTGTGTGTGTGTGCAACATAAATCAGTGAATCGCCTGTCAGAAATAAAGTGCAGCATTTCACTTTTGCATTGTTGCTAGAACATAAACTAGGAACAAGTTCATCAGCTGAGCGCGCCGACAAAAGACTCAAAGCGCCCTCTTCTTAACTCTTGTCCACAGCAATTAAGTAAATTGTTTGTGGGCACACTTAATATTTGATTTGCTCACATTTAATGCAGTGTGCAAGGAATTAGAGTGTGCCCAAAGCAAAGACCAGCCATGTTAAAACAGCGGCGAGAATCGCGTTCAATGCACCCGCCTCTACCTGTAGCATGGCATAATAGCTCTAAGATGCCGATTAAACATGGATAACTTAACTGCATTGTGCTTTTAAAGATTGTTCACTTAGCAAAGCTATCGCTAGGTGATTTAAAACAATCAAGTTGTGGGCACACTCATTATTTGATTTGCACGCTTTTAAGCCAGCGTGTTTTGAATTTGAGTGTGCCCAAAGCAAACACCAGTCATGTTAAAACAGCGGCGAGTATCGCGATCAATGCGCTCGTCTCTACCTGAAGCATGGCACACCCATGAATAACAACAGCAGCAACAGCACTTAATATATTATATATGTCAATAAATTTACGTTTCTGTTTTTTACATCCGGCTAGAACACCCACGAGACCGCACAGGCCATCAAGCGTATGCCTCTGCGTCGTGCGCAGCGTTACCTAAAGGCCGTCATCGATCAGAAGGAGTGCGTTCCATTCCGTCGCTTCAACGGCGGCGTTGGCCGTTGTGCTCAGGCCAAGCAGTTCAAGACCACACAGGGTCGCTGGCCAAAGAAATCGGCTGAGTTTCTGTTGCAGCTGCTCCGCAACGCTGAGGCGAATGCCGATTATAAGGGACTCGATGCCGATCGTCTGGTCGTCGATCACATTCAGGTGAATCGCGCACAGTGCCTGCGTCGCCGCACATATCGTGCCCATGGTCGGATCAATCCGTACATGTCGTCCCCGTGCCACGTTGAGGTCATTCTGTCCGAGAAGGAGGAGGTCGTCGCCAAGGCCGCCGACGATGAGCCCACAAAGAAGAAGCTCTCCAAGAAGAAGCTGCAGCGTCAAAAGGAGAAGATGTTGCGTTCTGAATAAAAACGAAAAATATATATATGTGTTCTGGAACCGGGGGCACAACTGCCCGGGCCGGTGTTAAACAACTGAAAAAGCGTCATTTTTTTTAACAATACAAACATAAACATACAGTCTCCACGTGTATTTGTGTATGTATATTTAAGGAAGCAGACTACAAATGCAAATGTTCCAAACTAAAATGCACCCAAAATTGTGTGATTTTGTTGTCTGTTTTGGACCGTTGAATTGGGAAAGTGCTGTTAATCGCTGCATATTCTTAATCAACACGGGCTGGTGCTACCGCTCTAAGCAAGAAAATCAATTATTTGGAGCAGGTTTAGCATCCTTAGGGGAACTGCAATCGGAGCCATAAATAAGTAGTTCTGTGTGTTTTGAGCTTGTCGCTGTGCTCAGCTGTTTTCTTTATGAAATCAGCTGTTTGATTAGTGCATGCATAACTCTATACAACACTGCTGGATTGCTTCTTCGCTCCCACAGTTAACTTGGCATTAATATCCCTCCGAAATAAAATATAACAATTCAGTTTTTCTTTTATTAATTTGTCTTTATTGCAGTCTATGATATTTTAGTTAATTTTTTGTAACATTCGCAGCTCAAACTTTCCAAATTCAACTTGGCAATGTTCGTTTTGGTCATGGGTTAGAAAGAGAAAGCATTAATTTCCACAAATTTGAGTGAGAAAAACTATAAATGATTATCAGTACTTACACCAAAACCTAGAACGCATCGCTTTCAGGGATTTGGATTCTCGAAAATCTGTTTTTGGCAAAATGTATTTAATATTTTGTGATATAGTTGTATGGCTCAATACACAAAATTTCCACAATTAAGAAATAGTCTGCATTTGTAGTACAGCCCTAGATAAGTATATCGTTTTCTGTGCTGTGCAACACTATGCATTGCGGATTTTCAACACTGCCACAGGAATTTCATTACAGCAGTTCGACGTAAACAACATTGGCGTTAAGTTCTCCATTTTAAATGTCTCTGGCGTTGCTCTAATTGCAAAATATTCGGATTCTATAAATTCCATTCATTTTGGTCGCAATAGCTAGCGAACACATTTGTAATACAAACTGCAAATCATGAAATGGGTAAGTTTCAACTCAAGGCGACAGGAACACATAAATGCGTGTCTGTGTGTGTATGCTTATGCATGAGTGCAGTTTCATTTGATTTTCTGTCTTCTATTGCCGCAATTAGTTCAGTTTCAAATTGATGCAAGGAATTTAAATATACATATGCATATATATTTGATTTTTGAATTTGTAGAATGCGCTTCCTGTTCAGTCAACAATAAAAACGAAATATTGTTAATTAAACTACTGAAAAAGTTGATCAGTCTATTCGAATAGAGGCAAAAGTGTGGGTAAGAATAATGCGATTCGTATTCAGGCGGTTATTTGTGAGCTCAATATTCATTGAAAAATACAACGACTATTACATTCATTGTGTTAATTTACAGTTATGCTTAAGTAGGATTATATTTATATTGATGCATGCGATACAAACACACATAGACACCATTTATAATAATTACGTACATCAAGCAATAAAAATAGCAAAACACTTAAAAATACTGTGAATGGCATTTAAATAGCAAATGCACTGTTTACAGAAAATGTCGGACTCACCAAGCAATGATGAGTGCGTCATAGTCGACGTGTGGCAACATAATATGGAGGAGGAATTTCGTACCATACGAAAGGTTGTGCAGAAATATCATTATGTTGCAATGGACACGGAATTTCCCGGCGTTGTGGCGCGTCCCGTTGGCCAATTTGATTCGATGACCGACTATCGCTATCAGTTATTACGCTGCAATGTCGACTTGCTGCGTATCATCCAGCTGGGACTCTCATTCATGGATGACGATGGCAACAAGCCACCCGGCTGCTCCACATGGCAGTTCAACTTCAAGTTCAGTCTAACGTGAGCGAAATTACTTATTTATCTTTGCTAATTGAAATATATATATATATATTTGATGTTATTTACAGCAAGGATATGTATGCACATGATTCAATTGAGCTGCTACATAATGCCGGCATACAGTTCAAGAAGCACGAAGAGGACGGCATTAATCCCACCGATTTTGCTGAGCTACTAATGAGTTCGGGCATTGTGCTAATGGATAACATTAAATGGCTATGCTTTCATTCTGGCTACGATTTTGGATATTTGTTAAAGATGCTCACGGATCAAAATCTGCCCGTCGCCGAGAGCGAATTTACCGAACTGTCAAATATATATTTCCCCAACATATTCGATATCAAAGATCTGATGAAATCGTGCAAGAACCTTAGCGGTGGCCTCCAAAAGGTCGCTAATCAGCTGGGCCTGCCACGCGTCGGCAACCAGCATCAGGCCGGATCGGATGCCCTGCTCACCGGCAAGGCTTACTTTAAAATGCGTGCGATGCAGCAGGTGCCTGAGGTACAGCCAACAACCTTTGGTATTCAGTTTCCGATTGCCCCATGTGCCTGAGCTCTCCAAGCACTTTTAGTCGATTCCTCGGACATTGCCATTGCGATTGCCAGAGCCTGATGCAGTTTGCAGCTTGCAGCCAACGGCATCAATCGTAGCACAGCAACAACAACACGGACCACAAACACTATTCCTTAAATACTAAGAATTTATGTATATATTCACCTATATATTTACACATACACAATCCGAGAGCTGTTGTTGCTGTGCTGGTATTTTTATTGCATGTAAAACAGCTCGATTTCGTTCAAAAACATAATAAGTTTTCGCTATATCCATCCGCTTGTAAGGTTGAATGTTCCTTAATTTGCACACCGTTCTCGCTCTCTCCCTCTCTCTCGCTCTCTGTCTCTCTCATTTTTACATTGTGTACATACTTTCACTTTTCACCTATTTTTTTCGTTTAATTTCGCAGTGGTAATGTTCCTTATTAGTTTTAAACGCCGCTGGACGCTTACGAAATATGCATTTTTGTTTGTTATGCAGCATGCAACAATGTATTTACAAAAAAAAAACAAAAAAAAGACAATTTTATAAAGACCAAACGATTTTGGAGCTTTATAGAGGAAAACAAACCACGACGTTAACATGCGAAACAAGACTGTTAATTTAATGGACACTTTACAAAAGAAAAGAAAATAAAAAGAATAATAATATAAATATAAATATATTTAATTTAAATTTTTATTTTGTATTTATCACATCTTACACCTCGCACATGTTGAACTTGTATCACCATCCTACTGACTCTCTTTCGCACAAAATATTTTATATTTGGATGTATTATTGAATACCAAAAGTATTTTATTTTTAATAATTTCGATAGCGATTTCGAAAGCTCTTTTTTATTTACAAGTGTTTCAAAATAAAGGATAATAAATAAAATAAGTGTTGGATGGTCAAAAACGACGATCTCAATTCGTAAACAATTTGTACAAATGAAAAAGTAATTTATTATCAGTTAATACTTTTATTTTTTTGGGAGAATGGGGAGATCTTCAAGAGTTATTTGTTGGCTGCTGCAAGAGCATGCATCCGCAGCTTATTACTGTTGGCCACGTTGAACAGAGGCTCGCGGCGCACAATTTCTGGGTTGTGATGCATGCTGGTCGCAATGTGCTGCTGGATGTGCTGTTTTCGCATGAATTCTTTGCCGCAGACGAGACAGGCATACGGTTTCCGTATGCTATGCACAAAATGATGGATATTTCGATTCTCGATGCGACCAAATCGCTTGTCACAAATCAGGCAGCTAAATCGCTTCTCGCCCGTGTGGCACAGCATATGTTGGCGTAAGTACACCGGATTCCCGAAAGTAGCATCGCATTGGGTGCAGCGTAAATCGCGCAACTTTGTGTGCCTCGACTTGATGTGATTGTCGAGCAGACGCCGACGCTTGAACTGCCTGTCGCATTGGTTGCACTTGAAGTTGGCCTTGTTTTGGTGCGTGGTCAGCATGTGGGTGCGCCAATTGGAACGCTGCGCAAAGCGGGCGTTGCACAGTTCACACTGGAAGGGTCGCTCGCCCGTATGTATGCGCTGGTGCTCCTCCAGCCACTGACGCCGGGCAAACTTCTGTCCGCAGTAGGAGCAGCAGTTTTTGCTTTTGCTCTGCTTGGCATCTATGGGAGGAGTGGGGCTGGCATCTGGCCTCGTCTTTAATGGCTGCTCCAGCGTACTATTCTTTTGGTAGTCACCACTATCGGAGTCCTCCTCAATCAAATCATCATCATGATCGAAGTATTCCTCGGTTGAATGATTTCTATTGTCGGAGCATTCGGAGCACTCTTCGATCATGTAGTCTGCGTCCTCATCGCACTCCTCAATCAAATCGTCATCCGTTGTGCCCATTTCACTGGGCACATCTTCTATTCCCTCTTTAGGCTCGTACAATTTAAGAGTTTCTGTGTGCCGATTTCTTATATTCGAGCATGTCTCAAGGAGTTTAGCCTGATATGTTTCATATTGAAGCAAGTCCATCTTGCAGCCGCTGCATAAATACTGCAACAAAGTGGGTTCAAGTTCGATTCGCTGAAATTCAGGTCAGGACTCACCGTGGAATGCAATTGCTCTCCGTGCAGTTTGTGGCCCAAAATCTGGCTTAAAATTGAACCCATTGAATTGAGTTCTTTCCCAGTGGGGGTAAATCGTTTTTCGAACATATTCCCGAATACTGTAACATCGTCAACACTGCAGTCGCACAGGTAGCAATGCTCTCTGGTATTTGCCTTGCCTTGCGCTAGACTCATTTTACTCAATTTATATTTGCAAATCAAACAATTTCCAACATACTCCTTTACGTCGTGACCATAGCCGGCAAAAAAATATATCGATATTGTGAGTGTACACTATCGATTGCAGCAACGATGCATGAATTATTGATAATTTTATCTAAAAGCATTGTTTATGGATCAGAAATAAGTTATCAATAATGGAAAACTCCATATGAAAAAACGGTGTTAAACAGGTGCGAAATATTTTGCAGCCGAATTTTGTTAGCCGGATTAGAGACTGCAAAACTAAAATCCATAATGTTAACTCATTGTTGACCTGTGTGGATTCTGTCAAAATAATGAACATTGATAAATTTTGACGGCTGTTATCGGCTATCGGCATTCCACCATAGAAGTGGAAAATTCATCGAAATGGAAATAGTAAATTCTGAATGGAAAATATAATTAATCTTCAAGAAAAGCGTAAAAGGTTATTTCAACACTTTGTTCTTATATAGAGGAGTCTTCCAGACGATAGCTCTCAAAACCGATTATTTGCTCGCCACTTGGTGCCAATCAAAATACCAAAGTATAGCACACTTTTTTGTAATCTGGTCTCTCTGTTACAATTCGATATAAAACACACACATATCGACAATCTAAATAGAAATATAACATTTGCAATTCGATTGTAGAGTTCTGGGATAAAGCGCCGGAAAAAGTTGCGTTTATTGACGAATTAGAATTCATTTATCTACAAAGAAAAAAAATCTACAATCAAGTGCTTGCTTCTGTATAAGTGCGTATGTGTGTGTTATTTTTTTTTGTTCTTTGCTTCTTGTCGCATGTAAAACCAATTTGTTTGACTTTTTTTAACAATTTTTTTTCGAGCTGTGAAAAACTTTTAAGGTGTAAAGTACTGAGCATTTGTTTTTAGCGTGTTTCCTTTTTGTGCCAGTGGGGCCAAGGAGTATAACTAAACTATAGCTCAAGTGTCGAGTGCGTTTTTGAGGCGGCAACAATAACCCAACAATCAAGATTTCATATCAACGAAAATTGTTTACTTCCAATAAGAGTTAGAAGCAACCCCAACCAGAATAAATGGCAACAAATGCTAGGGGTTATTTTCGCTATTTGTATGCGTGTGTGTGTATGTGTATTTTGTGAGTTTTTCTAATGTTACTTTTGCGCTGATATCTTTTGTTCTAATCGACAAACAGAAATTAATATGTTCCATATATACATAAGAGTGTGTGTGTATAAAAAGCTGCACGCCGATGATGAGCTCATGATGAGGTGGTGCCCTCTGCTCTCAATATTTACGATACATGTATATTTTTTTAATACTGCACACGCACACACGCATACAAACAGCCGCCAAGTGGCAGAGACGTCGCAGTCGCGTCGCCGCCCCTATGCTGTCAATGTTTGCGTCATTCAGCCGCCTCCCCACCCATGCTTTGGGACGCCATTATACATATTGTTGTTGTTGTTGTTGCTGTTCTAATTTTATTCAGCGTCGCGAGTAATTTTTTTTTTTTTATCATATCTAACTTGGCATTTAAATTGAATAATACAATTGTCACGGGACTTGTTTCTGATTGTTGTTGCGTTGTCGATACAATTGCATTAAATATATTTTTGTGCTTGATTTGAGCGTGTATGTTTCATCATTTATTATTCAGATTATAACTGAGAACAAGTTGTTGTCCACGCCCAACAGCGCAAATACAAGCAACCAAAACAAAACAAAACAGAACAAAAACAAATTCAAATCTATACGAAAAGAGAAGTGTGCTTGAGTGAAATTAAAAAAGCTTAGCATACTTTCAGGCATAGCTGAAATACTTGAGCAGAAAAAAGGCGTATCGTGCTTTCAGAGGCAATTGACTTTTGTTTACGTATTTCCATATATTATTATTTATCGTTTTTATTTAGCATTTACTCGAACACGGTTTCGATCGGTGTCTTGCTTGACGTTAAATAACGCGTGTTTATCAATAACCAAGAAATCCTTAACGTAAAGGAGGACTACATACCCAAACAGAGAGCGTCTTCCAATCATGGGCAACATACACACAACGGGCCCAAATGAGGCGTTAATTGTTTCAGGTGAGTTTTGCGATAAAACCCTTCAATTTCTCTACACATATAAATTCAAACACAATCATAAACATACACACGCTTTTCCTGTCCGCCCTTTAGTAGTAGAGCCAAATGGGTACATTATACACGCCATAAAGTAAAACTATTATTTGGAAGCACCAATAGCAATATTCGATGTACATATAGAACGATTGGCTGATTATCGATAAACTGCTTCGGGGATTTGTAGCTGTATCGAGGATGTGAATAAATAATTGCTGGTCATCTATGTGTAGTAGGCAACGAAATTCATATCATTAAACAAATACCACAATGCAATGTAAAATACACGGTTGCATCTCGTGCTTTATGTAATCGGGAGAGATCGATAACAATTGTAAATAACATAAGCTTAACATGAACATGCAATAAACTCATTCTTCTGTGGAGACCGTTTGAAGAGGGTGGCCAGATGAATAAAGAAATTTTCTGCCACAATTGTGACTAAAAAGAGTTTCCTTCCACAAAAGATGGCTTATTAATTAAACTCCTCAATATATATTATATATATATTTTTTTTATTCAATTTACTTTACATATAAAAAATGTATACATTTGTTATATAATAGATCTAGATTCTAGATCTTATTAGGTGTTTTTATCTGTGTCTCAAAATTATTATAAAAATATGTTTAAGACTAATTAAAGCATATTAACAAAATTTTGATCTAGATATCAAGGTGCTACTGAAATATATCATATATCATATATATTTAATTGATTTTTAATAAATGAAAGAAACACCTAAAGCTATTCCCAATTTTAACCAGTGCGGCCAGGCTTGCTTGTTTTGTTTTTGTTGTTTGTTTTGTAATGCGAGCATTGCGAGAAAAATGAGTCCCCTGCTGATGCATATTGCATATCTTATCCAACAACAATGACAGTTACAACCAGGCTGACAAAAGCATGATAAACAACAACAATAGCACCAGTATCAGTCAGAGCTTAAGCCTTTGCACATTGATAACCACTTGTGTGCACAACCCCCAAACATCTAAAGACCCCCCATGCCACCTCCCCCCCCCCCCCCCCCTCCCTGCAAATTCTGTGCGGCATACCCCACTCCTGCCTCGGTACAGCCAACAGCATCCATAACCAAGTTTTTCAGTTTCATGTTTTGACTATTTTATGGCTGGCGACGTCAAACCACCCCATTTAGCTTAGCTCTGTGCTTGCTGTCTGCCTCGTAAGTTTTTCAACCCTCGTTACTTGGGACTGGGTGAATGCACTCTGCGGTCGGTCAACCCCCAACTTGACGAAAAGGCAACCGGGTAGGGGGGCATCGCTCCTCGCTCCTCGCTCCTCGCTTCTTGCTCGTCGCTCATCGCTCGTTAGGCGATTTTATTTAATTAACTTGCTGAAGCAATTAACCGTCTTGGAGCACTTTTTCCTTGCACGCGCACTTCTGGTTACCCTTCCACTTAGCTCCAATCGGCCCTTATCAGGTCAGCCGCCTTCTCGCCGATCATAAAGGCCGCTGCATTTGTGTGTGCTGTGGGTGGCAATGGGATGATGCTGGTATCCACCACACGTAGCTTTCGCACGCCATGCACCTTGAGCTGCGGACTGACCACAGCACTGGGATCTGTGGCTGGACCCATGCGACAGGTGGCCACTTGGTGGTGCAGTGTGTACGACATGGTGCGAATCGAGCAGCGCCAGTAATCATCCGATCCAAAGCTGAACTCCTCACAGCCAGGCACTGGGCGATCGAGCAGTGTGGTACCAATTGCTTTTAGGGCGGGCATCTGGGCTATCCGTAGGGTCTCCTTGATGCCATCAAGCAGATACTCCACATCCTCCTCGTCGAGAAAGTACTTGGGATCTATTTTGGGCCAGGTGAAAGGATCGCGCTTGTGCAGCCAGAGGCGACCCACGGACTTGGGATGGAACTGCATTACAAGCACCGTGAAATGATCCTGCTGCGCCATTTGCAGCGGTCTGAACATAGTGTCATAAATCTCATCCCTAAAATTGGCGCCAAGCTTGAGAGCGGTACCATCATCGCTAGCCAAGCTGCCCGCTACCAGAATAAACTCCAGATCTGGCCAATCTCTCGGCAGCGTCGATCGTGGCGACTTCAGGAATGCTAACGCCTCCACGCCGCCAATAGAGCTGAGACGCGTTGCTCCATTGCCGGCCAAATAGAAGGAGAGTATATCTGGTAGGGTTATACGCGACGTAAAGATGGACTGGCCCGTTGTATTCGTGACAAAAGTGGGTCCAAAGTGGCACATGTGATCGTACAGGAGCTTACCCACCGGCAGCGCCTGTATCACGGGCAACCCGATGGCCTTCAGATTGTCCTCCGGTCCAATGCCCGACAGTATCAGCAACTGCGGCGAGTTGAAGGCGCCCGCCGACAGGATGACCTCCTTGTGGGCTATAAATCTGTATTTGGTCCGCTTGTAAACCAGTTCAATGCCCTTAGCTGATTTGCTGGTCTCGTCAAAAAGTACACGGGTCACCCGCGTAAATGGAAAGATATGCAGATTAGGTCGACGATTGCGCACGGGTTGAATGTAAGCGGAGAAGGCGCTGTGCCGGCGCCCATTAATTGTGGTGGCCTGCACATAGGAGACGCCCATCTGCGACTCCCCGTTGTAGTCGGTGTGCGGATGTCCAGCCTCCACTGAGGCAGCGACAAAGGCATGTGCCAACTGGGTGCGAAAACGCACATTCTCGACCCTGAGCGGACCGCTGTGATTGTGATACGGTGAGTGTTCCAATCCCTGTAGCTGGGCGGACTCGCTGCGTAGGAAGTAGGGTAGGACCTCGTTGTAGCTCCAGCCGTGATTGCCACGTTCCGCCCAGGCATCAAAGTCGCGACGATTGCCGCGATTGTATATCATGAAATTGATGGAACTAGTGCCGCCCAGGACTTTGCCACGCGGCAGGGCGCACTCCTGGTTGTGCATGCCGCGGCAGGCGAAACGCTGCGGCACTGAGCGATAGTTCCAGTTGGAGGCAGTCATCTGCATTGAGGGCGCCAGCAGGGGCATTAGATGCATGATGTCCTCCACACCGCCAGCTTCGATGAGCGCCACTCGCCATTGAGGATTCTCGGAGAGGCGAGCGGCCAGCGTGCAGCCAGCGGCACCAGCGCCGACCACAATGAAATCATAGCTGGCCAAATTCTGAGGCACTGCAACCAGACATAAATCAAATGCATTAAGTTAACAGAACTAAATCCGATTCAACTTACCACTTGGACGCACTGTCTGCTCTATGAGATTGCTCAGACCCAGCAGAGGCAGCTGGTCCAGCAGGCGAGTGTTTTGTGAACTGGCCACAGAGAGTGTTGTTATCAGCGTGAGAAGCAACATTTCACTGATTCCCAGTCCAAATGGGATTAGGTTTTATAAATCTGTCCACAATTCCAATTAGCGAGTTCATCAAGTGTCAGCTATGACTCAAGTGCACCTGAAAGTACTTTCACGTATATTCGGATACTCGGTTCGCATGCTTTTAAAAGGTATACAAAATATACATTTATTATGTATATAAATAACAGAGTGATGACTGTATCACAATCAAATGGGAATGTTGCAGTCGGGCGTAATCGACAGCGACATACTCTGTTACCAATAACCAATACCAGTTGATAACAGGTAATAAAGAACAAACATTTTTCTTACCATCGTTGAAGAAGGTATCAATAGTAATCTACCTGCCAAGTTTGCTAACTTTATCTCTTCAACTGTGGACGATATACGGAGGGGATGGATTGGATGTGATCCTAAAATGTATTTTCGCCTTTTAAAGGGCGCTACTAGTAATATAGAGCTTTAAAATGGTGTTCTCGATATGGTTTTATCGATTCTCACCATCTGGCATATCTCTTTTAAGGGCTGGAGTGGGCGTGGTCTGAACATGCATATATCAATCTTTGCCGGAGGTTACCAGCTTCCCTTCCAAGTCTGATGACTATCTTTAAAATTGTAAGAGCTATACGCTTTTATCGACTTACACTTTCAGAAATATTGCTTCTGGCGATATTCTTATCTATTTTTTATCGATACTTAAAGGCGGTTACCGGTAATTTGAAAAATCTTCAATTTAATTTATCTTCTTAACAAAATGCATTTAGTAGATATTTTATGCGAGTAAATATGCATACATAATATTGTTACAGGGTATGCGCAATCATAATATTCATAATGTTCATTGGTGCGGATTCGTTTCGCCTCGAAAACACTACCCAAAAGTCTAAAATTACTGCAGTCTATCGATTTAATACATTTTGGGTCACGCTGGAAACCCGTTAGACTGGTTCTCATTCTCATTCTCATTCTCGATCTCGTTCTTATGTTCTCATTGTCCATTCTCCTTTATCGATTCTCATTCGCATACGTCATGCTTTCGACTCGCATTTTATTGACCCATTTACAGTTTTGAGTCATGCCCCAGATTCAGATTCGGCTATAGGTCATTTGGAGCTCAGCTCCAATCGGCCCTTATCAGGTCAGCCGCCTTCTCGCCGATCATAAAGGCCGCTGCATTTGTGTGTGCTGTGGGTGGCAATGGGATGATGCTGGTATCCACCACACGTAGCTTTCGCACGCCATGCACCTTGAGCTGCGGACTGACTACAGCACTGGGATCTGTGGCTGGACCCATGCGGCAGGTGGCCACTTGGTGGTGCAGTGTGTACGACATGGTGCGAATCGAGCAGCGCCAGTAATCATCCGATCCAAAGCTGAACTCCTCACAGCCAGGCACTGGGCGATCGAGTAGTGTAGTACCAATTGCTTTTAGGGCGGGCATTTGAGTTATCCGGATGGCCTCCTTGATGCCATCGAGCAGCTCCTCCACATCTTGCTCGGCGGTAAGGTACTTGGGATCAATGCGCGGCCATTCCAACGGACTGCGATTGTGCAGCCAGAGGCGACCCACAGATTGTGGTTTGAACTGCATGATGAGGAAGGTGAAGTGATCTTTTTGGTGCCTGGCCAGCTTTCGATACATCTTCTCATAGATTTCTGGCTTAAAGTTGGCGCCACGCGTCAATGCAGTGCCTTCATCGCTGGCCAGGCTGCCAGCGACCTGAATAATCTCAATATCTGGCTGTTGGGGCGGTGTCTGAGCCGTTGGCACCTTGATGAAGGTGAGCGACTCCACGCCGCCGATGCTCGACAGCTGCGTGTCCGCGCGGCCCAGCAGAAAGTCCTTCATCATGGGCGCTGTGAACTTGGAAGTAAAGATGGACTGGTTCGTTGTATTCGTGACAAAGGTGGGTCCAAAGTGGCACATGTGATCGTACAGGAGTTTACCCACCGGCAGCGCCTGAATCACGGGCAACCCGATGGCCTTCAGATTGTCCTCCGGTCCAATGCCCGACAGCATCAGCAACTGCGGCGAGTTGAAGGCGCCCGCCGACAGGATGACCTCCTTACGTGCACGCACCTGATGCCGAACACCGGCGTGAATCAGCTCGATGCCATATGCGGAATTGGTAGTGTCATCAATGAGCACTTTGGTGACCCGCGCCATGGTTAGTATGTGCAGATTCTTGCGTCGCAAATTGCGCACTGGCTCAATGTAGGCGCGAAAAGCGCTCTGCCGACGACCCTTGAGCGTGTTCGCCTGCACATAGGAGACGCCCAGCTGGGACTCCCCGTTATAGTCGGTCCTAGAGTGACCCGCCTGCTGTGCAGCACGTACATACGCATGCACCAACTGGGTGCGATGGCGCACGTCCTCGACATTAAGTGGACCGCTGTGATTGTGATACGGTGAGTGTTTCAATCCCTGCAGCTGGGCGGACTCGCTGCGTAGGAAGTAGGGAAGGACCTCGTTGTAGCTCCAGCCGTAATTGCCACGTTCCGCCCAGGCATCAAAGTCGCGACGATTGCCGCGATTGTATATCATGAAATTGATGGAACTAGTGCCGCCAAGGACTTTGCCACGCGGCAGGGCGCACCGATTGCCGGGCATCCCGTGGCAGGCATGACGTTGTGGCTGCGATTGATAGTTCCAGTTGGAGGCGGTCAGCTGCAGACTGGGTGCCAGCACTGGCACCTGGTGCATAATATTCTCCACGCCGCCTGCCTCAATCAAATAAACATTCCAACTGGGATTCTCCGAGAGGCGAGCGGCAACAGTGCAGCCAGCGGCCCCGGCGCCCACCACAATGAAATCGTAGCTCGAACGTGGCACTGTCCGGGATTTCAGTTAATTTGAGATGTTGGCTGGATTGTTGTCGAACAGTAGATGCATCTACTTACGATCGGTGTAGAGCGGCAGGTTGATCACATTGCCCAGACCCAGTTGACGCAGCTGCTCCAGATTGGGCTGTTGGGCCATTGCCACGGCCATTGTCAGGGCCAAGACAAGTGGAAGTAGCTGTCCAAGTGAATGCTGCTGCTGCTGCTGCCTGTTCGTCGTCGTCATCGTTGAAGAACTGTTTGCTTGGCCAATTTTCTGCCGACTGAAATAGTTTCTCTTATCCATTTGAATTTTCTGTGCGCACAGTGGAACCAGTTCAATATAAATAGTTTGCTTACAATTTGCTTGACCTATTATCAGTCAATGGTTATATGTTTTTTTTGTTAGTTGGTTTTTGGTTTTATATTTGATATAATGGAACTTAAGAACAAACAAAAAACAATTTATGATAAAGTTTGCCTCGGTTTTATCTGGTGTTTGTGCCAATTTTGCTTTCCATACACAAGCCTGTAATGCATATCCATGCATGACTGATGACTTTATTACCATATTCCGTCTATTTTTGTACACCTTAAGGGTTCTTAATGTTCGCATTATGTCTGTTCTACTTTCCCTTTATATGTATATACACAGGTGGTTTTCTTTTAGGTTTCATACACATTTGTGTCACTGTGCAACACTGGCTTGTGGCACTTCTTTTATCTGGGTGCTGAGCTCAGTTTCCATTTGAGCTCAGCGTATTTTATTGCTTATTAGCGCTTCTCTGTTTTTTACATCTCTTCCCCTGCTATCCCCCTATACAAGTCTTGGCTTAGCACTTTTTTTGTTGCTTAGGTTATTGGCATTGCCGTGGTTTCCTGCCAACATCTTGTTATCTGGTTCTGGTTCTGAATCTGGTTCTGGTTCTGCTGCGTCTTGTGTTTCTCTCATTCTGGTTATTATTGCGGAGACTATAAAAAAAAAACAACAACTTTTGACACCGACTTGCCACATTCGACTCCATCGTGGATTTGGACGCTGATTCATCAGCTGCCTATCTAATAAGGCAACCCCATTGAGCTCTACTTGTATTATTTTTGTTGTCTTTCTCTTTTTGTTGTTTTTTTTATTCGTTTTTCCCCATGACAAAGTTGAAAGAAAACATAATTACGAGTCGGGAATGCATCATGCGCAATCAGAGCAGATTAAAAAGGATTTGGACTGACAGCCACCCTGTGCCAGCTTTTGTCAACATACGCCCCCTACCCTTCCCCCATCCCTACCCTACTCTTACCCCTCAATCCACACAGTCCGCTGGTTAGCAGCAAAAAACAACCCCCAAACATATTGAAATTAGGTATGCAATTGTGGCTCCATACACCTCCCTTCATCCCTCTCAATGGGCGACCACTTGCGAATCTGGCAATTGGGCCTGCCAGAGTTTTGGTCATTCAATCGTTTTATTCAGACAACCTGTCTGTTTATCTGTCTGTTTGTCTAGCTGGCTGTGCATCTCTAAAAGTACCTGCCGGTCCCATTGTGAATTCATGAATATTTGCTCCTTTGATAATGAAAATTCCGAACTTAGATGGAGGGGGCGCGAAGCGAAACGGATGCAGGATAACCACAGCCAAAATCCACACTCATACTTTGGCTACATGCAGGGAACGCATACCCAACTCGAGTAGGGTTTCATTGCACAGATTGACAGCATGTTGTTAACATGTCATGGAGTATTTATGTGTACTATGGATGCATAGAGTATTGAAATCGACTCTGAATATATTTCAAATTTGATTATTCATGGTCTTTGTTACGTTTAGTTATCTCTAAAAGACGCTCATTTAACTTTTGAAATCAAGTTTGCATATAATGGCATTTAATAGATACTCGCCATATTTTTGTCGCCAAGTGTAACTCACTTTACTAATGAGAGAATATATTTCTAAAATCAAGGGTTTTCTTTTCTCAGTTTCTCAGTATAACTTTCAGGGTCTTCATATATGGGTTTGTTTCTTACATTAGTATTTCAAAATTGCGCATATACAAAGTAATTAGTTTACTCTTGTTTTGTGTTAAGTTTTAACAATTGAATTACATATTTCAACTGAATCTAATTGAGTCACTATATTACATACATTTGTTATTTGTTTACAACAGTATTTGGGTATTTGGAAAACAGGCAAACAAAAGTTGTTAGCCGATAATCAAAAGCTTCTTTGAAGCTGTAGTTTGCTTCAAAAGTTTGCTGCATACTTTTAAGCGCAGCTCATGAAAGCAGCTTATGCTTAATTTATCTTGCTTGAGAATAAGTATGCATACATACATACTTAAATACATACATACTTACATACATACATACATAGTATATTATATAATTCAAAGTGCATTAAATACATATATGTTTGTATGTTAATTGTACTATCAAGGCAAATAAGAACTTGAACACCTCCCTGAGCATGCAAATCGATACATTAAAATAAAATGCATCAATTCTATTTTTACGATTAACACTCGACTAGAAAATACTTTATCGATCGATTTGAAATACTTATTGTTGGCATATGAATTGGACTTTGGTAAGGGGAAGTGTAAGGCTTAAGGCTAAACTTGAACTTATTTTGGTGTTTCATATTCAATGGGAGTCAATTATTTTTAATATATTCTCTTGATTGAATCCAATCAGATATGCTCGTTCGCTCAAATTGTTCATAATCAAAACACAATTTTGTCGCACTCAATAAAGTATTAAAATGAAGCCAAATTGTTTGGGTGCTGCTCGTAGATCGCTTCCGCAACAATAAAAGTCGAAAAACAGTCATTTATAAACCTAACCTAAGCAAAAAAAAAGAGAGGCTAAAACAATAGCCAAAAGCGAACAAAAAGGTGGCATTTGAATTGGGCGAAGTAGCAGACTTCATGGCTTCCAAATTAATGATGTTGTTGGTTTTATTGTTGCGGTTGTTGTTGTTGTTGTTGTTGGCACTGTTGCCGTTGCTGTTGATTAGCATGAAAATCGGTAAAGAGCAGTGAGTAAAGATGACAATAAAGAGAACGAGTATGAAGTAAATGAAAAGATGCAGACAAATGTGAGAAAAAAGAGAAAATATTTTTAATTTAATCTACAAATGAATACAGATAAATGTTAAGACAAAATACAGATGCAGGCTCACACACACACACACAGATACATATTAATCAATATTCATATTCACATTCGAATATTCATATGGTTTAAAGATTCAGTTGCTAAATGCTGAGATGAAGATGAAGAATTAAATATTTACACATAAGATATACAAATATATATAGATACAGATGGCTTGATCAATAAATAGAGCAAAAGAAGAAGAAATAAATGTAAAACGATATTTCAATGTCAATGACAATGTCAATGCCAATGTCAATGTCAATGTCATTTTCAATGCCAAAGTTCCGTACCGGGCTGTACCTAAAAATGGCAGACAAAAAACCCATTATCAAATGGTTTATCGCCATTCGCAGACCTTTGCCCGAATGAGAGAACCTGTTCGTGTATAAAATTATTGAGAACCAGTGCTCATAAATTTCTTAAAATATTTATTGTTGTCTTAGGCACTATCTTAAAATTAAAATTATAAATCAGTTCATTATGTAAAACAGATAGAGTTAAAATGCTGGCAAGAACTAACTAAAGCAACGTTCAGAGTTGGACAGACCACACTTGGCACACACTCCCCAACAAACTGGGACTAATTGAACGGGGCTTAAACCTGACGTGAAACTAATGTTAAACTAAAGAAAATCCATATTTGAAACTGGGGCTTATTTGATGAAGCCATAATCCTGCTTAATCATATCGGCTGCCTTCTCGGCAATCATGAAGACTGGCCCATTGGGATGTCCGGACATGATTTCGGGCATAATGCTGGCATCGGCCACACGCAGATTGCGTATGCCATGGACACGCAGACGGGCATCGACAACCGCAGCCCGATCCGACTTGGGCCCCATTTTGCTGGTGCCCGAGTAGTGATAGATGGTAAAGGTGAAGTGGCGCACATAGCAGGCCCAGTAGGCCCAGCTCTTATACGGATGCTGTTTGCATGTGGGTATCTTGCGCTCCCACAGCTGGGCATCGATGGCCTTCATTCCGCGCTGCTCCATCAGACTGATGGCCTTTAACAGGCCACGAACCGAGATGTCCACATCGTAGGGATGGGCAAAGTAATTGGCATGAATCAGCGGATACTTGAATGGATCGCTGCTCTTTAGCATGATGCGGCCGCGACTCTTTGGTCGCAATATCATTGGGAAGATCATAAATGCATTAAGCGACTTGTCTTCGATCTCGGCGAACAGTGAATCGTAAATGGATTTCTTTAGGCCAAAGGCACGTGAAATTGCTGGATTGGAGGACATGGAGCCGCCCACCAAAAAGAGCTCAATGTCTGGCCAGCCATCCTCATCGCGTTCATGATCCAGATCCCAAAATGCGATCGCCTCACATCCGCCGGGCGAACCATAAGGACCCTCCCTGCGATTGAATCGAGTTAGCCAGGTCGGGTTGGAAAAGTCCTCAAATTTCAGCGATGTTGCATTCGTTGTAAATGTCACCGCCGGCGCTGTATGATCCTGCAGATTGTATCCTACAGCCAGATCCACAATCGGCTTGATGCCCACCTCACGCAAATGTTTGGCGGGACCCACACCGGAGAGCATCAGCAGCTGTGGTGTATTGATGGAGCCAGCCGAGACGATCACCTCTTTGCGAGCCAGCACCTTCTTCATGTGTCCATCAGTCTGCACCATGATGCCATAGGCGGTCTTTGTCTGTGGATCGATGAGCACCTTGGTCACCAGAGCATTTTTCTTCACATGGAGATTGCTCCGCTTGCCCTTGAGTGGATAGAGATAGGCACGATTGGAGCTCCAGCGTGTAGAGTTGCGTGTGGTGGTGTGCAGGAAGGCGACACCGTTCTGAATGCGTCCATTGTAATCGCGATACTTTAAGCCATCCTGTTGGGCCGCATCGACAAAGGCCTCTGCAATTTTGGAGCGCCAGTTAACGTAGCTGATCTTTACTGGGCCATTACGTCCGACATAATCCTCCTCGGCATCTGGGACGCTGCTGCCCTCGTATTTCTTAAAATAGGGCCGCACATCTTTCCAGCTCCAGCCGGGATTACCCAATGCTTCCCAGCGATCGTAGTCACGACGATTGCCCCTTGTGTACATCATATAGTTGAGCACGGAGCTGCCGCCCATCACTTTACCACGCGGCCAATTGCAGCGATTATTGTTCATGGCGAGGCAAGCATGGTCCGAGGGCTGTGTGCGATACTTCCAGTTCATTTCGCCGAGCTGCAAAAAGTGAGCCACAATGGGCACATCCATGACCAGACGCTCCGGTCCGCCCGCCTCCAGCAGCAACACTTTCCATGCGGGATTTTCGGAGAGGCGAGCGGCCAAAGCACAGCCAGCGGTGCCGGCGCCGACAACAATAAAATCATATTCGCCCTCCATTTCTATGGTATTGTCAAAGTTCTCTAGGTCCACATCGGACTGACCACGTCGCAGGAAATTGATAGTCTCGAATATCACATTTTCGCTCTGGGCGATAACCATAGCCAGGCCTGTCAGGCCCAGCAGCAGCAGGCACAGCAGCCTTTGGTTTACATTTATTTTGGCCATGTTTAAGCACTTCACTTGTTTTCACTTTTTGTTGATAAATCAAAAAAAAAAAATAAAATAAAAATAAAATAATAGTTGCAGTTCTCTTGTAGATTCTTGAGTGTTGCTCAGAGTTCTAAGACGACGCTTGCGGGTTCGTCTCTTATAGTGCGTACTGTGCGCGCATGCGAGGCCCGTGCCTTTGGTTCGAACTCGTAACTGGTAATGCTGACTATCGCACTGTCCAAGTTCAATTTAATATTAAATACGAGCGTCGCCGTCTCGGCCGAATCGTGTTTTGTTGCCAATGTTTTCGGCTGTCGTTCGAACGGCAACGTTATCTTTGTTGTTGTTCTTGTTGTTGTTAACGTTGACTGCCAAGAATCTTCAGACTAGCAAACAACAGCAGCAGCAGCAACAGCAGCAGCAGTGGCATGACTATGGACACGTTCACAAAGCCAAATAGAAACCGAGACTTGAGCGAACGCACTCTGACATTGACTTGAGCTGATTGTTCACATGATCAACGAACGCAGTTCGATCATTGACCAAATTGCGGAAGCTACTTAAAACTGTGCAGCAAAATCAAGCCAAGCCAAGCTAAGGGAAATCAAGGGCCTAACTTCACTTTTGCTGCGACAGAGTGTCCCCCATTGCGTTCAACGCGGAAGGGCGTTCAACAATTCATTTTTATTAGCGAGAATATGTCAAACCATTGATGAGCACAACGCATAAATTGTCTGCAACAATCTCTGGGTTGATCGACAGCATTCACACCAACGTTCTTTGTCCCAAAGTGGCTATAAATTGCATTTAATTCATTCTTGAGCTGGCAAGGCCATTTTAGGGGAGGTAACAACACGTAAAATTTGCACAGCGATCGCACAGACGATCTTTTGCGCCTGTCCTTGTCTTCTGCATTTATTATATGCTGCTCATGCTTATACTTATACCTATTTTTATCCGATCTTCTGTCAGCAACTCCTGTATAACCATAAAAAACAAGACAGAATGTTGCAGTCGGGCGTAACCGACTGTGAAATACTTACCATAAGTAATACCCGCTGATAATAGGTTGCAAAGAACAGGGTGGGCTTAGTCAAGAAATACCGTCCAAGTTAACCTTTCAAATTGCGGTAGATAAAGGCTTCTGTCAATTTTGGAGGCGGGAGTGGGTGTGGCCGAACAAAATTGTTGGAACATTTTCCCAGTAACGTTCCTTCTAAGTTTGGTAACAGTAGCTCTTAAGCTCTGGAAGATATAGGCTTTTGGTGGCGTTAATAGGCGTGGCCAAAAAAAATGTTGAAGGACGATATTAGTAATCTACAATCCAAGTTGTTGAGGTGGGCGTGGCATAAGTCAATCTTTGAAGGACATCGCCAACAACCTACAAACCAAATTTGGTGACTATAGTTTTAAAATTGTGGGAGATATGTGGCCCCCTGGTGGACGTAGCACTCCAATTTGTATATTTTGTCTGTCCGGGGCACAGACCAATATATGTTCCAAGTTTCAAGTCTCCGTCAAGTCTCCACCAAGTCCGCATGACGGACATTGCACAAAACCAATATACTATGATACCTTCCCTATCAAACCATATAAATTAAAAAAATTTAAACATTCAACAAAAAAAACACGTATACAAGGGATAATGAGAATTTGTTGTCTTCACATTGTAGAGAGGTTGAGAAGACCACTCATCATTGTAATTTATACAATTATCTGACTGCAGCTTGGTAACAAGATCACCAATCGATCTTCTTCTTGCTGTTATTTGTTGTTATTGAGACAATTTAAATGACTTTTTCGCTAGACGTAGTTGTGATCCTGCTTGATCATATCGGCTGCCTTCTCGGCTATCATAAAGATCGGGCCATTGGGATGGCCCGCAACCAGATAAGGCATAATGCTGGCATCCACCACACGAAGATTGCGAATGCCATGGACACGCAATCGAGCATCCACAACGGCACTGGGATCGCTCTGGGGTCCCATTTTAGCCGTGCCCGAATAATGATAAATCGTAAAGGTGAAGTGGCGTGCATAACACGCCCAATAGGCGCTGGTCTGGCGTCCATGTTGTCGGCAGGCGGGCAGCTGCTTATCCAACAGACGGGCATTAATGGCCTGAAAGGCCGGCTGGTCCAATAGGCTGACCGCTTGCTGGATGCCGCGCACTGCGATATTGAGATCATAGGGATCCGCAAAGTAATTGGCGTAGATCAATGGATGCAGCTGTGGATTGCTACTGCGCAGCTTGATGCGACCGCGGCTCTTCGGTCGCAATATCATCGGAAGGATCATGAATGCATTTGATTGCTGACGGCTCTCTTCACCAAACATCTGTTCATAGATGTCCGTTCGAATGCCAAAGGTCAGTTTTAGTACATCATTTAAATGGATGGCACCGCCAACACTTATGAGCTCTACATCCGGCCAGTCCTTGGTACGCTCATTGCCATCCAGTGCATAAAAGGAAAGGGCCTCCACGCCGCCCGGAATACGCATCGGTCCCTGGCCACGCAGAAAGCTACCCACCGCTTCCGTGGTGAGCATTAGACTTGGTTTCAGTGAACTGCTATTGCACAAAATGGTTATTCCCGGCGCCAAATGATCCTGCAGATTAAAGCCCACAGCCAGATCCGCAATGGGCTTGATGCCCACCTCACGCAAATGCTTGGCGGGACCCACACCGGAGAGCATCAGCAGCTGTGGTGTGTTGATGGCTCCAGCCGAAAGGATTACTTCCTTGCGGGCGAGCACCTTCTTCATGCGTCCATCAATCTGCACCATGATGCCATAGGCGGTCTTTGTCTGTGGATCGATGAGCACCTTGGTCACCAGAGCATTCTTCTTCACATGGAGATTGCTCCGCTTGCCCTTAAGTGGATAGAGATAGGCACGGTTGGAGCTCCAGCGTGTCCCGTTGCCAATGGTGGTCTGCAGATAGGAGACGCTCAGCTGCGACTCGCCATTGTAGTCGCCGCGTGGCAGACCCGACTGCTGCGAGGCCTCCACAAAGGCATCGGCACTAGGAGTTCGATATGACGAATAGCTAATCTTCACCGGACCCCGGCGGCCAGGGCGTGCATATCCTGTGTCCGCGTCCGGTATGAGAGAGCCTTCGTATTTGCGAAAATAAGGCAAGACTTCGTCGTAGCTCCAGCCGGGATTGCCCAGACGCGACCACTGATCGTAATCCTTTCGATTCGCCCGCGTATACATCATGTAGTTTAGGACGGAGCTGCCGCCCATCACTTTGCCTCGCGGCCAGTTGCATCGATTGTCTTTCATGGCTAGGCAGTAGTTGTTGGAGGGCTGGGTGCGATATTTCCAGTTCATCTCGCCCAGCTGCAGAAAGTGTGCTATAATGGGCACGTCCATGGCGTAGCTCTCCGGACCGCCAGCCTCCAGCAGTAAAACTTTCCATTTGGGATTCTCGGATAGACGTGCGGCTAAAGCACAGCCAGCGGTGCCGGCGCCGACAACAATAAAATCATATTCGCTAAGCAGACTAACGCGATCATCCACCGATTCTAGATTCATTTGACGCTGGCCACGTGCTAGCATTTCCATGATATCAAAGATGCCATTGTCGGTATAGCTCTGGCCAAGCGCGTCACTGAAGCACAGTGCCAGAGTGCACAACAGTATCAATTGCATTTCCACTGATCGATTCGACAGTACGTTCCAGACAGATTGGCAGACAGTAGGCAACTGATTTCTTTATTTATTGTAAGTGGGATACTCGTTGAGTTCTGCTTACATGTGCCAGTCGATTACTCAATAAATAACTAACTTAAAGCAAAGATGAGCTAAACTTTAAAACTAGACCGTAAAAGGTTATAAACCAAATGGAGATGCATGCATTTGAGATAGAGAAAACGCAACAATAAAACATGGTTTTTCTCAAACTGTAGGTCCAAAGATCTCTCGGAATTTTTCTAAAACCCGTGCTTAACTCAAATTGTCTGCAATCAGCTTAATGGTTCAGTAAATTTATATAGCACCTCCCTTGCCTTGACTGATAAGGGTCATCAGATTGTGTGAATTCGTTAGAATGCTTGAACATTTTATTGTTTCCATTTGCATGTGAATTAGTAAGCAACAGATATGCCACACCAAAAACAATCACAACAACAATAGCAATGCCAATTCTTTGTCATCGTCCCAAGTCATAAACTGTCCGGCAGTTTTCGAGTATAGCTTTATAGAAATTGTATTTTAAAGTTAATTACAGATATGAAATATTCAGAAAATGGATAGCTCAAAGTTGAAATGGGATGGGATACAATTAAACAACCACGAGCTTACAATTATTTTTACATTGATTGTTCGATTAACCAATTATATATTTACTAATTATACAGACAAATTATATAAAATGTCATTATTCTAAAATACTGAATAGAAGAAAAGTTGCAGTAAAAAAAATTTTTTAAGTAGACATGTTCAAGTTAACAGCTTGAAAAAATTTGTGTTAGAGCTGAAGATATGCAACCGCCAAAAGCAGCAGAAATATAACCACAAGCTTGAGCATGTGTCAAGAACCAGATTAACTTGATTTGAGCAGTAAAGTTTTGGGGGTATTTTTATTTTTTATTTGAATGATATAATCTTCTTTGGCTTAGTGATAGAATTGTAATGGAAGTTCTCCACAAAGTCAGTAGGGGCGGGAGTGGCTAAGGCTAGACAAGAACCGCTGACACTCAAGCGGCGGGTTTTGAGTCAAGGTTGGCGCCGTTGCTAGTTGGTGAATTACACAATAGTTGGCAAAGCTGCAGCGCGTCTAACGGCAATTAGAGGTTTCAGTTTGTTGTTGATTGTTTTATTTTGTTTTTTTTTTTGGCAATTTGCTGTTAAGTCAAGAATTTTGTTAGCTGTTGACTTTGGCCGACTTTCAAACCGTCAAAACTGCGGTCAAATACGCTTATATGGATTATAAATTTTTTTTTTTGTTTTATCTGTCTTTGAATTTGGTTCTAAATTTCAGTTTTTTGCATTGACTTTAACCGCATTTTGCGGGTGTGTCGCGATGCAGCTTTTCATCTTTTCGTATGTGGCTGCAATATTCTGTCTTAATCAAGCAATGAGCTCATGTTGATTCAGCTGAAGTCTGAGTGTCACGACGGTGATGCTGCGATTGTCTACTCTGATAATGACTGACGGTTTTTAAAGTTCCCCCATCATGCTCTCCACTTGCCATTAAAATGTTGTTGTTTTGGTGACAGTCCGCAGAATTCTGGCTTATGTGCTCAAGCGAGACTCGTTTTTAGACTGTGCCTTTTTTATCGATCACAATTTACATATTATACTATACTTAACTGCACTCTTCCAGGATGTTACCCTATAAATAAAAACGTTTGGAAATCAGATATTCTTAATTGTTCCACATATGACTATTAATATAAAATCTTTATCTATTCTGGTTCTCGTCAACCATGAAAACTTTCAATAATAAACAGAGAGACTTTTTTAATATATATATAATTGTCAGAGCTTTGAAAACGCATTTGTGAAGATGAAAAAAACTGAAAGTTTTATTACGATTGGATTGTTACCACCCGAGTTTTTCGAGACTGATTCCTTTAAGGTTAACCATTTGTTAAGTATCTAAGAACATAAAGAACACTTCACATAGCCTCTCCCAGTGAATCACTGACTTGGTTTTTTTATGCAGATCATGTAAACGCATTTGAATGACTGTACTTAATTAAGCTGTTCCAAGTTTATTGTACAACTAAAATAGTTTATTAATGCAAAATTTGTAGCAATTTAATACAAATGTCTTGTGAATTACAAGTAGCTGAATGTATGACATTGCCCTTGAGTGTATTGGCAATTCGTATTGTTCAAACTCGGGCATATTGTTTTGCTACATTTATCCATTTATAGACACTAGTTAATATTTATTTTGCATACAGTTAAATCATATGCAGAAGTTTCGTTAAGACAAGTTGCGCCCCTTTCAATGACTAAACACAAAAAATCCATAAAAAAAAAAACAAACAAAACATGAAAAGCGTTTTTTGCAGCGGTAACTGGTCAATACAAATCTTCTAAAAAAAAAAAATGAAACTCAAGGTTGCCAGACAAACACACCAGCGAAGGCGCAAAGAAACCAAAAAACTAGCAATCAAGCGCAGACTGCAACGTTAGAATTGGTATTAAGTAGCAAGAAACTCGTTGCTTTGTACCGCATTTTTGGGTATTAACCATTGCTTTTTATTAAATGAATAAAATATTTTCGCTTTTAATGAAGCTCCAAGCAAACATTACATTTGCATTTTGTTGCATTTTAAACTTTAAATGTGATTTGGTAACAAGAATGCTACGCTTGATTTGTTAACAAGACAAGTTTCCATATCATTGTGTAAAAAAAAAAAAATGGGATAAATATAATTTATTCAATATAATATTATCTGCTTAACACTTATGTCACTTATTTCATTGGGCTTATCAGAGCTTTGTCTCTATCTTGCTTTGACAGCTGTCTTTGTGTACTTCCTTCCGTCTTATTCTTCCGCCGTGACAGCGTTTGAACTCATTGTAAATACATCCACGCAAAAATATTTCTGATCGTATTTTGTTTTGAGTATCATTAAGTTGAAATACCAAATAATTGCACACTTTAAAGTGCTTTAGAGCTGAGCGCAAACAAAAGTGCCACAGCAAAATAATTATGAGCTCCAGTCGTTTGAGCGACAATTGACGGACAATCGATGATTGTCTGAGTTCCAATATTAACATTGTTCACCTGCTTACCAATTATGCGTACAATGGTCATTCGAAAATAACAAAAATATTTTCGAATTGAAGTCCAAATGTTATTCAACCCTAAATTGATGGGCTAGTGTATCGAACGCGCTGCGTCATCGGACGGACAATCGATAAGCCGATTGTCGGATTTGTTATGTTACCGTTGGAATCAATTGAATTATCAGTTACAATCCGATAAGTTAGTTACACCCATTGAAAAATTTCGATGAAAAAAATTACCTTGTCTGTTCTACACATACTATATGATAATGTGTAACCTTTAACACGATACGATGAAAACTACTTAGGTACAGGGTCAGATGTTTAAATTGGGACCGGTTAATCGTTAAGTATTTCCGTCTATCTCAATCATTAATAACAATTTTAAATGTGACGTTGTAATTTTCCAAAGCAACGCCAATAATTAATCTTTTGTTCTCTCTCTCTCTCTTTATCTTTTACAGGTGAGCAGAAAACACGAAGTCAACCTGGGGGGCAAAGCGTACGTGGTAAAAACTTCTTAGCCCTGAGATTCTTAATATTTTATTTGTTTTATTGGGTTTAGCTTAAGATCAAGTTCATTGGGTCTGGGTCAACTGGGTGGTTGACTTCGTGACTCGCCAGTTGTCTAACGGATTCGCGTGGAAATGTTAATTGAAAATCATATCAGACTATAACAAGTTTATTAACCTCTAAGTGGAACATAACGACGCATGGGCGCACGAATTCGGAAGTTCAGCCATTCGAAATAACAACAACAAAAAACCAAGATGGAACTTGCGAAGCAGCTGCAGATGTATGCAGATGATTTTACTTCCGTCAGCCATTGACCTAGTTGATGGTTCGCTTTAGCTTTGCTTTGCATTGCCATCATATTTTATATATATTTTTCATACTTAGATCAGCGAAGGGCAACTTGTGCTGACCACAACCAGAAGCCAAGCAGCTGCAGAAGCATCAGAAGCAGCTAGATAGCTTTTAATATATTGCAGTCAAGTTTTGTCTGGGGGCGTATACGTAACGCACAAACAAAGTAGTTAGTTGGCCATAGTTTAAGTTCAAATAGTTTCGAAGTGAGTTGTACTGGTTTCTCAAGAATTTTAATATATACACATACCAGCCAGCATACCAAGTCTATCTTGCATAAATGATGCTGATCGTGAGAAGACGTCACGCCTTCTACTCAATGTTTATTTTGTGAACCTAAACAAACAAGTAAAAATGCTCTTCTTGACCAAATATAAAACAATATTTGACTGATTGATAATCTGTATTTAGCTTTAGCCGCAAAGGCAATCAATTCAATGTGTTTTCTGTGTGCAATGTCTGAACTCATTTAAATTTGCTGAAATGGGTATAATGAAGTTATGCAAAAGTATGTAAAATGCAGAAGAAAGCATCTTCGATTTCATAAAGTATATATTCTTAACAGGCATCAATCGCCAAGTCGATTTCGCCTTGTTCGCTTTCCTATATCACGCAAAGATCAATTTATAGTCTATCGATAACTTTCTCTATTTCCCCAAAATCGAAACGATTCGATTACCGATATGAATAAACTGTATGAACATGTCCCAATTAGTGGTAAATTAGAAACTTTTTGCTGCCTGCTTTTAGGCAGTTCGCATAAATGATTGCTTCAGCTCAGCTTATTATTATGTGATTAATTTAATAAAAAAAACACTGACTAACGGCCTGTTTACACACTCTGCCATATACAATATGCAATATGCGCTTACTCACGCTGGCAAGGTTGATACCTGGTAACTCACCATTTGATAACATATTATTACTTAAAACGAGTCGACAAATCATTGCTGCGGCTGCATTTTTAATGCATGTAAAAGGCAATAAAAATATGAAATTAAAAGGAGAAGTAAATAGGTTCGGAAATGGAATATCCTCAGAGAGGGTACATTTCTTTATCTGCAACTTTGCTTAGAGAATTGCGGGCTGAAAAACGGTATAAGCTCTACACTGCGAGAAATGATTCGTCTCAATGGCATTCTCGCGCAACTATTCTGGAGCTCATAACTAGTCTCGAAGTCCCATTAAAACGGTACTTACATGAATATATATATAGATATAATACAATAAAACAAAATAATTAACTTAAGTATACATATTCATATACATACATTTAATAGAGATAATAATTATTTATTTATTTGGTTCCATTATAAATTGCATATGTGCAAAATTTGCCATTCAAATTTATTCGCTAGAGTGAAGAGTCTCTGCGCAGAGCGCTGCCACGTCTCTCTGGCATCTGGCATCTGGCAGTTGTTTATACGAATCTGGCAGCACTTTTGGCGAATATTCGCTGACGTTGCCAGCGTGTGTAAATCCACCTTCACTTTAACTATATATTTGACATTTAAAAGAAGGTATTAAGCTTTCATTAAAGCAAAGATCCTAAAAATAAGAGGAGTAAAAATACAAAAATTAAATGAATTAAAAATAATAATCAACTTCAATTTTATATAATTAAATGAGTATCGATTAGTCGAGCATTCTCAATCTAATCAATCTCAATTATTTTTAATCAAAATAATTACATTTATTAAATAGAATTTTGTTGAAATGAATGCATAAATAATATGTGCTTGAATGAATGTTGGCTTATAAATAGTCAAAAATATATATATTGCTAAAAATCCTATTGAATGTAGAAAAAAAAATTATTTTTATAATATAAATTAAATATATAAGATAAAACAATAATTATTTTTAAATTAACTAGAGTCTAGAAGCTATATTATAATATAACTATGACTCGATATCATGCATTTTGCCATTACATCATTTTCATATACATATTTATGTGAGAGAGATATGAGAAAGTGATTGTTGCGTCGCTTGGCGTTATGTGAGCGAACTTTTGTTGTTTTTTTTTTGTTTGTTGTTTGTTTGTTTGTTTTGTCTTAACACTAAATTGAAACAATGGCAAACTTTTGTCTGGGACTATATCTCAAAAATAAAGGCAACTGAAGAAGTTGCCTTCAAGTCTAAAACACAATATGCTCGACTGTCATTATAAAGCTAGTTGACCCCCTGAGCATACGTGGCCAAAAAATAAAAACAAAAAAAAAAGACAAAATAAAAAACCTAGGACAACAGGCAACAGCAAGCAAACTTGGCTAGCTGCTTGTCATGATATCAGCAGCTGTTGCTCTCAGCGTCAAATTGTTGATGCTATTGTTGGTGGTGCTGTTGTTGGTCGTGCTGTTGTTGCTGTGTATGTTGATGCTGTTGATGCTGTTGATGCTGCTGGCTGCCGTCTCGCTATCACTGTAGCTATCCTGACGTTTGACCTTGTACTCTGGATTCTTCAGCCAGTCCTCCTTGATGAGATCGGCGCCTTTCTCGGCTATCATGATGACAGGGGCATTTGTGTTGCCGCTGCTAATCGTTGGCATAATGCTAGCATCGATCACCCTCAGGCCACGCACCCCATAGACGCGTAGCCGGGGATCGACAACGGCCTCGGCATCCCAGCTGGGACCCATTTTGGCCGTGCCGCAGGGATGATAGATGGTCATAGATATGGTGCGCACTTGACATTCCAAATACGCGTCCGATAGAAACTTGTGCTGTTTGCAGTTGGGCAATGGTTTGCGCCACAGTCGACTGCCAAATTGCTTAAAGACCTCCGCCTCGGCGACGCGCAACGCAATCTTGGCGCCCTCCACCAGCGTCTTGGCGTCAATGGGATCGTCGAAATAGTTGGCATTTATCAACGGATACTGAAATGGATTGGCGGAGCGCAAACGTACAGTGCCCCTGGAGCGTGGTCGCAGCAGTAGAGGCATTATGGTCCAGCTATCCTTATTCGCAATGGGATGATAGACTTCCTGATAGACAGACTCCTTCAAGCCCATCACCTTCTTGACGCGTGCCCCATTATCAGAGTTAATCGAGGCGGGTGCCATGTGAAACTGTATGTCGGGCCAGTCGATGCTGCGATTTGAGTACGGTGTATGAACAAAGGCCAAACCCTCAACGCCGCCCAAACTCGTCATCGGTCCACGTTCGCGCAGCACATACTGAAAGGTCACCGCCGTTGGATTGAACCGATCCTGCACTATGGCCACCGGCTTGTCGACCAGAAATGTGAGTCCTCCCATGCCCACATGATCCTGCATATTTTCGCCCACGGGCAAATCCTGCAGCACCCGTATGCCATGCTTTTCCAAATGCTGGCGCGGTCCCAATCCTGACAGCATCATCAGCTGCGGCGTATTGATCGCACCCGCCGACAATACGATCTCCCGCCGTGCGGCAATGCGATACACCTTGCCATTCTTCACAAACTCAACGGCCTGGGCGCGCATTGTGCCCGGCTCGATGATGATGCGCGTCACATGGGAGTTCATTGATAAATGAAAGTTTGCACGCTGTCGTATGGGGCGTAGAAATGCTTTGGCCGTCGAGCAGCGCGAACCGCGTCTAATGGTGCCCTGGGCGATCATGAAGCCCGCCTGCTGGGCACCATTAATGTCCCGATTGTCGTAGCCCAGCTGGGTGCCCGCCTCCACAAAAGCGGCAACCAATGGCGTATGCCAGGGTGACTCCTGCACGGTCAGCAGTCCGCCCCGTCCATGATAGGCGCTTTTGGCCAAATAGGGATTCCGATTATCCTCGGATTTTTTAAAGTAGCGCAACACCTGCTCGTAATCCCAGCCGGGATTGCCCAGCTCTGCCCAGTGATCGTAATCATGTCGATTACCACGCACATACAGCATATAGTTAAGCACTGAGGAGCCTCCGAGGACACGTCCGCGCGGCCAATTGCAGCGATTGTTCTGCATACCCAGACAGGCCTTGGTCGAGGGTTCCGTCTTGTAGGCCCAATCGAGTTTGCTTAGCTGCAGATAGGCTGCCAGCGAGGGCACATCCGATATCTCGTTTTCGTCTGGGCCCGCCTCGATGAGCAGCACCTTCCATTTGCGCACCTCGCTCAGTCGATTGGCGACCACCGCACCCGCCGACCCACTGCCCACAACTATGAAATCATATTCGGGCCAAAGATTTAGCTGGTCCAGGGGTCGCGACTCTGGATCGACGGCATCATAGCGATAGTAGGTAATCGCTGCCAGGAGCAATGGTATTAGCCACAGTCCAGTGGTAACCACACCAAATGTTGACTTGATCACCGTCGTTATAAAGAGCAGATTTAACACCATATTCCTTGGCTTCCTCGTTGCTTTTAAATGGAATCGCTCGACTTGTTGTTGTTGCTGTTTGGCTTTGAGTTTATCTTATATTATCTAATAAATCTCTCTCTATCTCTTTCGCGCGCTCTCTCTCGCTCTCTATCTCTCTCTCTAGCGTTTCTTTCTCCTGTGCATGGCGTTGCGTCTGCGACCATCCGAACCGCTGCGTGGCTCTGCTTCGGCTCCTCCACTTGAATTGTCCTCTGGTGCAATAGCTGCAAGAGAATTGTCATCAGTTTCATTAGTAAGGATAGATAAAAAGGACGTTCGATTAATCGATGTGTTCATATTGAGCGATAGGTATTTCCTTTTACTTCTGTGGCTTTATTAAGTATACTCTGCTGAGATCCTTTCATTCCAGTTAGAAATATATTTAAATGCTATATTTTTTAAATACCAATTCAACTTAATCAACCAACGACCAACTCCAGTCGCTATAAACCACAGAAACCCAACTTCCGTTCAGTAAATGGTCATAAGAGCTCTGCTCAACTGCACTGCATTGTTGCCACCTGGCATGGGGTCGAAGAGTTACAGTGCATACCGTTAAACTATGAATGCTTAACAGATTTGATTTTCAATTTGTTTGACTTGCACTCGTTCGAATATTTCAAGAGGTTAATTGTGTAAGTCAGCTGACAGCAGTCGGCAAATGCGCAACCCAATAACATTCCACCGCCCCACGCCCCACGCCCCAGCAGCCGTGTTGGGGATACCGTTAATGTTGCTGCAACCGAAACCGTTGCTTGCACTAACTATCCTCAATCAGTTTGTTATTGTTACACGATTGCATTCCGAATATTATTGTTGTTGCAATAGCTCTTCAAAACGTTTCCACCATTCCTCCCCAACCCCTTGGGGGGGTTTATTGTGTGTGCCCAAAAAGGGCCACTGGCGGTGCGACCTTGACGACTATTGCGGCCAATAAAGTTTAAGTGTTGTAAAACGTAACCGTGTTGGCAGCCACAACAAATGCGGCTTATAATGAATGTAAGCCACGCAAAATTCCGTTTAAAGCTGCACCAGCACCAGCAACAACATCAGTAACAGTGACAACAATAGCAACAACAACCACAGTGAATATACAAAAGATATCTTTTGCTGTTGTCTCTCTCTCTCTCTCTCTTTCTCGCTCCCTCTCCCTCTCTCTATTTTTGTCTTTCAAATCGTGGTTCCATTCGTTTTTATTACAATATCTACGGGCTCTGATGTAATAGCTACCAAATTGTTTGTTGTTGCTGCTTTTTCGTATAATTGGTAAATTTACAAATCTACATACGATATATATATATATATATTTTTTTTTTTTCTTTTTCTGTTGCTGTCTATATATCGGCCTAAACATAATTCATTTGCCTTGTCACTCGGTCAGCCGTTAAAACGACACAACAACAACAACAACAAGCAGCTGTTGTCACGTTGTTGTTGTTGTTGTTGGTATTTTTGCTGTTGTCGCTAGTTGTTGGTTGTTGTTATCGTGCGGGTGTTGAAACGTGCAGCATTGCGTTGCTTGTCAGTCAGTCTATGTGATTGTCTGTCTGTCCACAGTTAACAGTTAAGCTCTTTGGCTCTTTGAATTACGGCTCCCCAATAAAATCGAAAAAAAAAATAAAAATATAAACAAGTAGTTCCCACCAGTTGAATCATACTATTTGGCTTATAAATAACTGACAACTCATGAGAAACTATACATTAATGCTGCGAGTCGTAATCTATTGTTGAATATACATCAGGAAGCGCCTTAGTCTGATAGAATGCAATTTTTGGCAACAAGAAATTATAATGATAAGTCAAGGAAGTTTTGAATAAATAGTTTTCGTTGCATGTCTCGTTTGGCGGAATAAAAATCTGTGAATATCAAAATCTGCCTTAGCTTCAAGCTAGAAAAAACAATAATAAATCGAATGGAATTCGACTACTACAAGTTTATAGCATAATTTAATTCAGATTTTTAGATCACTATTTTAAAACATTCACAAAGCATAATCGACAGCAAATAACACTCCAAAGAGCAAAAAAATTGAGAAACTGAAAGCGGCAACATAAAATATAAGTATTAGTTACGCATTCGTAGGGGTCAATGGCATTTGATGAAGGCAACAACATCAGAATCCGAATGTTGCAACATGACATTTAACAATCAGCTTTAACTTATTAACTAAATTTTTATAAAGCTGCCGCTTCACTGTGCCACTCGGTGCCACACTGTGCAACATTGTGCCATATCTTTCTATTTTGCCGCTTCGTTGCGCCCAAGTGAAAGGCCAAAGGCTTCTTCAGCTTTAGCTTTAGCAGCTTTGGCTATAGCAGCACTGGCTCTACTGCTGCCAAAACAGGTGCTTGCCTCAACAGCAATTTGGAACATTTTTGGCAACTGGAAGCTGTAACTGAAGTTGAAATTGAATCTGAAACTGAAACTGAAACTGGGGAGCTTAACGCACGCATTTCTTTTGCCGTTTTCGTTGTCGTTGTTGTTGTTGTTGTTGTGCGAAAAACAAAACATAAAAAAAAATGTAAAAAGTCGACAAAAAAAAGTTGCATGAAATTGGGTCAGCGGCAAACGAGTTTACACAGCTAAAACTGTGAGCCGTGGTATGAGGAGAGGTAGCGGCTGTGGGGAAAGGGGGCAACTACAAAATGTGGGAGGGGGTGATATGGGCTGGCCTGTGTGATGGCAGTTAGGTCGAGTAAACCAGTTGAGCATCTCTGCAAAAGCGTAGCTGCTTTTGTTACCGTTGTTGCTCTTGCCAAATGAGCTCTTTGCTTGTGTGTGATTGCTATGTGAGTGTGGGTGTGTGTATTGGCTATTGGCCTTACCATTTCCTGGGCTCAATATTTTGAAGACCAAAATATGTCAATGTATCTATATGGCTTTGTATCTATGTATCTTGTATCTGATGGATGCGCACTTGACACTTGACAAGTGACTCTAAAGTGCGCGCAATTAAAGTCATTTTGTGCGTTAATTTGGTGTCAAGCTCAGCGGGCCATGCGGCCAAAGTCAACATTGCTAACGACATGAGCATGAGCTCTAGGTAGTAGGTTGTTGGTTGTTGGTTGTCAGTTGTTGGTTGTCAGTTGTCGGTTGTCGGTTGTCGGATTGGTGGTGTCAGTCACCTTGACTGTGATCAGAAGCACACAATGCCACAGCAATCAGTTCAGGCTGCATTTGCAGCAAACAGCCCCAACAACAGCAACAAACATTCACAGCAACTTTATTTACTTGCAGCTACAACAGCAACCACAACAACTGTTGCCTTTTAGTTATTAAATAAACAGTTGAATGCGTAGCGGCAAATTTGTTGCTTTATAGTTATTTATTTAGCTGCAACAGCACCCAAGAAAATTGCAAAAAATGTTTAATTGTTGCTGCTGCGGCTGCGTGTCGGTTTTGCATTAGCTAATGTTAACGCTGCAACGCGTTTTCACGCGTTTGTGTCCTAAGTCTTTTGTTTTTGCAACGCAACTGAAGCCGATCGAAAAGTTCAACTAGCAGCAGAGAACGCTGGGAGTTGCCAGAAGCCTAAGGGGATAAAAATAAATAGAAATATAGTTGCACGTTCTTGGTAGCTTTTGGGCTTACTGTCGAAATTAACAAGCAGCTTAACTTGTTGCCAAAACGAGTATTTTAACGCGTTCACTGTTGGAAGCCGTAGCAACTATTAATACTAGCAGTAACAGAAAGATATTTGAAGAATAATTAGATATGTAGTCTTGCCACCTAGCCATAATTTACTGGTGCTGCCACCTAATATTATTTATATTCTCTTGGCGTTGCCACACTTGTTCAATATTTGAATATTTTGTTAACAGAAGGTTTTAACTTGCAGTCAACTGCACATGCGTAGTATCGTTGCAGCCGATATACTCCATAGAGTAAATGGTAGGGTATTGCTGCCTGCCCAAAGTTGCGAAAAGAGTTGTTGCTGTTGTAGCCTACTTATCTACGAAAGCGTCAATGTTTTTCTTGCTTTTCCTTTTACTCATGTATGCCATATACTATCTTTTTAAATGTATTTCACAGACATGTGTGTGCACAATTGCCGCTGCGTTGTTGTTGTTGTTGTTGTTGTTGCTGTTGTCGTGGGCGATTGCAAAATGTTGCCGCTTGCAGTTGCTGCTGCCGCTGTTGCTGTTGCTGTCATAGTTGTTGTTGCACTTGAGTGCCTTTTCCATTTGCCCAAATCTCAGATAGCAGTATGTGTGTCTATTTTGTGAAGGGTACTCCCTGCTCAATAGTTGCCTTTTCCCTATATCAGCAACAATGTCAATAAGTCCGACAACAGTTGTTGCTGCTGGTCGCTGTTTGCTATTGCAGCTGTGCTGCACCTGCACCTGTTGCGGTTGCTGTTGCTGTTTCTGTCTCAGTGCAGCGGAAATAATCAGCTTGACCTATGGTCAGTGTTTCACTTCAACTGCAATTCCTTTCACACACAAACACACACACAGACACCAGTTTACCGTTAAAACGTTGCTTACTTGAAATTCTGCGCGCACAAATCACACACGTTTGCCTCAGCGGGTTGCGGTGTCGCCTTAGGCGTATCCTGTGCTCATCCAAGCAAAACAATAATAAAAAAAAACAGCTATTTATTTTGATCGTATATCGATTATCGTTAATCGGTCTGTGCGGAGCACTGCGTCCGTGCGGTTGCGTTGCACGCTTTCAACTGAACGCAAAGTTTACCGCGAAATCCGTGCAAACGATCCAACCGCAGCAGCAGCAGCAGCAGCAGCATAAACGTCAGCGTCGGCAGCATCGGCAACTGTTTGGCAACAGCAGCAGCAACAACAATTGCTACGAAAACACCAACAGCAACAACAACAACAACAACAAGAGCAACAGCAACAACAACAACAAGAGCAACAGCAACAACAAAAATGACAGCAACTAAAGCTAAAGCAAAAGCAAATGGTTAGCAAGCGAGCAGCTGTTGCATATTATTGGCACATCGACATCAAACTTGTTGCAGATCAAACATGTTTGATGCGCTGATAAGACAGACAAGCAACACTGATCACTTATGCAGTAAAAATGATGACGGCAATGAAATAGAGCACGTTAAGTCGATTAACTCTAGATTAAATCGAAATGAATTGACAGATATTCTGTCTTATGGCATATGAAATCTCAGTTTAATGAAATAGTGATGCTTACAATAAGAAAATGATTAAGAGTTTATTGTGTGAATAGTATTTTTCATAATCCTCATAATTATGATGATGGTGCAGATAATTGAGAAAGTTTAATAGGAAATTGAATAGACTCTTCTTCTGGTAAGAAAATTATGATAACGATAAAGGTAATTGTCAGGTTCACGGTAATTGTCAGGTTAACTTGCCAAGACAATCTTAACTCATTCTCAAAACTATTTCGTTGGATCTTTGGTAATAATGGGAGTAACTGCACCCTTTAGAATTTTAAAACAAGTCGAGTTAGCTCGACTTCGATAGAGTTTTATTGCCCAAATTGCATAATCAAACGCAAGCAGGACAACAAGTCTCATTTATTATGTCAGTACAGGCACTGAAGTGTAAACAAAACTAAGTCAGTGCATATACAGACATGGGTTTATTGACAAGCCCGAACTGAAATCACCGTCTTGCGACAAACGTTTACACATACGTCCATACATATGTACATACGTACACGAAATAATAGCGGGGATCTGCAAAATACACACAACATAATTACGTTAGCGTCGATTATCATGTCATCCCTTTCTCACACATCGACTATAATTTATATACTTACATATAATATGTTTTCTCATATTATGTATTAATTAGAAAAATGTCCCTTTCGTGTGGCTTTTATTTCCATCGGAAATCGATATGTATCGATATTCGAAAAACGTATGCAGTTATCGATCTAATGAAGCAAACTTGTTCTGCCTATCGGACGGAAATGGCTTTACCGACTCAGCTGTTGATCCTGATCCTGTTCAATAATATTTATATTCATTTTGGGGCCGGATTGGCTTCCGTCTCCCTGTTACACAAAATTGCACCATTATAATCCTGTTATTCATTTTCAATGCGTTGAGGGTATAAAAATGCATTTAGTTCGAAAATGATAAAAATATCCTCGTTAAGGTGAGACGAAGAGCAATTGTATATATATTCCATATCAATAATAAAAAAAATGGGTCGTCTTAATAAAAAGAATAGAGAAACATACCCCGGAAAGGTTAAATTTTCAACGAAGGAATAAATTGAAAAATAATCTGAACTAATCTTTTTCTCAATTTATTTAATGTGAATTATAAGAAGTTCACAAAAGTTAAAACGCCAAAATTTTAAATTATAATTAAAGTTACAAATTAAATTAAATTAAATTAACAGTAATTAAAATGAAAAATAAAATAATTAAATAAAGTTTATAATAAAGTCTAATCTGCGGCTATTCAAATTAAAAATGGCTCAATGTGTTCTGCAAGAGCTATGAAAAGAGTTGCGATCAATCATTAACAATAACATGGTTAGTGTTGTCCTCAAAAATTGTGGTTAACACACTTGCTGCTGCTGCCACTTATTGTTGCTGGTTGTGGTTGCTACTTGCCGCTTGCTGCTTGCGTGACCGCATTCCACGAATTACATACGCATTCCCCAGCAGCTGATGAAAATGCGAAGAAAAACAAAAAAGAAATGGGAAATAAAGTTATTAACTTATTAAGATTTGGCACACCAACGATTTTTGTGTGTGCGTCAATTTGTGGTGCCATGCGGCAACTGTCCACAAAATGTGGCACCCATTTGCTCCATTTGCTATTTATTTTTGTTTTATCAAATACCCCGCATGTGACAATTTATATAACCTTTAGTAAGAAAAAAAAACTGAAGTGAAGAGAAGAAAAAAACTGAAACTAAAACAACTAAAGATTTAGTGGCAAATGTCGAAATATTTTTGCAATGTTTTGTTGCTGCTTTTGTTGTTGTTGGGTGTTAATGTGCAATTAGCGCGCGTTTTTGGATGCGGATAGGCAAATGGACCTGGCGACTTCAAGCCCCAAAATTGCCAAAATTCATTTCGTTGATGGTGCAAAAATGAAATGCGACCGCCCTCAAAACATGTCAAAAGCCCAACAGGTAAACGTACACTGATAGCGAGAGTGGTCGACTAGCAGATATCCTCGGCTGCCCTTTGCTTAATTAACTGTTATACTGTATATATATTATTTAACAATAATTAAGTAAATAAATGGCTGAAATAAAATGTATTCGTTCGCTTAAAAAAAATCGAAATTCAGATAGTTCGGTTGAGTAAAGCTCTCAATCTATCATATATAATTTGTTTTTTTTTTTCATAACATATAATTTTTTAGTCATTCATTACAGGGTATAGAACATTTACAAGGCTTTCATTAAAGATATTGTTCAAAGCTTATCAGTAGTATATTTATTGATTTTTTGCAATGTAGTTGTCTCGCATTCACACTAAAAACACACAATCCAATAAAACCCTTTTTCGTCCAGACATACCTAGAGGGTATGCCAAAAAAAAAAAAACTCCAAAATCGGCATAAAAATTACTTTCGCTTTGAGCATCAGGAAGCGAATAAACCATGAGCTCATAGCTTCAAGTGGCTGGTTACTCGGAGCTGCTCCGCTATAGCTGCCGCCGCATCCAATTAATGGCCAGTTAAAGACTTTGCTCCGACTAAGGGCAGGTGCCAGCAACAATTTCCAAAGAGACAGCTGCTGCTGCCTGTGCTGCTGTTGCCTACGTGAGCCCAATCAAGTGGAAGACCTGACACCTTCCAGCAGACACCATGTTTATGACGCAAGCATTTCCATCGAACTGCTCAAATTTGCTTTGGATTTTATTATGTATTTTTTTCTTTTGACAATGCTGCCAAGCGTTTCCCAGATTCCAACCCACCGCCCCCCACACACACACATTCATCTGAATCGCAAACAAAATTACATGTCTCCAGATTTGGTTGAGTTCGCTTTGGGTTCGGTTTGGGGTTCGGATTGGCTTCGGTTCGTTTTATTCGGATTCGGGCGGCATAATTGACCAAAATTAAGCAGACATTATTCAATTTAGTGCTGTATCTGAAGACAGCTGCTTTTGCCGGCTTTTGATATTATTGTTGCTACCTATCGTTTATATATATATATATATATATATACATATTTTTTTTTATATTTATTTTGTTGTTGTTTATATGTTTTGTTGCGTGTGTTTCTTGCTTTGTTTTGATACTCGCTGCATCGTCGAATGTGTTCGACATCACGTCGACACATAAACCCGACTACGGCATTTATGGGATAGTCATGGAGCGGAATTTCAGATGGAGTATTTGCCAATGCATACCACAGCCAAAACTCGAGTACCCATTGCTATGATTGATTCGCTCGATTCGATTTAGGCGCCTTTTCGATTGGAGGCTCACTTTCAACTCGACTTGATGTTTGATTGCCCTAAGTAAATGATCTTCGTCATCGCGACAACTGTCGTCATTTCACAAAACCGCATACCAAATATATGCAAACAAAATCAAAATGTTAGCATTGTAAGTTTAAAGATATCGAGCTAGCACCCTCTGTGGAAATTCGCTTGAAACTAAAGCCGTTATTCATTTGCTTAATAATTAGCTTGAATTTGATTTATTTAAGCTTTGATCTATAAAGATTTCGAATGTATACATTTTATACTCCATAACCTTGATGATATTGGCATCTCGATTTTTTCTTCAAATAAAATCTAAATTGGCTTTTATATTAGTTTTAGGAATGATTTCGAGAGATAAGGGTCTTTGGACATTGGACTCGTTCGCATTCGTATGGAATTAGCTTTTACTAATTTAGTCATAACAGCTCGCAACATTTGCAGCAACTGTTAAAATGGATGCTGTAATATGTCTCTAAAATATTTTCTGCAAACTATGAATTAGCTACAAGATGCTCCTCTAAAGAAAACAAATTCACGTCACGCCCAACAGCAACAGCAACTGGACAGGCAACATCTACAGTAACAACAACAACAGTAACTGCATAAAGTGTAAACAACAACAATCATAAAATGTGCCAATTGCTGGTTGTGGTTTGTTCCCAGGTTGTGTGTTGCATTGCTTTTGCCTTTCGGCTGCCACTCAGCCGATTAATGACCCAAATTTGTAGTCGCAACGCACTGACCACAGACACTTTGAGCACCACTTCGTGGTGTTGTGTCTTCATCGTCATCATCATCATTATTATGATCATGATCTTCTTCATTATGATCAGCTCTGGCCATCATCATCGTTGTCGTCGTTGTCGTTGTCTTTCACATAACACTTTCCATTATTTTGGACTCACGTACGCCGCCTCGTTTCGCTAAGTTGCCCCCGCCCCTGCAACACCCCCACCACCGCCCTTGTTACCCATATAAATAGCGACTATGACTTGGCGTTTCTTTTAAATCAAATCAAATATTTACTTAAGGTCTTGGGCGGCTATCTAAAGGGCCTTATGTAAGAAACGCCTTGGGTGGTTTATGACCACTTCGAAGCTCATCACTTTTGCACCTTTATGACTCGATTCCTATTACCCTGTAGCTGTAGCAATTCTAATATTTGTTAGGGTATCTACCAGTTTGAGTACTCTTCCATTTTTTAATGGCAGCGCGCAAATTGCAAATTGTTAATTGGGAAATGTGGCTGCCAGGCAAATAATAAAAAAAAAACAAAATCAAGCGTTGCGACTTGTAATTTAAATGGTCAACCAATTGGGCCATGTCGCCGCAGTGCGTATTGATTAAGCGCATTAGCTGCACGCTGCTAACTGGGCTAAATGAGTGAGTTAACTTGCTTAACTACCTGGTTTTAACTGTTGTCTGGGCTGTTCCCCAGCTAACACCTACGAAATAAAACGTGAGCGCTGCCAGAAATGCCGCCAATGCGTAACTTTTAGTGTATAACCTTGGCACACTTGAGCACCTGTAAAATGCAGACAGACAAAGGGGGGAGTTAG
The DNA here is from genome assembly GCF_018153295.1 of Drosophila grimshawi. Classification (NCBI taxonomy): domain Eukaryota; kingdom Metazoa; phylum Arthropoda; class Insecta; order Diptera; family Drosophilidae; genus Drosophila; species Drosophila grimshawi. The sequence continues at coordinate 17,770,784 of NW_025063692.1, read as the reverse complement.
AGAGAGAGGGGCCGAGGGAAAGACGGCGTGAGTGAGTAGTCGTAGCGGTTGCATTCAGGAAATGCTTAATAACCACGCCCCAGCGGGCGCGCTCTTAGTCACGGAAATTATGTTATGCTTCCATTTGATTGGCAGTAAAGTTTTTGGTAATTTGACATTTGGTCAGGCTTATAATTTTGACGTCTAAAGGCGGAAGTCGAAGTAACACCCAAATGGCTAACATCACGTATACGTGACAGCTCAAAGCATTTCCATTTCACAATTTTGCTGCGGTGCGTGTCTGTACTAAGTGCAAAAATGCGGCAGGGTTGGTGCATTCGCTACGCATGCAATATTAAAAATGTTACAATCGAATGGAAACGTCGTTATTCGTTTAGCAATTAAAAATAATCGATTATACCTGCTTAAGTAACTAGTTGTGTAAATATCCAAAAAGTTATGCAAATTTGTCGATATGGCTTCTTCCACTGTGGTGTATTTCTGTGCTAAGCCAACCCAAATCGAACTCTTTGCATACTTACAGGCGGCAATTATAAAATGAATTTTAAGAAATCCAAACCAATTGGTGAACGTTGATTTTAATTGGTAGTATTATGAATATAAATATTACAATATAAATTGGCAACTAAGTAAATAATATATAAATATTATTAAATACTATTCAAATAAATAAAATCAGAGATTAAATAATACAAAAAATACTAATAAAAATAAAAAAAGAAAAACATTTCACAAATCACCATTCATATGCTACTGCGGTGGATGTATGTGCTTAGCAAACACGAGTTTCTATTTTTGTGCTGATAGTTGAGTTGAGATAAGCATGAAAATAATTATTGAATTTCAATGGTTTATTCATTTAGCAACTAAAAATAAATTAAATTAAAAAAAAAATACATTTAATAATATCAAATAGTAATAAATAAAAAATAATTTTATAAATATTCAACACGCAAATTAAACAAAATAATCAAAGTTATAACTGTAAATGTAAAATTAGTCAATATTAAATAATAAGGTAAAAAAAAAAAAAACAAATATAAAATATGTATAACAGTTACACACATATTTGACTAGTTGTTGAAATTTAACAATAGACATACATTTAAAATAATATAGCTAGCCTGCGGTAGCAGGAACACCAGCAGAAAGTTTGGCTGCTGCCGCTCTGCGTGCGCCCCAATCCTCCTTAATCATATCGGATGCCTTCTCACCAATGGCGATAACTGGCGCATTCGGATTGCCATTGACAATGGTGGGCATAATGCTGGCGTCCACAACACGTAAACCGGAGACGCCATAAACACGCAGCCTGGGATCCACAACGGCGGTCACATCCCAACTGGGACCCATGCGGCAGGTGCCCGCCGGATGATAAATGGTGAAGGTGAACTGTTTAATGCAGCACGCCCAATAAGCATCTGACTGGAATGCCAGATGCCTGCAACCGGGCAACGGTATATTATGCAGTCGTGAACCAAAGCGCTGAAATGCCTGCGTGCTGGACACGTTCACTGCCAGCTTGATGCCCTCGACGAGCACATCGATGTCCTGCTGGTGTGCAAAGTAGTTCGGTATTAGCTTGGGCGGTTGCTGTGGATTCCGCGAATTCAAACGCACCCAGCCGCTGCTCTTAGGCCGCAACAGCAGCGGCAGTATAGACCATGTTTCGCTGTGCTGCAGTGGCTTATAGACTGTATTGTAGAAACCATCTCTTAGATTCAGTATCTTGCGTATCTGTTCACCGCCATCCGAATTGATTGAACTGGGCAGAAAATGGAATTGCACATCCGGCCAGTCGACAGCGGGATCCTGAAATTTCGTATTCAAAAAGGCGACACCCTCAACTCCCGAGAATGTCATCGGACCACGTTCACGCAATATATACTCCATGGAAACGGGTATAGTTTGAAAGCGATTACGCGTCACTGTCAGCGGTGCATCCACGACAAATGTGAGTCCGCCTAGACCCACGTGATCCTGCATATTATTGCCCACGGGCAAATCGGAGACAACTTGTATATTATGCTCCTGCAGATGATCCGCCGGTCCAATGCCACTCAGCATTAGTAATTTTGGTGAATTGAGTGCTCCGGCACTGAGTATAACCTCACGGCGCACAAATACCAACTGTTTGCGTCCACCCTTCATATACTCGACGCCCACGGTGCGCTTCTGTTTGTCGAGCAGCAGTCGTGTCGCCTCTGCATGCAGCACCACATCTAGATTCTTGCGCAGACGGACCGGTCGAATGAAGGCTTTGCCTGTACTGCAGCGGGCCCCGCGCCTTATGGTACTTTGGGTGAGCATAAAGCCCGTCTGCTTGGCGCCATTGATATCCCGATTCTCGTAGCCCATCTCCATGCCCGCCTGCAGGAACGCAATGGAGAGCGGTGTGCGCCACGGCGCCTCCTGCACCGTCAAATAGCCGCCAGTTTCATGATAGGGCGTCGTTGCCAAATACGGATTGCGCACATCCTCCGATTTGAGAAAGTATTTCAGCATATGCTTGTACTCCCAGCCCGGATTGCCCAGCGATGCCCAGTGATCGTAATCGTTCTTCGAGCCACGCACATAGACCATCGCATTTAGAACGGAACTACCGCCCAGGACCTTGCCACGCGGCCAGAAGCAGCGATCGCCCTTCATCGCCTGGCAGTACTGACGCGTCGATGATGGTGACGTCTGGTATTTCCAGTCCAGTTCGGTCAACTGAAGATAGCCAGCTAGTGCGGGCACATCCGAGATCTCTGTCTCATCGCCGCCCGCCTCCAGCAGCAACACCGTCCAGTTGCGCACCTCGCTCAAGCGATTAGCCACCACAGCGCCAGCGGATCCGCCACCAATCACCACAAAGTCATACTGGCGACGTATCTGAAAATTATGTACAAATTATTACATTGCTGTTGGAGAACAGTCATAAAAAATCAAAATTCATTTAGTCCGTAAGTAAGTCTATATATGTAGTCTTCTGCCTGGTACTTTTTTTCAAGAAATTTTCCAAGAGAAGAGACAAAGATTTATAGATAACGAAGTTCCCAGCGGAACTACTAAAAAAGTATACTCGACTTACGACTGATGGTTCCTGGACCTTGTTCTCGGGATCGACACTTTGATAACGATAGTAGTTCATGCCGATCGCCAGTAACGGGATCATGCCAAGCAAAGACGTCATTGTGCCAAACGCCATGATTCAGTAATTGTCAAATCCAAGGATCCTCCTGGCAAGTTCGGCCCGCAACGCTACCGTTACAAGCAGCCGCCGAGCTGCTTGAGCTGCCACCAACAGTTGCCCGTTTGGGAGGATTCTTATAGCCAACGCTGGCACTGGCTGGCGCACTGGCGGACAACGTTGAGGTGGTTGAATCACCGCTGCCACCACCAAGTATCTTGGGCGTGTAGTTGCGAATGCCGCCCGGACGTGCTGACTTGAAGTGGGCGCGTGCACGCTCGTCCTCCTCCAAGATATCCAGATAAGACTTGATATACAGATGGTGGCTCAGATAGTGCTTTTGCTTGTCCTGCTGCAATCGGCTTGACTTGCTCGACACCAGCGAACTGGGACAGCCGCTGCTCGAGCTGGCCGAACTGCTGCTGACCGCCGACAGTGATGACAACGAGGAGCAGTGGCACGATGAGTTGTAAATGCCACTATCCGAACTCTGCGAGCTGCTGCGCAGCAAATTTTTGCCGTTTAGCTTGGCGTAATGCGAATCACTGTCTGACACAGGTAGACTGTTGCGATGATGCTGCACCGACACGTTGCTGGCCAGGATCTTGGTCCGTTCGTACGTCTGCTTGGATAGATTGTATTTGTGGCGCAGCCGATAGTTGGCCTCGTAGTCGTCCTGGGTGCTCTGCGAGCTGCAGCTGCTCGACAGTTGGCTGGCGGGCGTGTAAATGGGATCCTTGTAGCTCCTGCGTAGCGGCTGACCACGTTTCGGATTCAGGTTGTGGCTGTGGCTGTGATTGTGGTTGAGGTTTAGGTTGTGGTTATGGTTGTGGTTATGGTTGTGGTGTTGCTGCTGCTGTTGCGATATCTCTTGGCCCATATTTCAATTGCAATATGGACAGAACTGAATTAAAACGAAAACAAAAGCAAAGTTAGTTGATTGTTTAAAGTAATCCAGTGCGAAAATAATTCAGAGCCGGCAAATCGCTCAAGCAGTTACACACAATTACAGCTAAGACAATCTACAGTAAATATATATGGATAGGCAGCTAATTGCCTTGGCGTTCCGCACCTGAGCAAAAGTGGGCTTTTATTGCAGAAGAGCAATTAGGCATTGGTTTTTTTATTTTTTATTTTGCTCATTGTCAGAGATTTCACAACTACAAACATTTGTGACTGTGGAAAGTGATTATGAGTCACTCGAGACAACAGTGAAATTAACAAATGAACAAATGCATAAATATTCGCATACTTAAAACAAGAGTCGGTTAAGGTGCAGAGTTTTTAACCCTAGCACAACTAGCAAAAATTCAGCTTGAAAAGTTTAAAACTATCAAAAGATATTCACTCTATTTTAATCCATGCAGCAAATCTGCACACATTTTCCATATCACAAAAACAGATGTTTTTTATTCTCTATATGTAAATCAGCAAATCATAAAATTAATTAACTTCAATGCGACCTATTATGAAATTTTCCATTGCTGTTTATTAAAATATACATAGTTCTCAGCTCAAAGTCGCACTGCATTTGTGAAAAGCGCACAAAAACTATTATTTTTCTGAAATAATTTCTAAATATAAAAAAAAATATATAAATTGGAAAAGGTCTATTTTTCTCCATTTTCGAAATTTATTTCTTAATAATGAATAGATTTATAACAAATATAAGCAAAGATTTGAAAGCTTTGCATTGAATTTAGATATTAAAGAGTATTTCCAGTGTTTCGGGGATTTTTAAGGACTAATTGCACGCTTGTTCAGTCAAAGTTATGACTAAAGTCTTAAATGAACGCTTGTTCAAAAATCTTTTTAGCTAATTGTGTAATTTTGAACGATTTTGCATAATTCATTGTATAGTTAAGATAATCGCTAGTTTTTAGTATATTCCTTCTCACAGTCACAATCACAATTGCAAACTTCTTATATCATAAATTTCTACGATGTCGTCTTATATTTCCGAGCTCTGTGAACTATTTAATTATTAACGGCTACTGTGCGGAAGTGATGACGTCGATTTTGCAATCATTGGCCAATTGTTTACGTTCATTTGCATAACCAGCAAACACGCATACGCAAAAGCACCAACACACACACATACGCTTGGTCGCAAACAAAAGACTTAGCCAACGAACTTGTTTACATTTTTTCGCAAGCATCACGAAAAGAAAACAGAAGAGAAAAAAAAAAACTAACCGAATTGAAATGAAAGAAAATAAAACGTTATCAAATCACAGATTGAACATCAAGCTCGAACGATGTCAAAACAGCATCTCATTATAGACATGCGCGATTGCACGTGTCACCCGTCTGCCATCCCCTGGCGTCCGTGTTGCCATCGTCTGCGCTAACTGTTTTGGTTTTGGTAATCTGGCTAATATGCTGCGATTATGCGATGCGGTTGAAGTTTTTCAAGTTCAATGCCGCCAATGGCGGAAAAGCACAACTTTGCATCGCGTCGCAATCTTCAACTTTTCTCGTTTTTCACTTCTTGTTGTTTCTGTTTATTTGTTAGTTGTCTGTCTGTAGTTCAGTTACTGTAAAATGCAATTTCGTTATTTGGTTTGGTTTGAATGTCATTTGCCGAACCGCCCAGCTCTGCTCCGTCTGCCGTTTGAGTGTCAGCTTTAATTGCTCACAATGTCCGCTTGACCAGCTGCTGTGGTTTTTCCAGTCTATGCAACAACATGTTGTCGTGGGCAATTTAAACAGTGAAAACAATTCGCACACACACACACACACACACTAGTGGGAGGGGCAGGTAGGTGATAGAGGGGGTGGGGTGCGGTTTATTAAACTACAGCTGTCACTATAGTTGAAGTTGGTCTGAACCACTTTTTTCTTTATTTCTTATAGTTTCCTAATCCTTTGGCAAGCAAATGCTTTGTTTGTCTGAATTTTATTTTTATTTTTTATTGGTTTTTTCTTGGTCACAAACACTAAAAAAAAAATGTTGATTGCACTTTAATTACCCGCAATACAAATAATAAATAATTTTATGTTTGATTTTTATTTCTGTTTGGTCAACAGTCTGTTGAAGTTTCTCGAATGCAGCCGCTTTGCGATTTGGTAGATTGCGCGGTTGGCTTGTAACTGAACCATCAACCAAATACGAAAATCTACCCACAAACTATCAAACCAAAAAACAACCGTTAAAAAGCGAACGCAAGCCAAAAAAAAAAAACAACAAAATCAAAAAATAAGGCAAATACAAAAATCTTCATAGAAAACATGAAACCAAACAGTAACCGTTAAAAGACGCGCGTCTACAGTGCAACATGTTAATTTATGCAACGCCCTTGGGACAGACCTCATTTGTGATTTGGGCCAGCGCCGGCATCATCTTCAGCTTGGGCTCTCTGTGTGACTGCCAGCCAACTTTAGCCATCCTCATGTGATGCAATCGCTTTTTTTTCTTTGGCTTATTTTCGGGCTTTTCGCATTCATTGTTGAAACGAGCGATGCTTTACATCATATATATATATATTTATAAATGTGTGTGTGTGTGTGTGGATCCAAAGAGTTCCCTTATTCATCTCCTCTAGCCAACTACGGCTATATGGCTATAGCTCCAATTCCCTGACGAGTTGCTGTCGATTGTTTGAGCCTAGGTTATTGTGGCATTGTTTTTGTTATGGATGCTGTTGTTGTGGTTGTTGTTGTTGTTGTGGTGGTTGTTGTTGTTGCTGTTGCTTTCTTATGCAATTTACACAATTGTTAGAAACGCTGATCGCATCGAGTTATAGAGTTGGTTCGGTGTGTCAATTATGATTTGACAGCTTTTAATTATGACTGGGTTTACTTTACAGCTTATTATTCATGACATTTGCTGGCCATATTCGGCAAGCACACACACACATACACAATGAGTATCGTTTGTTTGCGTTTGGGTTCGCTCTTTAGTGGGTCACTCAGCGTTGCCATAAAGCCAGCTAACATCTAACATCCAACTGCAAGTCTTGACACTTTCTCACCTGAGTCACGCTCGTTGCGCCCGCCGTATCGCAAAACAAAAACGCTCGGCTAATTAGCTAGGCTAAGCGGCAGTTGTTGGCCAGCTTGGTTTATTAGTTGGCTACCGGCGTCAAGTCCCATTCACATTTCCGGCGCCAGTTGTTAAGCAGCAGAATGTCTGTTGATAGCTATAGCGTGTGCAGACTACATGCTATCGATAACATATTTGATACCATCTCTTCTTCGCCAGAGAGGTAGCCGTCACAAGCCTTAAGCAACAGCTGAATAAACTTCGGCTTAAATAACCCAAGTTGGATGCCATCGATAATATCAACTTTTGATTTTCTACAACACTAGATATTGATGGTTAATATAAGAAATCTAACTGATTTTTGTTGTTGATATCAATTTAGCGATGGACTCAAAGAACATGTTATCGATAACATCAAGTTTATATTCCATTGTGTAATATGGGCTGCAGATAAAGTTGTTGATTATTTGCCAAAAAACACACACAACAAATAAAAAATATATCTGAATTCTGCTATTATTATTAACCTGACAATACTAAACAAAGTTAGCTTTAGAAGCAAAGTTGATGTTATCGAAACCATCAAATTTATACCCCTTATTTCTGCGTTTATATATATTCGTACCATGAAATATTATCTTGATATTATCGATAATATGTACTATAGACATATATGAACACAGCAATATCTGATCTAGATTCTGTTGACCATATTCTAAATCACTCAGCAAATATACGTTTTTGCTGCTGTATTTCCATTTTAGCGATAGGATATGCTTTATGCTCTTTTCCTGCAGTTTCCGGCCAGCAGGCAAGCAGCCCAGCCACCTACTAATCGGTAACATTAAGTCCATAACTAGTGTGTTGTCTTTAGCATTTTCCCCTGTTGTCCACATTAGCTGATCTTGGACTGACTTGGAAATTGACGTGTGTGACGAGTTGTAGACGCATTTTCTTTTGTCAGTCGACATACATACATATGTGTATATGTGTGTTTATATACGTCGATGTACGTATGTATATCCGTCAAGTTGGCTCTGAACTTGATTTTAGTATGCCCATTCCAATCAATCAAATGGCGCCCGATCAGGGTTTCTGTCGCTATCTTTGCGGCTATCCAGCAAAGTGCCAGTTTATTGGCGCTTACTTTCCTTTGGTCAGGTTTTCCGCCTAATCGCTTTAGGCAGCAGTAGCAGGCAGCTGCCGCATGGATCCGCTGTTTATAGCATCGACGTGCACAAATTGATAATAATTTGTGAGCTCTGGCAGGTGTGAGGCGGCCATGCCGAAAAACGTAGAAAGTGTAAACGTGCTCCAAAAGGGTAAGTGATCGTGTGTGTTTCTGTGTGTGTGTGTGTGTGTGTGTGTGTGTGGGGCGTGTTGGCCTGGTGATAAACCAAAAGAGCAAACACACAATTACATAAGAACTTGCAGGCGCATTGCAATGTGCCATCGAAATTTGTATGGGAACTTAAATTGAACGATTACATAAGCGAATTGCAAGCGTTGCGCGCTTTCCAAAAAGTGAAAATTGGGACAAGTAAATCAAGAGCTAGACCTCTATCTGTGTGTGTGTGTGTTGGTTGTATTTTCTTAGTACAAGACATTTTGTCAACTTGCCTCCGCTTGTTGTCGCTGTTTTTGTTGTTGTACTGCAATTGCCGTTGCAGTTGCAGTTGCAGTTGTTGCTGCTGCAGCTGTCCGTTTGCTGCGAGCGTTGCCTCGTGTGCAGTTTACCTTACCACAAACGCAACCGCTAGCCACTTTCCTTTGTTTCACACATTTTGTAAATATTACTCTACACTTCGTTTTCTTTGCTTGCAATGTTTCATAAAACCAAAATATATATATATATATATATATATATCACAAAAAAAAAAAAATATAAAGGTTTTGCTCGCTTGGGTTTTTTCTTTAACATGCGGTAATTTTCCTTTTCTTGTTGTATATGTGTATAGTGATTATTATATCCAAAGTAATTTGTTTTTTATATAATTGTTGCACTCGTCACGACGTTGGCGACGTTGGCAGCGGGTGCTGACTGTACGATACGCACGCCACGGGCTTCTCTTGTTCAATGAGCAAATCGCATGAGCGCAGTCGCCACTCAAGCCCCAAAAAGCTCTCCACGCGTCGCAAAAGGCCCAAGTCCAAATCCAAGTCACGCCAAAAAAAAAAAAAAAAAACAAAAGAGATAACAAGAAGAAGAAAAATAAAAATAAGCAACAACAACAACAGCAACAGCAGTAGAAAAAAAGCTGCCTTATGACCATTGCGGCTGCACTTTCGTTTTCATTCGTCTTCGCCTTTTCTGCTTCGGCCTCCCCTCGCTTGCTACGCCTTCCTCTATAAGCTGGTTTTTTCTTCTTCTTCCGTTGCTGCTCTTATTTTTGTTTTCGACAGCCAAAGAAAGCTTTCGCTGAAAGCTTTCTTGTAGCTCTGGTGGCTTGACACTGATCGTGAACGATTTACAAGTTTGCACCATCCATCTTATTATCGATTTTGTGTTTGCGACTTAAGATCACTTGATGATTTTGTTACACATTGCAGACAATGTACACACTCTTTTCTCTCTGTGTGTGTGTGTGTGTGTTTTTTTTTACCTATGCCTTGTTAATCACGGCGGAAACACGGATGCTTTTGCACAGATACATGTGCATTGATTAAGGTTTTTTCGACTACTTTGTTACTTTATTCTACTATATGATAATTCAATATTAATGATCATAATGTAGACACTTAAAGAATTTTATAGTGCCACTAATTGCAACAATAACAACAACCATGTTAAGCCATTTGTGAAGCTATAAGAAAAAGCAAGTTGAAAAACTGATTTAATAAATGATAATCTTACCACTTAACGCTCACTTACAGAATTAACTAATTACTTGTTATCTGTACATCAAGTCTACATTTTTTCCCCACGCTCCGTTTTGAGGCAGAAAAAGCTCCATTTTTAACTGTGGGCTCCACTTTTATGGAGGGTGCAATGTCTTCTTTCTGTTAAACGTTGAACGACCCCAAGAAGAAACCCACACGATACTTGTGCATGGTAAATCCACTTTGTACCGCTATAAACATTTACTACTCTATCTGTCAACTCCGCATCTGGCATCTTTATTCATTCAATCATTAAGTCATTCAAGTGGCTTGAAACGTTTTTTATTTGGCTTTTGTGTTTTGTGAACTCGACACGCAAATTCGCAAATATCGTGGACTGGATTGTATGGGTTGTGGTGGGGTGTGGTGGGGTGGGTTTGTGGGTTGCACCTTCACACAGAGGGCTTTTGCAGAGCAACGACACAAAATACACAAGACACACTCACACACACACACACGCACACTTAATAAATTAGCCAGTTAAGTGAAGTCAAATAAATTTTCTACGCATGGCATTCACATATTACTTATCTCTTGGCCGCTTCCGACAATTCCCGTTCGGCTGGAGTTTGCCACAGGCCACTGTGAAATGGTATCGAAACAGCTGCTTCAGGTTGACATTGAAGCCACATTGGGTTTTTTGTTTTTGGTGTTAGCAACTTTCTTTTGGCTGCATTTTGGGCGGTCATTGCGCTGGCCAAAAACTCAGCGAGGCAAACAGTTAGGGTTTGTATACATATTTATGCGTTGCACTTGAGAGCGTTTCTAGCAACTGTAAATCACCTCGCCGCCCTCTCGGCTCCCCACCCCATATCAGCTACACCTTGCAGCAGCTTGCAATTGAATTTATGGTCGTTTTCCGCGACCCAAGCCACAGATCCGACTTAACGCCGGAGTCGGCAATTGGACTCAGTGTAGCAATTATCATAAAATAAAATTGAATAAATAAATAATAATAATAATAAAAATAAATGAGTCAGAACGTCATTAGATTTCGACTGCGCAATACTCTGTTCATCGATTACAATAGCCCGATTTGCAGATATTTTATTTTACTGTTAGATGGAACTTTTAAGAGAACTTTTCCTATTGTCTTCTTTTTTTACACTCTTCTAATTATGACGTGAAGTTTGCAATATATTGAACTGGACATCACTGTCCACCTCAACTTGAAAGAAAATCTATTGAGTCTTGAAACACATTCATATTCATGTCGGAGATCGGACAACTGTATCACATAGCTGATATAGAAATAAGTTTTAAGTTATTGGATTGAGCGTATTCAAACATGTCATATCTACTGATTAAATATAACACCAAAAATTGAAGTTTGGAAACGCAAATGATTTTGCGCAATTTCGAGTATACCTGAATGAAATTTAAATGTTGGCGAGTGTATTTGATTATCAGTATCCATTCTGATTTTGTATACTTTTGAGATAGTGCTTTAACTTGAGAGTTACAATTATATAGGGATTTTTCAGATCTGGTATGTATGACAAAGTTGATGGTGCAAAACTTCCTTGCCTCGAAAATGGCCCAAACCTTATGTACCCATTGAATAGAGTATAGGATAAAACTCACTTGAGCTGTACAATTATAATTCAATTTGCTAAAAAAAAAAAATCATTGGTCAAGCCTGGACTAGACGATACCGCCTTTACGATAAATGCATTATTCAATACACATATTATTGTTTCGACTATATGCATCGTTAATTTTTTTTTATTTTTATATCTTTGTAACAGCCTAACGGGTCGGCCCCGTCTCTAAATTATCTCGGGCTAATAGCAATAATCTTTGAAAATGAAAATAGTCTTGTAATTGTAATTGCAATTGTAATCGTAATTGTTTTTGAATTCCATTTAACGGTTCCTTGGCGCTTCTAATTGCAAAACGCATTAAGCTGTCTTTATGTATTTAATGAATTTAATGTATTTTTTTTTTTTGTTAACGAATTTACACCCATTGTGTGTACAATGAGGAAAACTCTATGGATTACGATGTATTTTATGCCATATAGATTGCATAACATCTAAACTGGGAATTACTTCCAAATGCATTCGGAAGTGTGGCCCAGCAAGCAGTCTTTCTAGTTTCCGCTTTTGCACAATCAAAAGTAATATTTGCTCTTCCCAAAACGCTAGTTTAACCAAAAAGGTATAAGTCGGACCAAATGATTGAACCTCCTTAATTTAATATCCCAGTGGCAAAATGGTGGCAATGATCAATGCAAATAAATCGTTTTTTTTTTACGATTTGGCAACATTAACACATTTTATGTGTACCTTAATTTGGCTTCGTCTCACCTTTATTTTGCCATAAATTTGAACAAAGCGATTTGTCTTTATCGACTAGTTATATACATTAAAATGGGTATGAAGACAATAAATTGGGAATTAAAAATAATATTCCAAATAAAATATATTAATTTATAAGGATGGCGACATTGTTGCTTAATTAAAATCAGAAGTCTCTTAAAATATCTTGCATTCAATTTGTTTGTCACATTTCATTGTTGAAAGTCCATATTGTGAACTCATTCAGTTCATATATGTATCTATATATTTTTAAATAAGTACTGCTTATGTATGATGACAAAGACAAATCGAATGTGCAGTAGAATTTCATTAGCTGCTCAAGTGAATATATTGAGTTTTTTAAGGTATATAGAAACCAAAAAAATAAAATACTCCTACGTCAATAGTTAGCAATAAAACCATAACATCAGACTCTGACGCTGACGAAGATACACTAATATTTATGCAACAAAATTAAATGTCGATTATCCGCAAGAATCAGGATCAGATCCCCTTGGGATATATAATATTTAAAACATACATTTAATTGAGAGATTCCCCGCTTTGTTGTATAATAATAGAAATGTTCAAGTGTTTTAATAAAATTAAATTAAGCTTTACAAATTTGTATATTTTACCAAAGCTAAATGCAACTTTCAAATTTCTTCATTGCAGGTAAGGTTTAAAGCCGAGCTCAACTTTTCGAGTAGCAATGCCACTAAAAGCTCTAAATAAGTCTGCTCCAACGGTTCCAACTTCAAAGCTTAATACATGTGGTTTGAGAAATCGCTCAAAAGCGTAGGTTTGACAAGCACTGTTACAAAATCAAATTATACGCATGTATTATTAATTTTTTTGTATTTATTCGTTAAATTTCGTATCCAACTTACGGGCTAATTGAGGTACTCCAAGTGTACGCGACGATGATAAAAAACAAGTGGTATATGAGTATATATGTTATCAGACAAAATATTAAAAAAAAAACGTTATACATAAGTAATATACATATTATAAATATATGTAAGAAACAAAAAAACATATTACCATAAATGACTCGATATTTACAAAAAGCGCTTAACTGACTAAGGACAACGCACAGAAATAGGAGCAGCAAAGCGAACTTAAGCTTAATAAATTAAGTGTGCGATGTACAAGCATGCGTTGAGAATTAACTATCTAAAAACTACCCGACTAACGTGTATAATCCAATAACACAAGCTCAAAGTGGCGACTAAACTTACGATTCATCTGAGCAGAGAAACAACATAAACTATTAAGCATTGAGTAATTTATCGATAAAAGATTGATAAATATTAAAGAAACTCAAGGCCTTCATCACGACAAACTAAGCTTTGGGAAACTTTAATCGAGCTCAATTGCAGTGATTGACTATACCTATGATAGAATAAAAAACTTCTTTTGGTTGTTCAAATTTGCTGAGTAAAGCGTTTAGAATAGAGCAACTATTGGAAAAATAATGCAAATCTAAAGTTTTTATCGACTATGAAAGAAAAAAAGGGATAAAATATGCGTAGAAATATTAAAGCTTTTATAGATTGACTAAGTTAATGAAATCAAAAAAAATAAAATAAAAATATAAATTATAATTAAGTAAACTGTAAGCTTTAGGAAATCGATAAAAAGCAAATGTTTTAACTCGATTTACTAGAGCCTAATTGTATTGACTGAGTACAGTTGAGCTTAGTTAAAGTTCAAAGCGCTTGCTCCAAGATTTATCTAAAGTCGAAATGCCACTTTAAGCAATTATTATTGAGGGGCCAGTTTAATAGTTGACCCCTTTCCTCTCCCCTACCCGCTACGAGCTTGGTAATGGCCATTGATGCACTGTCTCTGCGAGCGTCTGATTGTTGGCACTCAGCGATCGTTTTGTGCGCCACTTGTGACCCGCCTGCGTCTGGGCGACGGGCGTGAGCCACAGCTCCTTGATGAGATCGGCCCCCTTCTCGGCGATCATGACGACGGGCGCGTGAATATTGCCATTAGTGATTGCCGGCATGATGCTCGCATCGATGACACGCAACCCGGGCACACCATACACCCTCAGCTGTGGATCGACCACGGCCCAGGGATCGCTGGGCGGACCCATTTTGGCCGTTCCGCTCATATGGTAAATGGTCATCGTGTACTGCCTAATGAAACAGTTCCAATAGTCGTCCGTAAACAGTTTCAGATGTTTGCAATTGGGCAGCGGTTTGCTCCAGAAGCGTGCACCAAAACGCTTCATTGCCTGCGTCTCACCAACGGCAACTGCCGCCTTGACGCCCTCGCGCAACACATTCACATCGTCCGGATGCGTGAGGTAGTTGTGGTAGAGCAACGGGTAGCGTAACGGGTTTTTCGATGCCAGCTTAATATAGCCGCGACTCTTGGGTCGGAGCATCATCGGGAAGACGCCAAAGACATCGCGATTGCTGACCTCGCTAAAGACCTCCTTGTAGAACTCATCGGTCAGACCGTGGGCAGTCTTCACCTGTGACCCGCCATCGGACATCACCGAGGCGGAGGTCATCATGAAGTTCATGTCAGGCCAATCGTCACTGGCATTCGCATATTTGGTATTGATAAATGCCACCGCCTCCAGTCCAATGCTGGACGTCAGTGGCCCATCCTCGGTAATTGCATAGCGCAGTGCCGTATTCACATTCACCATGCGCTTCATCACAATCGAAATGGGATAGTCAATGAGAAAGGCAATCCCACCCACGGCTATGTGATCCTGCAGATTTTGGCCGACGCCCGGCAGATGCTGCACCAGCGGTATGCCCACCCTACCGAGCTCCTCGCCATGCCCAATCCCTGATAGCATCATCAGATGCGGTGTGCCAATGGCACCGGCAGCCAATATCACCTCCCGCGTCGCATAGACATTCTGGAGCCGACCGTCCCGGATGAACTGCACCCCAGTGGCGCGTTTCGTCTTCGGATCTGTCAGCACTTTCGTCACGTGCGAGAAGAGCGCAATATGCAGATTGGAACGCAGTCTCGCCGGCCGTAAAAATGATTTAGCCGTGGAGCTGCGCGACCCACGTCGCATGTTGAACTGGTAGAAACCGAAGCCTGTTTGCTGTGCCCCATTCACGTCCACAATATCGTAGCCCATTTCCTCGCCGGCCTGCAGAAAGGCCGGTCCAATGGGAGTGTTGTACGGCGAATCCTGCACTGTCCAGAGGCCACCTTAAAAAGGAAACAAAATGTGATTGGATAAGTGATCCACAAGCTGGGAGTTAGGTGAAATTGCTTATATTGTGCAACAAGAAGCTTAAATCTCTTTTGACTTAAAGCTGAGCACAGTTATTTTATTATTAATTAATAAATTGCAAACAACATATTCAATTTGAGAGTTTCACAACAAAAAAAAAAAAGATTTTAAATTCTAGAATTAAGGAGTTTGCTGAGCTTTTGCTTACCTGTGCCGTGGTATCGTTTGTTGCGAGCTAGGTAGGGATTGCGCTGATCCTCCGACTTGCGGAAATAGGGCAATATCTCCTCGTAGGACCAGCCGGGATTGCCGAAATCTGCCCACTGATCAAAGTCACGCCGATTGCCGCGTATGTAAAGCATCGTGTTGAGCACGGAGCTGCCGCCGATGACCTTGCCACGTGTCCAGCAGCAGCGTTTATCCTTCATCGCCTGGCAGGCAGTCGACTGAGGCTGTGTGCTGAACCGATGACAGACACATTGAGTGAGAGAGAGAAAGATAGAAAGGGAGAAAGAGAGAGAGAGGGAAAGAAAGATGTGGTGAAAACGCAATCAATTAGGGAATGTGTTGGCAGTGCTTTCATCATTAATCAACAGGTAAACACAGTACGACAATAAAGTCGCATTAGCTGCAGGTAACCAAACCACGCCCACTCCAATATGTCAAAAGCCCCTCGGCAGCGGCAGTCGCTTTGAAGCGGCAGTCGCCATTGACCAAACCAATTGAGGCAAAACAAATACAAAAAATATATAATATTGAACAGAAGCCGGCAACAAAAACGCAAACGGTCAACAATTGTTGGCCACTGGGCAACTTTATTACAGTATCGTCAACAAACCACAACAACAATTGTTGCTGATGGCAATTTCATTAGGGGAAAAAAACCGCAATTGTTGCGACTTCGATTGAAAGTCAGCATTCAAGCTGTACATTATCTGCAACATTATTTGGCTTTTAGCACGATTGCCTGGTGGCACGAATGGCTTATGATTCAAAGTACTCGTTATGAGCATCTACAGATAGTTACACGCTACAAGGAATACCCTGCTTTGAAATATACTACAACTATAACTATAAGTACAGATCTAACTAACAAAATTTGTTTTTAGTTTAGAGGTCAAGCCAATCAATATATCAGATATCCATTCCATCAACAAGCAGATTTTAGAAATAATCTTTAAATATATGAAAATAATTCATAAAATGAGAAAGACAACCCTAGGATATTAGCTCTGTATCGATAATAAATAAAATTTATTGCTTTTTACCAGAAAGCAAAGACCCACTCCCTTGCACATTCCATTACCATCAACTGCTCGAATATTTGGCCGGAGCTCTAATGTTGATCCCAATGCTTGACTGTAAGTTGTTTACAAAACGCCTACCACTTTCTACTTTGTCCTCTCTTTGCGCAAATTAGTTTCATTTGTTATCCCGTTATGCATTAAACATACAGGAAACCGCGGGCAGCAAAACACGAACAGCAAACTTAATGTCAGCAAATGAAAATAACAAAACAACCAACAATCAACAAAAACAATCAACAATGAGCTATGCAAGTACTGCACAACTGCAGCACACCTGAAAAAATGACAAAACAATTAAAAGAGCAATGGTCTACATAGTGTGATAACTGCCAAATACCCTGTAATCATACCTAAACGGAAGTAGATCATTATATAAGCATAATGAGTTCATATTCACAAAATTTACCAACCACAAATTATAGTCTCTGGATTGATCAGCACTCACAGCAACAGCTGCTTAGGGATCTTTAAGAAGAACATGTAATATATATGATATACATAGTCGATCATACACGTTTGACAGCTTTGCACATATGTACAGAGTATGGAAAAGAGGAAACAATATGTCAGTTGCGGAAAACCTGGTCAATTCAAAACGACACAACACGACGTGTAATGCCAGAGGCAGATTAAGATTGTTGATATTCAATTTAGAGTGTAAAACTGAAGACTAAAAGTTTCATATTTAAATATGTTTTTCCTTTTGTTGTTGCTTTATATATATATATATCTTTTGTAGTATTGTTGTGTTTTTGTTACTGTCTCATGTTCATCAGCTGCTGATAATATGTGTTTATTTATTATGCATTTATTTGATATGATTATGTGCGCTTCTCCACGCCTTTGGGCTTCAAATCACCTCAGTTGGGGGCTGATTAATATGCTGGCATTTATTTGGCTGGCGCCACCTGCCATTTGCTCTTATACCACTGTGTCGCATTGCTTGGCGTGGTGCGTGCTGTTGGCTATGCGCTTTGAGTCAATAAATCATTCAAGTCATTGAGCCACATCGCAGTGTCAGATAGTTAGAGTCTGTCATAAAATATCGAACTTTCCCTCTGCTCTGCTCTTCCCAACGCAATTTTTTCGGTTCAAAATGACGCAATTTGTGTCTGTTTGTGTGTGTTTGTTTATTTTATTAGCCATTTAACATTTAGCGCACATAAACGTTACCAATTATTGTTAGCTGTTTTTTGTGGCCCTCTTTGAGAGCAATTATGTTGAACATTACACATTTTTGGGCGGTCGCTTCGTATATTTTGAATTTTTTTGTTTTTATGTTTTGTTTTTGCTTTCGTTTGCATTCCAATACCTGAGTTGAGCCTGCTAAGCACAAGCATTTAAATCGTCAACTATATTTGCATGCCAACAAAAATTCTCTGATATATCAAATATTGACCTTATTTTTTTTTACATAAAGAGTGCTGCTTGAATCTACCTTATAGAAACAAAAAAAAGAAAATCAATAATATTAGTTCTTAATTGATACTGAAATAGGCTTATGAAATATGTTAGGGAACGACCCGAAATAAAGCTTAGTTAAAAGTTGGCTTAAAGTTGTTTTGTTTTTTAGTCGAACCTTTTCGTTAATGAACATTTTAATCAAATTATAGAAAGCAAGCCATTGAATATTCTTAACGAATGCATATATAAATGAGCTCCATAATTCATTAGAAACCTGTTTATGTTCAAAATGTTTCTTATCGCATCTCAATTAGTTTTAAAATGACTTAAGCAATTAACCTTTTTAATTAACCTCTCATGGAGCTTAAACGGAGGTTTGTAAAAAATAATGTAAATTGATTTAGTGAATTCAGTTAGCGTGACGTTGCCAAAGCAATTTACAGTGTAGGCAGAATGCAAATAAATTTCACATTTGCACAAAGCTGTCATCATTTATTTATTTTGTTGTAGTTAAGCTCTACTTTTGCCCCATTATGGCAAATTCAAACGGTAATTCAATTATCACCAGTGAAAAGCCAAAAGCAGCAAGCGAATATAATTGGCAAAAACATCAATATATATTTGTGTATATGTAACTAACTGAAGTCAAGGTTCCAATTTGCAACATTATGCAGTTCATGATTTTTTATTTATCTTCTTTTTTTTTGCGCTGCCAGATGTGGTTAATAGCATTAGCAAGTTCGTGTCCTAAGTCTTTCGATTTGTAACGGACCACAAGAAGGAAAATTGTGAAATTGGTTTTGTTTTTGTTTTTTTTTGTAAGCTTTTTTCACCAATTTTGATGACGCAGTTCACGTATCAGTGACAAGCGCGTGCGTGTGAGTGTGTGACAGTGTATGTGTGTGTTGGTGCAACGCTTGGCTTTTATCTCTATGAGCGTTTCATTTGTAAGGCAGCTCAGTGAAGCCTGTCACGCTCTCGTAGTCAATGAAACGCTCTACTCATACCCTGTACAAAGGGTATGCGAATTTGCTTAAATGTAATGTTATATATTAATTCTTTATCATCTCTTAATGTGGCCATGAGCAAATCAGCCACTCATCTTTGAAGCTGTCGTTGTGCAACTTGCAGAGAACTGCTTCAATAACTTGTGTTTCTCTCGTTTCTACACTTTCTACACAGAAAAAACTCGCTGAATTTTAGACAATCGCCCTGAAAACTAGCAAATATTTCTTGTTTTTAGAAATAATTTTCAGATATATGAATAAAATGTTCTTTTCTATTTTTCCTTAAGAAATAGAAAGATTTCTATTCTACTTTTCGGTGATAAATCTTTATAAATAATATAAAATAACTCTAAGATGTCGAAGAATTATTTTGCTTTGGTCTGCAAGTGTATCTTATATTCGGTTAAGCACATATTTGTTGTAGCTGGTTTGCGTTTCATGTATTTTTGATTGGCAATTGTGCTCATTGCAGGCAATCCGCTTACTTTAGCTTTCTGCGGCTACTGCTGCTGCTGCTACTGCTGCTGCTGCTGCTGCTGCAGTTGCTGCTGCTTACCCGATGTGGCCTGGTGTTGTGTTTCATTTCATTTCATTTCAAGCCATTCCCAGCGCCGACAAGCCTGTAACCGATTAACCCACTTAATGCCACACGATCCGGTTTTGATCATTTGGCATTCGCCGTCGCATTCAGATTGAGAAATGGCTGTAGGCAGTAGGATATGCCGGTACGGACCAGATCTCCCTTGTCTTCTGCCCGTCCGCCTAAGACTTGCAATCGAAACGTTTAACTTATTTAAGTGCGAAACGTATTTAGGGAAACTTATGGCAAACATCGAAAAGCAGACGCTTTAAGGTGTTTGCTGTGAGAAGAGGCGCTAACCAACGCTGACATTTATGACTGAGTGCTGAGGGTTGTTACACACCTTGCATCAGCCAGACACAACAACAAGAGCAACAACAGCAACATTAACAGATGAGATCTTTGACTGAGTGACCTGTGATGGACCAGCAGGTGGAAGCGACACTCTAACTTTGCAACAACTTGATAGGTGTGTTCCTAATCTGTGCATGTGTGTTGCTGTTGCCTAATAACTCATAATCCAAACAAATGTTAAAAGGCACAGCTGTGGCATTTAAATGACACAATTTGTATTGCACACAGCTGTCTAACACAAAATTGTAAACAATTAACAGATTTTATTATAGGTAAATCATGTTGTTAATATCAGTTAGCCTTGGTTAAAGAGAGTTAGTTAAAGAATATTCCTTGTATTGCTCTTACTTGTTGAGTTTACTAGCATGTACTTGCCAAAATTGCAACGTTGCCACTTGCCAGTGCAGATCTGGCAGCACCGAAACACGTTTGATATCTATGATCTGTCAGTAATTTAGATTTGTCTATCCGGTTTACAGTTTTATAACCTGAACCAATTAAAATGGGTAAAAAGAGAATAATGGTTTTTGTGAAAATATGTATAAAAACAGGCAGAAGGAAGCATATCCGACTCCATAAAGTATATACATTCTTGAATAAAGAATTTGTATATGAATTTGATTTAATTTCCCACCGTTTCGTGAATATCGATAAGAATCGATTTCCGATAGCATGATAATCGAACCGAGCACAAATATGTGTGTGTATCCTGAAATACCTTCCCTGAAAAATGTAATGCTGTTGCCAACATATTTAGTAATTTGATCAGTTCGAAATTATATTATTTATTTATTTTTCTTCTTCTAGTTAGCAAATCCATCTAATTAATCTATAACTTCCAAATATTTGTTAAAATCAAAGCAAATGAAAGGCTGCCAAATATTGAAAACTTGAAAGCCAAAAGTGACTTGATTTTCAACACATGCAAATCATTGAAGTGCAACAGAGAATGTTGCAAGCAGAGTATTTCAGTTTCGCTTAAGAGCCAGCACACAATTCAACGAATCTCGTTGATTGCGTCACAGACAACAACAACAACTACCTAATATCCAAAGACAAAGACAGATATATATATGTATATATAAACGATGCTGGACAGGGATTAAGTTTGGCGCCCATGGGCGACAGGGCTCTTTGGCCTTAGCCGAGCCGAACTGAGCCAACTCAACTGGCAACTGGTTGTTGTTGTTTTTGACTGCCCCTCGCCGTCTGCCACTGCCACACGATTGTGATGCAATGGCGCAGAAAACAGGCGTTGATTGCTACACACTCTATTCAATAAAGTTCCATAAGTGTGTGTGTGTGTGTGTTTATTTCGTATGCATTTTGCCGGGAGGCAGCAGGCAACCGGCAACTGGCAACAAGCTGCATTCACTTGCATAGAAAAGACGAAGCGAACCAAAGTGGAAATGGAAATGGAATTTTGTGGCATGTATTAGTTTGTGGTCGCATGCTAATGCCGATGGCATTCTGACTGGCCAAATAAATAAACCATATGAAACATGAAAAAAAGTGAAATTTTGATGGCCGCTATGGCTTGGGCTTGGCCCTACGGAAACAGTTAAATAGATTACGCTGACAGTTAAATAGATTGTGCTGAAAAGCCTTAAAAAATATTTAAGAAGTAGAAGAAAAAAGTCAACTCATGAATAATAAACAATCAACTGGCTGGCAACAGGTGATCAAGAGTTAAAGAGCTACAAAATCTGAGATAAAAAAAAAAAAACTGTTCCTAACGGTAGAGTGTTCTAATTCCAATTGGGCTTCCAAGAGAGGCAGACTGAGAGAGAGAGAGAGTGGGAAAGTGGGAGAGAGACTGAGAAAGAAATGATTTAATTTAATTGCAAAGTCGCTATTTTCTTTTTGGCTCTCCGTTCTACAAACCACACACAAGTAATTCAAGTTGCAAGTCACGTAGGTAGCGCTAGAAGACACTCAAGTGGCTTTCAGAGACCAAATAAGTAAGAAGGCATTCTCAACTGGCACATACCATCTAAAGGTTGTCAATCTCAAAATCTAACGCCCCAGAACTTATTTAGTCAGTGTAAACGATGCATTCCAAAATTTGTAAAAGTTACAATTGTTAATTTTTCGTTGCACAATGCGTTTATTGTACAAATCAATTTCATTTGCTTAGTGTTCATTACAAATGCATTATTCAATTGTTTATTGCAGCAATTTAAAACTGTCTATACGCTAAGTGTTGCCCCACAAGATCCATTCGCCTATGGCATTTGTGTGTGAAAAGCGTTCGCAAATAGCCAAACAAAATTTGACAGCTTACTGCTAACTGAAAGATCAAGAGGCTGTCGCCCAACAGCGCCAGATGCACTAGAAACTAAACGTGTTTATCATGTTTCAACCACAGACTCAATTTGCCAAACAACGAGTGCAAAGAGGTTCCATTGACTACAGTTTTAACTGCCCAAACTTAATGTCAATCAAAGTTATTTATTGAGCCAAGTGCAGCTAAAAAATCATCAACCTGATTTAGAAATTCAATAAAATTCAATGAAAATTCCATAACGTTTCCAACATAAACCAAATATGCCCTATAAACATCGATTAAGAACAGCTTTTTTAATCATTTTTTAATATACCAAAAACGTGGTGTTTTCCAATTTTTGTAATTTCTGTTTTTTTTTTTAATTGAAGAAGTCCATGCTGCAAACATATTCAATGAATAATATTTACTGTATCCACACTGTATCCACCTTAAATGTACTTTACTTTGGCACACACCCAATAAACTAATAAACACCCGTAGGCATTGGGCCATTTGCATATCACAGTCAACACAGCCAAGCGATTATGCCACATGCAAGTGGAAGTGGCAACTCATTCAAGTGACGCACCAACAAACCACAGACCAGACTCGCTGCTACTTGGGGCGTGTTTAGTTTGACTTGACCGAAAGGTGGCAAACTGAATGACTGAATGACAATTGTGTACTTAGCTAGTGGTCGTCGACAACTATTATAACTATTATTACTATATCGTTTCGTTTTTGTATTTTTTATTTGTATTTTGAGTTTTTGTTGCTTGGCTGTCCTTGTCTTTACAAAGTGTGTCAGTGTGAAGGCCTCGTTTACAAACAGAGATAGATAGATAGATAGAGAGAGAGAGAGAGAGAGAGAGAGAGATATTGCCTTGCCTCGACTCGACTCACCGATACTTCCAGTCCATTTTGGATTTGTGCAAATAGAGCGAGAGCAGCGGCACATCCGATATTTCTGTCTCATGTCCGCCGGCCTCCAGCAGCAGTATCTTCCAGTGCGGCACCTCCGATAGCCGCGAGGCCAGCACCGTTCCCGCCGAGCCACCGCCAATGATGATAAAATCGTAGGCCAAATCCACCTGCTTCACATTGAACGGTCGATTCTCCGGATCGAATAGATCGTAATTGTAGTACGCAATTGCAGCGATTAGAAATGGTAGAATTGTCAGCTTGCCAACGCCGATAACGGCGGTTGTCAGCTTGATGGCAGCCGCGATGCCCAGACCCAATTTGGAGGCGCCCACAGCAGCAATGCCCGCTGCGGCAGCTGCCTTGGAGGCGGCGCTGGCCTTGAACAGCAGCCCACCCACCGAAACGGCGGCGGCGCCCAAAGCAGGCACAACAACCATACTTAATATATAAATATATAATAACAAATATATATATTTATATATATATATATATATATATATATATAGATCTCGCTGCGATCCTTAAGGCACTGCTTCAACTTTGAACACTTCCCTCACGTCTCTCTCCTTTGCATCCGTCACTCACTCAGCACTTAGCACATTTTTGTCGTTTTCTTTTCTTTTTTCCAAGAACTCGCCTTAAACACTTTCATTCACATACATCAATCGCGATCACGTCTACAATTATTGTGGTCGTTGTTGTTGTTGTTGTGGTTGTGGTTGTGCACTTTATTGCTGTTGTTATTGAGCACTTTCATTTGGACGCCCAATGCAAACACAACGGCGGAAAAAAAAGTGTTGTAAAAAAAATCAACTAAAGTGCGAGGCGCGTCGAGTCTTTGCGTAAAATTCCTCGTCGCGCTTGGAGCAAATTCAAAAAAAAAAAAAGAGTTGATAAATTGAAAAAGGCAACCGACTCGTTTGGCAGCCGCTGCGTTTCTGAGCCACAAAAGCAGCTCGTGTACGACGTTTTGTCTGCTTCGCGTTGCTTGATTGTTGCAAGCTTGGGGAAGCGGTTGCGCATGCGCACGCCGAGGAGCTCTCTGCTTCTATGTGTGTGTGTGTGTGTAAATATATTTGTGTGTGTTGGTTCGTGCACACTCTCACACAGTAGAGCTGAGCGCGTGACACGAAGAAAGAAAGTTATTTGATCATTTTGGGCTGTATTCACAGCGTTTCCCGATCAATTTTCGTTCGCTTTTTACTGGCAGCAAATATGTGTACTTTTATGCACTCCTCTTTGTGTCAGATTCTTAATTAATTTACTGGCAGCATACGAATTTAAAGCTGCGTTTAAGATTATTAACGGTAATAATAGAAATAGCCTTTCCAGCAGTTTGTGTCGCCCATTCCATCATCTCATGTCCATCTCCATCTTACTCTTGTGTTTGCTGAAGGTTCAAATCAAGGACAAGTCTTTAATAGTTTATAGAAGCATAATTAATATTGATCCGAAAGCGTAATACGAGAAACTCCAAAACCTTCAAGACGATCCGCTGAGTATTTAGAAACATATTGGGGGTTATGTGATCGTCTTACATACTGTCCAGATCCTTGGCTACCATATATAGCCATCAATCAATTAATTATTTGTAAGGATGCGAGTAGATGTATCAAAGAGTAAAATGATTCAAGGAATCGAAGGAATCTGCAGGATGAATAATATTATTGCCCGTCAATTTAATGTTTGAACATTCGTACGTATTGAATCTAGACTAGAAGTACTCGATATATAAGAAAAATTTATATTTGCTTACGATATTCGGATCGTAGTATTGATAACATATTTGGACACGCGCTCATCTCTAACACCACCACACCAATAAGCGCAAATGGAGAGCGCGCTCCAGATTGTTTGCTCCTTTTCGGCTGCTGTTTGTCGGCAGGTGTTGCGAAACGGTTGAATATTCGCGCTCGCGCTCGCACTCGCACTTGTACTCGATTGCGTGGTGAGCGCATAACCGATTGGCAACCGTTTGGCGCTCCTGCCTCGATGCTCGCCACACTTTTGAGAGATGTCCACAGTTTACCTGTCTGTCGGCATTTTGTCGTTTTCGGATGTTGGACACTTGTTGTTGTTGTTGTTGTTGTTAAGCTTTTCACTTTACTTCAGTTATCTTAGCTCTCTTTTTATTTCACTTAATCAAACGACCTTCATGCTCACTTAGCCGACGATCTCCGGCTTTGTAAGTAGGTGTGTGTGTGTGTGTGTGTGTGTGTGTACATGTGTGTGTGCTCACGTAAGCCATTGGCTTAGTCGGAGCAATGAGATAAGGAACTAGAGTAATGTCGCCATCGCCATCTCCTAAGCGGCAGCGGATGCAAAACAAAAGCAAAAGAATTGCTACAAAAATTATAATAGTTATACTTGAATGTAATGGCAACGAAAACCGGTTGGAAAAACTCAACTCAATTACCGAAATGATTGGAAAAACCGCAGGAAAACAATTATTTTGGTATGAGCCAATCGTTGGTGGTTTGGCATCAAATGCAATTCAATTCAATTCAATTGAATGATGACTAATCATATTTATTACTAGAAAATTAAGCATTTTATTTTAGTAAGCTTCAATTGAGAGTTGCTTTGTTTGTACTGCAGCTAAATATGTTTGTTGTAAGATAATCCTAACATATAATGCAACATATCTCAATAGGTTTGATACTTGAAAATCAGGCTTAACATTAACGAAGGTTTGGAATACATCAGCTCGTAAAATCTACTTGAAGCTTCGCATTCCAGCCCGTTCTTGAGGCAACAAAGTACCGCAATTCCAGCCATCAGCGGTACTCCAATTATCTGTCTCAATCAACTGTTCAAAGCGCATCCAATTCGATTATGTAAACAAATCATATTAAAGAGAGTTGAGGAAGGGGCAGGTGGAGGGGAAGCCCTCTCGGTCTCTCAAAGACGAAGCGTAACAAAATATAATTACCGCCAATTAGTAAAGCGACAATTAAAAGCTATGCCACTATTTATTCGATGTGGTTTTTGTTGTTGTTGTTGGTAGTATACCTAATGTCACAAGGTCAGACGACAATCGGTTTTTGTTTTTTTTTTTGTTGTTTTTTTGTTTATAGCGTTTTCTTCGCTGTGCGTGAGTTTTCCATGCGAAAATTTGTTAGTTCCAGTGTAGCTGGGAAACTCCACGCGTAGATGAAATATGAAACGTCACTAACCAAATATTGTTGACCAACTTGAACAACTTGGCCATGTGCTGAGCAGGCCCTTCAATGAGATGTGAAGTCGTTTATTGCGGTCTAAGAATTGTCAAGGGCTGAGAAGTGGGGCATTTATTTATGACGATGTCATTGAGGAATGCAACAGTGAGCCACATTGTAAAATGGCCAATCTCCAAAGTTATGCAACGAGTCCTCCAGTTGCCCCCGTAAAATCAAATTAATTACAGTCTCACTTATGAAATATACATTTATACATTTAGTTTTCATCAGTAGATATTTTGCTTTAGCACTTTTTTAAATTCAGCTGCATTTCAACTTTCATGCCATAGTTATTATTACATGATTTACAAAGAATTAATGATTGTCTGTCAGATTTATATAACGTTTTGTATTTTTAACAGAATTTAGCTGACAACAATGAGATTTCTACAATGTATTATTATTTGCTATTGTTTTAAACAATATAAAACATTTGTTTATTATTATTAAAGATAGTCCTATTGATTTTTGAGGATTTTTCATTCATATAAATTAAATTTTATAGGCAATTTTGCAATTGCTTAGTTTATTTTTGATTTTGTAAGGGTTTCGCGTTTACTTAAATGAAATTGAATACTCGTTAATTATTATAATTGTTTTGTTAAAACCAAACACTTGGCATTTTCATAATGAGATGACAATAGGCAGTTAGGAAACTTAGGTGGCTAAGTGACCCACAATAAACGACTTCCGCTACAATTACGGGCGACACATAAAAAACGCACAAGTTTCCGGTACTTACGGCTGTTTTGTGCCTAACTGTTTTCGTACCTAACTCTGTGTCACTTGCCTAATCGACGCCAACATTTACTTAAAAGCAATTAAAAGTGAAATGCAAAAAATGCTTAAAATCACACATTTTTGCGACTATTTTTGAGCAGAAGAAGCATCAGTAGAGGCAATGCGGGTGATATAATGATATATATATATATATATATATATTGTTGGTAGTTGGATGCACCACACTGGAATGAGGCAATGAAATTGAAAATGAACTTAATTAAATGACAAAGGCAAAAGGCAAATAATTTTGCTGCAATTGTGGAGCAAACACAAAAAGTGACAAGTGCACGGCGCTGCTGTCAATGTGTTTGAAATCGTAACTCATAACTGTATCTATGTATCTGCCAATACATACATATATACACATATATGTGTGTGTGTGTGTGTATCTTTGGCCAACCACAAAGCCAATCGGAGCGTGGCTTATTGCACGAGCACTACGTGACCTATTCCCAAACTTACCAACCAAACCAAACATAAACCACAATCGGATGTTACTTCCCAGATATGCATGTACATATATACATATATATATGTGTGTGTGTGTGTGTGTGTGCGAGTGTGTCACCACAAGCACACATCGGTAGTTGCTGTGGTAACTGGTAGTTGGCAACTGGTAGTTGAAGTTGTCTCTGGACTGACATCTCTCATCTCTAATCTGTTGCCTAAATGCCTGCAAATGAATTTGTTGCCCCGTTCGCTCATAATTCATTGTCAAATCAGCGTAACGCATCTCTGATGGATCTCATTGCGTACTCGCACGTCACGATTTCGCATTACCTACAGTACCATACCATATCTTACCTTAGCCTACCCTAGCCTACCCTGTGTGCTACCAGCTCTTGGCCAAGTTTAGCCGTTAGTCGATTATGTGCGCGTTAATTGCTTAACCCTTACGCAGAGTGCTTGGGAACCCGCTTAGATTACATATTCACCTGTGTAGCAAGGGAACTGGGATAATTATTTGTTATATTGTTACTAATGAAAATAATTACACAAGTTGCGCATCTATAAGTACATATTAAGCGATATTAATCGTTATCCAGTTAGCCTCAATAACAATAGAAATCAAAACAAATGGCAATTCATTTCAAGCCGAAATCAGCTGCGTGGGCCACTTTAGTTGCGCTCCGTGAGGGGCACTTGTGCGACCCACCGATTAATTACCATCAGTTTGTATGCATGCCAAACAGCCAAACAGTTTGACGAGCACCCAGTTGCCTCGATGTGGCGTCAAGTGGTATGCGGCATAACAACTACCCAAAATTCGCCACTAATTGGGAAAAGTGAAAGCTATCAATCAATTGGCTAAAATCATGCCCCAGACCCAGACCCCGACCCAGTCCCAGTCTCAGTCTCAGTCTCAGTTATTTAGGTACAACTTTATTCATGAAAGATCGAACAAAAACCAGTGAGTGACGACTTGTGCAAAAACTTTTGACATATTCCAAGGTAATAATGGTTATCGTCTTGCTGATGCTGATAATGCTGCAACACCTAACTGAAAGGGCAAAATCGGAAACATCTGAATGATAAAGGAAAGTTATGAATTATGGTGAACAAATCTCCCCATTTACTTTTCTTATATTCTTGTTAACATCGAGTAAAGTTATATAACATTAAATAGTATTTTATGTATATATGCTGTGTACATATTATATATGCACATACATATATGTAAATATGTAGATAGGATAGATTTAAAGATTGCGCTTAACTTATGATTATCAAGTGTTCCGCAATCGACTAAGTGTGTAAATTAATTACTTAAATTAATCTGTAAGACCAGAATGATTAGATTAGATTAGATTAAGTAAGAAAATTAGAGAAAATACTTTTACTTGTGAATCTGTTGAGTTGAGTTTGCCTAAGGATTTCTAGGTAGTGTCACTCTTGTCGTTATTCATTGCTCCTCTGCGATTCATTGCAACTCATTGCGGATAGGGGCAAACACAATTATCTGTTCCTCGGACCTTGCCCCCATCTTCTTCTTACGAACGAGAGTTGGTATCCTCGGAGCGTCCTCCAAGCGTCTGTTTTTGTGTGTGCACCGAAAATGTCATCTCACATCAACAAAAACATGAAAAAACTTAAAAATATTTCGTGTAAAGTGGACCCATCAATATGTTTAAAATAAAACCTGAAATCCAATTAAATTTTTTCTTTCAGTTTTCAGCGCAGATCGAAGCGTAAGCTAATTGGAATTTCGGTTTCGCTGTTAAATGTATTAAACAATTATAAATATAGTTATCATGATTGATGCTTCTTTTGCGTTCAGATGAACTTTGCGCATTGAAAGTCACTGTGCAAAGCTAAACATAACGCACTCTGCACCCAAAAATGTCGCCTGTAGAGCCACTATGAAAATAGTTCAGTGACTCTCAAAGCTGTGCAGCTTATCGCAGTTTCAAACCGCTCATTTTTTTCAATGTTTGACAAGAACTGGAACTACTTGCACCCAAACTGAGCTTAAAATAATTGAGGGCGAGATCTTCGACCGTCCACAGTGCATCTGCAGACTAGCTATTTTATCAATTAATTTTTCATTTTATGATCCACAAATATTATACAAGAAAAAACAACTGCAAATTTCGCCGCACATGTAATTTAATTTCTACAAAAAAAAAAGTACAAAAAAAGTAATTTAATAAGTTTATATAAGTGGATGGAGTTAACCAGAACTCGTAAGATGGCCAGTTCGAAGATGTTGAACTTAAAGCTCCGTATGCTGACTGCTGCCAAGGTAATCCTCCTTGATCATATCGGCGCCCTTCTCACCGATCATAATGCAAGCGGCATTCGTATTCGCACCGACAATATCGGGCATAATGCTGGCATCCATTACACGCAGTCCACTCGCACCATGGACACGGAGACGGGCATCGACGACGGCAGTGGGATCGGTTACGGGTCCCATGCGAGCGGTGCCCACCGGATGGTAAACTGTGGTGGTCATATGACGAATATAGCAGCGCCAGTAATCGTCCGTCTGATAAGCGAAGCCGTTGCACGCCTCCAGATCGACCTTGTGCAGCGACGCCTCGCGCTCCTTAAACGCACTCGTCTCCGGCAGCCGCTTATAGATGTTCAAGGCGCGTATATAGGTGTTCACATCCCGCTCATCGGTCATGTAGCCCGGATCTATCAGTGGCGCATCGAGAAAGTCGGCACTCTGCAATTCCAAACGGCCAGCCGAGAAGGGTTTTAAGTGCAGCAGATATGTGATGTATGTGTTGGACTTCTCGTTAGCCGATAGTATGCTCTTGGCGACCCGCTCATTGAACCCAGTGGCGGCAACATAGCCGCGCAACTCTGGGCTCTGCATCAGGCTGAAGAAATTGGTCGTCTGTATGTCCGGATTGGGACCATGCAGCGAGGTCGTGTTGATGAAGCCCGTCAGCGCCGTTGCCTCGTGATGCAACAGTTTGCTATGGCGACCCATCAGCAGATTGTACATGGCATCTACCAGCTCCTCCTCGGTGGGCTTGCGTGCTGTGGACTTGTCGATCTGAAAGATGACGGGCAGGCTCGCGTGATCCTTCAGATTGCGACCCACAGGCAGGTCCAGCTTAACGGGAACGCCAACGCTCTTCAGATGCTTGGCTGGTCCAATGCCTGCACGGAATGTTTATGAAATAAAGGTGGAATGTATTAATAGATACCAAACGTAACTTGACCTACTAAATCGAAGCTGAACTATTTTTATATAGGCAATGTCGGAGGTAGTAAAATTCTAAGATTAGCTTCTTCAAATAAATAATAATCGCAATCACAATTGCCTTAGCACTATTTGTTTGTAGATATTCTAATAGCTTAATCTGTCATAAGTAGAACTTTTATAAACGTTTCTTTATGCTTGCTAAAACTGGCTGCTATCGCATCAAATTTTCTTAACCAGTCCACCAAATATTCATTCAGTATTATTATTATTATTATAATTTGTTTGTTATTGTGCTTTGGCTATCTTATCGCTCTTTTACGATTCGGCCAAAGATTGAAGAGAGCGGCGATTATTTATGCGCATAGTTTGACATTGGCAAACCTTGACAACTTTATATACCCTTGCAGGGGGGTATTCTAATTTTGTCACACAATGTGCAACGCACTAATCTACTATAAAAATAGGTAAATAGATATATACCAAAGGCTGGCTCGTTGTCTGTCTGTTGTTGTCAATTTGCTCCTAATATATCTTATTTGAAAATGCATTCAAAGACAGATGTTTGCTTATTTTGTTCACTCACCGGAGAGCATCAGTATCTGTGGGGTGCCAATGGCGCCTGCTGAGAGAATGATCTCCTTGCTGGCCCGCACCGTATACTCCTTGGCGTCGCGATGGACAAATGTGACGCTCTCCGCCCGCTGTTTGGCATTTAGATTAAGTCGCTTGACGTGGGCGTGGCGCAGGATGTGCAAATTGGGCGTATCCTTGTTCAGATGAGAGCGGGCGGTGGTAATGCGACGTCCCCCATCCTGAGTGCCCAGTATATCCATTTGGCCGACAAACGAGCCCTCGGTGAAATCGGGCGCACTGCCGTAACCCATCTCCAGCATGCCCGCCCGTATTGTCGAGCGGAACTCATTGTCGGAGACATAGTTGTTGAGGCCCATGGGTCCGCCAACGCCATGATCACCCTTCTTGTAATCGGTTCGCGTGGAACGCAAGTCCTCGGCCTTGCGGAAATGATGCAGCACCTCGTCATAGCCCCAGCCGGGATTGCCACGCGACTGCCAGTCATCAAAGTCGAAGCGTGTGCCCCGCGCATAGATCATTGCATTCATGCCGTTCGTGCCACCAAGCATCTTGCCACGCGGCCAATGGCAGCTCTCACCCTGCATGGCCATGCAGGCGCGTCCATTCGGCTGTGTATGATACTGCCAATCCCACTCGGAGAACTGTGTCGCCATGTGCCACGCAACGAATTCCGTTTCAATGGGCGGATCACCGCCCGCCTCCAGCAGTAGGACTCGCCAATTTGCCTGCTCCGCCAATCGGCCGGCGACAACAGCACCCGAGCTGCCCGCACCGATGACAATAAAATCGTAGGGCTCCTGAAAGCCACCGTTCTGCTCTAGCCAATCACCCTGATCTGCCGGCCACTGCTGCTCACCGCTCAGATCACAAAACTTGGCTATCAACGTTTGCAGCAACAGCGTCATGAGCGTATTCGCCGGCCCTGCCGAGCGGGCCGCGCACTGTGCGCTCAGAAACTCCATCGTTCTTGCCTTGGTTTTCAACTGAAGCTAATCTAATTCGGTAACTGGTTCGGCTGCTCACTGACGCTGCCCGTACGCAACTGATCGCCGGACATTGTCATCAGCCGGCATTTGTACGTCTCCGGCCGCTTTAGCTTTCGCATGCCGCACACATCGCCGTAAATCACCTGCGCCATTTGCATTGCAAATAGCAAACAATAACTGCGCACATATATATATATATACACTAGAAAACAAATTGTACTTTGTTTACTTTGAATTCCTTGTCATATATATTTGAAATATGTTTGTGGAATTTCTTTTTAATTTAACTAAAAACTATCTTAAAAGCAAGAAATCATTTCTTGTTTAAGTTTACTCAACTGTTTTGGTTTCAATTGATAACACTAATATTGAAATTTCTTTGCACCATATTTAGAATTATTATCAACCCAAGTTCTCTCTTTCTTATTATTTCAATATATTCCAAATTTGAGTATTAAATTAATATTTATTTATTAAAACAAAGGTGTGCTCGCGAAAAATATGTTTCATTTTATAAAATAAACATAAATCTGTTTTTATATACTGATCCCGAAAGTAGAGTGCTGGGAAATCGATAACATATCGATAACATCGATAAATATACATCGTTTTGCTGCAATTGTAAAACTAGAGTCATCAGTTTGGCAATTAAAAAGAAATTACACATTTTTAATCTAAAGTCACTAGACTGGAAGTGCTTAATTTAATAATCCCCTCCAAAGATTACCGCCCAACAGACACTCCCTTCCAGAAGTCTCCTTGCCATCACTGGTACCACTTGTAACAGAGTATTTCGCAGAAGGTTGTTCCCGATTGTTCAAATACATTGTCCGTTTGGAATTGTACGCGTTATTAGCTAGATTGAGCTTAACTTAATCCCACATTTTGTTAGCGTGTATTAATATTTATATAGGTTTGTTTATGCCAACATATTCGCAGCTCTGCCGGACGCGCCTTTATCACTGAGCCAGCGGAGATTAGATGCGATATTCAAGTGCGGGTGCAGCCAATAGCTAAGGTGAAGCCAGAAGTACAACTGCAAACTGCTAAGCGAGGGCAACTGATAAGCAAACCCACCCGGCCAATTCAATTACAGTACCTCAAATTGTTTTATATGATCGCATTTCAACAAATAAAGCTATTCATCCATACTCTACGATAAGCCGACGGCAATCACCTTGCCCGGTAGTTCGGTGTGTGCAGTCGACGTGCTGAATCTGTGATGCAACACCTAAACATCTGTAAGCGTGTAAGCTGTTCACCTGGGTTTGGCTAACACGAAGTGCTGGGCACCCTGCCAACAAGTGCAGTTGGCCTTTGGACTTAGTCTCCCCTTTCCTTCTCTCTCTGTATATATATGTATGATAGATTAGTAGGAACCTCCTTCAAAACCTTGTTAGCTACTCTTTCCCTGTTCGGTATAATCTCTTATCTGATGGCATACCAGAGTATTTGGCAATCGGTTACGCCCGACAGCAACGTTTTCTAGTTTTTATTAAGTTTCTCAGAATTTTCCATGCAAGCAAAGCAGAAGCCCAAGTTCAAGTTTGGCTGAAGTGCAGACTGCTGCAAGCGCATTCGACTTCGTTCATTTAATGATGAATATTTAATGATGAATGAATGTTAGAAACTTGCACTATCATTTGGCGTAACAAATGGGCAGCAGATGAGCTCAACCCTCAAAATATAGCAAGCAAATCATTATATCATATATCACACAATAAGTATAAAAATAAGCTTAGTTCAAATCTCAGCAAAAAGGGTATCTTTTGAAATATAAGCTGTAAATACGTTAATTATATGTTTGCATCAGTTTAAGTCAGCAAATATAAAGCTTATACAATTTTGGAAATGGATTTAAGAAATAAAAAAAATGCTAGTGTGCGTCTCCAAGACCTGTGTCCTCATTGGTGAGTGATCCGTCGGTGTAGCATTTTATGATGTGCGATTTCATTGGGTGGACTTCATCTAATGTCGTCCATTCCCTTTTGCTACTCATATGAACTGTGAAATTCTGCTCGAATAGGTATTCAGCTGTCTTTTCATTCCTAGGTTGCATCAGTAGTGAAGAAGTTGGGCATCTGTTTGGCTTAGGATGTGATTGTCCCAACCCCTTCTGGTAATATCCTTAAAGGCGTTCCTTTCTGTTGGAGCCATATGGTATGGAGGCATATTGACGGCTGCCGCTGGCAATAGCAGCGTTTGTCGTACATTGCCTGGCAGGCCTTCCCGTTGTTCTCCGTTTAATAGTCCCACATGACCTCTGCGTACTGCATTCCAAAGTGTAGCACAGGTATCTGGTGTCAAAATAAATCAGTCAGTAGATTAGTTCCTATATCGCTAACCTGGGAACTCATTCAGGTGTGCTCCAATTTGCGAAAGCGAAATGTTTTTCCCCTTTCATTTTCACAGTGGAGGTCTGAATGCGCCAATTTGCAAAAAAAAAACGGGAAAGGTTCTCATTTAGAAAATGGACGCTTTCAAAAGTAAATAACGTAAGTTGGAGCACGCTCAATTAGGCCCAAAGGGGTTTTATATATATTCTTGGTCAGCAACATTGCAAACTTGTCATAGCCTCAAAGCTAGATTGTACCTCGTCAAGCTTTCAATGCAGTGGCTTTTGTATTATAAATTGGTGTCTAGATCAATACTGCACTTAAATTTGGAAACACATTTGCAGTGGAAATGCAAAAATTACTTAATCTAGTGAATACTTTACGATGATGCTTCGAATTTGAATTATATCTCTCTAAAGACAATTAACTTTCTCTGCCCAAGATTGCAAAATTTGAGACGGCAACAACTCTTAAGAACTGGTCTCTTTCAGCTTCTCTTAAGTCTTGTTGTTCTTGTAAATGTTAATATCCTAGAAGAACAGCAATAAAAATGTGTTAGCGACAGTTAAAATAATATATATTCTTTGAGCTTTCTTAACTCTGTTCCGTAAACATGCCATATCTGAACGAGAGATAAAAACATCTCAGATTCGACAGGCGGATCACCGCCTGCCTCCAGTACGAAGGCACGCCATTGGGGATTCTCGCTAAGTCTGCTAGCGACAACAGATCCTGCCAAAGTTATATGGTTCAGTTTAGTCTTGGTTGATGGCCGCCATATCGCCATAGTCCGTCGGCCACAGGGTCGTCGGCGCCACATTGCACTGAGCCACGAGCAGCGCCTGCAGCAGCTTCTGCACCATTCCGCTCCAATTGCCAATCCCATCCGGCCTGCAATGTACATCTTCGGGATTTAATATTTGGCTCTGACTACTATTTGATGCCTGCAATTTATAGCTGCGATAAGCCACAACCTGAATGAGTACATAACTGACTCAACGACCGACTGCCTGATTGGTAATAGGCTTTGTTTTGCCCTGCCTTACCTTTTGTTGACTCTACTATCGGCAAAATAATAAAAAACAACAGCAACTCCAACAACAAACCGATGATCAGCGACCCAGCACTTCGCTGGCTATTACATATATATACAATCATATACATTTACAATCACTGAGTCCTATCTCAGAATGAGTATGCTTAACTCATTTTGCACTTATATTCCAATTAGCATACCTAATAAAACTCTGACTGTTCTTAAAAGTCACAGAAGTTATCAGTCTTATATTGGGAGTTATTGAGGATATCTGAAGTTCATCTTCATACTTAAAGTGTATTCTTCTAACTAATAAGTTTAAGGATATTTAGATATGAACTCTAAATACTATGCTATGCCAATACCTGGCTGCGTGTTCTTTTAAAGCCTTCGTTAAAACTATTTGTGTTATCCATGGAGCTGGGCTCTATTCCTAAAATTTGAAAAGAATCTCCATAAATTGTAAACAAATCTCATTTTCAGAATTACAAAGGTATTTCTATATTGTCCGCTATTCCTAAGATTTTTATGAAGTTGAACAACATCTTTGTAGATCATGATACAAAGATCATGATACTTTTAAGATCAATTTATGATCTTTTTCAGCTTGGACATAATTTTATTTTAAATTTAACAACCTGCTCCTGATTATAAAAAAAAATATATATATATATTTAAATATATATATATATACAAATATATATATTTAAAAATATTGCAAAGTGAAATAAATTAAATAGAAGGACATATAAAGCGCCATCTGTTGGTCGGCGCTCACAGTCCACTGTTCATCGCAATGCGCACAAATTGAACGGGGGCCGGGGGCTCAGCATTGGCGGCAGCGGCAATTAAATTGCTCACAGGAAACAGATTGATGCCAGCGCTGAGATCTGCAAATTGAACTAGAGCACATTATTGATATATATATATATATATATAGATATGGATGATCCTAGAGCGCCAAGGAAACTCACCGGACAGATCGTTGAGCGATGGCACTGTTGCCTCCTGTTCCACTTGTGCCACTTCTGTCACTTGAGTGGTATCTAGCAGCAGCTGTTGTTGTGGCACTGCAGCAATTGTGGGCAACATCAGCAATCCAAACAAAAGCAGCAACAATTGCAACTGCAACTGGCGGTGGGGTGCCTGGATCTTGAGCTGGGGCTGGAGCTGATTTGTTCGCGTCATTTTGTTAGCAGCGGACATCGAATACTGGCCCGTGTGAAAAATCTCGAAAACCTTTTTGAAAATTTCAGCAAAGCATTTGCTGTGTGTGTGTGTGTGGTGTTTGTGTAAACTGCCAAGGCAGTCGGCAAACAGGTAAAACTTGTCGTATTTGGCATTTGGTTCAGCGCCCGCTCATAAATTACAACAAATACCTCAAAAGCGCCAAAACGCCAACAACGAGAGCTGCCAGCAAATTGCGGCGCCTGCATTCAATGTCGCCGGAATGCGCTGGGAAATGCTTTGCTTTGACTTGATTGCAACAGCAACAGCAATAGCAATAGCAACAGCTGACATTTTATACTCAATTAGCAACAAAGACTTAATCTTAGGTCTCCCCGCCCCACTTTCCGCACTGACATTACAATGATTACCACAAAATTGTGCTCAGAACTACACGACAACAAATCACAATCGATGCGAACTTCCCACTCGCATAACTCAATTGGAACATTTCTGGATATATATATATATATATATATATTTTTTGTTTTTATTGCTACACAGATTGAATGGACAATAAAATATCAAATGACATGCATTTTTAAATTGAGCAAAAAAGAACAAAAAATTAAAATTAAAATAAATTAAATAAATAAAAAAAAAAAAACTATATTGATGTGTGTGACAGCGATTACAATAATGAATTCAATATTATTGATATCATAAAGTCTGTTAACACTTGCAATATCTATAACTTTGGGAATATTTTTAAATCGCTTGCTCAAAATACAATATGCACTCCAATTGGCGCACCATTTGCTGTTGTTATTGCAAGCACTTACAGCTTACAGCTGGGCTACCAATTGGTGTCTCTCTGTACGAGTAAAGAGTACAGTTATTGTTTGCTTGCTTTGGCCCCGTTCAAACTTAGTTTTGACCTTCGTTTTGCCAAACACGATTTTCGATTGGTTTCTGTTGTTGTTGTTGTAGTTGTAGTTGTTGTTTATTGATTTACAGAGCTATGAAAGAGTTAAGAAAGGCGAGTGACAACTTAAAGCTAACCAGTTGGGAAGGCAGTCAAATGGATGGAACGAGGCTAGCGCCAACCGCCATGCGGATAGTGATGCCAATCCTGCTTTATAATGTCCGCACCACGCTCAGCGATCATCATCGTTGGTGCATTCGTATTCCCAGTGGGTATCGTTGGCATAATGCTGGCATCGATCACCCGCAGACCACGTATGCCACGCACCCGCAATCGGGGATCAACAACACCGAACGGATCGTGAGCGGGTGCCATTTTACAGGTGCCGACCGGATGATAAATGGTCTGCGAATAAAATCTGGCGAGGCACTCCCAGAACGCATCGCTCAGATACTCCACCTCCGGACAGTTGCGCCACTCGTAAATGTTCATGGTGGCATTCAGTCGTTGCATCGCCGCCGTCTGTGTAAGTCGATGCGCCAGTTTCAGGCCCTCGACCATGACGGCCATGTCCAGTGGATCGTCATAGTAGTTGGCGTGTATACGCGGATGGATGCGTGCATCCGATGAGCACAACTGAAGATAGCCACGGGAACGCGGACGCATCAACAGTGGCGCAATGACAAACGAGTCCTGATACATCATCGGCTCGTACGTGTTTGCATAGTTGTCCAGCGTGATGGCGGCGCCGCGTCGTCCGATCAGGCCACCATCGGAGCCATAACTATAGCTGCCCATGAACAGTTGAACATCGGGCCAATCTTCGTGCGCCGGCTGGTAACGTGTGCTGGCAAAGCCCATCACTTCGCTCACCGGCATCGCATAGAAGAAGCCACGCTTCTGATGGAGAAACTCATCCACCGAATCCGTGTTCAGTTGCTCGGGCATAATGAGCGACATGTGCGTGCCATCCGGCTGCCTGCCGTCAAACGTGTAAATCGCGCCCGACGTCGAGATGTGATCTTGCAGATTGCCACCAACGCCAGGCAGATGCTGTATCACCCCAATGCCCAGCGGTTGTAGCTGGTCGGCGGGTCCCACACCGCTGACCATCAGCAGCTGTGGACTGGCCAAGGCGCCGGCGGCCAGCAGCACTTCCTTGCCGGCCAGCACCCGATGCTGCAGCAGATCATGCTCAAAGGTCACGCCGAGTGCACGCTTCGTCTGCGGCTCAATATCCACTCGCTCCACAAATGCCTTCAGCACAATATCCAGATTGGGACGTTGCCAGCTGCGACGCATATAGCCCTTGTTGGCGCTGCAACGCAGACCATCACGGAGCGTGCCATGCGGCGGTGCAAAGCCGCTTTGCGTCCGTCCATTAAAATCGCCATCGGGATGCGTTAAGCCCAATTGCGATGCGGCATCCATGAACACTTGCCGGAGTGGCGTCGTCGAGCGAAATCTCTCGACGCTGATGGGTCCGCCATGACCATGATACTGACTACGCTCATAGCCAGGCACACGCATATCCTCCGACTTGCGAAAGTAGTGCAGCACATTGTTGTAATCCCAGCCGGGATTGCCCAGCTGGGCCCATCGATCGTAGTCTCGCCGATTGCCACGCACATACATCATTGCATTGATGGAGCTACAGCCGCCGAGAACTTTGCCGCGCGGCCAGAAGCACTGTTGATCCTCCATGGCCAGGCAGTAGCGATCCGAGCGCTCTGTCAGATATTTCCAGTCCCACGGGGTGCGCTGAAATACCGGATACATTTGTGGCAAATCCATTAGGAGCGGCTCATCGCCGCCAGCCTCCAGCAGTAGCACAGTCCACGCGGGATTCTCAGATAGACGGGCAGCCAGCGCACAGCCGGCGGAACCGCCGCCCACAATGATGAAATCGTAACTGGGACGCAGATGACTAATATATATTGACCGGACACGGTGTGCCTCATCCACAATGTCCGGGCGATAGTCCTTGATGCCCTTGTTCAGCGACAAGATGACCAGCGCCGAGGGAACGATCGTGAGCAGAAACCGCCATGTGGTCACAAACGTATTCACCACCGTCATATTCGATCCGAGTCTCTGGCTAAATGTTGACTGAATTCACCAGCTCAAGTTTGGGTTCGGTTTGAATTTGAGTTGGAGTTGGAGGAATTCTTTGGAATTGCACAATTTGCTGAGCCATCGCAAAACGTTGTTGACCAAAAACGGGTGCAATGACCATTGTCAGCATTCTCACTTGCATTTCGTAATACTCTTCGCACACTCCAATGCCAAGAATTGTACTTCCGATTTGTATTACTCGAATGCAATTGAGCTACTTCTGCACCCACAAAACACACGTAAATACATTAAAAGCAACAAAAAAACAAAACAGAAACCAACTAAAAAAAAAAGAACTCGACTACGATATACCCTGATCCCAGCTGTTAAGTATATAATAGTTTCATTGGTAAATTTCCCTTTAAATAATTGTTAGCCTCTGCCTTAATCAGAAGCCTTTGGCTTTAAAATTGTGGCTTTTATTGCTATCGGAAATCGAAATGTATCGATATTCGGGAAACGGAGTTAGCTATCGATAAAATGAAGCTAACTTGTTCTGTTTATGGTATGCGAGAACTTATATTTGGAGGAGGTGCTTCCTTCTGCCTGCTACATACATTTGCACAAAACCAATATACCCTTTTTACCCGCCTTTCAATGGTGTTGCACTTGAAATACCCTAGTAAAATAATCATTATTCAAATTGAAGAGATTCATACATCTATGTTATATAAATATCTTGAATTTGTTTTTAATAAATATTTATTGCTTACAAATGGTCAGCTTTGTTATGAAAAACAGTTAAATAAACAGTTAAATGGAACCTGCACCACTGTTGTATATATGTTATACCCCTTGGCGACCTTTGCATTCATACAGGGTATGCCATCAGCGTTTATCGCTGTTGCTGTCAGCAGCGCTTTTCTACAGCTCAAGCGCTGAGCGTAGCCGTCAACAGTTAACTGATCGACTTCAGCTGTTCAGTTGTTAACTGTAAAACATTGCATTTCATTCAAGTAAGGTGAAGGGGTTGGAGGGGGGTTGGCTTTTGTGAAGGGCCAACATTGTATAAGCTTGTCTAAAGCGCTGTGTCAACAACAGCAGTCAACAAACAGCAGCTAAATATAAACAATATTTGAATGCATTATTTATGATTTACAATGTGGAATGGCAGCAGCAGTAGCCAACAAGACGCATGGTTCTGACGCGGCCCCAATTAGTTCAAAATGGATAACGTGCTCGTTAAGACAACCCATCTAAATCATGGCATATTTCTGCTGTTACTGCAACTGCAACTGCAACTGCCACTGCAATTGCTGGCATCAACTGCTGACGGTGAGCCACTTAGCAATGGTGTTGGCCTGGCACTGCTCGAATCGGTGGCCGCAGCATTGAATGCCTCCAGTTGGACGCTGACCGGCAACTGGCCGCCCAACTATGAGCAGGCGGCAAGCGGGCAGGCGGAGCAATCGTTTGATTACATTGTAATTGGAGCGGGCAGCGCAGGCTCGATTGTGGCCAGCCGGCTGAGCGAGCAGTCGAATGTGAGTGTACTGCTGCTGGAAGCGGGCCATCGACCGCCCCTGGAATCAGAGATCTATACGCTGAGCGGCACACTGCATCACGATGCGCGCTACATGTGGCTGGATGAGGCGGAGCCGAGTCCAAATTGCTGCCTGGCCATGAAACCCGGACACGGCTGCAGCTGGTGGCATGGCCGTATGCTGGGCGGCACTGGTGCCATCAATGGCAACATCTATGTGCCCGGCAGTGCCGACAATTTTAATGGCTGGTGCCAGCGATTCGGCCTCAAGGGTTGGGATTGGGCGCAGGTGCAGCGAGCGTATCGCAAACTGCAATCGCGTCTGCAGCTCGGCAATTTTCCGCTGGAGCAGCACAATCAGCGTCTGGCGGATCTGATCTATGCGGCCAGCGGTGAGTTGGGCGTGCCACGCCTACAACAGCCCCTGAACTCGACCATCAGTTTTGGGTATACGCATCAGGTGCCCGCCACCATATCCCGTGGCAGACGCACCAGCAGCGCCCGCCAATATCTGGCTCAGCCGGATGTGCTGAGGCGCCCCAATCTGAAGGTGCGCCACGGTGCCGAGGTGCAACGCTTGTTGCTCAGCTCCAGTGGAGAGCGCATGCGTGGCGTCAGCTATGTGCTCAAGCCCAGCAATCGCAGGTGGAATGTGTGGGCGCATCGTGAGATAATATTGAGTGCTGGGGCACTTAACTCGCCGCAACTGTTGCTGCTCTCGGGCATTGGCAATGCCAGCGAGTTGGAAGCGGTGGGCGTGCAGCCACGCCTACATTTGCCGGAGGTGGGTCGAAATCTGCAGGATCATGGCATGCTGCCACTTCTGCTGCGCTTCACCAGCAACTGTAGTGCCGCCTTTCGTGGGCGTGGCCCCTTTGAGCCCGCCTCCGTGGCCGAGTATCTGTTGCAGGGGCAGCATGGACCGCTCGCCGCCAGCTTCTCAATGATGGGATTTATTAACTCGAGTGCGCCGGCCAATCTCACAGGTCAGCCGGATTTGCATGTGGTCTCGCACAAGTTGCTGCCACGTGGCAGCGCTGCCAGCTTTGCCTATTTGGGGTTTCGCAGCGAACTGGTTGCCGCCCAGCAGGCAGCGCTGCAGCAAACGGACATGTTGCAGCTGATCGGATCTTTGCTGATGCCCAAGTCGCGGGGCCGGGTGCAGCTGCGCAGCGGCAATCCGGAGCAGAGACCGCTGGTGTGG
The DNA here is from genome assembly GCF_018153295.1 of Drosophila grimshawi. Classification (NCBI taxonomy): domain Eukaryota; kingdom Metazoa; phylum Arthropoda; class Insecta; order Diptera; family Drosophilidae; genus Drosophila; species Drosophila grimshawi. The sequence continues at coordinate 17,727,877 of NW_025063692.1, read as the reverse complement.
AACAACTATGGCGAGCATCCAGCTGATCGTGCCACATTGTTGCGCTACGTGCGCTACGTGCAACGTTTGACGGACACACGCGCCTTTCGCCGCTGTGGCCTGCAATTGTGGCTGCCACCGCTGACCGAATGCGATCGACTCGCTGCTGACTCGGATGCGTATTGGTTGTGCCACATACGCTACATGTATGTGGGCGCGTGGCATGCAGCCGGCACCTGCCGCATGGCAGCCACTCACAATGCTGGCGTCGTCGACGAACGGCTGCGCGTGCACGGCATCAAAGGGCTGCGCGTGGTGGATGCCAGCATCATGCCGGAGATTACATCCGGCCATACGAATGCGCCCAGCATGATGATTGGCGAGCAGGGTGCCCGCATGATACTCGAGGATCAGCAGTGTCACATCGTGCCACAGTCAGAAGCGGACAAAGCCAATCCAAATACCATTTTGAAATAAATGCAACTTCCAGTTGGAAGCCACAAAAACAAAGATTTGTCCACTCGGAAACAGCTAGAACTACTACAACTATTTCTAGAAATATTTTGCGGTTTTTGTTTTCCCATAAAATGTATATCCACTTATATGGCTAAAATCAGGGTGTCCAAGCGGAGTTGGTATCGGAACCGCATGCTTACCGATTCAAATTCAAAATCGGAATCAGAACTTTAAATTTAAATGTGCTTAAAATGCAAACAGAACTGAACTGATATTATTTTTCCAGCAAAAACTATAATATCGAGAAATCGGAAACTAAATTCATTTCGATTTGATGCCAGAGTTAAAACTATTCCAATCCAAAATCTATTGGGGACTTAAGTATATAGCCAGTATATATCTTGCTTACCCTACACAGATCAAAAATGTATTTCATGTTTGGGGTTCAGCTTCACTCACGTAATAGCTATGATCCAATCAAGATATATTATTCAAATATCTTTAATGAATATAGTCGGATTTCAGTTGAAAAAAATATCATTTAATGGTCACTGGTTCGATGTTGCATAAAATTACAATAAATACATACAAATTTCTTATAAATATTAAAAAAAAAATCCATAAATATTATTAGAGAAAATGAATTTAAAAAAAAAAAATACCAAACACACTCACAAATCGATTCACACACGCATTCAGAGTATCACACTTGAGCACACGCAACACAACCACACACACAGAGTGAGAGAGAGCGAGAGAGAGAGAGAGAAAGAGAGAGTAGATGTGGCTCATTAGACTAATGTATTCTTGATCCAGAACTCCTTGATCATATCGCTGCCCTTCTCGGCAATCATAATCACCGGCGCATTCGTATTGGCCGATACCAATTTGGGCATAATGCTGGCATCGATGACACGCAGTCCGCGAATTCCGTAGACACGGAGCTTGGCATCGACGACCGCATCCTTGTCCCAATACGGACCCATTTTGCAGGTGCCAACGGGATGATAGATGGTCGATGTGTACCGTCGCACCATGCACTCCCAATACGAATCCGTGAACGGTGGCAGCTGATCGCAGCCCGGCCAACGTATGCTGGACAGTCGTGAGCCAAAACGTTGCATCGCCTTTGTGCGGGACAATGCCACTGCGATCTTGACACCCTCAATCAATGTCTTCATATCAAACTCATCGGTCAGGTAGTTGGGCATGATGTACGGATAGTCGAAGGGATTACTGCTGCGCAACTTGATGCTGCCCACGCTTCGTGGACGCAACAACATTGGTATTATGCTCCATGCGTCCCGGTTGTTAATCGGCTCAAAGACCGCACGATAGAAGGCGTCCGTCAGGCCGTGTGCCTTGCGCAGTTGCGATCCGCCATCGGAATTTGTGGAGCCCGACACGAAATGGAACTCAATGTCCGGCCAGTCCAATGTGGTGTTCGCGTACTTGGTATTCACATAGGCCAAACCCTCAACGCCGCCAAGTATGGTAAGTGGTCCTTGGCCAAAGACCGCATACTGTAACACCGTCGACATGGTATGGAATCGGTTCTCCACAATCGAAACCGGCTGATTGACGAGAAACGTCAGACCGCCCAGTCCAATGTGATCTTGGAGGTTCTCGCCAACGCTCAGCTCCTTGATGAGTGGTATGCGATGCTTGGCTAGCTGCTTGCGTGGCCCAACACCGCTCAGCATCAACAGCTGGGGACTGTTCACGGAGCCGCCCGATAGGATTACCTCCTTTGTGGCACGCACATGGTATAGCTTCTGATCCTTGACAAACTCGACGCCAAAGGCCAATTTGCTGACCGGATCGATCATAATGCGGGTAACATGCGAATTCATCGAGATGTGCAAATTGGAACGCAGTCGTGCTGGTCGCAGGAACGCCTTCGATGTGGAGCAGCGTGAGCCGCGTCTCGTTGTGCCCTGGGCAATCATGAAGCCGGTCATTTTCTCGCCATTCAAATCGCGATTGTCGTAGCCCATCTCAACGCCCGCCTCCACAAAGCTGGCGGCGAGGGGCGTGTGATATGGCGCCTCGCCCACCGTCAGATATCCGCCAGTGGCATGGTAAGGTGTACTGGCCAAATACGGATTAGTATTGTCCTCCGATTTCTTAAAATAGTAGAGCGCATCGCGATACGACCAGCTGGGATTGCCCATCGCCTCCCAGTTGTCATAGTCGTTCTTCGAGCCCCGCAGATACAGCATATAGTTTAGCACCGAGCTGCCACCCAAAATTTTACCTCTCGGCCAATTACAGCGTCCGCCTTGCATAGCTGTAAAAGCAAAGGATTGTTTTTTTTTTAGATGTGTGGAGGAAAACCTTTCAGGTTAGATACAAAAGAGGGAAATTCTCTTTGGCAATTCTAAGGGAGTGTGGATGGAGGGTATGTTCTGGTCTTACCCAAGCAAGCTGTGCCCGATGGCTCCGTTTTGTACTGCCAGTCAATTTTGGATAGCTGCAAATAACCGGCCATAAGTGGCACATCGGTTAGCTCGGTCTCATCGCCGCCCGCCTCCAGCAGGAGGACATTCCAGTTCTCCACCTCGGTCAAGCGATTGGCAACCACAGCACCGGCCGAACCGGCGCCAATCACTATGAAATCATAATGATCCAATATGTCGTCACTGCTCACATCGCTGGGCTTCGATTCGGGATCCATGATTTCCTCATACTGAAAATAGGCAACCGCTGCCATTAGCATTGGTATGAACCAACTGTTGCTTGTCGCCGCCGTCACCGCACCGCCAATCGCCGATGCGGCACCCACAATAGCTGAGCTCATCGCTGCTGTAAGCCTCCTTCAAGTGTTCCAAGCGATAGCGATCTGTGTCTGCGATACGTGATATGTCTGCAATCGAATAAAATACTCAAATCCTCACTGAATATGTCATGAAAAGTCACGTTTTGTAATGTATGTAATCGGGTTAGTCGATTCGATAGCTCAGCTTTTCATGCGCCTCAATATTTCGATCACGTTTTGCGGTATTTCGATAATTTCGTAACTTGGTTTTCGTTAACTCCATTTGTTATGCATACCTTTACCGCTACCCATCCACCCATATGCCTTACAACATGTCCGACTCCTCTTATCAAATCTATGCGATCCGACTGGGTCATCAGTTTAACGAGTGAGCTTTTATCTTGCCTACATTCAACTATATACATGCAAGCATACATATACACACGCACACACACACACACATAGTTCTAGTTAGCTATGCACTCAATCAGAAGCAAGTAAGTTACCGTTATTTCAAGCTCTCACATACATATATACACACAAAAAAGCTTTGAGAATAGGTTTAGAAGCAATTGAAAAAGCTTAGAATGTGTTTGTTCAAATGGATTTGCTATTTTTGGCACTTATTAGTGGAAAGTGGAAGAATTGTGGCATGGAACAAGGCAGATTATTTATTATTCGTGTTTGTAATTTCTGATTTCCTTTACTTTTTGTCGATCTAATATGACAAATGCTCCAATAATTATCTCATGTTGTATAACTTCTTAACAAAATACATATTCAAAATTGAAGTAATCGCTAATACTAAGCGCATGTGAGCTTTTGCGCTGACTGCATTTTCTTAGAGCAATATCAAATGTGAGCTTTGTTGCATTTTTCTTCTTCTTTTTCTTGTTATTGTTGTTGGAGTTGCGGGTAAAAGAGCTCCCACATAAAAGTGAAATCTTTAGCGGCTGATAAAAAAAAAAAAACGTAAAACTATACAAACTTTTGAATGCCGCTTTTCACTCATTATTTCTGATCGGAAAGCCAATCAACAATTGTTGTAGGTACACATGCACAGACACACACAGACAAACACTCACACACATACAATATGCATGTGTGGATAACCAGTTTGTTTAGCCTGGCCCGGGTTGTGGGCATGGCAAGCCGCCCTATCGATCGCCGGACTCGTTGAAAACGTTTCCTGTCGCGATGACTTTGCATAATCTTTGGCTAGCAACGAGCTAAACTAACGGCTAAAACTACAACAGCAGTATTAACAGCAGCAGCAGTTGTTGTTGTGGTTATTGTTGTTGTTATTCTTGTTGTATTTTGCAATTACAAACTTGTCGCTGATATTGTTGCTGCTGTTGCTGTTGCTGTTGCAAACTGGTTGCTGCCGCTGCTCCGAGTTGAATGTGCGCTGCGCTGCTCAAGTTCAAGGTACCAGCTAAATAATACATAAAAAAAAAATACCAAAGCACAGCAACGTTAACAGCGACGTTGGTAGAGGCCGCAGTCGCAGCAGCGGCATTTTGAAGTATGAAGCATGCGAATAGCCGCTAAATAATTGAGCAGACACACAGCGCCAAAGAGAAATGCATAACAGCGCAAGCTGGTACCAAATAGCCACAACAACAACAACAACAACAGTAACAGTTATCACAACGAACATTTAACGAAGCAACGATGAATCACTTTCGTTGAGAAAGCTTCCGTTGCGTAGGAGTTGCTGTCGCTGTCGCTGTCGTCGCGCTACGCATGCGTCGACGTCGGCTTTGCACGGCTGTGCGCGTTCTTTTCGAGCCGTGTTCTTGCTGCGCCGCCGCAGCTGCTGTTGTTGACTTTGATTTCTTTTTGCCGTTGGCACACTTTTGCATTGTCAAATTGTTAGCACACACATACACATACACATACATACAGACATAGATTGGCATGTGAATCATTTTGCCCTTCCTCAGTGCCCATTTCTTTTCTTGTTACTCACTTGTGCTCGAGAACTTTTGCAGATGCAAAGCAACGAGCTTTTGCTTCTTCTTCTTCTTTTTTGTAGTAGTTGGTGTTGCTTTTGCTTACACTTTTAGTGCGAGGTGTAAGCTTAATGTTCGATGCTTTGTTTTTTTTTTGTTGTTGTTGTTTTTTGCTTTCTTTAACACTTTCTTTCTATGCGTGGTATTGCGGCCGCGCGCTGCGACGTTCGCTGGCCAACTGAGGCATTGAGCCATTAAAGCGAAGCGTAAACAGCCATTGCTACAAATGGCCACCACTCCAACTCGCTCTCTTTCTCTCACTCACACACACACACACACACATACTTTCAAAGAGTTGTTACGACTGCGCAGTCAACGCAATGCCCTTTGGGCTCTGGCGTCACAGGTCCGTTGTTTGAACGGTTGCATTGTGGGACAGAGTGCAGCTGACTGGAATTGAACCGTTGGATGATGGCACCTCCCCAAAATGGCCAACGGCTTCTTCCTGTTTGGCTTGTCATGCTGACACCACTCTTGGCTTAATACATATGCTCATCCATCAACTCTTTGACGTGTTTGCCGGCACGTAGACAACTTACACTCACTCACACACACACACACATAAATACACAGAAGCAACAAAAGCTTTAGCGACAGCGAAATGCTTTCACTCTTACTATATAAGCCACAGGCCATTGCGACGCTTTTCCCCCCCGCAGCCAAAAAAAAAAAAACCAAAAAAAAAAAATGTGTGTGCCACAAGCCAACGGTATTTGTGGGTCAGCAACAGCAACAGCTGCGCAGACCTGGCCTGCCCCAAAGACGTCAACAGCGTTAACAAAGAATAACTAGCTGCATTAAATATGTAACATTATAAACAAAAAACAAAAAAAAAATTTTTGAATTGATTGGAGTTTTAAATACAGTTAAATAGGTGTGAAATTTGTAACATGTAAATTTTTAAAAGACAATTTGAATATCATGTTCAAAATACAAAATATGCTAAAACTGTTTCTTAATGAAAATGAAAAGACTTTTTGCCACATTTCTGTGTTGAAAGTCGAAATTGAAATAAATGCGTATTGCATAAAATTAAAAAAAAAAATGATTTTATCTATTTATTCTGTTTGCAAAAGTTAACATTTGAATATAAATATTAATTATAACAAAGGCTTAACTGAGGGCTACACTACATGGATGGGAATAGATTAATACTTAATAATATTTCAAATAATTGTTGTATTTACATTACTTAACTTTGGTATTAAGAAAATCGATAATAAAAAAATAGATAAAATAAAATAATTACTCAGCCCTGTTAACATTTTTTTTTTTTTTCATTCTTGCAGGTGGCTGCTGTGGCTCGATGAAGAAGCGAACGATTGTCGGTGGCTGGGCCTGGGCCTGGTGGCTGGTGACGGATGTGCAGCGGCTCTCGCTGAATGTGATGACACTGAATCCGATGTGCGAGAACGTGGAAACGGCCCAGGGTGTACCGCTGACGGTGACCGGCGTCGCCCAGTGCAAGATCATGAAGGTAGGTGGGCGCTCGCGAGTCTGAGTCTCGTTTCCCTAAAAGTAACCACCTTCATCCGAGTATATCTTTGTATCTTGTATCGAATTCTCCGAGTGGGAAAAAGTACGATTTGCAGATTTTTAAGTTCTGCATGCAAGTTCCATATATAGCTTTTATTAGTCCAAAAAAAAGCAAAATGTATATCTCAAAATCTATATATATATATATATATTTAATACTTACATATATCAACTTTTGTATCTGGTAGCTACGTAGAAACGCGTCTGAAATTTGGCTTACAATTTACCTTACATTACCTGAACTATTTTGATACGTATGCGAATTACAATTACAATTTAATCCCGTTTCACACTTATTTTTTTTGTTTTCTTTTTGGTTTTTTTTTTTGGTATATGTAAATTTTAATATTTTTTATATTCCCCTTGAAAAAATGAAAATGCAACTCAAATAATTATATTTAGCCTTGCAAGCGCCTTAGATCTGATCCATCAAAAGTAAGTGTAGAATGATTCGTATCAAAATTCTAAAAATTCCCTCAATACTATTCACATAATTGCTTAAAAGTCCAACTACTGCTTTAGAGACATTTGTGATCTGTATTTACTTATCAGACTACTCACAGACTTGCACTTTTAGGCAAAGTGTCGTTTGTACATAGACATTTTCGAGAAGCGCATTTGAATAAACATCAATCATAGTATTTGAATGCAATAAATCACATTTAAGGCGATTCAAATCGTACTGCACACAGTTATAAGTTAAGTTATTTTTTGGAATAATCACAAGTCACCTGAATGCACCCGAAAATGAATCAAACATTCACAGTAGCTCAGACGTGAATCAATCGCTGCACAGTAGTTCACTTTGCGGTGATAATGAATAATCAATCAGTTTGCAAAATATGCACTCATTCACAGTACTTTTGATTCGAATCACTCTTTGCACAGTCATTCAGTTGCAGTTGTTAACAATAAATTGTATCCTTGGTTAATCCATTCAAATGACATGTGTGATTCAAGCATATGAATTTCTATACTTGGTATCTGAAATCATACTTGCACACTGTTAATTCACCGGTTGAAAACCCTTTTTTGTATGCCACATAAGTGTGATTTGGATCTAAACGTAAAAGAAATTCCAAATTATGTCCTTACTTAATTATTTCATTTCATTATTACAGTCAACTTCGTATAAAAATAATGATTATCATAACAACGAGGTATGTTTATTGTGTTATATAATTTTATTAACTTGTTTTGGGTTTTGTTTCGGCTTCGTTGATCTCCGATAACTGTCTTTGGTTCTTGTCAATGTACTCATCTATGGATAGGTCAAAATTCAACTACAACAACATATTGTAAAGCACTCACACACACACAAACACTCACATGCAAACACAATCAGTGTTCAGAATTATTAACTCCATCCATCCATCCATCCATCCATCCACCCATCCATCCATCCATAGAGTGTCAATGTCCTGTTTCTTAGCTGCCATTTAATTTGCTGCATGTTTGTTGATTGTGATTTATGATTTACAACACGTATTTAGCGAATCACTCACTCAATCTACAGTATAGTTAATAAGACGAGTATTAGGTATTAATACTCGTGCATAGCGGACTACATATATATAAACAGTCGAAATTTGTTGACATTTGTGTTTTACCTTTTCTCTACTTTCTTTTACCACTACTACCAACCACTTACCCTGCGCTCGAATCGTTCGAATCAATCTCCAATCAACTCAACTCGAATCAACTCAACTCATCAAACAAATCCGACAAAAAAAAAAAATTAATAACAAAACAATACAAAAACAAAACAAAAAACATACCGCAAAACTGTAAATGATAATAAATCCAAATTAACAAATCACTCAATAATAAATATAAATAACCAACATTATTTAATTGAATTATGCCTACTGCTAAACGTCTGCTAATGTTACTGTTACTGCTAATGTTACTGTTACGGTTGCTGTTGCCATCAATCAATGTATCAAATGTGTGCGTGTGTGTGTGTGTGTGTGTGTGTGTGGGTGTGTTTGTATCTAACATAATTACAATTACTGATAACTACTCAAACAATATTCAACAATTACTCATTTATTTCGCTGTGGCTTTGGATTGTCGACTTCCGTTATGGCTGCTCTCTTTCTCTCTCTATCTCTCTTTCTCCATCTCTTTCTCATTTGGTGTGACGTGTGTTGATCAATAAATACGAATCAATAATAACACTAACATGAATCCATCTAACCAATCATTGACATACTCACACACACACACACACACACGCACACACACACACTCACACACACACACACACACATACGCACACACGCACACATACACACACTCTCACCCACAGATGATGAATGTTTATTATTTTCATCATCAGGCCGACGAGCTGCTTGGCACAGCCAGTGAGCAATTTCTGGGCAAGAGCGTTAAGGAGATTAAGCAAACCATTTTGCAAACGCTGGAAGGACATCTGCGCGCCATATTGGGTAAGACATGCAAACATGCATCGCACATGCATCGCACATACATCACAATTACATCATACATACATACATACATACTCATTTCTAATTTATTATAACGTATATATGGAGTATATGGTGTCCAAACCTCCAAACATCTAAATCATTTATCCAAAAAACGTACAAAATATTGTATAGCATTGAAAGTCGGACTAAACTAGTGGTCCTTATTTTGCAAGCACTAGATCCACATATATATATATATACCTGATCAGCATCACTAGGCAAGTCGATGGGGACTACTCGAGACTCAGGACTCGAGATCCGACCGGATCGGACTGCTATATCATATTGCTGCCTTAAGAACGAGATAGCCTTCGACATTCATGTCAGCCTGCTCCGAAAGACAAATGTGGATGATTCAGTACACAGCCAGCCAACAGAAAAATCAAATTTATTTAAAACGTACAAATAACAAATAAATATTTCAAATTCCAGACTAAAGTTCAGCTTTCAGTAAATAAACTCTGGTATGCAATGTCGTGCCTGGATTTATCATATAATGCTTTTGACCTTTAGACTGCCTGTTCAAAATTGTTAGCAATTGACAGTCGAAGACCAATCTTTGATTTTAGAATCAATCCATATTAGTTTGCAATCAATTTAAGCCAGCGAGAAAGTTGCAGTCGGGCATAAGTCGGGATTGCGAAATACTCTGATACCAATAAGTCATGCCACGAAATACTACCTATGAAGGAGACCACCCCTAGTAGTCAACCATCCACGTTTGCCTTTAAAATTGCGATACATAGCGAATTTTGTGAAACGATCTTAGTAATCCACCTTCAAAGTCGTAAATTCTGAGTGCCTTAAGATTGTGGCAGATGTTTGCTATTATCGATTTTATCTCTTAGTGGAGGCACTCCAATTTGTACACTTTGTCTGACGCGGGCACAGACCAGTATATCTACCAAGTTTCAAGTCACTGTCTCTCAGAGGGGCAGCCAATATAGTATGACACTTTCGGTATCAGAGTATAACAATTGATTATGGATTAGTGCGAAATAACTAGAAGTGAGAAACTCTTGAGAAGCCAATGCTTACAAATTCATTGGTAGCCTCAGGCCTCAAGTACAATCATCAGATTGTAATCAAGTTGTAGAATAGAACTCGAAACAACCTTGGATGCCAATTGATTAAACTAATCAAACTGGACATGAATACGGCTTAACGAGTGCATTGAACTAAACTGTGAATGTTGGCCGGCCACTTGGCAGTCGTGAATGTTCGGGGAACTGTAATTGGTTTTGCTCAGCCTAATGGATGTTTTGACCTTGCTGTGAAAGACCCCTGACGATGTAGTTGTATGTGGTTGTTATAGTTATAGTTATAGTTGTAGTTATAAAACGTCGCCACAGTCGTGTTATTATACTCGTTTGTATGTATGTATGTATCTAAATCTCAAGGCGTTTTCCATTTGTGCAACGTTTACAATTTGAATATTTTGCTGATACTAGTCGGAAATAGGGGGTTGCTTTCTCAGTGCTTGTCTCAGTTGTAAGCGCAACGAGCGACGCTCCGGTCGCAAAGTCTCCGAGCGGGTCGTCACACCATATATATATAACCAAGTAAAACCCACCCACCCATCCAAACCCCCTACCACCCCACTCCCCACCGATTTGCTTTTCATGACGTGTTGTCATAATTCAATTGAATCGCGTGTGAACAACACAACTGTTTTGTTTATGTGTGTTATTTATTCCATTTATTTGGCATCGAGTTACCAGCAATTACCAGCAATTGGAAGCGTTCTTCATCTTCACCTTGACCTTATTGGTTTTTTCGTTTTTCTATTTTTGGAGAACATCACCTATCTCAACATGAGATACGACAACCATCGACAACAGACTTTAGAAAACTTAACTCGCAACTAGGAACATTATTCAGTATTTTTCAATCTGTGGATTCGTGGATATCTTGACATTAAAGCCAGTCCCAACAAAATATCAAAGTATTCCGCATCTAATTCAATCTATATAGATGTCTATCCATATTTTTACTCCTCTCTATAGATATAGAGATATATTTTAACCGATATCTTGCAATTAATAAAGTTAGCTGATGGGCAATGAGAATACGCGAATGATTTTTGTGAAATCCCGAAAGTAGTGTTCTACATGTATATATACTGGATATATTCAGTATGTAATCTCTAGATACTAATAGATCCACTAGTTCCACTCTAGAAAATACTTGTCAGCATATCAGCTCTTCAACTGAGACAATCTGCAAATTTTCAGTTAAAAGAGCTTTAAAGCTGAATAGAATTAATCCAATTGAAAGCTTCAAAATGACACTAGATGCTTTTGCCATGGAGCTTACAGCTGAAAGCTTAACAACCATAGAGCTTTCTGCTGGATAGTGACGTGTGCTGGTTATCAGCCCTGTCGGTTCCCTGTTCGTACTATCAGCCAGTCGCTCAAGACATGGCGATAAGACTGCACCAATGACGTCAAAAGTAATACAAATGTTTAAGTGAAGAAAAAAACAGCGAACAAAGAAGAAGAACAAAAGCGATACGTCCACTGTCAACTTAGATAAAAACGGTTAATAACTGTGACCGCTGCAATCAGTACAAACTTAGCTGAGGGGGCTCAAACAAGGGGTCCAACTGGGAATAGCTGCGACTTGAATTCAAGAGCGGCGACAACCATGTCTGTGGTATGGATTGGCGCCCTTAAGGTGGTCATGATAGTGGGCGTCACCTGCCTGGTGGTCAAACGGTAAGCGATCATTGGGGAAACCCTTAACCCTTCACTCACACACACTCGTTGACTCGCTGAATTCGATGGAATTGATTGATTATCGATGGCTTCTTTTCTGTTTGTGATCTCAATAGGAACGCTTACAGTCGAAGAGGTATACAAAGATCGCGACCAATTCGCGGCTTTGGTGCGCGAGGTTGCCGCACCTGATGTCGGCCGCATGGGCATCGAGATATTGTCGTTCACCATCAAGGATGTCTACGACGATGTGCAGTACTTGGCATCGCTGGGCAAGGCGCAGACCGCTGTGGTCAAGCGGGATGCGGACGCTGGCGTTGCGGAGGCGAATCGTGATGCGGGCATTCGGGAGGCGGAGTGTGAGAAGAGCGCCATGGATGTTAAATATTCGACGGACACCAAAATCGAGGATAATACGCGCATGTACAAGCTGCAGAAGGCCAATTTTGATCAGGAGATCAATACGGCCAAGGCCGAGTCGCAGCTCGCCTATGAGCTGCAGGCCGCCAAGATTCGGCAGAAGATCCGTAACGAGGAGATCCAAATTGAGGTCGTCGAGCGTCGCAAACAGATCGAGATCGAGTCGCAGGAGGTGCAGCGCAAGGATCGCGAACTCATCGGCACCGTCAAGCTGCCCGCCGAAGCCGAAGCCTATCGCGTCCAAACAATCGCCCAGGGCAAACAGTACGTATTGAATACCATACACCATATACCATATACCATCTAGCATATACATTCATCGATTTCGTTGTCAACTATTCATGATTATGGTCTTAGTGCTTTGTGATTTTTGATTAGGCGCAACACATTCTTATCAATTCAAGCGAAATCATTTCACCTTTCCGATTGCATTAAGCATGTTTATTTATGATTGATCGCCGGAATATAATCAATAATTATTTGCTACCCTGTTTTGGTTTCTTCAGATTTGATAAAAATACATAACTAACTTGAGTATAAACAATACAGAATAGAAATAATTGCAAGTGCATCTCTCAATCCTTGAAGCATCCATTGATGAAATGAAAACGGAAAGATCTTTAGTTATGACAGATTTGAGCACTCCAGATATCTAACTGGCATTTTGCCTTTGTTTCTTTAAAATAGATGCCAGACCATTGAGGGTGCCCGTGCCGAGGCGGAGCGCATTAGGAAGATTGGTGCAGCGGAGGCTCATGCCATTGAGCTGGTTGGCAAAGCGGAGGCAGAACGCATGCGGATAAAGGCGAATGTCTACAAGCAGTACGGCGATGCGGCCATCATGAACATTGTGCTCGAGTCGCTGCCCAAGGTAAGAGCGAGAGAGAGAGAGAGAGAGCGAGAGCGAGAGCGAGAGATGATCTAATATGATTATTTTATGGCGTACAATTTTAGATTGCTGCCGAGGTGGCTGCACCGTTGGCCAAAACGGATGAGATTGTGCTGATTGGTGGCAACGATAATGTGACCAACGACGTGACACGCCTTGTTGCACAGCTGCCGCCCTCGATCAGTGCCCTGACTGGAGTCGATCTCTCCAAGGTGCTCTCCAAGATACCCGGCGCCAAGGCGTGAAATCTAATGGAATGGGATGTCCAACAAATGGTAATGACGACGTAACCCCCCCCCCCAAAAAAAAAAAAAAAAAGACAAACAAAAAAGGAATTGCAACTGGAAATGAGATAAATATGAAAATGTGAAGAGGAGACAGGAGAACGAGCGAGTTAACCAAATAAGAACGAGAACAAACGAACGAACGAGAGAGAGCGAGAGAGAGAGAGAGAGAGAGAGCGAACGAGAGAGAGAGAGAGAGAGAGGGAGCGAACGCATTTGTAAGAGCGAGCTGGCGAGTGCAATGTGGTCACTGGACGAGGAATCAATGGAATCGAAAGATAATCTTACCTATATATAGATATATATGTGTACGCATACATATAGCAAAATGTACTCCGATATTATGTGTGACGTGTGAGTCAGTGTCTCAGTGTGTGTGTATGTGTGTGTGTGTGTGTGTGTGTGTTCTTTTGTATGCACCACACCACAGCGAAAGCCTGTTCGGGCAAAGGATTGATCAATCAGATGTATCAATCAGATAAAGCTATTGCTAAGGCTAAATCTAAAGTTATGCATTTCGCACGCATTCGCAAAACGCATTTTGTGGCCTTTTCTCGATTAATAAGAAGTAAATATGAAAAAAATACATATAAAAAAAAAAAAAAAGCAAAAAAAAATCGAAAATACAAATTGGGTTTAAAATTCGTATAACTTGCAGATAATTGATTGTGCAGCTTGTTAGCACATATAAAAAACTATTATACATATATATACATATGTGTATATATCTTAAGACACCCAAACATTTTCTTTTGTATTTTATATATTTGTATCTGTCGTATTATGTGTCATGTTTAGTCCATAAGTTAACCAACAGTCGCACAAAGCCATCCCGAAAATGTTTCATTTTACAATTGCAATTAACAATTGTTGTGACTTGCAACTATTTCGAGTTCTGGAACACTCTGAACACATCGCCAGCCAGCTCATTGTCGATCACCTACTATGTTCAAACTACAGTTACTGCCTGAAGATAAGAACAGCGTCCCACTTTGCCAAATGGAACAACTAGCAGCCAACTGGCACCATTTTACACACACTCAAACACACTTATTTCAGTGCACACTTTACAACTGTGACGTCACAGTCACCGCCGCTCTTCCACACACAGACACACACACACACACACACACAATACTCACACACAAAACATCTCATCCACTCAAACGATATGCGTTCGATGTTTTTTTTTTCATACTATTAATCATTGTGTTTTATATTGTTTAATTTTTGGCAAATTTATTGACTTTTATACATTTTTTATGCGCATAACAAAAATTTTTTTTATTAGTTTTTAGCACAACAAAATTTTTTTAAGCAAAAATTTACTAAACCAAAAAGAAAAAAATGGAAAAACAATCAATTTGTACAACTTAAATTTAGTTAAAGCAATTTTGTAAGTTGACATTGTCCACTAACGCGAGTAATATACCTCCTTATATATGTATGTATGTATGCATAGATCTAACGCAGAGTTTTTTTTTTTTTTTTGTATTTTTTAAATCTATAAGTTTTTGTTGAGCATTGATATTGTTTTCGTCCCCTTTTGGTTTTCTAGTATAATTAGACAAGGCATTAGCAAGTCCTTGAAACATTGTTCGTCGATCTGTGACGCATTAATAAAGTATTTTCGAAAAATGTAAATCTTAGCAGGCTTTGACTTAAATTTGTCGAAATATGTATTTCAATCAAATGTCGATCTGTCTATATGTGGGAATACTTTGTCAATGCCCAATCTCAGATCGAAGTAGATAAAGATTGTAACGAAATCGAATTGCGAATTCATAAATATGTTAAACAGTGCATTTGTCTATTGGGAAACTAGATGAACCGAAGAATCAGAACCGAAAACGCATTTAAAAATAAATCAAAATGACTCGACTACAAACATACATATTTGAAATATAATAAATACAAAGAATATATATTGTATATACATATATATATTATTTTTTTTTATTGTATATTGAGTGCAAGCAACTTAATTTGATATATACATCAAAGAGCAAGAGAATCACTAAATAAATCGAATCTGAAATTTTTTGTGTATTTTGTCGTAAATAAATAAATTTGAAAAAAATGTATTGAAAAAAACCGTGTACTACTGTTGGAAAAGTTGGAAATGGGCAAAAGCATTCATGAATTCTGAACCTGATTTCGTATGCTTAAAGTGTTAATTTTTCATCAAATGGGTTTAAATTTCAACAAATTTGCAGAAGTAAATAAGAAAAATATCCAATCAATCTATTAAAATTATCAAAAATGTTTCAAATTGTTTGGCATTGGCTATATTTGGATATTAACCTAGACATTTAGACATTTTTTTATTTGTTTTTGTTTTCAACAAAAGATTTTGGCACCTTTTTGCCTCAAAATTTGGCTAAATAAGGAGCATACTTTCAGGCTGCAAAACAAAGACTTGCGAAAAGTGGTTTGAGAAATTCGAAAGTTGTTTGCCATAATTATTATGGCCAATTTTGTAGATAGACAATTGCCTTTTTTTTTTAGAAAAAGAACGACGACGAGATTTGGATGTTCACCCGTTGATAATCCTGGTCACAGCCACTCGTCAGTGACTGCAATGATTTGGCCAAGCTATCATCAATTTCTGCTTACAAAATAGTATCAATAATTCACTTAAATTAGCTGGTCCAAAGGACAACCTGATGGACCTGATAAAATTGCCTATTTCTTAATTTATATTTCTTGCGAACTTTATTGACATTCTTAACATTCCTAAATGGCAATCGATAATATCAATGGCAGTACGCTAAAGATATGGCCTGATTGTGGCCTCATAACGTATATCCAATGTAAGAAAAATAGTTCCAACCCGGCCATGTCCACATTTAGGATACTTTTATCTGGAAATATGAATGGCATTTATGGTAAGTCTTGAATAGATTACAGTTTTGTGTTGGTCAATCGATATCTTTATTACAAAACATAAACATACAGGTATATTGATAACGTGTACTCGTATCGTAATATATCATAATAGTTGTGTTATACTAAGTATACAGGTAACTCGCTTACATTATATATATATATATATATATATATATATATATATATATATATATCCATAACAATAAAAAAAAAATACAGTTTTATATATACTTTTCTATAGCCTATAATATATGTATGTGTGTATGTGTATGCCCATGCAACGACTATCTTTGTATATTCTGCTGCAAGTTGGGCATACACACACACACACACACACACACATCTTGGATGCTGTGCACACAAAACTAAGCCACGAGTCTAAATATGCCTACGACACTTAAAAACTTACAAACTATGGACCAATCCAGTGACTATAATGCCTAAGACTATTCGCTACTCGCTACTCTCTACTCGCTAATCGCTAATCGCTATTGTAGTAGCCATCCGGAGGGCCACTCGTCTAAATGCAATGCTCACAAGGCCCGCAAAGAGCTAGTTAGAATTTACACAAAAAAAAAAAAAAAAAATTACAATTTAAAGATGAAAAAAAGTATATCCGGAATTACGTGTATAATTATTGATTAAAGACAAGTTTTTGTTCTTTTCTTTTTCTTTTTTTTTGGGTGGGGAAAGTTTTGGCTGTCTCAGTCCGAATACTTCTCTTTGAGATCCTTGCGCAGAATTTTGCCTGTCGGATTCTTGGGCACCTCATCGACAAAGATGACGCCGCCTTCGAGCTTCTTGTAGTGCGCCACACGCTCGGCCACATATTCGGCAATCTCTTCGGCCGTTGCCGTCTCGTTCTCGCGCAGGACGACAATGGCGCGCGGCGCCTCGCCGTTCAGCTCATGTGGAATGCCAAAGACGGCCGCCTCAAGGATCTTGGGATGATCGCGCAGCACAGCCTCTAGCTCAGCGGGCGGCACTTGGAAGCCCTTGACCTTGATCAGCTCCTTCATGCGATCCGTTATGTAAAAGTAGCCATCCTCATCGAAGAACGCCACATCGCCGGTACGCAGCCAGTTGCCCGGATAGAAGGTAACATCGTTGGCCTCCTTATTGTTGAGATAGCCGGACATCACCTGGGGCCCCCGCACGCACAGCTCGCCGGTGGTGCGAGCACCCACTCCCTTTCTATCGGTAGCATCGATTGGCACAATTTTCGCCTCGGTGCTGCCCGGCAATACGCCCGTAGACGCCAAACGTGTGTTGCCAATGGGCGTCATCAACACAACCGGTGATGCCTCCGTCATGCCGTAGCCCTGCATGAAACGCACGTTGGGGAATCTGTTTGCGAAACAAAGCAGACATCGATTTCAGTTCAATTTGATCCAACTTTCATTCCAACAACTAATGTCCACTGATAATGGGCAATTGGCATATGATTTCTTTTGAATTGAATTTCAAAATCTCCAAAGTTACTAGAACCCTTATAATTCACTGATTCAATATGGATCTACAAGGTGCATCAGCACATAACATCGAATCTACACAAAATCTGTTCTGTGAATACTACTTACAGCTTACACACTTATCATAATCGATAATTTGTTAATTTTATTAACAAACCTAACATCTCTGTCCGATCTTCTAGCTAATAACTAAACTATTAAGTGCTAAAATTGATAATACAAAAATTATTAGTCGTGTTTGATTTGCAGCTCAAATGAGAAGTACAAGCAATTGTCTAGCGCTTGCTATCCATACATATAATACAAACTGTCCATAACCCAACCCATGTGGGAAAATGATTCTTGTTCCTCAATATGTGTGGAGAGTGCCACGTCTAATTGGTCTATTCCAAATTTAGTCAAGAGGTTAACTGGAGGAGGTTTTACTCACTTCTTTAGGAAGCGTTCGACGTCATGCTGGCCAATTGGTGCAGCGCCGGACATGACGACGCGCAGCGATTTCGCCGTTTCCTGCGTCAGCTTCGGATGGTTGATCATAAATAGTGCTGCAGAACATATCGAGAAAGAGATAGAGATAGGGAGAGAGAGACAGTGAGAGAGAGAGAGAAGAAAAATGCTTGATAAGTGTTAATCGAGGAGTGTCGATGATGGTATCAATTTACTCACCGATGGGAGGCACCAGATTGAGAACACTGCCATTGTACGTATCCAGGGACTTGATAAAATCATCGGGCTTGAACGCTGGCATCGTCGCGATGCGGGCGCCCTGTCCCAGTTTGGACAGCATGATGACGGTGAGACCGTAGATGTGAAAGAAGGGCAGAACCGCTGGCAGCGTATCCTGGCGATCCAGCGAATTGATGGGCAACGCTTCCTGAATCTGTTCACAGTTAGAGCTCACATTGTTGTGGGTGAGAACAACGCCCTTGGGCAGACCCGTCGTGCCCGATGAGAAGGGCAGAAAGACCATATCATCGGCGGTGGTATCCTTGGGCGTGCGTAGCTCATCGTAACGCACATTCTCGGTGCTCATCACCTCGAAGAAATCAATGGCACCCGCCGGCAGTGCCTCATCCATTGTGCTGCGCACCACAGCGATGGGCATCTGCTTGCCGGCCAAGTTGCATGCCTCAAGCAGCGTCTGATACCGCTGGGCACTGCCCACCAAGAACTTGGCATTGCTGAATGTCAGCTGGCGCGCAATCTCATCTGAAATACAAATTTCACTTTGATTACCATACAATTTCTAAAGTCTACAAAGTCTACAGAATGTAAACGATGTACAATCAACATTCGTAAAGTATGTTGCGAATGTTACAAATTCATTAAAACCAAAGGCTATCTTTAATTGTAAATTCAACTTGGATTACGGATTACGTTCGTCTATAACGTGATAAGCGTGCTTGTTATATATGTGATAAGAACTGATTAGGCACAATTAAATGCTTAATTGTGTCAACTAATCCAAAGTTCAAGGGGAGAAACTCACCTGGCGTATAGATGGGATTGATTGTGGTCACTGTCAGACCAGCCTCGATGGCACCCAGGGCTGCAATCGGATACTCTGGCATATTTGGCAGGCAAACGGCCAGAACGTCGGGCTTGAACATCTTGAACTTGGTCTGCAGACGGACAGCAAACGCGGCACTCGCATCTCGCATCTGGGCGAACGTATATTGACGGTCCGTTATGACGCACACCTGCAACACATACAAAATACACCGATCGATAAGAAATGACATCAAATTGGATCTTGTAAATTTCACAATAAATTGAAGAGAAACAAAAACCATTTCAATCGAATCTTAATGGATTTTTTATGTTAGAAGCATAATAAAAAGCAGACTGTTTATATTTTGAGTTGAATAATTAATTAAACAACTATTCTTTCGGCAGATCAATCAATCCTATGGGAGCTTTAGGATATATCATTCCGATTTTATATGATTCTATATGATATAGTAATCTAATCTCAATGATTTTTGGTACAAATGGGCGAAGCATATCGGGTAAGTTTGATTAGAATAAGTTGTTAAACAAACAATCTGTATTTAACTTCAATCATATTTCAATAGATTATTCGAAGAGCAGCTATACAATATAATTATCTGGCTCGACTGGGTACATATATACATATATACATATATCTAAGGTTTCATAAAGATAACTTCCAAACTGCGTATTAGACAATTTTTATTTAATTTTAAATATACTTTTTTTTTTGATTAGATACGGTATATCTAGATGAATGCCTTTTAAAGATAATAGAAGCGACTTAGTTACCTAATTATATGTACATCTATTTGATAAGATCAAAATAGGTATGTATATATATATATATATATATATAGAATTTCACAAGTACTGATTACCTTAAATTCCCAAACATTATTTTAGCTTTACTAATTAAAATAGAAGCTTTTTAAATATTCTGCTAGACGTAACCGGATTACCTCATTCATAAAAAAGAAGACTGAACTAGATATGGGAGATTAATATTGCATACTTTTGCAGCTGTGTAAAATGAATAAAATTGTGTATATTCTACAAACAAATAAATGCGTTTATTAATCCTAAATAAACAAATATTGTAAACTGAGACACCGATAAGGAGAAAAGTCTTGAAAGTCTGATAATTCTCTCAAGATCTCAATGTTTTATTCATTTTGAGGACTCCCTAAAGTATGTAAACAGAACAAAACTGGGAAACTAATTTTCGAAGAGCTTCAACATGTTTTTTGTAATCATAGGTCATGGTCAAAAGCATATATTTCGGCTATATTGGATTACATGACTTACTATATATAGATATGTATATATAAAGGGAAGATTTCATAAATAAATAATGAGCTGCTTTAACTTTTTTGTACTTTGCTAATGAAAACAAATGACAAGTTTTCCGCGATAATCAATGAAAATGCGTGTAATACGATATTGGCGAGGAAGTGGAGAGCGTTGACCCCAAATGCTACAGCCAAGTAACGATATTGTTGTTATTGTTGTTGGCCAAGTTGAAGGCCATTGCGATTGGCCCTCGAAGTGGGGGTTAGACATACGTCAGAGCTAAGGGGGGCGGGGGCAATCCAATAAATATACTACGCTATTTGTATTTGCGCAGTTCAAATTGGCATTAATATGAGATCTCGAATTATAAATAAAATCAGATACACAAACACATATATTGTAAGATACAGAGGAAAACAAGCGAAAAAACTTGTTCAACTTGTTGAATTAAAAAAAAAAATCTAGTAAATTATACAAACACACAAAAAAAAAACTGAATAAATACATAAATGAGAGAAATACCAATTCAAAAAAAAAAAAAAAAGCCGCATTTGACACGTTTGTTGCGTTCCACTCGAGCCGCGCTGCCGGCCACTGATCAAAGTTCAGTGGGGCAAAGTACAAAGTCTGCAAAGTGATTGAAACGGGAGAGCCAGAGAGAGCCACACAGAGACATACTGCAAATTGAATTGCTCTCTTGCTCTCACTCTCTCTTGCTCTCTTTGTGCATATATGCTTGCTTGTGGCTGTGTGTATGTGTATGTGTGTGTCTTGTCTCTTTATGTTCTTGTGTGCGACGTTTGTTGACTTTTTCGTTAACCAAACTGCTCCAACACCGCAGAGCAACAAAATTGACGAGAGCGAGCCCCCGTCGTCGTTGTCGTCCCCTCCTTCCACACACCAGCAGACAACCATGTCCGAGGCCAGGCCCACGAAACAACAAAAATAGCATAAGCAAAGCGATCAAGCAAACCAAACAAAAACAAAAAGAGAGAAAAAAATGAGATGATTGGCCGACACTCGAAAATGGACAAAGGCGAAAGCAAAACAATCACAATTATTTATCTGCATATGTGTGTGTGTGCGTGTGTGTGTGTGTAAACATAAATGAATATATGATATGATGGCCTTTATCTACAATACAGATAATATTTGGCAATTAAAATCATATTATAATGACTCGGTTGACTGAGCAGCAACTGATAACGACTTAATTGATACTCTTCAAAATTCAAGCTAAGCACTCCAACTAATACTAACTAATTTACTCTATGCCACGCCTCTCCCCCCCCCCCCCCCCCACGACTAGATGACTAGAAAATACCCTGTAATGGATTAGCGATGCAAAATGTTCGTTAAGCGTGGTAAGTTGGCTGTTTTGACGCAAACGAATGTGCTAAATTGATAAGCAGGCAGCAAAAACCAAAAAAAAAAAATAAAATAAAATAGAATAATAAAAAAAAGATTTAGTACACATCATAATTTTAGACTTTGAATAGACGAGTACTATCTCTGAATAACCAACCAAAAACATTGTCGATTGTAAAACCGAATCAGCTTATGTATATATTTAACTCGGTATTATAGTCAAGCATTTCGTATAATTCACTCAGAAATATTGCTGATAACTTTGTCATAAAAACCACACACATAAATATATATATATATGTATGTAAATATATTATATGTAGGGGAATATACTTTGGTATTCACATAGTCTGCAGTGTAAAACAATTTTATGTAGTTGAATCCAAATGATAGCCACATGAAATTCGAATAGTTACAAGTCCCATGGCATCAGTGCAAACTGAATATATATATATATATATATACATATATATATTATACACTATATTTATACATGTATATTAGCACATGTCGCACTTTGCACCTGCATCGACATCCACACAAACAGTTCAGTCAAGTCAATATAACAAAAGTATACAGTTTCGCAATTAATTGCATTTAATTGCACTTAATAATAGGAGACTGGAGAATAGAGAATATGACAGCCCTCTGATTGCTATATTAGAACGATTAGATGGGGCAGAAACAATACAACAATACAACAAACAATATGGCAAAGCAACCCTTGACTAGGCTAATAAATTTCAATGAATAATATTTGCATGCTAATTTTTGTTCCAGCGAAAAGTGAAATTTAAACAATTTATTAGTGTCGGTATTGTTATTGTTGCACTCTACGCTTATAGGGTATTTAATTGCTTAGGTTAGGGGGTGGGTTGAGTGGTTGGGGGGCAGAGCTGCTTATGCAAGTGCAAAGTTTTCATGATGACGATGACTGCAGCGCCCCACGCGTCTATTTATAGAACTTTTGGTGAGCTTTTTCTTTCACTCGCTCTCTCTCTCTCTCTCGCACTTAAAATCTTTTCTGTGCCTTCCATGTCGAAATGCTTTGCATTTTTGATTTTGATTTTTTGGATTTTTTTTATTATTAAATATTTCTATTTGCATTTAGATTTGTATTTGTATTCATTTCACCATCCACTCTGCCATACTCCATTCGGCACATTGCTCTTCTTATCAGACTCGTAAAGCAATTTGATGCCAACGTTCACTCGACTTGAACTTGCTGCAATTGTCGCAAGGGCCCCTAGCAAAACATTGTCGAATTTTGAATACCTTTCCATAACAGTTGACTATAGAATTATAACGTGAATATTTCGTAATCAGGTGAAATATTCACAATCAAATATCAACTGTTATTCGCAAAGAATATACATTTTCAATTTATCAGTGGTAAGTAGCTGTATGTACAACTAACGATATTGATCTTGAATTATCTACAAAGGTATTTACTATTCATATTTCATACCGCTCTTATCAGACATTCGATAAGTTCACCAGTCTACATACAAGTGACCCAATTTTTTAAAAGACGCAACTGGTCTAGCTTATCGATACAATTCAGCCATCAAAAATTCCACACTAGCACTCGTGATTTAATTCCCACTCTCACTCACATAAATGCATGAGTGTGTCGATGTGTGTATTTATGCACATTTTATAGGGTAGAAAGAAGGTCAGTGCACATTTGCGAAAAGTGGCCGTCGCACACATACGCACACACATACACACGCACATACGTATATTGGCATAGGTTCAGGTTCAATAAACTGCCATAAGCAAACAAAATATTTACACACACACAGACACACATACATACAAACACACTTGCATACATACTTGCATACATGTGTATGCATACTCACTCGGCAGAAGACGCGATAAGCCGCTAGACGTTGTCACTTTGAAGGTGGATGTGTCTGTGTGTGTGTGGGGGGAGGGGGAGATTTCGTTTGATTTATTGAGTGGGAGCAAGTTCCACAGGATTTCCAGAAACTGCTTTCGATTGCAACGATACAACTGAATGCACATATACATATACATATACATATACATATGCATATGCATATACATATACATATACATATACATATACATATACATATACATATACATATACATATACATATACATATACATATACATATACATATACATATACATATACATATACATATACATATACATATACATATACATATACATATACATATACATATACATATACATATACATATACATATACATATACATATACATATACATATACATATACATATACGCCTACTTATTGTACTAATATATTAATAATAATATATTAATAATAATTCATACAAAATATTTCAACAATTTTTTTCTTTTATTTTAGATTACCCAAAATATAAACATCTTTAGAGTTATAATCTCCTATCAATCAGTCAAGTTATATATTGCATATATATTTTTTTTGTTTTTTAAGCACTCACCGCTGCCGTGTTGTTCTCCCACTTCTTGAAGTCGCGCCAGACGTACTCGTGCAGTGGCAAATTCGGCACTTGGATGGAATCGTAGGGCGATGTTTTGTAAAAGCCATCGTCGGCGTTGTAATGCAGAAACTTGTCTCTGTCATTGATGCTTTGAGCACGCTCAGCGTTCGCCGTGTTGTGCTGACGCCGATTCGTTGTTATGCTGCGAACGGTTGCACCTCCAAATGCGTTGGCAACGCTGCGCAGGCGCAGCATTTGTGCAGCGGCAGCAACTGGATACATTTTATTCATTGACTAAAGACAATCACACACTCTCTCTCTTTCTCTCACTCGTGATTAGGAATTGGAATTAGCAAGAGTTGTTTTATTTCTTTGCTGAATGCTTTCAATGCTAACTTTTGTTGGCTGGCTGGCGCACACGTCTGTTGCTTTGGAGTGGTGAGGCACGACTGCCAGTTGGCGTCGCAGCGCAAACGTTGCCGGCTCACCAAACACACCGATCGCGTGCGTTGGCGTTGGCTGTTGTAGTTGTTGTTGTCGCTTCTCCCTCTCTTCTCTGTTCGTTTTTGTTCGCCTACGCGTTGATATTGTTGTTGTATATATTCTCAGCGTATGTGGTTGCTCTTGTGGTCTCTCGCTCTCTTCTGTCCAATGACGCTTACGCTCTCGCCAGGCACATCTGTAACTGTAAATTATATGTAAGTGATGCAATTGTATGTTTATATTTATCTTAGCATCTGCATCATGTGTGTGTGTGTTTGTGTAAGTGTGTGAATTTATACTCAATATTCATGCACAAACACATGCACGTGCATCGACTTCGTTGCAGTCGACATTCAGCGATTGATAAAACTGCGACCTTTGGGATTTTCGTTCTGAACACACACACACATTCGTTTTAATCTATACACTTTAAATGCATTTGTTGTACGACAATTGTAATACTCTGTAATTCGGTGAACAGCATAAGAAAGCTCTTAAGTCCTTTTGTAAACTATGGTAATTAAAAACTATCTTATCGCAATAATCATTTCCAGCGCAATAAATCATTTCCAGCTTTTTTCCAGTTTTTTTCTTCAACTTTTTTTTGTTATTGTTTTGGCACTTATAAATATACATTTGTAGATGAAGGCTGTGGATAATATTATTCTGTGATAACTCCAAAGCTCTGCGAATTGCTAACACTTTTTTTTAAAAATACTTTTTTTTCTATTTTTACTACAAATTTGCTATATTTAGTTTCGAGCATGGGCTTTTTTTATTAATGAAAACACCAAAATAATGTAATTTGTCTTCCAATGGAATATCTGCTATTCGTTGGAACCCATAACCAACTGACATTAATCAGTGTTTGCAATCCTAGAAATAAAACAACAAGAAGAAGAGACAGGCAAGTGACCTGTCACAATCGGAAGCTTTGAGCGTGTCTTTGAGTAACAAACATATGCATACACATGTATAACTGTAAATACATTTTGTTTTTTTTTATTTGATTGTATAAAGAAAAAAAAATTCTGTTTGCCAGACACATTAACCGCCCATTTCGGACATATGTGCATGACATGTGTATGGCTTATCATTAATTACCTTTACATAAAAATTATTGTAAAAATTACATCTATTATCGTAGCACACACACACACACACACATATATATTTAAGTATATATATATATTTAAGTATATATTTAAGTATATATATATATATATATATATATATATATATAGAAATATATATATATGATTATAAGTATGTACGTCGAAAGTTGAAAAGAAAACAGCTACAATCAGCAACTGATACTTGGATTATGGGCGCAAAGTCCTAAGTGAAAAAAACCCAAATGGATCGTGGATTTTATCAACAACATTTAAATGCCAGTTGTGTGTGTATGTGTGTGTGTGTGTATACTTTATTCTTGTATTGTAGCTCAAGGCCAGTTTTTCGACCCACACACATACACATGCATTCCAATCGTTCGTTTTGCATTCGGTTTGTTTTGCTTTTGCTGTTTGTCTTTTGCTCTTCTTTGGAGTTTCAATGCAGATCTTGTTTCAATGCACTTTTTCGAAATGAGCTTTTGGACATTGTGTTCAGCTTTGCCACAATGCTATCAGAGAACTATTATACATTTCTGTATAGTCAAAAATATCAATAAAAAAGTTGAACATGTAAACTAAATAACAATAATAATCATAATAATAGATAAAGAAAAGGTTTACAAAAAAAAAAATGCAAAATGCCTATTCTCCTTACGGGTAGCTTTTATTTCGAAGCAAAGAATGTAAACCGCTATGTCCACATATGTATAAATTGATAAAGGGATTTTTTATTTGTCCGTGACGTCTATCGAAAAATCTTTTTGATAAGAAATATTTATTTATACATTCGTAAATTTATATGACTCAATGCTGAACATTAGTATTTATAAAAAAAAAGGAAAATAGATAAAGAAGAGAAAGCTACGTATATGACGAATAAATGAGTGTGAAACATTTTATTATTTAGTTATTTATGTACTTATGTACTTAACAGTCCAAAGGGGCAAAAATGTTTTCAAATTTACTGAAATTGAATTAAATTTATGGCGCATTGAATTTGATTACTAATGTGCTAGTACAAATGAAAGTTAATATAATGTTTGAGCAATTCGCAGATTTGTGGAATAATCTCGTTCATGAAAAATAAACAGAAACACAGAAAGCAAGCCGAACAGGATCTTTTAGGGTTCAACTCGATAATAATTGCAGTTCAGTTCAGTGGACTGAGTGCTCAGCATGTGCTCTTAAGCACAAATTCTCTCACTCTCTGGAACATATATTCATTTTTTTTTTTTTTTTTTTGGTGAGTTCGCGTTGTTGCATTGCCATTGGCCGTTGTTTACTTTCTTGTTGCGCTCAAAGTGTCTGGTGAACTTTGGACTCAGCATCGACGCCACCGTCGCCGTCTTCGTTAAATTTGTTAAGTGTCTCCCGCTTTCAAAGCGTCGCAGTCACAGTCACAGCAGCAGCAGCAGCCACACAAAAATACGTAAATAGTTATGCCAAGCAAACCAGTTTAACATATGTGTGTTGTTGTTGTTGTTGTTGTTTTGCACTGGTTAGGTTTTATTTTGTGCTTTACCTGTGGACTGCAACTTGTTCACTGCGCATTCGTGCTTTATTTTTAACTTTTACTTTTATTGGATTGGTTGCTGCTCCCCTTAACCTTAAGTGTTGAGTTGTCGATCAATTAGTGTTGAGTACTAATCAATTGTAATTTACAAAGTATCACTTGGTGTTTTGTATATATATACATATGTATAAGCTAATAATAGCCGGAGGTTTTTCTTATCACGTTAATCGTTAATCGATAAAAGATAATCGCTTTACGGCCGTAAGATGCGTGCCTGCGTTTTGGGCAGCGTGCGACTGTCAACTGCTGCGTCTTCACGTTTACATTTATGCGTAGTTTGGGGTTAGTCTGTTTTTGTGCGCGTTTTGCCTGGAATTGTGGTTGGGGTTGGGGTAAGGGTAGGTATTTGTTTTACAGTGGACTGTGCAACCCCATAAGGCCCTTAAAACCCAAACCGCTCAAGACGTACGCAGGCGCCAGATTTGGGAAACAAGCGACAGGTGGAGCTGAGTGAAAAGCTTGCCAAAGCTCTAGCGGGTTTGTGAGCTGAGCAAAGCTCAAACATTTTCTCGTATTGCAAAAGCCGGACTTGTGCTTGAGCTTGAGTTAGAGCTTTTCTGCGTTCAGCTGTTCAGCTGCCATAAGTCTACATTGAAAGAGTGAAAGCCATCTCGAGAGAGAGAGAGAGAGAGAGAGAGAGAAAGAGAGAGAAAGAGAGAGAAAGGGAGAGAGAGCGAGTGAGTGCTCGACGCCGCTTGAGTTCGTATCGAGCTCGTAGTCTACTTTTAGGTGCGTAGCCGCGCGCAACATACACAACGACTGGGCGCCTCCAGCGAAGCGTTGCCCAAAAAAAGCATAACTTGTGTGCCGTGCCACTAATTCTTGGTTTTCTTTATTTTTTTTGTAAATTTTTTTTACAATAAATACATATTTATAAAATCAAGAAAAACATAAGAGAAAAATACCAAACAAATTAACGAAAGCCATCGATAAACAAAGAAAAAAGTGTAGCACAGAACGCGGCGCGTGGGAGAAATGGGACTCGAAGCTTGCAACCTGGGCCGCAAGTCGAAGTCCTAGTCTAAAAGTCGGCAATTGTTGCATATAGCGAAGCGTTTGCCCAATTCCCGTTACATGTCTAATTCCTCTCTCCTCTGTGGTTGTTTTTTTTTTTTTCTGTGGCAACTATACTACGTACACACATGTTCACAAATATATATATATACTTACATATCTACGTATGTATTAATATCTATGTCTATTTTTTTTACTTCCCCTCTACTTTAAAAAAAAAACAACAACAACAATGTGCAGTGCACAAAAAAGTGAAGTGATTAAAAGTAATCAAAATTAATAAATAAAAAAAGGAAAAATAAAGCATCGGCAGCAAAACACCGAGAACACAACAAAAAAATAAGTAAAGAAGCAAAGCAAAGGAGCTCGAGAAAAAAAAAACGGAATACATTATTATTATCCGCATAAAAGCAATCAAAAAAGTAACAGCAACAAAAGGTAATCACTAAAGAGCCATTGCCGCCAACTTCCCACCTCCCCCCTCCACCACATTCCTCTCTCGCTCTCTCTCTGTCTCCCTGTCTCTGTCTGGTGCTTACACTTTCGCGTGTACTTCATGTATTGTGTAATGAAGTTGAGTTTGCCTGCTGTTTCAGCTTCTTCTTCAGAAATTTTTTTTTTTTTTTTTGAGGACGCCGACGTCGTCAACGACGCCAAACGGAATGTGCGAAAGTTAGACACACGCGTCTACATGTGTGTATGTGGGTGGTGGTGGGAGGGTTTACGCACTTAACGAAAGAGAGAGCGACATAAACACACTTGTAATTGCTGTCTTGGAGAGTTGTTGTTGTTGTTGTGTTTACTGCTGCTGAGAGCGTTGCTATGCAGAATGTTCGAACAGCAACAAAGCAAAAACTTTGACTATTTGATGTGTTTGTTGTTTTTGTTGGGAGCCGAAATGTGTGTCAGTTGTTGTTAAGGCACTAACACAATGTCAATTTCAACACACCCCCCCCCCCCCCTACGTTGCTCTTTTCACAAAAGAAAAACAAGAAGCAGGACAACAATTGGTCGCCTCTTTTTCAAGTGCAGCCTAAAAGTGTGCAGCAGAAAAAAAACTAAGAAGAGAGCACAATGCTCTGCTGCGGTTGCATAAGTGTCATCCTCACACACACACACACACACACACACACACAGAACGCGTACAGTTTGAGAGGAACTGTTATTGTTGGTGTACGAAACGCGCCAATGCTTAAAGTTACGGAAGGGTTAACAGCAACAACAACAACAATGAACAGAGTATGATGAAGAGAAGAAGAAGAAGCTGAGCTGCCAGGCAAATAAAGACAGCGACGTTGACGCTGAAGCTGAAGATGAAGCTGACAGCGCTGCCAGCCTGACTGGGCGAAATACAACGTCACATAAATACAGCCAGCTCGTTAGCATGTGTGTGTGTGTCTGTGTGTGCGGTTGGCGAAATGAGGGAATAATAAAACAGGAAACTTCAACAGAAAACAGAAAACTACTTAAATATTTAAACCAATTGCGCAAAAAGTGGAGAAAGTGTCACAAACACACTGACAAAATCAAATAATAAAATAAGAGAAAAACAAAGAGTAGAAGCCAAATGACAGGCGAATCTATTGGCGTGTGTACAACAACAATAACAGCAAACAAACATTGGAGGCGGAGTTGGATGTGTGTTGGTTGTCTTCTTTTTCTGCTCTTTTTGCTGTTAACGAATAAAATAAATGAAATACACAAAAAACTCTGACAGCAGCGACATTGTTGTTGTTCTTGTTGGTATCTTTTTTAGCATACATTTTTTATGTAGTCTGCTTGTGGGCCGCAATGCAAAAATTTCCACGTTTTTTGTTCGTCATTTTTTGCATTTATATGCTCCGTACAAGTGTGTTCGGCAGGCTATATTTTGTGAGCCAAGAAAGGCATTTATATGGTAATAATTTATGGTGTTTTAAATAGCTTCAGCAGTCTTACGCAAATTTAATAAATATCCATTTTTTAAGATCTGTGTGTACCAAATAATAATAGATATAACTCAATTTCCTTATAATAATAAATACCCAAATTGATCACAAATAGCACTATTTTCAAAATGCTACCAAAAAAAATATCGATCAAAATTTTACTCAATTAAATATACTTTATTTTTTCAGAAACATTTTATTTTATTTTTATTTTTTTTTCTTATGTGATTTGTCTTTTGATCGATTGCTTTGCATATTTAAACAAATTACAGAATTTGAGACTTGGACACGTTTTTAGATTTTATTTTATTTTATTTAATTTTTTATTTTTATGATGCTATTATGAACAATTCTTCCTCCTTTCCTCGCCAGCCTTATTCTGAGATAAAAACATTGAATTGAGATGCTGACTTGAGGAAGCTTAAATGAATAAGCAGGGTATTACCCAGTGAAGTCCAATCGCAATTTACTTAATTTCTCTGCATATTTAATATGACAAATCGTTAATGTGATTTGTGTGCGTGTGTGTGTGTGTGTGTGTGTGCGTGTGTGTTGGCGACAGTTGTTGTGGCTAATGAAGTGTAGACCACGCTTACTGCTTGACTAACTCGACTAGATCCTAAGCTCTCTCTCTCTCTCTCTCTCGCTCTCGCTCTCTTTGTAATTCTCACTCTCTCTTTGGAGAGACTCTGTGTGAAACATGTTTATTTATTGTTGCATAACAAGCAAAGTCAAATCAAAAGTCCATGCGTAGACCCATCACATTTGCACTCGTAGTCGAGTCAAAAAGCAAAGCCAATCAATCAGTTTGGTCCCAGATTTCTTGGGCTTGGGGCAGGCAGCAGCTGCATGGCTACAGGCTGCCTGTGCAGTGGGAAGGGGGCGGGGTTGGGTGTAGATGAAAGGGGAAGTCTCTGTGAAATTCGCTTGTGCATTCATCTATGATGACTGCGAGAAATGTACAGAATTGAGTTACAACTTGCCACATAAGCACACACACAGTGACAAAAAAGGAGGTGGGTGGTGGGCAGGGGGGCTGGAGGGTAGATTCGGGTAATTTTCGGTTGAATGTGAAAAGAGTGTAAATCCACACATTGCCCTAATTAAATAGATTTAACGAGCTCTGCCAATGACTCTTAGTAAGTTAGACAGTTGCGAGCTCAGTTTGAGCAGCACTGCGGTTTCTTGTTGCTGCTTCAAAGTCATTTAACATGTTTCATTAGACATAAATGTATATTTTTAATAAATGTAGAATCGATCAATATTATATATTATAATATGCAACAATTCAATATTAATATTATTATTTTATTATCATTGTTAATGTTATTGCAATTGTTTTGCATAAAAATATTATTATTTATCTTCTTTTTTTTCTTTGTGCACTCGAATTAAATATGTTAATAAAATAAAATGAATTTCACAGATATTCGCAGAGCAGAATATTTATGGACAACTGTCCGTGCTTCAATTTCATTTAAAAATTTCTCACGTGCACAAACAATTTTAATGCAATTTCTCCGAAAGTGAATTTATTAAAACTGTGCAAAACAAAATTGTAAATATTATATGTGCACATACACATACACATACATATATATATATATATATATATATATATATATAGATACATGTTTATATTTGAACTGAGCGCAGTTAAGCCAAAGCCAAAGCGAAAGCCAAAGCTGAAACTGAAGCTGAAAAAAGGCATTTATGAATTTTGTACAATATCTGTTCGTATGCATAAATTGAGTTAAGCTTCAAATGATTGAGGTTTATTTTAAACTGCACAAGTCGAACAACAACAACCAATTTGTGGCCAAATAGGCATAATGAAATTGACCAAACGAGTAATATATATATAAGGCATAAATATTCTCGATTTAATGCACAGCCTTCAAATTTCGAAGAGAAACTAGAAACACAAACTATGGCAAAATCTGCTCATAAATTAATATTTAACTATCTAAAATTATGAGATACACATTTGCTATTGGCAATGCATCTAGACTCATTATCCCATCATTAGATTTGCTTTGGAGAACTTTAATTGTTAATTATAATACAATAAAATAAATATTATCGACTGCGATTGAAGTGTGTGTTTGTCAAGAAGATGACTGCATCAAGTCTAAGTTTAGCTTTGGGCGAGCAAAGTTGATACAAATGTGGAATTGAAAACAGAGCCGCCCCAGTTTTGAATAACTTATGCGTTGTGCATAATGTATAAGGTCTGTACATGTTTGGTGCCCCATCAAATACCAGTAATCTAGTAGGCAAACAAAAAAACATTAAATACAAATGTGTAAGTCAAAAAAAAAAAAATTAGATATATATCTGCACATTTATAAATAACCACAAATATATATATATATATATATATATAAATATATGATAATCTACTCAATAATATATATAAACTATATACTTATATAGATGTGTGTAGTTTCAGGGCGTATATTTGCCGCTGTGGCATGTGGAGAATATATTTTTCGGTCAATACACAATTGTCACGTGTCGCGTTCTGTTGTTGGCCATCTTTTTGCGCAAGTAGACCGCAAACAAATCAATTACCAACCTTCTTTTACACCAGACCACAATCCACACACCCCCCCCCCCCACACACACACCCCCACAGCCCCCACCCTCGGCGGCACCACGTCAGCCACCGCAAAGAATGTGGCAGGTTTGCCATATCCGTCGGCCATATTGGAAGGCCATGTGCCTTCCGCTTCCGCAGCGGTCAACTGCTGGTGCTGGGGACTGCTTCCTGCTTCCAGGCTTAACTCTTCTATGTCTCCATTTCCATTTCCATTTCCATCTCTCTTTCTCTTTCTCATCATCTGCCCCTTGCGCCTTGCCCCTTCCAGCCTATAGTTCTTGTTTTGGCTGCAATCGCACCAGCAGCAATATTTGCAAATTGTGCAGGCCTAGGAGAAGGGCGGGGAGGTGGGCACTGACCACCTGCTGACCTCCATCGTTATTTTCTTTTTCTATTTTTTTTTTGTTTTTGGGCATATCCTGTCCTTGTCCTCGTTGACCTTGTGTCAACTGCTGCCGCTGAAGATATCATCGCTTCTGTCGGCTGTGTCTCAAAATAAGTTTATTAACAGTCTAATGCCCGCTGCCACCCAATGCCACCCACTGCACCTCTCGATGGCGGAATTTTATAGCCCCCTAGCGGCAGCAGCACATGTTTATAGATCGACAGCGCTTACCAAACCCAGCGGCAACAGTTTGAGCAGCGCTCTTTGACGGACTATGCAACAAATGAGCACTTTTTTTTTTTGGAACAACAACAACAACAACAATGACAAAGCAAAACTAAATGCAAACTTTAAATAATTCAATTTTAATTTAGTTCTATCTATATATATATATATATCTTTTGTGCAAGTCACGAACATAGAAATATATTCAAAAGAGAGACGAATGCAGAATGCAAAACCAAAACCAGCAGACTTATCTAATTTCTTATCTAATTTAATGTGGAATTGAAAAAATCCAACAAATCGCACTGAACACGAAAAGTGTCAATTTTGCCCATGGTGCGTTGTCGCCGCTGAGTCGCCGATTGTGGCCGTAGCATACTTTTCAGCGCCGCTTGGTCAAGCACGTGCGCAATATGTAAATTTTTATTCGGGACTTTGCTTTTTGCTCTTTTATTTGTATATTTTATATATTTGTATACACATATATATATATATACATATATATATATATATATTTGTATATATATATTTGTATATATTCTTTTTCTTTTGCTTGATGTTGGTTTTATGTAAATGCGTAGTGTGTTTTGTGTGTGTGTGTGTGTGTGTGTTGCTGCCTAAGCAGCTTGTACGCTCACATGCGCTCGCTTGCTCATTGCTTTTAATAGCCAACAACACGCCACGCATTAATTTATGACTTTGCCCGGCACTGTTCTTGTTGTTGTTGTTGTTGTTGTTGTTCATGTTCTTGTTCGTGGGGAAGGAGGCGGGGTAAGGATGTGGCACTGTGTGTGTGTGTGTGTGTGTGTGTGTGAGTGTTTAGGGATGTAAAGCTTTTAAGAGACTCTGCGAAGGCAAAAAGCAAACGCTTTGCGTGGCAGTATAATTAAAAATTAAAGCACTCGCATTTGGCTCGTGAGCAAGCAGTGCTTGCCAAACTGTTGACGCCAGCAAGTCGTCTGCCTAAAAGTCGCAGCATACTTTTCGGCTGGCGCTGTAAAACTATTACACTCTCATTGTTGCTATTGTTCAACGGTTTGCTTGTATTTCTTGTTTCCTTGCTTGCTCTGCGGTATACATATATATATATATATATTTGTTTTTTTTTTCGTCTTTTAGCGACGGCGCGTCAGAGGGGCTAGGGTGGGGGTGTGAAGGGTGTGAGTATGGTTTTTGTTTCCTTATGCCTTTTTCGTTGCGTTGTTTTTGTTGCCAGCAATTTGTCGTTTGCTCGTATTTGCCTTGCTTTGGCCTATTGTTTGCCTTGTCTATATGTGTGCGCATGTGTGTGTGTGTGTGTTTGCTTACTTTGTCAATATTTTTTGGCGTGAGCCTTTGCTTTTAGCCACATGACAAGTAAATATGGCAGCTCCACTATAAAACAAAGCACATTTTGCCCAGTTGATGTCGCCGTCTCAGCTTCAGCTTCTGATTCTGTTTCTGATTCTGTTTCTGATTGTGATTGTGATTCTAGTTCAGCAACAAGATAAAGTGCTGAACTTTTTCTAGCGTTCTCCATGAGAGCTCTGCTCGAGGGTATTATAATTTTGACCTCATATGTATGCACACACACACTCATCCGTAGTCGGATGTCGGATGTTTATTTGTTTGATTTAAAATTTGAAATAAACAATAAAATAAATAAGCAAATATTTTGTATGAATAATAATTTGGATAACAGCTTATCGATTAAAGGGAACCCCTATAAACATATCATATCCAATTGACTTAGCCAAGCTGAATATTATCAGCTATTTACTATCATGGTCACAATCGAATATTGAATTGTATTTGAATTGGTGTGTGTGAGTTGTGCAAGAGTGCAAGAGTATTTCATTTTCAGTACTTCCTTTTGCTGTTTTCCTTTCGGGTTTTTTGCTGGCTGCTGCTTTTATTTTGTTGTCGCGTCGCGCAATCGAAAAAGTTTTTATGACACAATTTTGGATTGTGTTGTTATTTGCTGCTGCTGCTGCTGCTGCTGCTTCGTCTTCTTCTTCTGTTTCTTCTGCTTCTTCTTGTCGCTGCTTGGCACACTTTCGATTTTCGATTTGGTATCTGGTTTTGGGGTTTCGGGTTGCCGTCCAACCGGACGGACAGACAAACTGACTCACAATCGCGCCGTTCGAACTTTGGAGCTGTCCTTTTGCTCAAGCACAAAAAAAGGAACAAAAAAAAACCAAAAAAAAAACATTGATTGTTTGAGCGCCAGGAGGGGAGCGGCTTGGAGTAGGCGAACCACCCATTTGGCTGCTGTGTGTGTGTGTGTGGTTGTGTGTGCGACTGCTATTTTTAGCTGCCCCATTGGGGCGTCAAAACTGGGGCGTCGAGTGTGGGCGTGGCCGGCGAAGCAGCACAAGGATACGAAATATGTCGTTGGGGCCTCCATGCAAAGAAGTTGCACGCCAAAGAAACGCCAAGTCATGCGGCAACTTGGCCAGCCGGCAACGGTTTGGGGGGGTTTTTCCTCTTTTACTTTTTTTTTTCTCTCTGTTTTTTTTTTTTGGGTCTGTGCAGTGTTTAGACAGTGCAAGCGAAAAACGACGTTTTGCAATTTCGCGTTGCAGCAACGCGAACCAATTCAAAAAAGAAAACACAACTCAAGAGAAAATTATGTGTTGCATACTTACGTGCACGCCGCACTGACCTTGCGTGTGCTGCAGACCGTGCCGCGGGCAGGGCAGGGGCGGGCCACGGCCGTTGCCGGTTCTGAGGTGTAAAATGAAAAACTTGGCCAGGTGTACGTCAGTCGCTGTGTGTCTGTGTGTCCGTGTGTGTGTGTGTGTGTCCGTGTGTGTGTGTGTGTGTGTGTTTTCCCATATATTTTATTGTTGTGCACGTTTTGGGCACAGCTCTAATTGGATAGGGAGAGACGCTGGGCGCCGGGCCCTGGGCCACATGCGAATCGATAAGAAGAATCGGAGGGTTCGGGTTGGGCAAAGCTGCGCATTGAATTTAGCTGCAACATTGCCGGGTGCAATGAAGCGAACAGCGAACCCAAAAGCTGATAAGCCGCCGCAACAATCAAATCAAATCAACTTACATCAAGTCAAATCACGTTCCCACCCATTATGGCATGTGCTATGTGAACTAACCCTAACCCAGCCCCAAAATGGTCAGTTCCACTTGGTTGCCGTTGACTCTAACTTACAAAAAAAAAAAAAAAAAAAACAGCCGAAAAAAGCCGAAAAAAGCCACTCTTGACTGATTTGTGAGTCGCTTAAGGAGCTGCGGATGAAATGAATAAGCATGTGATTGATTCCATTGTGCGTGCCCGAATGTGTGACATACTAAGCGTTTAATGGCCTAGAGAACCGAATATACATATTTCTGCACTCACACACACACACACACACACAATCACACATACGCAGACATTTATACGACGAGTACAGCCTTCATTACTGCGAAACTTGTGGCAGGTCCCTTGGCGAGAATTAATCTTGTATTGTAATCGATAGCTCGCTGGGCAAATATTGGCCCCTTCAATTCAGTTTGAGTATTTATCTTACAAACCTTTGCTGTTTATCAGTAGTAAAATTATAGCTGTTAGTATCGATATAGATCGATGTCTGGCAATTAATCGATACTAAGTAGAAGTAGAATAATTTCATTTCACTTTGTTCATGATCGAAGTTCTATTTTGCCATGGAATTTGATTGATTTCTAAGATGGTTTTTTAAGTTCGATTTCTAGTCGTTATGCTTCCAATTCCCTAATATTTCCCCTATCCCATTGCCATTATTTCCTATATGCCAAGGAGCACCCTGTCAGCCAAAGTATTTAAGTCTTAACGGAGATATTATTCCTACTGCATTAGAACAATTAGACGAATCCGTAAGCTTAACAAGTTGACACTAACAAGCTTAACAACTTGACGTTAATATATATATATATTCCTTATCAGGATCAACAGCCGACTCGATATAGACATGTCCGTCTGTCTGACTGTCCGTCCGTCCGTCTGTGCGAACACACGGATCTCAGAGATTAGAAGAGCTAGAGACCATAGGCAAAACGAGTTTGCTCAATTTTATCGATAACTACCTCCGTTTCCCGCATATCGATAGGTTTCGATTTACAATTTTAAAGACGGAGACTTCTAATATGCATATGCATATTCTTGATCAACTGGACAAATCTCAAGATAGGATAACAAACAGCCAACGTATGGCATGGCATGTTAATCGACTATGTATGTATATATGTATGTATGTATATATGTGTGTATGTATGCATGTATTTTTTGTATATGCGTTTGTCACAAGCCAGTTAGAATCAGTTCGGGCTTCGCTTATTTAACAGCTGTGTTCAGGGTATATCGTAGTCGAGCTCACTCGACTACAGCATTCTCACTTGTTTTTTTTTGTTGTTGTTTTTTTTGTGGTTAATCAAGTGCTTGGCCTACTTAGACGAAAGCCCAAGGCAGTTGAAGTCGAGTCGAACTTACTCTGGCGAGGCCCGACACGCAGAGGGTCGATACTAAAACCCCAATCCTGACCCTAGGCCTCAGCGTCGTCTTGCCACAATCAAGGTTAAGCATATGCACGTGCATACAGTTATGCGAATAGAACAACAGCCATATATAAAGTACACATTAATAGAGTAATATATAGGTATAGATATATATATATATATATATAGAGAGAGAGAGAGAGCGACGGTATTGATAGCTTGGGCTTTTGCTTTGTTCGTGGTGGCAGCGACAGGAAATGTTAATCAATTAGCTGGCTAGGTCCGAGGCATCGAATGCTAAAGGCCGGATCTATAAATAACTTAACCAATGGCTTACACTATCTTATAGCTAACGTCTTGACTGCACAATTGAATGGAATCCAAGCTAAACATTCATCTAATGATTTTTCGATTGCTGCATTTTTCTGATAGAAGGCGCAAATCTATTTGTTTACCACTTAAATGCAATTTGTCAATTTATTTTTCGTGACATGTGCAATCCACTAAAGTAGACGTCTCCGATCCCATAATGTATTTCACTTCTTGAGGCTAGCCGAGTAAATATAGCCTTGTCACTTTCATTCTCCACATTTTTTACACACAATTTTTGTATAATTTCAACTCCCCCAATTTTAGAAATGTCTGCGGCATATACTCTACACCTTTATCACTATTAATTCGTATGATTGATATGAAAGGTTATTAAATTACCATTTAAGAAATTAGATTTAAGAAAAAATTGTACCCTCCGTTCTGGGTTAGCCCACTAAATCATATACATAGGCACAACCTGTGGAAAGATGTGTGCTAAGTTGTGGGATCGAGATAGGCGTAAACTTACTTGCCACCCTTTCTGATACAATATAGCTACAATATTCACTGATGAAAGGGACAAAAATCTGAATGACATTTTATTAAACGTACAAAAATAGAATGTATTTTGAACTCCGCACTAAAGTTGGCATGCCAACAAATTAACTTTAATCTAACCTATACGCTTTTTAAGATCCAAACTTTCTCTATATTCAGAATGGATTTCAACCATTTTCCTAATATTTCCGTTATGCTAGTGCAACGCAATAAATTAAGTATATTTTTCTGCTTGCCTCTTTTCTAAACAACTTTTGGCGCTCAATCAAGGTTATTCCTTGGCTACTTGAGATGCATAATTATCATAACTTCCACTTGAATACTTGCTACAATCATGCAGAATTTTTAATCTTAATCCATAAATGGGGTTGAGCATCCCCTTTGTCTTTCGGGAATATCAAGTCTATTCTTAAGCTGAAAGCTTTTAATTTCAGGTTAACTTTTTAGCTTTTCTTTACCTTTTCTATTTTCTAAATGTGAGTCTATTTTTAACCATATCTCAATTTCTTAACAACCAAAAATCCGTTAGCCGACCCCTTCTCCTATCTATCCGATATCTTAAGCCATATTGATATGAAACCTAAGTACTTATCTGTCTATGTTTATGTGTATAAATTCTCAACTTGGCATTGCTCGAGGAAAGGTGGACAGCACACAAATCCATTGCAGATTGGATTGACATATATATGTACACGTATATATCCTCGTATATATATATATATATATATATATATATATCCTAGCCAACCATTCATTCTGCTTGTTGTGCCAACCGGGCTAAAGCATGGCGTAGCCACGCCCCTCTTTCCTCCACACGCAGCCAGAAAAGCCATTGTCTTTATGTGGTCTTTGTTTTCTGAGTTGTGTTTTGTGTAATTGTTGCAACAATTGTGTATGTGCCATCTACTGAGCCGAGGGGTCAAAGGGGCAAACCCAAAACAAATAAGCAAAGCATATTATGTATCGCGATGCTTCCAGCTATGCCACAACAGCAGCAGCAGCAGCAACGGCAGCAGCAACAGCAGTAAAAACAATTACAACAATTGTTGCCTGGTTGGCGCAAAAATGCTGTAAAATGGAAACAACGAAAGAGTGAGGGAGAGAGAGCGAGAGAGATAAAGAGAGATTGTGAGGGGAGGTGAACTAGTTTGTGGCAGTTGTGTATATATTATTGCTTGCTGCTGCACATGCAACTAAGGTGAGATTAGATTTAAGCGGTGGCATGCCCCTGCTCGCACATTACATTAGACAATGCATTTAATGAAATGTCACAAACATTGACAGGACGACAACCTGATCGGGTGACTGACTTAATCCAGGAAGGAACACGCAGGACGAAGCTCTTGTCTGTTTGCAGATGGAAGTTGTCAATAGCTTGGACCGTAATAATCTTGGTAATTGGCCAGCTGCTGGGTAAAGTGAGTGTTTGCCAGGATAGAGCTGAAAGTAAATGGGATTAAGTCAACTTAACTTTGGGAATCCTACAATGAATTTTTCCTAAACATGCTTAAACGCCAGCCATGAGATACGATGGAAATTAGTTGCTTGTCTCCTTCGAGGGGTTTTATGTTTTGTGTTTCTTTTTTTGTAAGGTAAAACAAATCAGCGCTGGCAATTCATGTTAATAATAAGAAACTCCAAACAGAAAACGAGACAGGCACAAAGGCAGTTTGCCAAGAGGCACACAGACAAGCCAAGACAAGGAAGGTGGGGCAAGAAACTAAAAACAAGCAACAAGCAATAAGGGCGAACAAGTCCAAGCTGTAGCCTTGGCACCGATTGCAAAAAGCTCTTAACTTTTACATACCTTCAATAGACGACTTTAAACAGTGTGACTATGCGAAACGGGCCAAAAAGCTTATAAATATTTAAATGTAAATATTTAAGTAGCTAACAGCGCCAGAAGTAGCCAAAGGTAAGAAAGACACTCGAAAATGACGATGCGAGCATGAAAATATGAAAATGCCCGGGTGCTGGGCTAATTTAATGGAGTAGAACTGAGTCGCTCGTTTTGGGTGGTTGGCTGACTACTTGCTGCCAGCCAGCCAGCCAGCCAGCCAGCCAGCAAGCCTGCCAGTTGACTGCTTCATTTACTTGATGACAATGTCTCATAAATAATGCGGGTGCCCTATTAATATTTAAAGCCCATCGCAAATTGAATGTGCGCCCAATGTGAACGAAGAGTCGAGTCTATAGCTCTGGCTTGCCTGGCAAAATTGCTTAAAGCTGCCTTTCATTGCAATAAATAGACTGATTAACAGCACTGTCTAAATATCTAGTTGCCATTACTAAGCATTGAAAT
Source organism: Drosophila grimshawi (assembly GCF_018153295.1). Taxonomy (NCBI): domain Eukaryota; kingdom Metazoa; phylum Arthropoda; class Insecta; order Diptera; family Drosophilidae; genus Drosophila; species Drosophila grimshawi. Next base: position 17,686,404 of record NW_025063692.1, on the reverse strand, counting down.
GTGACATAAAGAAACCGACCAAACTTAGCTCCATCATTTAGATTGTGATCGTACAGCTTTGCTTACCTGGACTGCACAGAGACGGAGTAATAGATGAGTATGTTTTCAAGCAAACCCCATTTTAGGAATTACAAATTGAATTCTTAGCTCGAACCCAAGTAGTTAAGATGTTGGTATTTGACCTCACTCAGTTGGCCATTTCAAAGGCTAACAGATCGTGACCAGATGGGGGAGGCAGAGAAAGGGAAAAATAACTGGTCGAGAGGAGCTCAGCATTGACTTTTCTTTCACCTCGAATTGCAAGTCTGTTGCACGGCATTTTAGAGTCCATTTGGCTTGGCATCTTGGGCACTCGGCCATTCGGCCACTCGGCCTTGCCACTCATGTTAATTTTTATGACGTACTTTAAGTGAGCCATTAAATAAAAAGCGAGCAGCCCAAGCAAAAAAGGGGCGACACGTTTGTGTTTGTGGCCGATGCGGTGGCTTATCGCAGTAACAAATTAAAATGTATGAGCAACCCATTGAGAGGCTAACGAAGGGATCGGAATGGGAATGGGAATGGGTCTGCCATTGACTCAGCCCCTCTCAGTCTTCGTGGTCGTTGTGCTTTGTGGGGCAAGGTGAACACGCTGAAAGGCAAACGTTGACGCGTGGTTACTGTCGCCAGCGTCAGAGTCAACGACAACGGCAACGACAACGACAACGGCAGCCGGCGTCGTCAACGTCAGAGCTAAAACTCAACGTGTGGTTGGTCGGTTGGTCGGTCATTTGGTCGCCAAATGACATGGACGTCAACAGGCCAAAGTCAAAGTAGCTGTGGCAGATGTAGTGTGGTAGCGCCAACCCCCAACACAGACCAGCCACAATCTGCCACCCGTCCCAGCAGCTGCCGATCCATTCTCTACTACAGTGCATGCTCGCTAATAAGAACAACTCGTTAGTGCAAATAATCATCAAATCAATCAATCAATCAATGCATAATGTTAAGAATTAATATACATATATAAATATATATTTACTTATCCTAATTTAAGGATGCAATATTCTGAAAACAAATAGTTCTAATTTCCAGAGTGTTTTTTTGTAACTTATATTATTGATAAACATTATTATTTGAGGATTTCACATATACAATCATTTCAAAAAAAAACTGACGAGTTTCCATTTCAAAAAGACAAAGTTTTTTGGCTACTTTTTAGCCATGTTTTTTGGGTGCTGTCGATTTAGGGCAGGTTCCTCTTAAATTTAGAAATTTTATTTCTTATATTTAAAACTTATATCCAAGAAAAACTTTTGTAATTGTCAGGGTGATTTTCTAAAATTCATGGCGAATTTATTTTCAGTGTAAATTGTTTCTTTTTTAGCTACTTGTGACAACTTTGATCTCCTAGGTTCAAGCCTTATTTTGGATTAGAATTGATGCGATTGATAATATAGAAGTTTTATGTTGTTGTTTATCACATAATAGCTGGCATGTTAACAATTTTGTTAGAAGTTGCAGTTAAGGAGCGACCACTGTACGTGCCAAAGCCACAGCATCATTCTGTATTTTGCCGCCCAGTGGGAGAAGTAAGAGATGTGTGAGGGAGACAGCTTTGCGGTACTCTCATTTAGAATGGACGTGTAGGTGACGACGTTGGGTTGAGATGGTTGCTTGCCACGCCCTTCGCGCCACCCTTTCAAATATTGACAAATTTTTGACAAGTGTCAAAAAGGGTGTGCCAAATGCTGTGCTGACGTCATGGCCAATGGTGCTGGTTAGCTGGAGAATCTGTTATTTTCTTGGACACAAGGTGTTTGTTGTTGTACGCCTTAATTATGGCCCTAATAAGCTAAATCTAAGGCAAAGTTCAAAACTGGGTCATGTCACAATGCACTTGAATAGCTCCCAGTTCAAAACTTCTTGGTGTCTCCGGCTCGGCTATATGTTGGACCAAATCGCGTTGGCAAAACGCACTAAAAGCCAAAAATTCATGAATGCCTGAGAGCATTTTTAGCCAACGGAGAACAACCACAACCAGCAGACCAGGCACAAAATGACCTTTCGCTGGCGTGTAGCTTAAATTTTTTGATGAATAAAAGATAACTGAGCTCATTACACACAAGCCAATAAACAAGAGCAGCATCATCATTAAAAGTTAAAACAACAACGGAGAGACTCGCTTCCTTCCCCATTCGAGTTCGAGAGTAATGAACATATATATTCTTACTACCAAAAGTCGCTTTCAAAATGGCTTCACTTGTTCAACTTACACACAAACTGCATATATAACAGGAAACAACAAAATCAAGTTGAATTTGAGAAATTTGCCACAAGGATAATTCACCTTATTATTTGAACATTTTTTTGTACAAATCTGAGTTTTTTTTTCCTAATTTCAGGGTAAAATTTCCTACAATTATTTTAAAAATAGTTTCTGAAAATGAAGAAGATTTTTTGCTATTGTTCAGAAATGTATTCATATTTCAAATATTTCTAAGACTTCCTAATTGTTAGAAATTGTTTTCGTTTAATTAGAAATTGTTTCTCAACAACAGAAAACCTTCTAGTTTTCAGGGCGTTTTTTTTTTTAGGGTGCATAATTGCTCGAGAATATGCAGCTTCATTTTGTAATTGGACATCGGTAAAGTAATAAACGTTGTGTGCACTTTGATATTTTATCGAGTTTCCTCTTGCTTGGCATTTTCCTTTCCCTTTCCGTTTCCGTTTCCGTTTCAAATTCAATTCTTTTCCCCGTTTCGTGTACGTCTTAGTGGCATTATTAATTAAAAAGCATTAGCTGCATTATAGAAACTGGGCAATTCATACACTCAGAAAAATAATTGTTGCACTTATACTTTAAGAAAGTAATGAGATCAACATGAGAATATCTTTTCGACTATAACTTGTGTGATTCTTAACCGTTCTTGATGGCATTTCTAATGTTGATCAATAATATTTCAATGTATATTATATGTAATCGATTATCGGTTATCGCTTTGCATCTATACTGGGCAAACGTTCAAAGTTATCGATAAAGTGAAATAAAACTTGATTTGGATATGTGATACAACAGCTTAAATTCCAATCCTGAAGGCTGTCTCAGCCAGAAAGTAATTAAGTGTATACAAATGTATACTTTATGGAGTGGTTGATGCGGCCTTCCGTTCTGGCCATAATAACATTATAATCTGGGCATGCTTGGTTGCGCCACAGCGCCACAGCATGCAACTGTCAGTGAATTAAAGACGCAAGCAGATGTCCAGCTAAGAAAATGCATATTACGTATACGACCTGTTTGTTGTGGTTGCAACAAATGCTTTAATAATTGATAGCAATAATTGCGCAGGATTTGCGCACATTTTCTGCTTAAATGCACATGCAAATTAATGCGATTGTATAATCGGCAACCAAAATCAAAACGAGTCGATTATGTTATTGCTACTTGAGATTTTCCAACTCTTTTTATTTAATGTGGCCTAAATAAAGTCCACAAATTTATAAAACGCAGCCAAAAATAAACATTTCACATTATATATTTCGAATTCGAATTAAAACTACAAATTAAACTTAATCAGGTTAAAAGGGAGCAATTAAATTATAAATATAATATTGATCGGGGGTATTAAATTGTAAAATGCTTCACCTGTCTCTCTCCCTGTCTCTCTCTCTGTCTCTCTCTCTGTCTCTCTCTCTGTCTCTATCTCTCTCTCTCTCTCACTCTTTGAGTCTATGAGTATCACTTGCTCGCAATGTTTTTATTTACTCTATTTTATGCTAAAACAATTGTTTTATCTTTGCAGTGCCATATGCAACCGATAAGACTGTGTGAGGTGGTCAACAACAAGCAGCAGCTGCAGCAACAACAACAACAAAAAAAGCAACAACAAACAACAAGAATAATCAAACAAGAACAACAAAATTAGCATCAAAACTAAAAGTTCGACTCGCCTCGCGTAGCGTGTGTGTGTGTGTGAGTGTGAGTGTGTGTGTGTGTGCGCGCGAGTGTGTGTGAGTGTGTGAATATCCGGGTGTGTGCGTGTGTTAGTGTGTTAGTTTCCTAGACAAAATGGCGGACGGCCAGCGCATTGAAAATGCAGCGCTGCTCAGCAACAGAGTCGCCAGCATCTAAGCGAATGCTCAAAGATCGAGCAGGGAACCGCCCCACAGCACACAGAGGGACAGCAGCGCAAGGCGGCGTGAAAGAGGAGGAGAAGGAGGAGGAGCAGACGGCAGGCGGCAGACGGCAGGCAGCCACATCCATCCATCAACCATCCAGCTGCAGCAGGTGCAGCGTTCAGTTGCCACTTCCAGTCATCGCGGGGCGGCGACGCGGCATAGCAATTAGGCAGGCAGCAAAATGCCTGGCGGACGACGCGGACTGGTTGCGCCGCAAAACACATTCCTCGAGAACATCATAAGGCGCTCCAATTCGCAGCGTAAGTAGACAAACAATAGAAAACCCCCATTCCCCCCGACACAACCTATACCTGCTCCATATGCATACATCAAATTTCAATTCCGACGAAAGCTAACTGTATCCTGATCCAAACTGTACACTCAAAATAAAATTTACAAATTAATATTAGAAAGAAAATTATGTTTATGTATGTATTTTGTAGAACTATTTTCTATTGCTAAGAAATGCATTTGTAAAGCGTACAAATGCAAATCATGATTTTTTGGAAAAATCCGTTCTGAAATGCTGAAAATATAAATGAAATATAGTCTCCCGACTGAGCTGCTATCTTAGCTCAGCAGCTAAAGAAAGTTGTACCTGATTTTTATAAGCTATTTATATTTAGTTTAAGTTTAAGAAAAATCCGCACTGGAAAACCTCAATTTTATAAATTTACTTACTGAGTAATAAAGTAAAATTCATGTAAATTTTTATATAAATACCATATATTTCAAAGGGGTTTTCAAAATGTAGGTAAATAAATAAATACTAAATAAAAAGTGATCCAAATTAAATATAGAGAAACAGAGACTTAAGCATTCCACTAAAATTGTTTAAATCGAACTACTTCCGTTGGCTGACATGCAACATGTAATCAGTCCACATTAAAGAGATAATGATGGACATCGTTGAAAGACACACTTGTTGAATAGGGATGCCGCACGGCACTAGACCACTTTTGAGTGTGAACCGCAGCTCAGCTCCAATTCAGATATGTACCAATAAAATGGACCAGGTAGTCTGTTTGAAAATTACATTCCTCTAAGCTCAGCACTGACACGCCCATTTGTGGTCAGTTGTGGTCCAGCATTCTGCGATTGCCAGTTTGGAATGGAAGGCAACAACGATGGTCATAGGGAGAGCGATGTGAACGGAAAGGGAATAGGAATAGGAGTGGGAATGGGAATGGCAATGGTAATGGAAGATGGCGATGCCAAAGCCAATGCAAACAGAATGTGAAATGATTTTCCGTTAAGTTGTCAACGCTCACACCTCGCGCTGGGCTTGTGTGCGTGCGTGCGTGTATGTGTGTGTGTGTATGTGTGTGTGTGTACAGGATGCTGGCTAAACACACACACACACACAGACATACACGTATGCCATTGACAGCAGCCTAACTCTATAAATAGACACACGTTCCGAGAAAGCGCCCCCAACTCACCCGCCAGACACGTCGACTGCTGAGCTGACATCGCCCCAGGGCCAATTAAAACGGCGGCAGCAACCTGTTGACCAACTGAACAAAAGAAACGGAATGGATGTGGGGGGGTGTATGGTGTAGGGGATTATGTAGGTATATAGGGTACAGGAACAGTAATAGAAATAGAATACACAAAGTAATAGGATTGTGCATGGGCATAGAATTGTGAAATGAAACAGTAATGCAAATTGGAATTACAGATTGGATGGCATAACTATATAAGCGGGATTCAAGCGTGGACTATACCGGGAAATGGCCATGAAATCGGATTATGAAAAGAAATTGCATCAACGCGAAGCTATAAGATGAAATATATGTATCCGACTAGAAATGAGTAGAGCAATATGAGGCTAGATATAGGTTAGATAGAGAGAAAAAGAGAGTAAATCGAGGTGTAGAAAATAGCATCAAAGAGAAGCTTTATGATGAATGATATGCATATGACTGAGATATATGTATATATATATATAAAGCAATATGAGGCTAGATATGGCTGGAGCTTGTAGATAATAGGGATCTAATTGTAGATAAACATATCCATCTAGGAATACGACGATGATGAACTGGAAACAGCAATAAGCTTGAGTATGTCAAGGGATATGAAAGGTTGTGAGGCTGATGGCTTGAAATGATGAAACTAATTATCTAAAGTCACTCATAAATCACACATACGAGTGCGCGCACTCAGAAATAGGCATATTAATTGCATAACCCAATTCTCAACAGTCAGCTACATTTTACAGCAGCAGCAGCAGCAGCAGCAACAAAGAGCAACAAACTGACAGCAACAAGCAGACAATTAACAAACTAATAGCTGCAGCCACTCAAAATGTACACAATGCAATCCAGCCAAAACCAGCTAACTAACACCACACAGTCAACTCTCAGACAGTTGCTGCAGTTGCAGTTGCAGTTGCAGTTGCCACACAATTGCATTTGTTGTTGTTGCAGCACTTGTTGTATTTCATGTGAATACAACTGCCTGTCTGTGCAGCTGGCGGGTGTTGTTTTTGTGTGTGTTTTGGGCTGTGTGGTTTCGAGACTTGCATTTCTACTAGCTGTGTGAATTGTAAATAACACAATATGCTAATTAAGCAATAAGTGCAGCAAGCGAAATGGTCAATGACATCGCTTATGCAACTATTCTGTTCTATTCATAAACTATTACACTCTGCTACATTTATAGAATAAAATAGACATAAAGCTGAATGGAAATGTTCTTGGCTTTAGTGGTACTCAAAGCGCTATATTTGGAATACGAAGCGTTAACTTTTAATAATCTTATGCTAATTATTATTGGTAGACTCTGTGCCTCCCACTGATAAATGAGCTAAAGCTCTTGGTCCAGTCCTATCAGCTGCAGGAGCGCCATGATTGCCACTGATCTTGGATCCCCTCACTGATCTTGGAGTCTTAGTCTGTTGATTGCCAGGCTGTGCTCCATAAAGTGTTCTAATGTTTCGTCACTGTCAAGAGAGAGATTGCACTTAGCATCTTCCACAATTATTGGGTTGTCAAGAGAGAGATTGCACTTAGCATCTTCCACAATTATTGGGTTGTCAAGAGAGAGATTGCACTTAGCATCTTCCACAATTATTGGGTTGCATAAGTGTTTGCGCAGCCAGCAGTAAGCATTTTTATGGCACAAAGAGACTCCAGTCCAATCCAGACGTCAGCAATTTGATTATCCAATGTGTGTGCTGGGATCCAATAGATGGTTACCCTAATCCGCTTCACCAATTTATTCAAGATCTCACTATTATTGAGACAATCTTGTGGGTTCGCTGCCAGGCTGTCTAAGAAAATAGCTGTGTTTATTGGTTGCATTTGCTCTTTTGCGTGAATATCCGCTTGTAATTTTCCTGTCGCAAAAATTGATTAGATTAGATGGTATTTAAATTTTTTTAATTGACAGCACAACTGACAGGCTAACATGCCCATGTTATTAAAAGCAACCCATTGATATTTAATTATGCATTTTTTCTTTTTTCCGATTCGAATTTTTGCTTGGAAAGTGTTGCTTAGGTTTTCCGAGTGTCATGTGGGAGACTTTTTGAAGGCGACACGTGTCAGCCAGGTGGGTGCAACGGGTGGGGATTATTTAATAATCATGTTTTTTTTTTTATATATCTATATACATTTTATGTATATATTCATAGGGAAGAGAGAGTCTTTAGCGAGTCTAAAGCGGATTACTCAGCAGCCAAATCAGACATTAAGCCTTTTTCAAAAGGATTTGGGAGCCGAGTAAAGTGAATGTCGACAAAATAAAAGCAGTCAGAGAGGAATGGCGGCCGAGGAGATAGACAAGGGCAGAGATAGACACCGACAAGAGCTAGTTGATGGCTGCCACTGGGGTAAACTGTAGTGAAAGCAACTGTGAAAAAGAAAATGCGACTACCTCGTAATATTTTCGGTTTTTTATATACTTTTTTTTTATGCTGGTCCACGATTTTTGCATGAGCGACTAAAAAAGGTAAAAAAAAAGAGTGTAAAGAGAAAATGCCATAAAGGAAATGCACAGATACGTAGGAAAATGGAGAAGAGCAGAAATGCTGGGTGGCTGAGTATAAGGATAAGGATAAGGCTAAGGATGTGAATGATGAAGAGACTGTGACTGCGAAATAAGGAAGTGTCGCATATTAAGTCGAGCAAATTACGCTTGCGGGCGGAAAGGGAAATGTTGTGGTGAGGGGTAGGAAAGATGAAGAATTGCCGCCGCGCCACCAACGTGGAAATGCCAAAACAAAACCAGACAAGTGGAATGAAAAAAGAGTGGGAAAACAATCTGAAAAGTGAGAAAAAGTGGCAATCGTCGAGGAAATTCCAAGTTTTATATAAGAGTTGAAAACGGGCATGTGGCATTTCTGCAACTGGATGCTTTCCTTTAGTTTTGGCAGATCTCGGATACTTCAGTCCGTAACTCTGTTTCAGACTTCTCTCTCTCTCTCTCTCTCTCTGGCCTACCTTATGTGGCACATGCAGAAAAAGGCCAAGCCTTGCTGTAATTTCAACATCCTTTTCAGTATTGCTCGGGGCTACTTCACAGTTTTTCACTTTGCCCACTCGCTGTGCACACTTCGCCTCCGTTGTAATTCAATGAAGGATAAACAAATGTGAACTGCCTAACCGCCTCACGCCCTTTAACCCCTTCGCATAGTATGTACACGTGTTTTCCGCTTCTGTTTTTTTTTTGTTTTTTTTTGTTTTTGGCCCATCTCATCCAAAAAATTTGCATATCCAATCGCGAGGCTACGGAACTGCCACATTACGTATACGCAGTCAGTGGCGTTTCGGACAGCTCGAACATTGTATTTCGACAGTTTTTCAATCATGCCCGCCCCCTGGTGTCCTGCTCCACTGGTGGCTGCTCTAACCTCTGTTTGTTTGGGTCGATTGGTTTTGTGGAGGCATTTTTTCTGGCCACGTTAACAAATCGTTGCAGCCATAAACAAAAGCCTCGCAGGCGCCCATGATTAACAGCTCGCACCCATTCACCGTCCAACGTCCAACGTCCAACGTCCAACGTTTACACACCCACCGCCCCCGCCCCACAAAACTGGCGTAAAACTGAGCAACAAAGCGAAAATTTTCATAATATCTTTAAGACCATTATATTTATTATAATAACAAACTTATCAACGAGCCCACTCAGCCACTGAGACGTCTACTCTGCCTTATCTGGCCAAGTCCAGTGGCCAGCGCATATTAACGTGAAGCGTATTAACTGGTTTTATGCCTAGCATAGTTCTGAAAGCACCTTTTGCTAAGTTGACTTTTTATGCAATATCGATTAATATATATATATACTCGTATATATATATATATATATACAAGAACTGTTGGACAACGCTAGTTTAGTTAATGCTTGACCCATTTGGGAATTGCTGTGCAACACGATATAGCCGACTCCACTGACAGTCAAAGTGTTGATTTAAGATTTAAGTTTAAAAAAAAAACAAGAAGAAAAACACAGTAATTTGAAAGACAACAATTTTGAGCTAATAGTTTATGTTGACGCTGTGTTTATGTTTGGGCTATTTAGCTCCAGGGCTTACAGCCAGAAGCATAACTTATTCGATATGCTGCCGGTGACACACATTGGAGGAGCTAGACAAGTTAGTGTTGGTTGTTTTTACTGCAAACTCATTAAAGTTGAAATTGAGGCCAAAAGTTTTGCACATGCTGAACCCGAAATACGAGCTTGAGCCCAAGCCCCGAATTGTGTCCTGACCCCAAGCTTTTAGCTGGCGACACACAAGCACAGGATAAACCATATCTGTCTCCCTCTCTCTCTCTCTCTCTCTCTCCCTCTGTGTGATTCTCAGTGTTTTTCTGCAAGCCCCTTGAAAAGCACAGTGGCAATGTTTGAAATTTGTGTCGTCGCCTTTGTGGTGTGCCTCGCACTTTTATCTCGCTCCGACCACGCGCTGTTTGATCTTCGTCAGCAGCTACTCGCAACAGCAACAGCATCAGCAACGACAACAAAAAGAACAACAACAGCAAGAGCATGAGCAAGAGGAGCAATAACAATATTGTGGCCAAAAGTGTCAGCCACTCGTTTGACTTGCTGGCTTTGAAGTTTCCCCTCTCAGCCTTTTTTTTATATTTCTTTATTTTTTCTGCTAATTTTGCGCTTTTGTGAATTTTGCTGCCGTGCAAAATGTTTGCTCATAATTTTTCGTTGTTGTTCTTCTTGTTGGTGTTTGTTGTTGCCGCTGCTGCTGTTGTTGTTGTTATACTTGCTATTGACATTGTTTGTGTATGGTCAGTGATTAGGCTTAGAGCAATTAGAAAAGGTCAATTTTATGTTTGTTTTCAGCTTACTTGGCCAAAGCAGAACCTAAAATTCGAATACGTAATGCTTAAAGACCGTGAACCGGTTTAGTAGCGGTTCACAAGTGTTTCAAAATTAATTCAGCAAATATTTAAAGGCTGAAATTGTTATTTGGTATTTTCAAACTCAACTCATGCTGAGAACCATATTTCAACAAATGTCGAATGTCCTTCATGGCAAACTATTTGCACCACAGCCCCCAAATCTGAGGCTTGAATGAGATGTGAATGCAAACTAAATGACAGTGGAATGAGAATTGAATGACACCTGAATACTCATTTGAATGATAATGAAATGACAGCCGCATAATTATAATAAGCACCGAATGAGAACTGAATGAATGGAGTGAATGGGTATTGTATGACAGCTGAATAATATCTGATTGGCAACTGATTGAGGGACTGAGAACTGAGTGTGATCTTAAGAACGACACTAATTGACTATTCAATGAATAGAAAATGAGCACTCAATGCGATCTGACTGACATTCAAAAGAGGACTTAATGACAACTGAATAACCCTTGTCTACCCGCCGAATAATAATTAATTGTTAAGTAAATAAACATTAACATTGCTTATGGCAACTGAGTGCACAGTAAATTCAATTTCCTCAGGTTAACCAACGAAACTAGCTCATATTTCATTCATTCTGCACCTCAAGCTGCGATGCAACTGTGTTCCATATAATTATTTCGATTATCCAAGTAATGACAAAGGTCGCGCGCCAATTGAACATAAATATTGGAATGCGTGTATTTCAAGTATTCCTTGTAACCTTAACCGTAACCGTAGACGTAACTGTAGCCGTAGCCCGTATTCGGACACGGTCAAGCAATCAATCAATCTGCAAACCACCCTCAAGCAAATGCAACAAGCCCCGCGAATCTTAGCATCTCTGCGGGTGCAGTGCAGTAGGCGGAGTTGGGGGCCAAGGGGGGAATGTAAGCGGAGGCAGCAGTTAACAATTGCAATTACGACACGACACAACACGACAGCAACCCACTCAACCACTGAACCACTGACCCCCTGACCAATGGCAACCCCCCTCCTTCGCCTGCTTTAAGCCCAGCGAATTATTGATTTTCCTTTGCTTATTGTGTTTTATTGTTGCTTTTGTTGTTACTGTTGTTGTTGCTTTTGTTGTTGCTGTTGCTGTTTCGCTGTCGCCGTGTAAATTAACGTTGACTACACGACTGTTTGGCTAAGTTGGGCTGGGCTCAGTCGAATATAGGTTCGGGGCAACGGCTGCCTTCAAGTTTCGCCATTACATTTATCGATTTTTTGATGGGTCGCCCCTTTTGGCTATGCCATTTGCATGTTGTTGTCGTTGTTGCTGTTGTCGTTGTCGTAGTCGTTGTCGTTGTCGCTATTATTGTTGCTGTTGTTTTTAACGTTCTTTGAATGTAACCTTAGCGTTGCTTTTGCCTTGCTTTGCTTTACTTTGCTTTGTGACACTTTAACTTTTGACGTGGTTGCGTCTTTGATCCGCGAGCGCATTTCCACTTCAAGCCCGCTTCCATTGCTTAAGAAGGTCAAAAGTCGCCGAAGTGAAAGCAGTAATAAAGTTACAAAAAATAATGTCAGAATGTTAAGTTAATTCCAAGGAGAGTTCGCTTTGGAGCGGGAAGGTCTTCAAAAAAAGAACATGAAACACGAGCTAATGAGTTGGTTATTGCCCCGTAAATCATACGCCATGTGGACCAAAGTACCCGCAATGATTAGCACCTCCGCAAAGGGTCGTTGGACATAAGATTTTGTTGCTTTTTGCGCTTTTGATGGTCACACATTCCAGACGGCGGAGCCAGGTCAACGCACACAAATAACCATTGTATGGCAGACGGATGGCAAGGAGTTCCCAGTACACTTGAACTTAACTGCTAGACTTAGACACTTAGAGACCTCACTGTCGATCTACCTCCACCTAACGTCATAGATCACTACATCTCTTCTTATTCTAAGTTCACTCACTGTCACTGTCAATCCACCTGCTTACCCTACTCTGCACTGAACTTCGTTCTCCGTCCTTATCTTCTACCCTCTAACGCAAATTCACTACTGAACCTTAACCTCTTAGTCAATAACACTACCTCTAATCCCTTATGCTCTACCCCAACCTCAACGCTTGTATCACTTCTTACACTGCTTATCCACCTGCCTACCTTGCGCCGTACACAACATCATTGTCCACACGTACCTTACACACTAAAACTAACTCACAAATGAACCATAACCTTCGTGTGTGACACAGTCACCCTTCATCCTTATTCACAACCTTATCGCATTGGCCCTGGCATACACAGAGTGTAAGTTACGGACAATTCATATAGATAATTACATGGATTTCTAGTATCTACATGCTGCCGATATAATTGTACATCGGCGACATTAGGTTGGGGCAGGTCTTGGAGGGGGTACCAAGCGACATTTAGCATTAAACAAAAAGCCATTTAAGGCACACAACCAACATGATTATGAGTGGTCTATGAATGCCCCATGCTCATCAAATATTAACAGCAACAAAGGTGAAACAAGTAAGAATACTGTAGTCGAGTGAGCTCGACTACGATATACCCTAAACCCAGTTCGTTGCAATTGAGTATTGTAAGAGTTAGGCGAATTATCGCTTTAAACATATTTTTGGCTTCTTTTTTAATGACCTAAGTGCATTTATGTAACACTCTTAACTAATATTAGGTTGATCGTTGGACAAATTGCTTGGAAATTCTATATTTTCACGATCGGGCGGAAACTCTAGAAGGATCTGCATTTTATTTTCAAAATTTCTTGCGATGCACATCTATATTTTGACCATCATCGACCAATAGGAATAAGTCTCTGTATCGCAGGGTATGGAATATCGAACCCACATACTTATTTCGCCCTAACTTCTTGATTGTGAACCGGATTACTTGCATCAGTTATGTTAAACCGATCAATAAAGGACTTAACAGGGGGAATACTTGACTCATGCTATAAGTCAAGCTTGGGGGCATCTTTTAGCCAAAACATGCCATGAATATGTGGTGACCCTTCTTGCTGAAACTCAACTCGCCAATAATATTTGATGACCCTATGACTGCCAAAAATACCGCCTTCCTTTTTCATTAATTATAGAAGTTGTCTATTACTTATCTACTTACATACAGCAATTAACATAAAGTCATAAGTTGAAATGATGATGCTGTCCCCTTCTCAATATGGCCACGTAAATCATATTTCAATATTATTATGTATATCTTTCACATTGTGGCTTAAAGTATCTAAGTTCCGAACAGGCGGACAAAGCTAGATCAATTTCGCTTGCGTCAGCTGATAGAAATAAGATCAATATGAGAATATATTTTCGATTATAAGTTAGGTGTTTCTTATTCGATATTGATTCAATTTGGGCGTTGATCAGGTTATATTACTTTTTATCAATATCATTAGAAGCCACTGCTGTAAAATTTGTGGCTTTTATTGCTATTGGAAATCGAAATATATCGATATTCAAGAAACGGAGGTAATTACTGATAAAATAAAGCAAGTCAAGAAATTTATAATGGGTGCAAAAAACTAGAGAGAGAGAGAGAGAGTGCAGGAAAGAGAGAGAGAGAGAGAGGGAGAGGGAGAGGGAGAGGGAGAGGGAGAGTGTCACTGGCTCTCATTGTGAATGCGGCGCTACGTTCTTTGCCGGCTTGTGAAGCCAATCAAATTGGATTAAGTTGTTGGTGGCGCTTTTGTTTTGTTTGGCTTGGTTTATGCTGTTGAGGCGGACGAGGGGGAGGGTTGGGCTAAGTGGCGGGTGGAAGGGTTCAAACGATTTCTGATGTGGTCTACTGTCCGCTTGTCATGACTAAGTGCCGGACTGTGGCGAGGCCACAGAAAAGCCAAAGAGCAAGACTTAGTCCAAGTGCAAGCACTCATGAGTACCCAACCCATAACTACCATAACTACACTCTCAAGGTCATGGTGCAACAGCCACAATTGCAACGTTTGTATAGCTTATGAATAGTCCTCACTCGAGTCAGTTGAATTGGTTCGTAGTGTAATCTAAATGAATAGCTCAAGGGTTGTGTGTGTATGAAAGAATAAATACTAAGCCAGGATTTGAAAGGATCTCATTTACTTATTAGTTTGAAATAAAGTTTCTTCGATCCCTGTTTAGGAATATGTGTTCGATGGAAACTAAACTAGATGTGGAATAAAATATTTATTAATCAAAACTTTCACGCTAATAACTTCGAAATTTTCCGTTAACTACTTAAAATGATTATTGCTACAAAACCGCTTTCTCAATCATTTTCAAGGCAACAAAATTCAATTAACCGAAATAGTTCTGCAAAAGGTTTTCAATGATTAAGACAGATATTTACATAGTATTTGTTGTAGTTATGCTTATAGCATACACTGGCTTTAGACAGCCTCTCACTCAATGAATGCTTGAATACATTCACTGACTAATTCACACTCACACTCACTCGTGCACTCGGAAATCGCGTGTTCTGATCAGCGACAAGGATTTATATTCATAGTTGTCGCTGCCAAAAAGTTTGCACTGAAAGAGAAAGGGCAACCCAGAGTAGAGCAAAGCCATTGCACGAACAAGAAGACATACACACACACACACACTCGAAGAGCATGCGTGTCAGCGTGTGTGTGTGTGTGTGTGAGTATTTTTAGTTGTGATTGTGTGTATGAGTTGCCTAATTTGGTTAAAGTATTGCAGAGTTTAAGGAGCGCTCGTTGCACGCAACGCGCCAAACTTGCCAACAAATGCAAAAGAACAACAATTCACACGCATACACATACACACACACACACAGGCATACAAGTACATAAGCACACAGAAGTATATACACACACACACACAGACACACACACGCATAAGCACGCATAACTGACGCTTGCAGCACCAATTTTCAAAGTTGCTGCTTGAATTTTGCTGTTGCTGTTTTTAGCCGAAAAGTTTACGCAATCAACTATTTTTGAGCTTGTGGCGGAACAGGGTGGGACATGGCATAAATATGGAGCCACAGACTCGGGCACCGACACACACACACACACATACACAGACACACACACACACTTACAAACACTCACACAAATGATAATGAGGCATGAGGCAAATGAAATGAGGACAAAACTTCTGCAAAAGCTGCAAAGCATGAAAACCAATGGCGCCCCATGTGTGTTGTGTGTGTGTGTGTGTGTGTGTGTGTGTGTGGATGTGACCAATTACACATAAACATTCACCCACACACACACACACACACACAAACAACGCTGGTGAAATAGCAATAATTTGAGTTTCTGGTTACCAAATGTAAATGATGACTCTCTGATGTGACCCGACGATCCGCCCACCTCTTGCCCCCTCCAATCATCGTTGGCTGTAGCAAACAGCAACCCACTTAGCGCCGGATGATGCCTGGGCGTGGCAGTGGCAGCACGAAAACACAATTGACCTTCAATTCGAAATGGCAACGGTAAAAGGAACAACAACAACAACAGCAACAACAACAGCAATCGCATCAAAAACAAAGTCGCAAATGAAATTTTGCCAAGTGTTTGAATTTGTGGCTTCAAATAAAAAAATTGATTTTAAGCTACGGACGAAGCTTTTATTCATCTGCAAACAGTTTGTCGTAATACATGCTGACATATCAAATATCACTCATACGAGGCGTGCTACAAGCGATTGCCACGTTTTCAACATTTTGTATTAAATACATCCAAAAGTCGGAGCTGAATATAAAACAATATTTAAATCGTTGACATTTAGTTCATATGAAACTACTAATTTACAACTATTTATCACTCTACACTCAGCAAAAATAGCCATGACATTTCGAAAATCACCTGATTATTCAGAAAGTATATTTCTAACAAGGAAGATAGTCTCTTTCTCAAAACTGGGAATTTTTCTTTTCTTAATTCCATGTCGATTTTCGAATATTCAGAAAAATCGAATCTAATTTCAATTTCTAATTTGTTTTTTGCTGTTTATACAAAATGTTTACATTGGATTTTGTTTTTGACTTATATATTTTATTATTAAGCATTAAGATTTCACACATACAAACATTTGAAATGGCTTAAATAGCTTAACAGCTAACAGAGATTTTCAAATATATTTTTGTGCAGTTATTTATAAAAAAAAAAGGCTTTCTAAATTTAGGATTTTAAGATTCATATATTTTTGTACATTTTCTATAATTGTACTCCTTGTGCGGTATTTGTGTGGGCGTTTCAGTGTGCAGCGCAAGACGTCATGTAATATTCAACAGAAAGCTGTATCTATCCCTACAAACACTCAGCCGCCTAACACATACATATGTCGCTGGTTGTCTCAAATTTCTAATTACAAAATAAAAGAAACACACAAAAAAAGGAAGTAACTGAAGAGACGCTCGTTGGTAGCGCGACGCATCGCAGCTCAGGGCAGGTTCGCACTTAATTATGCAAATTTAATAACAATGCCAAGTGCCACACACACACACACACACACACACACAAACACACATAAACACGCACAACACACGCACGCTCCCCCCATTTTCACAGACGCGGCCCGGCGGGAACGGGGACTCCCTATCCCCTAACCCCAACCCCCCACCAGTGCACTGCTTTTGCTTGTACTTGAACCGCTGCGCAACTAAACCCCGCAAACCTCTCCGCACCGCACTGTTTACCTGCTCTCCGTCCGTTGTAATGTAATTAAATCGCATTGCTAAAAGGGGTTAGGTATTTTTTTTTTTTTTTATACTTTTCGGACAATAAAATTTATGCACTCGACTGTGCATACTATAGGATGGGGAGGGGGTAGTTGTTGGGGGTGTGCAGCTAAATGACATGCCCAGCTGGCAATCTGTGGCCTAATCGCCAGCCGAGCGGACAAAAAAAAGTGGGGGCTACAGCAGCTAGCTATTGTCACTGCCCACCTTTGTATGTGTGTTGTGTGTGTGTGTGTGTGTGTGTGTGTGTGCATAAAGGATAATTGCAAGGCACGCGCTTAGGGGGCGAGACAGAATGAGATGGCAACAACGGCAAGCGTACGCTAATGTCATTAAATCCAGCTTTTGTCTGTGCGTCTGTGTCTGTGTGTGTGTGTGTGTGTGTGTGTGTGTGTTTATTATGAGTGTGTGGCAAGCACGAAACAAAAGGCAAACGACGACAAGATGGAAAATGCAAAACCACAGAAAATAATGACACAAAATGGCTTCAACAGGCAGCACAAGCAACAGCAAGTGTTGTGTGCCCGAAGGGGGAGGAAGGAGGGATGGCTAAGGGCACTAGCAAGCGGAGGGGCCGTGAGGCAGTGGGTGAGGCAGGCAGATCCTGGACAGCAGCAGCAGCAGCAGCGGCAGCGGCAGCAGCGGCCAAGCGGAAATGAAAGTTTTTGCACGGCCATAACGTGTGTGCTTACAGTGTGTGTGTGTGCGTGAGTGTATGTGTGTGTGTGTGTGTGCTGTATTTAGTTAATGGACTAGTTTTCTCATGTGTCTCTAGACGAGAGGCTGCAGCCACAGAACCACTTACGCGCTGCTCACACAAAACCAAAATACGAATTCCAAAAAGAAATTAAAACGAGAACCAAACGCAAAACCAAATCCATATCAATCAACCAATCCCACATTCCACTTAAGGTGCAGGGCGGAGAAGGCGTTGCAGGAGCAGGAGCACTCCTCTGCCAGTTGACCAAAGACAGAGAGAGAGAGAGAGAGATAGAGAGCCCGCACTTGGGGCAGCTCATCAATCATCAGTAGCGGCAGCAGCCGGCGACATTTCAACTGAGCTATCACATTGTGGAGCCCCTCCCCCCCCCCCCCCCCCGCTTCTCACCCGTGGCGCATCCAGCAGTTTCATCTCTTTAATTAATGATGAATTTATTGTAATTAAAATGGTTGCGGTATATTTTATTATTGTTGTTTGTTTTCGGTTTTTTGTTTTCTTTTGTTTTTTTTTTTTTGGCGGATTACTTCAAATCAAATTCGCATTAATTACACTGACTGTTGACTGGCCTTTGACTTGGGCTTTACTCGTGACATTTGAACAACATTCAACATTCATGTTCATGTTTATACTCGTGTCGTGTCGTGTCATGCGAAATACAGCTAACACACACATCAAGTTTCTTTTGTTTGTTTGCCGAGCTTAAGAAGCGACATGCCACAGCTAACTCTGGCTAACTCTGATGATAGCTACATCCACATAAATATTCTACACAGTACTGAAACTATGGAGTTTAAAAAAAAATAGTCTAAAGCACAAGATTATTGATATTAAAGTTCAACTAGTTCTCAAATTCCCAACAAAACCAGGAAACCACATTTCACAGTATAACTATTCTTATTACTAAAATTAGGAAAGCTTATGCACTGCGCCCTATATTTAGCTACTTCCACATAAATATTCTACAATATCAAACTGCACTTAAACTATGCAGTCACAAAAAAAATACTAGCCTTATCAAAAATCTTCGTAGAGCGCTTTCAGCCACATTAATATTTGTGAGAACACATACGAAGTTTGTTAGCTGCTGTGCATTCAGGTGGAGAGTGCTAAAAGAGAACTCTTTCTATTGTAGACTATACATTAAAGTCTCTATCCTGGTCATCTCTGCATGTATGTGGCCCATGTACAGTTCATTTGGCAGCAACTCCACCTGGATCAATGTGGTGCCACCTGCCGCCTCATTGGGTCTTTAAAAGAAATCGGTTCTGTCAAATGACCCAAAACAAATTGCAAAACTCGGCCAGCCATCAGCCATTGAATGGCATTAGCTGTAGTGTACTATAGTATACAGAATATATATAGTATAATGTAGTCTCGTGTGTAGTTTTATGGTGCAGCCACGCCCCAATATGTCCGCCCACAAAAAGCAGTCCACTTTGCACTTGTCCACTCTACGAGTGGCAGTTGATACAGTAAAGCGTAGTGACGTTGACATAATGGCAAAAGCAAACACTCACAAATACTGTCTGCTAGGCGAGAGGAGGTCGATACGCCTTCAGGTTTATGTGGGTGACTGAGCGCCCCCATAAAAATAAACATGCTCGAATGCAAAGCTTTACGGCTAGAGATGAGCTCGTTGTCAGCAGTATTCAGCACGCCCTCGATTCGTGACACGAATTCGAGAACTCAAGGATCAAATTTTGAAAACAACTACGATTAAGCCTTGTAAAAATAAATTGAATAAATTTGTTCACCGGTGAGTTTCTAAATATTTATTTGGATTTGCATATTATACAGATTTTAGATATATCTTATCAGTATTTGTGTTCTAGGCCTTAACCATTTCGTTAACATTTCATTTGTAATCTTTAGTGTAAATAGAAAAATGCGTTTGTCTCTTTGTTGTGATATATTTCATTATTTCTTTATTTCTTAAATTAACTTATCTTTTTTGCATAACTCTCAGCTAGCTTCACGCGGCTGAGTGCCTCTTTAAGCTTAATAGTTTTATGGAGTGGCGGTTTAAGTTAAGGCTTTATAAGTTAGGCGAGTATACCGAGCCAGGCCAATATGCTGCTAACCTGAAAATTATATAAAAGTCAAGTCACAAATCGATGCATTCAGAAAAAAATCGCACTGAAATTTAGCAAGTCGCATTAAAACGAAAATCGAAGGTTTTTCTTATTTTCGAAAATAATTTCTAAATATTTGAAAAGAAATCGAATTTCTTAAAATTAAAAATGCTTTATTTCATTCATTTCTCAAAAATATATATGCTAAAATTATAGAAAATATTTCGAAAAACTAAAATTGCAAATTCTTATTTTTAGAAAAACTACTTTTTGAAATGTTAAAACACAACACAATCGGGGGCGTGGAAAGCAGGGCGGCAACTGTTGACACTATAAAGTAGCAGCTGCTGTTGTTGTTGTTGTTATTGTTGTAGTTGTACTTGTTGTCCTTACAGCCGTTGTAAAAATGCAAGCGTGAATTCAGCCAAATCAAAGTTTGAGTGCAGGTCTGTTGGTTTTTGTGTCAGTGTATGTCTGTGTGTGTGTGTGTGTGTGCATCATATAAATATGCATTTGCCCATTTGCTGACTACGAGCGATTGCATGTGCAGAACATATATTTTTATACTCACACTCACAGACTCGTATCCATTGGTTGTAAGCGTGAATTGTGAATGTGGAAATTCAAATCTGTTTGTATGTGGGTTAGTGTGTTGCCTGTTGTGTCCGCTTGGCATGCAAGTCACCATGCTCACGGCATAAAGTACACTTTAACCCCATATCCACATCCATATCCATATCCATTCCCATACCTCTGGCCAGTGCCAAGCATAAAATGTATTTAAATATAAAGTTGATATCCAACGTCAACTTATTTTCAACTGTCGCATGTCGAAATATTGCAATTTACTGCTGTCGCAACCGTTCCCAGTGATTCATTTCACGAACTACACTATTTTCAATTCATTTATTGAGTTGAGTCTGCAATCGATCTTTACTGATTTCTTGTTCCTCCTCCAATGATAGGCTATACTTTTTACCTGTAGTTTGTCAGTTTAAGATCGAGAAATATATAGAAAATAAAATCCCAAGTTTTTATTATTTTATTTATCTACTTACAAACTTATTCCCACTCAACTTAGTCAAAAATATTTGTTCAAGTGTTATTTTTATGACACATCAAAGACTGTAACTGAACGCTTGTCGAACCGTTTGCAATGTGATGTGATATTTTTGGAACTACCGACGAGTATTTGCACTCAAAATTAGCTCGCATGTATTTGCAACAGAGTGCGTGTGAGTGCCACTGCAATTACTTGCAATAGCAACAACAACCAAAAAGTCACTTTTTGCCAAAGGCAAACAAAAAGTCAGGCAATGCCATTTTGGATGCCATGCGATGCCAGCGCGTGGTTTACTTACTCGTACATATGTTCCATGTGTAGCAAGTACCATGTGCCATGTTACCTGACTCCCTCCGCCCCTCCCCCTCAATCGCCTAGCCACCAACAACAACAATCACATGACTGGGCCAATAGCAACCGCCATTAGTCTGACTGACTGAGCCAAACCAAATAGGGCTTCAAAGGGAGCTGCGCCATCAAATGGCATTTTATTATGAATGACAACATTTGAAATGTAGCAATTACGCGCAAATATTTTGATAGATGCGCCGTCTTGCTTTACTAAATAACTGACTGACTGACTAACTGACAAACTGACAAGTTGACACACTGATCGGCTCAGCCGTCAACAAAAGCATAGCGCAACGTTGCCCTTAACAGATATCGGCCAATTTAGATAATTATCGAAAGTGACACTTGCGCCCAGTAATAGGCAATTCCAGCATGGATAATGTGATAAGCGATTTGTGTGAATCAACATCCAGCATCTGCTGTCATAGCTGTTGTTGTTGTTGTTGTTGTTGTTGTTGTTGTTGTTGTTGCCTATAGAATGGATGACGAGGAGCAATTGGCCGCCTTTTGTGACTGTTTTTCACATTTTGCACAATCTGATTATCATATATTTCGAAGATAGCAACACACTTAGACTTAATAACAATTTGTCCTAAGCTAGAGTTGTGGAACAAGAATTTTTCGCCCATTTTCTTATGCAAAACAATTTTCAGCACGGCTAAAGTTAACGAAACATCTTCAGGAAAGACGCTAGATATTGATCTGTGTCAAAGGCCTATAAACAAAATTATAAACAATTACTCGTAATTTGTATACGCCTCTTTCTTGTGGCAAATGTAGAAAATACTTTAATCTAAGCTAACCACAAATTTGTTTCAGTTATGGATAAAAAGTTCGTGATACTAACTCTAACTCATGCTCTTTCTCTCTCTCTCTCTCTCTCTCTCTCTCTGTCTCTTGCAGCGGATAGCTCGTTTTTATTGGCCAACGCACAAATCGTCGATTTCCCGATCGTCTACTGCAATGAGTCCTTCTGCAAGATTAGCGGCTACAACCGTGCCGAGGTCATGCAGAAGTCGTGCAGGTATGTGTACGTATTGCCCGATTTATACTCACTCGCTCTGTTGCGCTCTCTTACTCAATATACTTTTTTATTCTTTTATTATATATATATATATATATATATATATATATATATATATATATATATGCTATACGTGCTTTTTATATTTACATATATTTATGCATATATGTATCGACATAGCCTAAGTATTGTACTACATGCAGTTCCCGCGCTCCACAGCCGCCAGCGCTCTCTCTCTCTCTCTCTCTCACTATCTCTCTCTCTCTATCTCTCTCTGTATCTTCTTACTCACACAGCAAAAGCAGAGAGTCGTTCTTATAACCATTCCCTCATTCTTACATCAAATGTAGCTTTTCTTCATGTTGCATATTTCGTAGTACTCGTTTTGCATGTCTTTTATTTTTCTTACAGCTTGCCATAAATATATGATACAATTATAGATCAAACATTATTAAGATTTGAATAGAATGGGACTGCTTCGGTTTTTATGCAGTCGGCTAATAAGTCCTAAGCAAATATTGATTTCATCCCTATAAAAACAACCAGAATTATAAGCGAATTGCCATTAGCCAAATCAGTTAAGTAATAAGGATGCTTAAGAGAAATGAACAACTGCACTTTTAATCACACTTTTAATGTTGTTTACATCAGTTTAGGCTGTTTATTTACACACAACTGCTGCCAAAGTTACCCAAATGTCAGTGAAGCTGAAACTGTGAGCTGGACTTATGCGCATTGTCTGACTGAAACCATAGTCGATTGTCAGAGCACTATGAACACTCAAAAGTCAAAAGACAGCTTTAGTCTTTGCACGACCGGACTCCATTTATCCATTTATCAAAGCATTAAGCACGCATTAAAAGCAAAAGCAAGCCGCCAGAGTTCCGGTTAACTATGCCCTTCCGCTGGGCAAAATTCACTGCCAGCTGCATGCAAGAATGGAATACCATTAAAAAAATAATAATAATAAAAAAAAACATGTGGCCACTGTTAATGCGCTTCTCAGACTTTTAGCAACTTATTGTATAATGGAATGAATGTTTGTCTCCGGCGCCACAAAGTATGCTACAGGAAAGCAGCTGCGAGGCTAAAAGCATAATGGCGAAATCGATGCGATGCGATGGACGTTTTGTGTTGTTTTTGGCTTATGTACATATGGATATTAAAAGTATATGTAAGCTGGCAAGCGGGTCCTAAATGGGAGACAAATTGTTATGACAGTAGTCGCAGCAGGGCAGCAACAGTCGCGCTGCCAGCTCAAGTGGCCGTCAAACTGTAACAGAGGCCAACATTGAAATTCTCCAGCGAATTGTTTATAATTTGCGAACAAAACTAGCCACAGCGGTTGGCCAAACAAAAAAGCGTATGCATAACATGCACGAACCTCTCCCTCTCCCCCGCCCTCTGCCTCACCCTTTCATTCAGAAGCACACCCTTCCCTAGCGACGTCCTGTTCGCTGTTCTTATTTCTATGCTTCTTTTGGGCCAGGCTAAACTTTTATAATGCCAATCTACCGTTTAGTTGCGCGCTCTTCCCTCTCCCTCCCTTTCCCTCTCTCTCTCTCTCACTCTCTCTCCCTGTCTTTCTTTCTTTCCTTCATTCTGTCTCTGTCGGTGTCTCTTTTGCTCTTGTGAGTATTATTTATTGTTGCGCTTTGACCTACTTTGTGACTGTGTGTGTGTGCCTGTTTGTGTGTATCTATGTATGTGTGTATGTGTGTCTGTGGCCGCATGCAAAAAGAAAAGCCAAGCAAAAGGTTGACCAAAAAAAGAAAATCTCTACTTTTCCCATTTTCTCTCTGTTTGTTTGTTTATTGCTGTTGCTGTTGCTGTTGCTGTTGGCGTCGTTGTTGCTGTTTGCTTAACTGCGCGCACTTTCTTTCAATTTGCCATTATAGCAGTTTGTGGCGCCCTTTAGCTGCACCCCCCCGCCCAGTTACTCGACCACACTGCTGTTAGTTTAGACTCTATTGAGTGGAGCCTAAATCAGCGCCTTCTTGGCTAAGCCCCCTCCTCCTCTCGTCGAAACCTATTCTGGCTTTTGTGTTGCCTGCCTTGTAACCCAAATTGTATGCTTGTCGATGCCTAGACACAAATCCAAGTGCACACACACACACCTAAACGTACAGTGAATGCTCGAAAACTGAAAACTATAACTTGCTGAAGTTCGATTAATTTTGTTGTACGATTCTTAAATTAGAATACTTTAAAAATCAGAATCATTCATTCCTAATCATAATCAATTATTAATGCAGCTTTACGAATATCATATAGGATACTATATCGTTGTCGCTTGCGAGCCACCACTGTATATATATAGATTTATATAGGCAAATATGTGTATGTATACTCATATGAATATTCAACTGTATAGAGATACTCTTGTGCATCAAAACTATTCAATGCACAAAATGGCCGGCGGAGCGGAAATGAGTCGCTTTGCGTTTTTACTTGTGACGTTGTTGGCCGCTTTAACAGCGTCGCCGTCGCCGTTGCCGTTGATGTTGTCGTCACAGTTTGTTGAACCTTTGTCATGGCATAAATAAATACAAACAAGCACAAACACACGCACACACACACACACGCACACACACACAAACACCGAAAAATAAAAAAAAATAAACTATTCGTCGAACTGCAACAGGAACGAGCGAACAACAACAACAACAACAACTACTACAACAGCAACAGCAACAATGGCGGTCGCCAAACACAAATTAACAGTTTTTATTGTGTCTTCTCTTGCATTCACATTCACATTCGCATTCACATTCGCATTCACATTCGCATTCACATTCACATTCGCATTCACCTCCATCCATTTGCCGACTGCTGACGTCATTGCAATTGATGCGCTCTTGCACTCTCTTCCACATCTCTTGTTACATTCGCTCTCATTTACATTTTGAGCGCTTGGCCACTTTTGCATATTTTCGCGCGCGCCCTAAAAGCATGCAACACATTTTTTTATTTCTCTTCGCACGTGCGCTGCCTTGACAACGCTTCTATTTTTTATTTCACTTTATATTTCTCCTTGGTCTCGCTCCAGCTCTGGCTGGCTGTCAACTTATTTTTGCTTGTGCATTTGTGCCTGTGCCTGTGCCTGTGACAGAAGCCAGTAGGCAGTAGGCAGTAGCCAGTAGCCCATAGCCCATAGCTTAAAGATGTGCCATACGATATGGTAATTTCCATCATCACTCGTGCTTGCCAGCACTGCCATGGTCGGTGTCAACGTGGCCAAAATTAATGGCAAGCTGGCAGGCAGGTAGGCAACTTTGGCATATTACCTGACATTGCAAAGGAGTGGCCACTTTGAGTACTTTGATCTGTTATCTGTCATACACATACATACATACACGGGCTGGGCCCTATGCAAAACTCAATTATTATATTAAAGAAAATGATTTCGAGGAATTCATTAGATTTTTTAATTTATGTGATGCATTCTATTCTATGGATTCACTGCCTTTAAATTATTTTGCTTATTCGATTTTCTACATTAACTTCCCAAATTCAACTGATTAATGGAGAACATCCAAGAATTTATTGCATTTAAATTCACTTTGCTTTTATAATTCCTGAAAATCATAAATAATTTGGTTTTATTTTAAGTTTAATCTATTAGAGAACGGTTTCTATGGCATCCAATTAAAGCCAGATATAAATCAGAAATCAGTCCATTTACAAACTTAACTCAGCATAAATGCATTTCTAGGAGCATGTTTGTAAAAGCTCAACTAATTGCATTCGAAGAATTGACTTCAGCTTGCAGTGAAATGAAACAACTGCTAGAGGACATGACTAGAATATAATCTCTCTTCTCTAACAAGGGCCATTCAGAAATTATTTTCTCGGAAGGCAAATGTCAATACATAAGCAGCTTGAGTTTTTATAGCTAAGAATAGTTTTTTATAAATAGCTTTGTTCAAGGTTTCCAGTATATCCGGGTTAAACATTACCATTATAGTTTCCACCACTCTGGGGCGGGCATCGCGAAATTCCTAGAAATCTATTTGGAATAGAAAGTTAATTTGAGGGCTCTTCAAATTTTGCGTTAATTTCCGAGAAATCACTTGGCTTGCATTGCTTATTATAATATGACATAATCATTAGCAAAAGCAGCCAATATCTGGTATCCAAAGAGAAGCTTCTGGGAATTTGCATCATTAGCTTTCGACATGCTCGTTTAACTAAGTATGCAGCACCAAATGGATGCTTATTTTAATTTCTGAGAATGTTTGGCTAGCTCACCCTTGCAGCTATGCAAAATGCAAATCAGGTAAGAGAAGCGAGACACTAGATATACTTATCGCAATAGAATTACAAAATTACACTTTGAATTAGCAAAGCTATGAAATGACTTCTTATTTAACAATCTGAAATATTTCGTTGAAAATTGCATGACATGAATGGATGACAAATAAAAACTATCATTTTATAAACGTTGACAAGATTTCCTCGGTATTTAATTTTTATTCAAATCGAATATATATTTTTATTTTATGAATGTGCAGTAAAAAAAGTGAAAACCTTAAGCAAAAATAGTAGTTACGCGATTTCTGAGTATGCCAGTGAAATATATAAACACAAACACTCATTATTCAAACTGGATCGAGAACAATTTTTGGAATAATGTCACTCGCCTTCTTCACACTTTGATTAGATTATATAGTTATTTGGCAAGTCTTAGATCTTTAGTTAATGTTCTTAGCTGACTTTAAGAAACGTAAACCGATAGAGATTTAAAAAGCATCGCCAAAAAGAGAAGTCATGCTCTTACAGCTTAGGCCTAATTCTCATCCCCATTCAGGTAAGAAGGCGTCTGCAACTTGCTCCCCAAACCATTTAATTGTGTTTTTTGGTCTCCTTTGCATGCTCTAATTATATTATTTATAATCATTATGTATATATGTAATATAATATGTATTTATGTGTGAGTTGTTGTGCGTGTCTGTGTGTGTATTTAATATGCCTCTGTCTACAGATTGAAACTAATCAAGAATAATACCTCGTATATGTGCGATATTCTGCTCTTATGTCATCCACACCTTCCCCCACCCATCCAAAAAAAAAACAACAAAAAAATATATAAATAAAATACAGATGCGGCTTCATGTACGGCGAGCTGACAGACAAGGAGACGGTGGGACGACTGGAATACACACTGGAAAATCAGCAGCAGGATCAATTCGAAATATTGCTCTACAAAAAGAACAGTGAGTATATATTTTGGAGAAGGCACAAATATGTTTATATATGTGTATTTATCTCTTACGCTACCTATAGCTGCCTGTATATTATTAAAGTGTACTACATATATTAGCACAATCAGTTAGCATAGCTTGACTATGTTTAATCGTTGGAGTGTCATGGAGCGGACAGTTACCCAACTCAAAGTAGCCGTCAGTTCTCGGTTTCGGTTGGGGTTGATTAGGATTTATGCAAAGTCCCTTACCCCATAATAAATTGTTGCACTTTGCGTGTGGCCAGCCAACATACCTATCCCAACTGCAAGCCATATAATTCATGCCATGCTTATCCCACTCCGCTAGTCGTTACTCGCCACTCGCTACTATATATTCGCTACCTGCTTTTAATTTGTTGCCAGCGTCAGCCGTTGCCATTGTATAATGCAAACAAATTGAGGTAGCGCAACAATTTTGAGTGGCGCCCATCAATCAAGCAGACCCTCAACTCACTCTCACTCTTACTCTCACCCTCATCATCAGCCCCAATCCACAGCTCAGCAACCCTATGTGCCAGGTGATGTAATTGAAACTGTTGCTAGTTGAAATTGGCTCGAAACTCAATTCGCTGCTGAATCGTGCAATTATAATGGATTAACGCCTTCGGGTATCAATTTACAGATGTACAATGTGGCTGCGCCCTATCGCAGTTTGGCAAGGCACAAACCCAAGGTACTAACTTTAATGGTTATAGCAAATCTGCATATATATATATACTCGTATATATATATATATATAACTGAAGCATCTCGTCTGTGTATTTGTTGTGGCCAGCTTTAACCACTGGATGGCATCATCATCTAATATGCATAAATCAATTTCAATATGTTTATGTGTGCTTATGAGCGAGTGCGTGTTTGTATGTGTGTGTGTGTGTGTGTGTGTGTATATGTATGTGTATGTGTGCGAAACAATTTCACTAAAGTTGTAGGCGTGTAACAATCAATGTTCTTGCATTATGCATGGACCGAATCAAAAGACTCCCAAGTTTCAATTATCTAATCAGCTTCAACTAATCAATTTGAATTTTACATCGCATAAATTATCCAGTCGCCAAAAATGACTAATTAGAGTAGAGTAGGTTTCTCGAATTACTATCGACATTAAAAAGAACCCAAAAGTATGCAATAAGCAAATGCTTCTACAACAAAATGCTGTTGACAAACCCAAAGGCATTCAATGAAGTGATGCCAGATAAGCACAAAAGGCTAAGAAGATTTAATTTGTAGCATTGGATGAGATTAAAGCCATGATTTATTGTGCTTAGTAGAGTAGGACGAGGTTGATCTTAGAATTAACTAAACTCGATAAAAGTTATAGCCGTGATAATTATATTATTTGAAATGATAAGCAAGAAGCGTGAATCGATGAATCTCCGTCCAACTAAGGTTTTCACTATAGCTGACTCATATTTTTTTGCTACTTACTTTCCTTTTTTTCTGAGAGGGTGGGGGAAGGGGGGGGGTTGTAGGGTAGTTGGCTGCTGCTGCTTGTCATTTTTCATTTCTATTAGCTGCTTTTCCGTTTTCTTTTGCTATTCTGACCTAGTGCCGGGATAAGCGAGGAAACTGTGCGGCCACGTTGCGCAAAGAAGATTGCCACAAAAGGTGGCTAGGTGGCAAGGCGGCAGGTTGTTAGGGAGGCTGGAAGGCGCCATGTGGCGGCAATTCGATATTGGGGCAAATTGAATTGGCTGACAGGTGTCTCTGGGGCGCCCTGGATAAGTTTACTATTGCTGTTTATGCCAACAGCTGCCAAAAATAACATATTTTCAAGCATACATATGTATGGCATAATATGGATAATAGTCTGTTTTTTTAGCATGGTTAGACTAAAGAGAGAGCGGAAACGGAAGCGGAATTACCAGCGGAAATGCTAACAAACTGCGCATAAAATTAGTCAATAATTATGCTTTCAAAATGGCAGCCATGCGCGAACAATCCGCTGGCTGGCAGAACAACAATTGCGCATACGCCACGTGGGTCAGCGGTGTTGCAAATGCAAATTGAATTGCAATTATTGTTAATTGAACAGACAGGCAGACAGAAAGGGGATGACTATGGTATATGTGTGTGTGTGTGTGTGTGTGTGTGTGTGTGTGTGTGTGTGTGTGCTGTGTATCTGCGAGTGATTATGTGTGTGTGTGTGTGTGCGTTTAATTTGCCATAGCACATTTTGCAGCTGGGAGGGGGCGAAGCAACACTGTAACGGCTCGCGTAATTTCCGTAATTGCAATGCGCCAAACTGTACTCATGCGTGTTTTGCCTCTGTCTCTGTCTCTATCTCTGTCTGTCAGTCTGCCTGTCTGCCTGTCTGTCTGCCTATCCGACTGTGTACGCTGACCTCAATACATTGCAATTGCAACTACAATTCGATTATCGTTGCGTGAATTGCAGCGCTGAACCAGCACTTGGGTCACATAGAGGCACATAAATTGCATAGTGATGCAGAGTTTTCAGATAAGGTCTTTTGACATGTTGCATTATCATTATCATTAATTATGAACAAAGCTCTACAGCTGTATAATCAATTCGATTCGAATATTATTTCGCATTGAATGCCTTTAAATGCATTAAAAAGCCTTTCAAACTTATTTATACAACTGATACAACTGATTCGTAAGGGGATTTAGATTAAGATCCATGTAAGATCATGTGAATTAGTTGACTCACTCTATGGCAGAAAGAGACTCTTAAGTTAGGAAATCCCAGTCAGAAAAAGCAATTAACGAAGCAATTCAATTCAACAATTTAAATGATTGCAAGAAGTTTTGCAAAATTGCATTTATATAAGGATAAGGAGAGACAAACTAATAACAAGGAAACAAAATGCTTTTAAATCACTTTTAAATACTATGAGTCAAATGAATATATTGCTTTAAGTATTGATTATCAGCGACGAGTAGTTTTATCAACAAGAGGAGAAAAAGTAATTGAAAAACGAAACTTAAGTAAAAGTTAGATACATTCATAAACTTCCTTCTCATTCTGTGCCGTTCTCTGGCGCACATCCACTCTGTATCTCTCTCTCTCTCTCTCTCTCTATCGGTCTCTTTCTCGCTAGCGATAAGAATGCAATAAAAAAGCCACTTTGCTGTCAGAATAACATTTTTATTCACCACAATCTGTTTTTATGATTATGCGGTCTTATTGCATGTACTCTTCGAAGTTATAAAACACTTCTGGAGCCATTTTATATATGTTTAGCTTCTAACCAAGGAAACAACTTTCTAGAACTTTTAGGTACATTTGAATTATTGAGCGGTACAAGGTATAACTAAGTGTTTTATGATCTTGTGTACTCTCACTAATGATTATCTTTCTACATTTCTTCCACTCTCTCTCTCTCTCTCTCTCTCTCTCTATCTCTCTCTATCTATCTATTTCTCTGTTACACTTTCTCTTTCTATAATTATCTCGTCCAAATTTTTAACGCTCAGAAACGCCGCTATGGCTGCTGCTTCAGGTGGCGCCCATTCGCAACGAAAGGGATTTGGTTGTGTTATTTTTGTTGACGTTTCGGGATATAACGGCCCTAAAGCAGCCCATCGACAGCGAGGATACCAAAGGTGGTAAGTAGCGCCAGTCCTGTGCTCCACACACACAGCCCCACACTGTCCCTGTACCCTATCACTATTTCTCTATATGTACATATATGTCTTTATATATATAGCAATGATCATATCGCTAACCCAGCAAAACTGCCAACTCCAATTCTCCAAATTGATTGAAATCATCAAATCAACGAATTGGCTACACCCGACCACACACACACACACACACATATGCACAACACTCCCTACCCCTTTACGCCCTCTTTCTGTCTCTCTCTCTCTCTCTCTCTGTCTCGTTAAATTTGCCTATCTCTTTCTCTCTGTCTCGTTTGTGTTAATATTTTACCAAACTGTACATCACTCTACTGTTTTACTCTCTCTCTCTCTCTCTCTCTCTCTCTTTCTCTTTTGTCTCTGTTTCTCCCCACATACTCCCGTTATCCAACAAAATGCACACACGCACACACGCTTACGCATTGTATAATTCTCGTATATATATCCCATATATGTACTTGAACTGATCGCACAAATACTCCTTATATATATGTATGTGTCTCATTCAATAATTTATGGCTTGCCTCTTTGTATCTTTTGCCGTTTACTTGTGGATATTGTTAATTGTCTCTCTATTCTATTTCTATTTCTATTTTTTCTTGTTTTTTTTTTTTTTTGTTTTCTTTGTCTCTTGTCTTTCGTCTTTCGTTCCTTACTGTGCGTGTCCATTCATATCGTAGCAGTTAATCTATTCCTTCCAGTTTTAGGTCTCTCCAAATTCGCCAAACTGGCCCGATCCGTAACACGCAGCCGCCAGTTCAGCGCCCATTTGCCCACGCTCAAGGATCCAACGAAGCAGTCGAATCTGGCGCATGTAAGATTTCTAATAGACCCGAACTACTCTGCCCTAACTACTAAAAACCCACTTAACATTCATCTATCTGAATCCATTTGTTTAGATGATGTCACTGAGTGCGGATATTATGCCACAGTATAGACAGGAAGCGCCAAAGACGCCGCCACACATACTCTTGCATTATTGTGCATTTAAAGCAATTTGGGACTGGGTTATATTGTGTTTAACATTTTATACCGCCATCATGGTAAGTTGAGCTTTACCTTCAAATAATCAAATCCAAGATGTGTTCAAAGGATATAATAGTTTTGTGCAAAAGTGCGTAATAGACAAAAAGAAGCATTAGATATTTACATATATATATATATATATATATATATATTCTTAATCAGCCGAGTCGATATATCGATATAATGTACGTTGCACCAAGATCGTATTCTCATCTGGATTTCATTACTATCAACAGGCGGAAACCTTTCCTGTGTGCGTACATAAATAGTTAGTATAGCAGAGGCAACGGAGGTTCTGTTATTGATTAGTAAAGGCATTCAAAACCATGTATAAAGATCAACTTTATTTGCACACATTTTACATTTTGTCACAAGAAGTGGATGAGGAGAGGGACATTTATCAACTCAGTCACCGGCAGACAGAGTCTGTTGCTTCCTTTCTTGGGGCCTGAGCATAATCCCGTTGCCAGCTCGTTTGTTTTTCTGGAACGACGATATGGGTCTGCTCTGGCTACTTTGCCGTAACCACACACATGCCACATACTACATGCTACATGCCACATGCTACATGCCGCACACCGCAAAGCAGGGCAGCTGTTGTCTCGTCGGTTGTCTACTCGAATTGTGCCTATTTCCGTCAACAAGATGTTAACATTTCGCTTAAATTGCGCTCAGCACAGCTTACCTCACACACAAACATCCATCAGAAAACACACACACACACACACACACACATACACACTGTGTGTGTATGTGTGTATGTGCTGCATCCTCCAGAGAGTTTGGACCGAAAGTTGTTCTTTTGCTGTGTTAGTTTGCTCATTGTTGCTGTTGTTACGCAATCGGTTTTCATTGCTTTTGTTATTCTTTAATGCAATTCGGCCTCATCGCATTTTGTTGCCGTTTACCAACTTTGGCGCCAACTGCGCCCAACTTTGCCACCGCACAGCGCCGACCACTTTTATGCCATCAAACTGATACAAACTGTTTGGCAGGCAGACGAGTTCAATTTCACTTACATTTAATCGCCAATTCAGTCAGTTGCAGCCAGTTTGTGAGACCAGATACTCTACTTTCAACGACTCGTATTCTGACGTATACAACTCCTACGTATTTTCGGCTGTGTAAAAAAATAATTGCCTTTGAAGTTGTTTTAATATATTTCAAAAAGATATATGCCAAGTGTCAACAAGACAGCACAAACACTTATCAAAAACATGGGTGCAAAAAAATGAGAGCTGCTACACAGTCGGACATGGCTATATTGACTCGGCTAGTGGCTGCTCACGAATATATAAACGGGATGACAAATTTCTCCTTTAATCAGTTACAAACTTCACCACAAATTGTAATACCCTTTGCAGGCTTATTAGTAGTTCCACCAGGAGCAGGAAGCAAAGGCGTCTTTTCACTCCATCGTTAGCCGTCTGCTTTATGGCAACTAATTGCTTTAACTTATGTTTGCCAGCCAACTTACACATTTAAACATTTGCTTATAAGTCGATTGATAGAACACATGAAAGGTGAAAGATGCCAGCAAAGATGTTTCCATATTGAACTCCCAGTGGGAGTCACTTATTCCCACTTCAATGAGCAACATTAACAACGACAATAAAATAAATGGAAAAAAATAATTTCTGCAGAAATTTAAATGTTTGCCACATCCGTGTGGCAATCATGTGAATTGGCCTCGTTAGGCCACTTTCGTTGATACTTGTTGCTGTTGCACGCCCGACCATAACAAGCCCCAACAAGCCGACGTTTTGTTGAAGGTGGGGATTGCATTAAGTGCTCTTCACCCATTCGCCAGATAAAAGCAAGTACAAGTCAAGAAATCAGATAATAGTCTCGTCTCACTGACACTTACATGGCCTGCCACAAGTGCTCACATTTACATGGCAAAGTGCCTAGATGGGTGGGATTGGGGGCGTCTTTGGAGGGAGGGATGTAGGTCTGCTGGCAGGTCTCAGAGGTCTGGGGTCCTAGGGTTTCCATCTACACGTCTATGTTTGCGTCTATGTCTGCTTCTATGTCTGCCAGACGGTGGTTATATGTTTTATGTGCTTAAATTAATATTCGCCAAGAGGTGGAGATGGAAATGAGCATGAAGATGGAAGGTAGAAGGCGGAAGATGGAAGATGGAAGGTGGCAGGAAGGAAGAAAGAGTCTGGTCTGGGGCAGAACGCTTGCAGCGTGCCACTTGAGAGGGAAGCAACGTTAAGGATTAAAGGCAACACAATAATAGCAGCAAAACGTTGGCTGGCCAAACTGTTGCACAGACAACAATAACTAAGCCGCTTACTTTTGGCCACTGACTGACAAAGGACCTGAAGGTCTTACGTAGCTGGAACTGGAACTGAATCTGCAATTGCTTATCAGTTGGTAGTTGATGTGACTAATGCTGATTGCTTGTGTCGCTTTACAGGTGCCATACAATGTAGCGTTTAAAAATAAAACTTCAGAGGATGTTTCCCTGCTCGTTGTGGACTCAATTGTGGATGTTATCTTCTTTATAGATATTGGTAAGAGTCAAACTAAGCTAACACACATGCATATATTCTTAGGTCTGCCTATTATTTTCAAGTGTTGAACTTTCACACCACTTTTGTGGGCCCCGGCGGTGAGGTGGTCAGTGATCCGAAGGTTATACGCATGAACTATCTGAAATCGTGGTTCATCATCGATCTGCTCAGCTGCCTGCCCTACGATGTCTTCAATGCATTCGATCGCGACGAGGATGGCATCGGTTCGCTGTTCAGCGCCCTGAAAGTAGTGCGTCTGCTGCGCCTGGGCCGAGTGGTGCGCAAACTGGATCGCTATCTGGAGTATGGTGCGGCCATGTTGATACTCCTGCTCTGTTTCTATATGCTGGTTGCACACTGGCTCGCCTGCATCTGGTATTCGATTGGGCGCAGCGATGCGGATAATGGGGTAAGCTCGGAAACTTCTACAGTTTCCAAAATTCTGGCCGCTTAACGTTGCCTGATTCCCTTTAGATCCAATATAGCTGGCTGTGGAAGCTGGCAAATGTGACACAGTCACCATATTCATACATATGGAGTAATGATACGGGCCCCGAGCTCGTCAACGGTCCCTCCAGGAAGAGCATGTATGTGACGGCCCTCTACTTTACAATGACTTGCATGACTTCGGTAAGTTGGGGCCAGCGAAGGGCCGCAGAAAGTTGATAAAAAAAAAAAATAAAAAAACATTGATAGTTCAATTCAAGCAATTCATGTGCAAATTTTACTCTTGTTTTTCACAGGTGGGCTTCGGCAATGTCGCAGCGGAGACAGACAACGAGAAGGTGTTCACCATCTGCATGATGATCATTGCAGGTGCTGTGTCCAAACACGTTCCGTTGCCGCGTCCAAAGTTTCTCAAAACTCACGCCCCCGCAACGCTTTTGAATACTCTGTCATTGAAAAGCTAGACACAAATTGAGTGCCGCTAGAACTAATAACTGCTGGAATTGGTTTAGCCAACAGACAAAGACATAAGACAATCACAATTAGCCGCAATCGAATTGACCCACTCATCTACATATATATATGATAGCGCCATTATACAGATTCCCCACTACACCCACAGCAGCCTCCCCGAGCAAAAAGCAAAACGATTTATGATAGTTAACACTTATTATTCTTTATATATATTTTTTTATTCGTATACCCCGAATACTTGAAAACGCTCCTAGTTGCACAGTTCGTCGCCATGTGTGAGTTCTAATTGATGTTATGTTAATTTTTGTTGTTCTCTTTTTTTGTTATCGGTGTTTAAGTGTTCAATAATTGTAACAACTGCAAACAATAAACACAAAATACAACACACACACATACACACAAAATTCCCATACTCCTCATCCATTTCGCCCCACTATAAACTCATGAGACAAATTTCAAAGGTATATTGCGCATACGCACCATCAACACTACAAAGACCAGTGCTTGAGCCTCACAGCCCAAAATTACTGCGTGCGTTTGCATAATGTACAAAAGCCATTTGTCTCTCTCTCTCTCTCTCTCCCTCTCGCTCTCTTGCTCTCACTCCCTCCCTCTCTGTCACTCTCGCTTTCGCTGTGTCTCTTCACTCGCTCGCGCTCTCTTTGTATGTCGCTCGTCCAATTCGTCGCATTTATTACCGTTCTAGCTGCGCACTTGCGCGTTTCATCTGCAGCGATTATAAATTTCTGACACGCTCTCTTAAAAACCAACAACATCATAGCCATTGTCTGAACTAGTTGGCATATTGTAAGCGTTACTCTCAGACCCATACACAGACACACACACACACTTACAGCTACAGCCACAGCTACAGCTGCGACACAACGACACAAAACATAACGAGTACACTTGTCTCGCTACTTCTGCGTGTCCAAATGTGTAACGAATCTTTTGCCACAACTCGTTCGCTTATTTTCAATGCCAAACTCTCTCTCCCTACATATATAGCTCTGCTGTACGGGACGATCCTTCGGTCATGTGACGACCATCATACAACAAATGACATCGGCCACCGCCAAGTACCACGACATGCTCAACAATGTGCGAGAGTTCATGAAGCTGCACGAGGTGCCCAAGGCGCTAAGTGAGCGCGTTATGGACTATGTCGTCTCCACATGGGCCATGACCAAGGGTCTCGATACCGAGAAGGTAAGTGCGGCCAGTAATTGGTCCTCGTACGTAAGTGTATATGGATTAACTGTAAGCTGGGACTTGGGTACTTGAAATCGTCCATCAAAGAAATGAATATATATCCAAAAACCAACGAGTACCTCGCAACTAGTTAGTTCTTGTAGTGAATTTACCTAATGGTTGTGAATTTCTCAAACGAATTCACTTACATGTAAGAGTACAAATACATCTGTATTACTCTTTGGCACTTAACAATATTAAAACCACAATTACAATCGATCCATCTAATCGTTCATACTCTCATTGTTCGCGAGGTGAGAATATTAAATAATTATTGATTTGCATTACCAAATCAGCTGGTTAAGTCAAAAGGGTAACAAACATTTACAAATCCTTAAGCTATATTTTTGTAGCAACGAGAGCGGACTACTCATTAGCAGCCACTCGCTAGTCAATCATTAATTTTTTAACACAAACGATGTTGGGTCACACACAGAGCAAGTCTGTGGATCTTTACTCGTTACTCGCTGTATACACCATCTAGCAATCACTTGAAATCATCATCAGTCATTAGCCTTAGTTTAATATTAACGAGAGTTGCTTACCACTCGGACTGCTTCGCTATTCGCACTTAACTAACAAAACATTATCTGCCATCATGCTCAGGTTTATATCTAAATGCTAACCAAATTATTGACTATTCTCTCGCTACTCTAACATTATCCATCACTCGCCATTCCCGCCACTAACAAGCGCAAAATGATGCCCGGCTCTGGCTCACAGTTGTTGTACTTCAAGACCAAGGCTTTCATTCGCACACAAATAAACACAGCCAAACAGACACACACATACACATATACACACACAAGCACACACACACATACATATACACCCGAACGTACAGCAAAGTTCGTCACATTTCTCAAGTACGTTTCAAAATGAAAATGGCAAAATAGCTTTTGCCAATTTCCCATTTGCCACTGCTCGCTGCTGTTTGCTTTGTTTTTCCTGTTATGTTCAAATCGCTTCTCGCATCTACAGCAAACGCTCAACTTAAATCAAACGCTTTCACAAATAAAATAACAAAAACAAAATCAACCTAAAAATAAACAAAGTCCAAAATAATAAGCAACGACAACATTTTGTTGCCAACTTAGAAGTAGTTAAGAATACCACGCAACCAAATACCAGAAATATCAAAATTTCAAGCTAATGTGAGAACCGAGAGCTATGTGAACATGAAGATGAAATGCAATGCTCCGGGTTCAACCGAAAAGTACAGGAACAGGTCCAGCTCAAGGTCCAACGACAGCAAGTGGCCCAAGTCCAAGTTGAGCTCC
Source organism: Drosophila grimshawi (assembly GCF_018153295.1). Classification (NCBI taxonomy): domain Eukaryota; kingdom Metazoa; phylum Arthropoda; class Insecta; order Diptera; family Drosophilidae; genus Drosophila; species Drosophila grimshawi. The sequence continues at coordinate 17,648,126 of NW_025063692.1, read as the reverse complement.
AAGTCGAGGTCAAGGTCGAGGTAAGCTCTCTCTCTCTCTCTCTGTGTGTAAATATCTGTGGCAGTTCTGCCGGGACGCATCTCTTATATAAGCAAAAAAAAAAAAAAAAAATACGAAACTAACAAAAAAAAAAACATCTTATTTAAAACAACAACTATTCTGTGTTTCTCAACTATGTGTTTTCCATTTGTTTTTTCAAATTTGTACCGTTCTTCTCTCCATGTCGATGCGTCATGCGCGTGAGCTAAATCCGTGCCAAAACGAAAAGCGTCCGTCAAATTCATGCCTTTAGATGAACCTAAACCAAACACCAAACACCGAACGCCAAACACCGTTCACCGTTTGAAATGTTTGAAATATCAAAATGTTTGGTTTACAATAGATAATGTAAAACTATCATATTTTACATAAACAATTCATGAATTGCCCGCGCTCAAGCCGATGCAATAATACCTGACCTTTATACCTATTTCGTTGACTGTAGTTTGTGCCGCAATTCGAGAAAAATCTAAAAACAGAGAACAAGAAACAAGAAAGAACAGCCAACTTCGGCACGTCGAAGTTTAATACCCTTGCAGACGTACTATTATTTTTTAATCAAATTGCTTTCAACTTGTCAGTTGGATTGGCTCAACATTTAAATCAAACCAAAAGTCAAAATTAAAGTTGCTTATTTTTTCAGTCATTCGTTCTTCTGACAAATTATATATGAAATATTAAGATATATTAAAAGGATTCTATATAAAACTCAGGCATAATAATAAAATTATCAGGTATTTCTTATATTTTAATATGATTTTGTTCACGTATAAGAAATTTGTTAGCAATAAAGTTGTTCCACAATAAAGTCGCTTATTGTTATCGGTAATTTAAGACTTATATACCAAATTATACTAAATGAACTAAAAATGAACTGAGAATCTAACTCAGATATGCCGTTTATTTGACTTAATATCCTTATGTAAGAGTCCTTTCACATTTGGGAATCAGAAAAGCAAGTTCTCTTTAACAATCTAATTTCGGTTTCCAAGGCACTAGTACTTGATGCTAGGATTGGGCCGTGTACTTATGCGTCTGTAACGGTTTGAGCTATTTGGTGCCTTAACCACACCACACACACAGACACACACACACAGACACACACAGACGTACAAAGAGCCAATTTGCACACTTAGACACCCACACACATAGAATATAGTCGCCAAAATACACACACCCAGACAGAAACCAGACACACCCAGGTCTTTTTTACACTGTTCAATGTTGTATATGTGTTTTAGTGTATGTGTGCGTGTGTGTGTCTCTCTCTCTCTCTCTCTCTCTCACTCTCTTTCTCTCTATATATATTGTTTGTTACTCAACTATTTATCATCCAGAGCCCACAGGCAATGTCCGTACTTGTCCATTAGCTAGCACTCACGTTGCATTCAAAGAAATCCCGAAATCCAATCCCCGATACCCAAAGAACCCCAAAATCCTAGATCCTAAAAAAAAGGGGTTTTGGGAGCTAAGAAGGGTTGCAATTCCGATGTGATTGCGGGTTACTGGTGACGATACAACAACAACAACAACAACAAAAAAGAGTATAGCAGAGCACACAACGCAACTCGCAACTCATTCACAATTCGCAGGTACTAAACTATTGTCCGAAAGATATGAAGGCTGACATATGTGTTCATCTAAATCGCAAAGTATTTAACGAGCATCCAGCATTTCGTCTGGCCTCGGATGGTTGTCTGCGCGCCTTAGCGATGCACTTCATGATGTCCCACTCGGCGCCGGGGGACCTGCTCTATCATACTGGCGAGAGTATCGATAGTTTGTGCTTCATTGTGACAGGTAGTCTGGAGGTCATACAGGATGACGAGGTTGTGGCAATATTGGGTAAGTTGAATATCAAGTATTAAATGTGTCATATTGAAATTCATATTTTTGATTTATTAATTATATGTATGCTAAGGCAAAGGCGACGTCTTCGGCGATCAATTCTGGAAGGACTCGGCCGTTGGCCAGAGTGCCGCCAATGTGCGTGCGCTGACCTATTGTGATTTGCATGCCATCAAACGTGATAAATTGCTCGAAGTCCTCGATTTCTATTCGGCATTTGCGAATAGCTTTGCACGCAATCTGGTGCTCACCTACAATCTCAGACATCGACTGATTTTTCGCAAGGTGGCCGATGTGAAGCGCGAAAAAGAATTGGCCGAACGGCGTAAGAACGAGCCACAATTGCCCCAGAATCAGGATCATCTCGTTCGCAAGATCTTCTCCAAATTCAGGCGGACGCCCCAAGTGCAGGCCGGCAGCAAGGAGCTGGTCGGCTCCGGTCAAAGTGATGTCGAGAAAGGGGATGGCGAGGTCGAGCGCACCAAGGTTAGTTCAGCTGAGTCATTCCGCTTGTTCCAGTTCCATGCGTTATGTGTTTTCGTGTTCCGATTCCGTTTGTTTGATGTGCAATGCATTTGTGTGTGTTTCAATGCCATTTTATATGTTTTTATCATGCTCAACTCTTGATTCATTTTCGTTTTCATTTTCCGTTTTTGTTTTTACCGATGACCGATGACAGCGCACACAAAACGGCAGCTCTTCAAGAGTGAGTCTATTGAATCTGTCCCAAGATCTTTTATTTACTACCCTTGTGACTCAGACACAATTAGTATCGTCGTTTTGTGTGACGCCTTCGACGATTGAGCTTCAATTCGAATTTGTATTGAATTCGATTTCGAATACGATCGCTTTTTAGTTTTAACTATGATTTTATTTAACATTCCATTTTTTATTATTTATTTCCATGTGTATTAGTGTGTAATTGCGTAAGAGTTAGTGTGTGTGTGTATATCTGCCGCATTTAATGTAAACAATGTATTTGAACTAACCTTATATTTTTTTGAAGCATTATCGTTACTTATCCACTCACTGCCACAGCTCAGCCACAGCCACAGCTCAGGTTTGTTGGGCCGTGTGGCCAAAGCTGGCACCCTTAAGCGTTTACCGTTACCGTTATCGTTACCGTTAACTGTTCAACATTTGAATATATAGTGTATATTATTGTTATATCAAATGCATACAAATGACTTATGCTCGTTGTATATCTTTCTTTGTCTTCCATTAACATGCTTACGCTCTAAACGACCAAATACAAATACTGCATATAAAACTCTCTCTCTCTCTCTCTATATATATATATATATATATAAATATATATATATGTATATCTCTTTCTCTTCCACGCTTCCATTCACACATACTTATGCTCGTCTCACTCAATCACGCTCGTTATCGTTATCGTTATTGTTATCGATATCAATGGTTCATATTTTCTTTTCTGCTCAACTCCCATTATCACCAAAACACATTTCACAAATAAAACCATTTCACTCCATCTCTATATCTCTCTCTCTCTCTCTCTCTCTCTCTCTCTCTCTCTCTATCTATCTGTCTCTGTCTTTCTTTCTTGCTCTGTTATTCACATACGTTTTTTTTTTTGCTATTGCTGTACATAAAATTGTTGTAAATTTGGCCATATTGACAATCTAAATTTAAACAAAATTACTAACGAAAAATTTGTAAATTATTTTCCCCCCAACCATAAATCACTTACAAAATATACAACACTGAAACCTTATTGAAAAAATCTACAACCTTCCACAATTGCCTCCCACACGAATTCTTACTCAAATGCTCCCAATTTACCAATTCCGGCTCCGTGTCTTAATATCTAACTGTCCGTACCCGCTCTCCTTACCACACCACCCGACACACTCTCTTTTCTTTCTTTCCATTTTTGTCTCTCTCTCTCCCTCTCTCTCTTTCTCTCTATCTATTTTTCTCTCTCCCGAAAACCTGCTGTCTTGTGCCCACCAAACTTAATTAAAAAACCTCCAATTGCTCGCTAATAATAAACCAAAAAAAAAAAAAACAAACAAACAAAACCTATCCAAGAAGCTACCCGCTAAACTAACATTAACCGAGGACTCACGCATTTTAACAACCGCCGCCGTACCTTCACCATCGCCATCACCCTCGCCCTCATCGGGTCCACCATCTGCACGTAGTACCCGTGCTAGCAAATGGGGACGCCTTCTGGGCAGTTCAAGTGTCGATTCAGCTAGCGATACTAGCGCCAAGGTAGCCGTCTCGAGAAGTTTGAGCGCCCGCGAAAGTCTGCGTGAGAGCACTGCCCAAGCGAGGCAGAGTAGTACTTCGAGTAGCAATGGTGGACAAGGCAATAAAGTAATTACCGTTAACCAATTAAAAACAAAACAAACAAAAAAACGCAATACAATACAAACAATAATCATAATCAAATTAATAAATACAAATAGTCAAAAGCAAGCTAGCAAAAATTAGTACAAGAAACTGAAAACAAACAAAGAAAAGACGAAAAAAAGGAGAAAAAAATGAAAAATTTAAATGCAACTGATTTCTTGTATAGATTTTTGTCTCACATTTTTTTACAACATACTTTAGCAGAGAGTTTTAATGCTCACCTGTTTATCGTTTTTGTTCTTTCTTCTCGATGCCAACTCTTCGTCATTTTGCTTTCATTTCGTTCTTTCGATTTGTTATCGACTTTTACGTTCGAAAGCATTTACAATTAAGCAAAGTAAGTTTTGATCGATCATTTTGCTGTTTAACTGCTATTAGAACACGCAAACATATATATTTACATATATGTATGTATGTATGTATGTATATTTAGTTGCTCACCCTCCCACGAATCACACTACGTTTATCGCTATCGGTAGCCACATATCGATATGTGTATAGCCACAAACACACACACATACACACACACACACACACATACACACACATATAAATACTTACACATGCATACACATAAACATATACTCACAGATACATATGGACACCGGCCAGAACAGCGATGCATTTGACTAGTGTGTTGTTGTGTGTCAATCGCATTTTGCATAATCAGAGCATTCCCTTGGTATGCCTATCGATGTTTTTGGTCGTGTCATCGATACATCGCCGTTCTGTGCCCGTGTTTAGTCGAAGATATACTTTAGCGCGCTGCTCAATCCGCATACACACACGCACACACACAACAGCTCACGCGCGCGCGCTCACACAGACACAGACACACACACGCACACGCACACACGCGCATGTGTACCAAAATGTGTGCTCGCGTATGTATGCACTGAACACGATAGCAAAAATGCTTATTAGAGTTTTATTTATGCAATAACTAAACAAATTGATTGATATGTTTCTACTTTTTGCTCTTGTACAAAAACAAAAAAAAAAAAAACACTCTGAAAATCAACAACGAATATAATCGAAAAACAAAACATTGCTTGCCTTGCCACTATAAAATACAACAACAACAACAACAACAACAATACGGACAATTTGAATTCGATGCTGAAACCAAAAATTAATGCTGCAAAAACAAATACCGATTGGAAACCCAACTGCACTGATCACCTTTGCCTGCACCTTTTGCAACCAACCAATCAACCACCCAATCAATCTTTCAACAACTACACTTGACACAATCAATGAATGAATGCGCAACAACAATATTAACAACAACAACAACCAATCCAACTTAACTGTAAACCCAACAAACAACCAACAACTTTTCTTAATTTCTCTTATCCTTCTGTACTGTTCTGTCAAATCTATTAACTGAACGAAACCAATGCAAACCCAAACAACCTGCCTGCCATTTAATGCCATCGATCGATCTGTCACCACCAACAACACCACCACCACCTCCACCAACTTCTATCAACCTGTCCAACCTGTCAATTCGCCAATTCTTCAAACCCGCCAATTGCCTCTGCATCCCGCCCAATGCATCCATTACAAAAAAAAAAAAAAAAAAAAAAAAAAAAAAAATCGAAAACGTCACCCTCCCAGGTATTCCCCAAAGCGCCCAAGCTACAAGCTAGCCAGGCAACACTCGCCCGCCAGGACACCATCGATGAGGGCGGCGAGGTTGACTCCTCGCCACCTAGTCGGGACAGTCGGGTGGTCATCGATGGCGCTGCTGCCACTTCAACAACAACAACAACAACAGCGCCGACTTCAACTATAGCCTCAGGTGCTATTACAGCTGGAGGAGGAGGAGCAGGAGGCGGAGGATTAGCAACAGTAGCAGCAGCATCAGCTGGAGGAGGAGCAGGTACTGTAGCTGCAACTGTTGGTGGCGCCGCCACTGCAGGTAGTGGCGTCAAGGATCGCAATCTGGCGATGGAGCGCGAACGTCAAATAGAGATGGCCAGTTCGCGGGCAACCACATCGGATACGTACGATACGGGACTGAGGGAGACGCCGCCCACGCTGGCACAGCGCGATCTCATTGCCACCGTGCTGGACATGAAGGTGGATGTGCGGCTCGAGCTGCAGCGCATGCAGCAGCGCATTGGACGCATCGAGGATCTGCTCGGTGAGCTGTGCAAGCGTCTGGCACCAGCGACACTGGATAGCAGTGGCCAGACAACGCCTGGCGACGAGATCTGTGCGGGTTGCGGCGCGGGCGGCGGCGGCATCGTTATCGTTACGCCGACAACAGCTACAGCATCAGCGGGCTTGGCAATGGGAACGGCCACAACGCCAGTGGACACTGTGATAACCATCTCATCGCCGACAGCCGACAGTGGCACATCAGCAGCAGCAGCAGCAGCAGCAACAACAACAGCAATTGCAACAGGATCAGCGAACGCTGGCGCTGGCAGCGGTCTACTAAATCCATGCGTCCAAGTCGTGTCGAGCGCGGGAGGCAACGGCCTGGGGCCGCTGATGCTCAAAAAGCGACGCTCGAAGAGCAGGAAAGCACCGGCGCCTCCTAAGCAGGCAACTGTGACTGGATCTGGTATGACAAGCGTGACAGCGTCAGCGAGTCCAGCAACAGCTGCCGCTGCGGCTGAGCTGCTACATCTCCGTTTGCTCGAGGAGGACTTCAGCGCCGCACAGTTAAGCGGCAGTGTGGCCGGCACGCCAACAACAGCAGCAGCAACAGCAGCAGCAGCAGCTGTAGCAACAACGGCGAGCACAACGCCGCCAACGACGCCGACAACAGCAGCAGGAGCAAGTGGAGCAGCACCAGCATCTGCAGCAGCAACAACAACAGCAACAAGCGCAACAACAACGCCAACGGGCAGCGGGCGAAGCGTAAGAAGAGAGTTCCTCTAGCCCAAGATAATGGTGCGCCATCAGTCGGCGGATAGCAGCAGCTTCGAGCAATAATAATAACAATACTCGGCCAGACTGAGCCGCGTCAAGGCTGAGCGTCAAGGCCAAGGCCATTCTGAGTAACGACTACACATACACGCTTAGCTAGTCTATCTACAGATATATATATATAAGTACTTATATATATGCGTATATATGTATGTATGTATGTGTATACACTGTACATGCAATTGTAACTAATTTAAGCTATACATACGCTCTCTCCCTCCCTCTCTCTCTGTCTTTCTCTATATATGTATATATATATATATATATATATATACGCTATTTACAAAACTACACGCTACCTTGACTCTATCTCGCTTTCTTCGTCTTGTCCATACAAACAGCCTCTCTCTCTCTCTCTCTCTCTCTCTCTTTCTCTTTCTCTCCTTATATATATCTCGTTCTTTTTATAACGATAACCATTGAAGCTACCCTCTCTATCTCTTTCTCTCTCTCTCTCTGTCTCTGTCTCTGTCTCTACCATCAACTCTGTGTGTCCCTGTTTACCGGGCAACATTTGCCAACGGTACAAAGTTTCAAGCACTCAATGTATTTTGTAGAAAAGGAGCCCATTCGCGGAAGGCTCGGATATGATTATGATTAAGGCATACAACATACTGCTTACGAATTTGCTATTTAATGCAATTATTTACCTTTATATACGAACAATATTATACATAGATCAACTGAGACAAACTAACTAGATATTTCTATACACACACACACACACGCATACATATGTAAATGAAGATTTTTGTGATAAAACACTAAGGAGGCAGGAGCAGAAACCAAAGCAGTTAAAGCCAGTGAATTTTACATACTCCTACTCTAGTAGTAGAAAAATAAGACAGGAGAAAAAGAGATGAGCCGAAAAGTCAGCTCCATTTAGAGCCGATCCCAGCTGAATCTTTTTTTTATAGTGTGCATACCAAAGTTAATAAAAAACTACTACATTTTCAATTCCATTTCAAAATCCATGCCACAGAAATAATCGAATAGTCTACCTGAAGTAAAATCGAGTGAAGCAGATTATTTGTAGAATACTTTTAGGAGCATCATATTTAAAAAAGTACAGCGTTCATGGGATTCTTTATTTGTATGAATTGTTTTCACAATGTATTCGATATAGTTTCCAAAAAATTGAATTCTTAATAATTCTTGGGCTACATTTTAAATTTAAAATCAATCGATTAGCTTGTTTTTTAGGCTGACAATGCACTGATATGGTAATGAGAGTTGCGAAGCCTGTACTTGAGCGATCTAGTTATAAATTCGATGATTACTCATCGGCAGGAGGTTTTCTTTTCTATTCACATAGTCCCATGGAGCCATAGGAAGTAGTGTTCGATGCTTGGGCTTAGTTAGTTGGTTAGTTCGGTGCCCACGTCGCTTGGTGCATATACATACATATATATGTATAGTCATAAAACCCGTCCTGTCCTAACATATACTGCTTGAGCACTAGCTATACTTTAAGTAGACAGCAGCAGCAAACTAAACAAACTACAAACATATACGAAGATCCCAGCCACAATAGCAAAATACGAGACAAAGACACCAAAATGATGCCGCAAAACAAAACGACAATCGACATACCTTAAAAAACAAAAAAAAAAACAAAAAATACAACAGAGAAAAAATTTATTTAACAGCAATTATGTATAACGAGATACAATTGTATATATATACAAAGTACTTGTGTATGTCTACATACTTATATACATGTGTACATATTTATACCTAAAACAAAAAACACAAATGACAAAAAAAAACGCTGTAAATATATTTAAATTAAATTCAAAAGGCAGGCAAATTAAATTTATGAAATACGAATAAGTGTTATTTAAAATTCCAATTGTTTAACACACCTACACACACCTACACACATGCAAAACATACTTTGTGATAAAAAAAGAGAAATAATAATTTTATAGCTTATAATATTATTTAGGCTCGCATCAAATAAAAGGCTTGCAACTGCATATAGTTTATGAAATACATTCAGTAGCTAATTATGAACCCAATGCTGAACCCCGTTTGAAAAAGTTACAAAATAAATATATGTATATATGGATGTATGTATGGACAACATTTATTTATTATATACTCAAAACATGCATATATACATATGTAAATATAAAATACATAAAACATGTACATATATATCGCAAAGGTTTCATTAAAATTTAAGTCGCTTGCGAACAAAGTTTTGTTTGCCCACTTGATTGATTCATTATTATTATTAAATCGAGTACTTAATTTAGTTCATTTCTAGTTAGATCGTTATTAGACAGTGGCTAGGAAACTCCTTAACCACACACACAAAAATACAACACATACAGATGTGTATATGTAAAGCAATACAAACTATTGTCTTCCCGGAACAAACTACTCACTCGAGATATGTGTGGGATTCGCAGAGAGTTAGTTTTACTTAGTTGTACTTTGTACTTGATCTGGCTCACAAAATACTATTAACACATCAGAGAGCTGCATCGATCATGAACGATCAACACTCGGACACTCACGTGTCGAGCGGATACGAGTAGGATTGTAAATCGATATCGATAAGCGAATACCGAGTTATCGTTGCAAATCTCTGTTATACATAGCTCAAGTTCTTGTTGAGATTCTTTGTTTGGCTAATCTATCCATCGCAAGCACCGCTATCAACTATAGACTAGCAAACTTTGGTTCGCCAGCAAACCGAAAAGCAATTCAAGTGGTATTATCACAACATGATGTTAATTATTTATGTACATAACATATACATATACATAGATTTGAATTATTCACACACACACACACAGGCACACTCACACTCCCACTCACATAACGATATATTCCTTCGAAAGTTTTGATAATAATGATATAAAATAACGAAATAGTTACAAAAATTTGTTGCATATGTTTAGAATATATATAGTATATATGACATAATATATATATACATATATATATACATAGAGAAGCTAGCAGCAGGCTCATTGTACATAGTGAAGGAATTAAGAAGTATAGTTCTAGTTATACGTTTTTTTTCATAGTAGGTACTTCAAATTGAACAAAACTACGCGTTTAGCTTAGGGGGCACAGTCAAATGGCAAATTGAATGACTCAACTAACTATAAAGCATAATTATAATAATAATAATAATAATAATAATAATAATAGTTTACATTATACATGTAGTATTTGGCATATGCGAGATAATACCAAACGATACGAGTTTGAGTATAGAGCGAGTGCTTACCTACCTTTATATAGTATATATACATACATATATGTATGAGGCATATGACTAGCGGTACTAGAGTTAACTGTTTGATAGTTTTCAAAACTTTGTTCAACTGACTTTTGCATACAATATGATGGAAAACAAAAAGAAAAACAACAAAAAAAAAAACACAAAAAAAAACCAAAATATTAATGATAAACAAAGAATAAAGACATTAAGTAAGATTAACAGTGTTCGCCCCACGCTTCCGCTTTCAGCCCATTACTCGCAGCGGAACGAATTTTAAATGATCGATTATGGTTTTTTTATGATGTTAAATTTTTTTGAATTGGTTGTTGTCATCTTTTGTAGACTTTAGTGCTAACTACACAGAGCCTTATACATTTTCGAATGAACAAATAACCAAATACACGAATTACAAATAATAAAAAAAATTATTACCTACAAACAAAAAATTAAAAAAAAGGTGCAATTACAATTTATAGGTCTAGCTAAATGAGAGCGACAATTAGTCAAAATTTATATGGATAAGAAAATTTATATTGATAAGATATTTATATATACTTATATATATAGCAGCAAAAATACGGAGGAATTGCGAATTTCACAAACAAAACGAATAACTCAAAGTCGAAGAATCATTGTCAGGCTTAAGCCCAACTAAATACTCATAAAAACTAAAACTAGTACAGCAGCATAGCGTATGCGATGCCTATGATGAATTTTTGCCAGAGATCGAATGTATATATGTACACACACATTATACACAGCTATATATATACAATACATACATATTTATGTATAAATATATTTAGATTTAGCTGCTTCAATCGCTTAGAAGCACCAAACTGAAAATAAAATACTTAATATACCACATACAAATGAACACATTAAAGCTTAAACCGACAAACACAATACATTAAAAACCAAAAATCAAGGAAAATAACTTAAAAAGCTTTTATACGCCAGATTTTTTTTTATAAGCAAAATCATAAAATACTAAAAAAAAAAACACATACAAATATTAATCTGATAAACAAATACAAAACAAAAAGGCAATTAACAAGTACTAAAAAAAAAAAAAAAAAAAATTAAACACGCCACTTAATTCATAAATATGTATACAAAAACTAAATGAATTGTAATTAAATTATTCAGATATACAAATTACAAAAAAAAAAAGCCTTAAACACTTGAGTACCAAATACACGCCCCATTTTTTGTAAAGCCCACTGCAAAACACTTTTGGCAAGCAAAGCTAAAAAGCTACAAAATAAACAAAAATAGAAAGAAAATACTCAAAATACCAAGCGTTATGCTCTAGATACTAGTTTCTAGTCTCTAGACAAAAAAGAACCAAAATTTTACAAAAACCAAAAAAAAAAAAACAAAATCAAAAACCAAAAATAAATAAAAGCAAAACCGCAACTTAAAATGAAAACCAAACCAATGAAAACAATATTTAACATTTTCCACCAATTTGAGGAGCATAGTTGAGATATATATATATGTATATATTTATATATATATATATGTATATATACAACACTATATACAAAAATTTGTACAACGGATTCATGCAAATGATCTCGAACACACACCCTTTGTTTTCCAATTTCAAAATGCTGCCCATTTATATACTTACGAGCTAATTAACAGCAAACAATAAGCAAATTATTACACAGAAGTGCTCGTATAGAGAGTACACGACTAGAAGATACCCTGTACCCAGTCCTAACAAACATACTTTAGGTCTGCCAGAATGCACTCAAAATTGCATATAAATTTAATTGAATGAGTTATGTCGAACTGGCCCTGAAGCGAACAGACCCGAATGCCACAGAAAGTAGAATTTACTTGACTGAAATGCCAACATTTGTATGTGGGTGGGCAGAAAGAAGGCGGCATTCCTGATTTTTTATACGCCACATGAAAAGCCCTTCTTTGAGTCATTTTTGTACAGTTCTAATGACTTTTCTATGATTATTATTATTGCAGTTTTTCGAATGCACGTTGTAATCCCTTAGACACAAGGAAAATATTTAGGGTCAAATTTCTATGCTGATTATCATCGCCAGGCTTTGAGCTCCTTTTGACCATTTAAAACAGAAATCAGGTCAAAGCCAATTACTCGGCGATTTTATCATTAATTGAACACAACTTGAGCACTATTATTTTATAAGTTCGAGGCTAATTAACTTACCATGAGTTGAAAACGACGAGGCATACTGATTTTAAGACCCACGTCAAATTATTACTAATGCTCTCCCGAGCTACTCTCAGCAGTTGTATTATTTATTATTTATCATTACGTCTATTCGCAATGCTTATGTACATTGGCGTGAAAATGTACTTACCTATGGATTTATTTACACTGTATAAAAGATATTACGGAATTTGTGATCTACTAAATGCATTTGTTTGTTTCCCTATTTATTTGTTGCCTTGTGCTCTTCTTGGCAGTGCAATAAAAGCAGTTAGCAGCCAAGTTGTTATTTTCTTTTTGCCTTTTCAACCATTTCAGCTCACTTAATGCTTTGCTGTATCCGTTTATTTCAATCAGTTCCGTATGTTCAGACGGACGGACAGACGGTTATTGTTCGCCTGTTATGCTGATTTATAGGATCGGAATTACTTCCTGTTGCCTGTTACATACATTTGCACAACTTCGTATTACCGATTTTAGCAAATTTTTAATGGGTACAGGGTATAGAAAAGGTACATTTCAAAAATAGTTCATTCATATAATAAATTTTGTTTTTTTTTTTCGTTCATTGGCCCAGAAACTGGCAAAACAAAAAATATATATATATTTACAGCTACATATTTAGGTAGTCGATAAACCGCAAAATGCTTGAACCGATCAAAGCTGAACTTATGAAACACTGATTAAAAAATACATCTGTTATTCAAAAATAGAAAAACAAAAATACCAAAAATTAAAAGACCCTTTATAAAATATAGTTGTAAAATTTATTTGAAAAAAAAAACTCAATTAAATATTGCTGTAATTAATGTGTATAGTAAACTAATTATTATGACATTGATATTAACACACAAAAAAACATTCATGTTAAAGAGTCTTTGACTATGTTGGAAAAGATAAAAGATACTACTGCATTCATATGGAGAAATATTAAAACACATTTATCACAGCAAAAAATATGCAGAGCAAGTCTAAAATGATGCAAATGATTTGATTAAAGAAAAAAAAAACAAAGCAAAACATAAAAAAGAATACAATGACAAAATAAAAAAAAAATACAGAATACATACATGTTTTTAAGAACAATTTCGTTTTTTATTGCTCAAAAGTTTGGGAGGTTCTTTCTACTTGGTACGTTAGTATTTTTTTCAGAATTCAATCTTTTTGGTAAAAACTAATCGAATTGAGTTTCAGGGTGATTCTAAATGAAACAAATATCGTAAATAAGTTTTGTCTAACATTTGAGTTCCTTAATTTTTTATTAGCATAATGAAGAAAAAAAGATATAATTAAAACATTTATAGTAATTTGTGTGATTGCATTTTTATATTTATTGTTTTATTAAATTACATTTGGGTCTTTATTTACCTCCTTTGGGATGTTTTTTTTGTTTTTTTTTGTTTTGGTGTTGTCACATTTATAATAAATAAATAATTTAGGTACAATAATTTTTCGAGTATTACAAATAATATTGCATATATGTATGTAGATAATTGTCACATTTCAATAATATCAATCAATTCACATCTAGAATAAATGCGATCATTTTCCGCAACCTTTATTTTCAATCCTACTTAAAAGTACGTGACTGTATGTGTGTGTGTGTGTGTGAGTGTGTGTGTGAATATATTAATATTTATGACAGTGTGTTTTGTATGAATGTGTACAATTAACTTTATAAAAAAATTAAACAAATGCTGATTAGATTACAATTACAATTACAATAAATAAATAAGTTCATTTCACACACACATATAGCTAAAATTGCATCTTTCGAATTACACATATAATATTTAAAAAAAAAAAAGTGAATTTACATACATACATATGTATATATATATATATTTATTTAATGTCTAATTGTGGAAAGCTTTCCATATATATATATATATATACATATAAATATATATATATATGCAAATGGGTCTACGGGTCGTTCGGCTGCCACTCGGCACCATCCCCGACGCTGCGCTGCGCCGCCTCCACATCACCGGTTGCCGACTGCAGTTCCGTTGGCGATTCTCGATCCTCGATCGGTAGTTTCACTTCCAACTGTTGCTAAAAGGTTTGGGCATTGCGACAGACGCCACAGCCCAAAGCGAACTCCTCACCGGTGGGCGGATGCATTACGTGCAGCGGACACTCGTCGCCCAGCAGTTGCTTGGCCTTCGGTCCGGCGGGGCATTGGGGCAGCTTTGTCTTCGGTATGTTCGTCAGCCGTTGAAAATCATCGTGGCACGTGTCACAAAAGTGCGTGGTGCCAAAGCAAAAAAATACTGCCACCGAGCAGCAGTAACGGCATTTGTACTCGAGGAAATCGGTACCATGCTTGGGGCACATCTGGGCGCGCGCCACATCCGAACATCCGCCGCAGACGAGCTCCTCGGGATCAAACTTTTCACCAATTTCCGCATCGCAGCGCGCCTCGCCGCCATAGTAGGCCTTCTGGCATTTGAAGCACACATAATACGCATAGCGATCCATCGCCAGCTGTGTGACATCCTTGCTACTATCAGTGTCCTTGACCACGCCCTCATACTTGATACTGTTGGAAATAAATACTCTCTTTAAAGGATGTATATATATTATAGAAACTTAAAACTTACCGCATGAGCGCTTTGCGTTTGACATCTTGCTTGAGTCCATTGATGGGTTCCAGTATTTCGGCCAGCAGCGGATGCTGTATGTCTGCCTTGCAAATGGGGCACAGCGAGAAGCCGAAGGTGATGCGCGGTCCGCTCCAGCGTTTCTCCAGCACCGCCTTGCAGCAGTGATAATGAAACACATGACCGCACTCCAGCTGAGCAAATAAAGAGAGAGAGAGAGAGAGATGGATAGAGATTCATCTATTCAAATGTGACCAGACGCATCTTACGTGTATGGCTGGGGCACAGGAAACAGCCTCTACGAAACAGATCATGCACATGTCGTCGGCATCCTGGGTGAGCTTCGGATCGCGCAGCTCCTCGGCCAGCTCGTTCTCGCGCACATGACAGACATGTTGCAGACACGGCAGACATTTGCGCTCGCCGGTGACACCGCCGCAGGCATGGCCGCAGGGCTTTGTTTTGAGGCACGAGTTGGAGGCATACTCTTGGCACTGTGCATCGGCGCACACATTTCCAATCTCCAGCAGGCCCGAGTTGCCGGTGAGGCCACAAAAGCGACAGCGGCCTACAGCCTCCTGTGGTCCCGAAATAATAGTGTGGCTGCCATCGCGAAACTCCACCATGGCCTTCAGCGTCTTCGAATCGGCCAAGGCAAGAAGCCAAAAGAGTTTAGTGCGTCCGCAGGACTCGTGCAACTCCACACGTATGGCCTCCTCCTCTTCCTTGCACACCTTTAAAAGAAACCAAAAGGAAAATGATTGATTGAATTAACAGGTCGGTTGATTGATACAGTTTAATTAATTGTTCATTTTGATATTGACTGGTTGATTGAGTGAGTGAATAATAGACTCTTTGGTTGTAAGATTGATGATTTTTGTATGTTGGATTGATTGATTAACTAATTGATTGATTAACTAATTGATTGATCAACTAATTCGTTTGACTATTATTGGTTAATAGAATAATTAACCTATTGATAAAAAGAGTTTTGATGATTGATTAACTCGCTAGAGATGCATTAAGTGATTGATTGAATAGCTGCGTTGGCAGCAGCCAAAGTGTTTGATTGAGTGATTGAATAGCAGACTCATCGATATATTAATTAAATGACTGGTTGCTTGATTGATTGATTAAGTAAGTGATTGATCAACCGCTTATTATGATTATAACAGGCTACTCTGTCTGAGTTTTTGTTGATTGATTGTTAGACTAACTGCTGAATTGACTAACTGGCTCTGGATAGATTAGTACTTAAGTTAAAATTAAACGACTGATAAATGAATTAGTTGACTGATTGTTATATTTGCGTATTGACTTACCGTACGCTTGTGTGAGCGCGTCTTGCGATTGAGATGCAAAAAGCGATCGCAATCGCCACAGAGTGAACCGCATGTCTCGCATTGAATGATGGCCGCTGTTTCGCCATCGTCATGATTGGTGCACATGGGTCGTGTGTCGCAGAGTTTCGACCATTGCCCAGAGGAGAGCTTCTCAACATGATCCCGTTCCAGCACACAGAGACTAGCCAGCGCCAACCAGAGTGTCGCCGTCTTTGTACAATGCTCCGGCGTGCGATAGATCTCCTCGAGTCGTGTCAGATTCAGCACAGATTCAGCGATAGCAGCCTTGGTGATCTGTGACCACTTGTCACTCAGCTTGCCCTGCACACATGAAATTTGATTAGTTTACTTTAGTGAGTGATCGTATTCAACGACTTACGCTTGCCAGATCCCGTATGAGACCAATGATGCTCTCTGCCTGTTTGGTGGAGATAAGCCCGTTGAGGAACCAGCGCTGGTTCAGATTCCGTTTGGTCGTCTCCTTCTTCGGGGGCACTGGGTCAAAGCGAAAGGGATCATTCCCTATAATCGCTGCCGATCCATGCTCCGTTGTCATCGGCCGCGATCGCAGCAGCTGCACGGACAAATCCAGCGAGCTGCAGAGTCGAACAAAGGCGGGTGTTTTCTCCACCTGTCCGGACTTGGCCCCGCCACTTCCGGTGGCTGTATTCGCCGTGTTTGTCTTTACCTTGACCTGCAACTGCAGCGACTTGGCAATGACGGCCAGAAAGATGTCCAACAGTCCCAATCGACTCATATCAAAGTCACTGGCGCTCTGATGTGCAATGCTGTAATCGGCTGGCGGCAGCCGTTGTACGCCCAACAAGTCGGCAAAGCTCTCCGGCGTGATTTCGGGTAGAATGCGACGCAACAGTGCCGTCACCTGACGCTGAACACGATCGCTACCCGTATGCAGCAGTCCGAGCAGATCCCGCAGCAGGCCATGCTGCTGCGACAGATAGGAACGACCAACAACGCTGCCCGACAGCGCCAGCACCATGCTGAGCATCTCAAAGCAATAGGTGTCCGGTGCACGATTGCGTTCCGAGCTACTCTCGCCGGACGTGGCAACCGTCGCCGTTGTCGTCGATGTTGTTGGGATGACAACCGACGCTGTTGTCGTCGCTGTTGTTGCTGCTGTTGATGCGGGCGGTGATGCTTGATGCTTGAGCACATGCGTCAGATTGGCTAGTTCCCACTCCTCTTTGGCGCGCTGCGCCTCCTTCTTGATAGCGTGCACAATGTGGACAATCACCTGCTTCTGCAGATGCGACAATTTGCTGCGTGAGAACAAAATGCCGACCATGTGCTCGCGCAGATCCAGCGAATCGGCTAACATCGAATTGGCCGCATCCTGTGATGCAGATCCAGAGCCAGGTGCGCCCGTTGATGCGACAGTATCGCTCACATTGCTGATGAGCTTGCCAAAGACCTGTCCGGTGATCAGACGAAAGACGCGCAACGTTTCCGCCTCGCAGATTTGCTGTTGGATGCGTGCGGCATGCGCCAGACGCAAATTGGAACGTTGATGCTCAGCATGCTGTTGCTCCTCATTGCCAATACCGATACCGATGCCGATGCCAATGCCGATGCCCTGCTGATAGCTTGGCAGTCCAAGCAGTTTGATTTGACGCACACGCAGCGTATTCTCCGGTCCGTGCATTTCGAGGCGAAAGTGCGTGCAGCTCTCGTCGCTGATTTTGGCTGCAATCCAAATGCACGCCTTGGGATCCACATCCACAGATTTGATTAGATTCGTGTCGCCCAGGGATTGGCCCGCATAGAACACCACATTCAGCACCTTGTTCTGCAATTCAAATAAGACTTATGCTGTGAGCAAACAAATTCACCAACTTATCAAAACAAGTTCATGTCTATAGATAGTTATAGAGTAGGATAGATGGGCTACTTTCATTATCATCTGGCAACGTCTATACAGTTGATCAATTATTAATCTAGAAGAGCAGTAAACTTGAATCATGCAAATTATAGATGTACTTTTTCTTTGTGGATCTTCTTAAATAATTAACTATAATCATTTAATAATGTTAATTATTTTGATTACATCAAGTTAATTACAATTTAATTATTTATAAATTGGCAATAATCTAAAGTAAACTGCAAATTATGGATATACTGGAAAATATGTGCTCAAAAAATAATTCATTTTACTTTGTGGATCTTCTTAAATAATTAATAATCAATTAATAATTAATTATCCTTCCTCGGTGATTATCGCAATGAGCTAAACAACTTTATACAAATAAATTGTTACGATAGTTGACACAAATTACAAGTAAATCCAAATGCAAATCTGCTGATTTTTCATATAACAATTCCTATTTTCTCCTGAAAGTGTTAGCCCAATTTTTGTTACGCTTTGCAAATAGAAACTGAAAGATTTGACCGGCAAAATGTCGACCTAATTAACTGGTTACCCACCTGAATGTCGCGGCTATTGTCGATGTGAACGAGCACAAATTTGCAGGCATAGGTCAGCTTGCTCATGGACAGCTCAATGATCTTGCACTTGTTGCGATCCTCCTCGTCGCTCTCCCAGAATGTCTCCGTTGAGTTGTCCGTGAGAGATTCGGCCATGGCGGGTCGTGATGAGACGGTTACCTCGAACATGCCGGCTAGATCCGTGTAGGAGATGACCTTGCCACCAGGTGCGCTGCTGCCTGCGGCAATTTGATGCTGATTGCTGGCAGTTGCTATATTGTGCTCGGCATCGCAATGGGTCTCGCCAGCGGCGGCGGCAGCCAGCATTGTTGAGACGGCCATGGCATCATTTTGCTCATCCGACTTGGACAATATCTTGGAGATGTTGCCAAAGACATGCGAGCTATGCAGAAATTGATGGTCCGCCTGACGGAATCGAATGCCAAAGCACTGAATGGCCACACGCTGCAGCGGCGAACCGAGCGGCAAGTGCAACGTCAAATCAGCGACCGACTGCAGCAACACATGCAGCGACTGGGTAATCAAATGGGCGAAACGTCCACTGATCTGTGTATAGGCCACCGGATGTTCCAGCGCCGGTTCGCCGGCATCCTCATATTTGCCATCGATCAACTCGGCGCTGCCCTGCGCCAATGAGCTGACAAACCACCACATCAGATCGTGCAGACAAATGCCTTGGGTGACGCTGCGCAGCAGCCAGTTGAGCGCCTGCAGTGCATAGATGCGGCAGGTGGCAATCCGCAGGCTGCGACGCATTGCACCACGCAATCGTTCCAGCTCGTGCTTCTGCGTGATGAACGCCATCGCCGGTCGGGTGAGCAGTGCGCTATTCGGATCCGGTACGGGACTTCCGCTAATAGCTGACTGCTCCTTGTTGGAATCAGTGCCAGCGGCTGCGGCTGCGGCTGCTGATTTGGACTGCGGCTCATTTGCATTAGTTGTGTTGGTGGCATGCAGCACGGCAACGCTGGCGAGCAGCTTCTGTGGCACCAGGCGTCGCAGATGCTCCGACGGATAGCAAATGAGCAAGGAGCCATCGCCTTCGCTGGTCGAATTGTTCCGTCTCCGATAGACAACTTTCGGCTGTGCCTCCAATGGCAACACAACTACCGCTGATGCACCAGTTGCCGTTGTTTGGTGTTGCTGTTGTTGCTGCTGCTGCTGTTGTTGTTGTTGTTGGTGTTGATGTTGTTGTTGTGCCACAGCTGCCCAGCCTTGGCCCATGGAGTAGCTGCGATGGAACTTGGACAGTGTGCCGCCAGTGACAGTTGGCGCATTCGCCACCGATCCGGACATCATTTCATAGTTGTTCGGATCACATGACTCGTACGAGATCTCCGAAAGCGGCTGTTCGAATTCACAAATTACAAACAATAATCACAATTAGTAATAAATCTATTTTAAGGCATTCAATGCAATAATCTCAATAAATAAGATGTGATTTAACATTCAATTCATTCAATAAACAAGTATATTGAATGAAACGTGTAAAAAATATATTTATCCCTGCCCGCAATCAGGTACAGTGTTCAAATTGGCCGGCTGTGAAAGCGATAACATCGATTAATGTATATCGATAAAAACAATTGATGAACTGATGAACAACAGATTAATCTTTGCTATGAAAGCTGTTGGATATACATCTGTACTGCCAATGTTTATGCCAAGTTTCATCAGAATAGCTTCAAAATTGAAGGACTACTTTGAATAGGAATGGATAAGGGGACAAAGGGCGACTACTTTTAGGCGCCGGAGACGCCTCTTTTTTCGAATGAAGTTGTTTGTATTTGTGAAATCTTAAAATGGTAATGCTTAAAATAATAATTTAAGTAACAAAGAAGCTAATATAAGAAAACTTTTAAATAAATTTTAAGAAATACAAGCTTTGGTTTTTCGAAAGCGACAACATTCAATTTAAGAAAATTTCCTTTCTCAATCATAAAGTGAGGAACCCTTGGCGAATTTCTAATATTTACCACAATTTTTACTGTGAGTAGACGCCAGCTAATTGACTGGAAATTGCTGAAAACTTACCCGATCGAATCCATTCTCGTTGGCATTGGCGCCCAGGCCGAGCATCTCGTAGGGCAGATCCTCGTGGGCGGCGGTGCCGAGGCACTCGAGGCAGGCGAAGCTGTCGGGCGCCAGCCAAACGTTATCTGGCGTTGCCGGCGGCACGCCCACAAAGCTCTTGCGAAAGGGCGTAAACTTGCCGCTTAGACGACCAATGCGACTGCTCCGGGCAGACTCTGCCCGACTGGTGCTCGGCTTGCTGCTCAAATTGAGATCTTGCATGCCCAAATGCTGATGCTCGATAACCACCGGCATCGCCATCGATACCTGGTGCTGTTGCTGTTGCGGCGATCGCTTCTGGCTGCCAATGTTGCCAGCGGACTGCAGGCTGCTCGCCGACGTGGATGAGGAGGAGCACAGCTCCAGCAAAAAGGTCGCATTCTCTCGCATGGTCGTATAGACCTCCGAGTTGGCTATCAGCGTTGTCGTCTTCACACCAAACAGGTTCATTTCCGCTGCTGCAAGAGGGCACAAATCAAGTTTACAATTAAATTAAAAACAATCAAGTAAGAATCTAATAGTCGAGAGTGCTCGACTGGGGCAACTCTTGAATATACGATTTTCTTCTCTTCTCCAGTTTCTTAACCGATCTTGATGAAATTAAAAGCTATGTGGCTTTTATTGCCACCAATAAACGATTTATACAGATACCTATCTCGATTTTTATCAAAAATAAATACATATTCTTTATGGGATCGGAGATGATTCCTTCTGCATAAAAATAAATAAAACCTTAACATTTGTTTGCAATTATATATTCTAATCAGATTAATTATATGGCTTACATTGAAAGTTAAAATCAATTTATTCATGTCAAATTCTTCAATTTATTCATTTAAAAATTCCGACTCAAATCCAGATCTCGTGTCCATATCAATTATGTTTGGATATGGTAAAAACTCATTGACATTATTGAAATCAATCTATATATACATATATTTATATCGCTTGCTTATCGCTATTTTATCATTTAGCAGAAGAAAGAAAAGGGTCTGCAAGGGTCTGTAATCTTCGGCGTCTAATCTAAGCGTTCCTTCTTGCTTATCTGCTTGTCTGGCAAGCAATCCGCGATTGTAACAATTGCAAGAGGGTGAGGAAAAAAGGAGGTACTAGGAGGAGGTACTAGGAATGCATACCTGCATTGGCGGCTTGTTGAGCGACGCTGTTAATATTGTTGGCACTGCGACTGCTGGCGAGATACTTGTCGCGACAGGCGTCGCACATGAGGAACCAGCTGGAGGCGCCCTTGCCGCCCTCACCGCAATTGCCGGCCCAGCCCTCGCAGAAGATGCCCACCGAGTTGTAGCCCTTGCCCTTGGCGGACTTGCCGCAGCCGGGATGGGCGATTCGCATGTGATATGTGACGGGCATGGGCAGAAAGAGTTCACAGATTTCGCACCAGCTGCCGTCATCCTTTTTCTTGCGCTTGCACTTCTTGCTGGGATCCTTGGTGTCCGCACCAAGTTCACCAGACTTGCACTCCTTGCCATCGAGATCACCGTTGGCGTCACGACCACCTGGCGACAACAGACGCTGCTCCCGATGCTCGAGAGCATTCGATTGGACAATGTGAACGCAGCCGGCACAGATTTGCTCCCACAGATAAACCAAACAGCGCAACGCCGGCGGCAACACGCTAACCAGCTCCGGCAACGCGTGAAGCTTTTGCTGCTGCTGCTGCTGCTGTTGCTGCGATTGATCCTCGCCAGCAGCAGCAGCAGTGTGTGGTGCATTCTTACGATGCTTGCTGCGATTGTGCAGCGAGCTGTTGCCGCTCTTGGTGAGCGTTTCCAGCGTCGATGGACGTATATTGAGATAGTGACCGGCATTGGCCACCTCAACGGAATGGCGCTGTTGTGCCTTTTGTTCGCGGGACAGCTGCAATCGGCTGGCATCGTTTGCATCGCGTCGTGTCATCACAGTGGCGCCCTCCTTGGGCAACCCGGGATGAAACTTGAGGAAACTGGCACAGGCCATCGCATCGTGTACGACACCCTCATGCCAGAGGAGCGCTGCAAATACGGCACGTATGCTCTCCGCAAACGATGGCGGCATCGCTCGCTTTATGGGACCCATCATTGTGCTGCTGCTGCTGCTCCGTTTCGATGCGGCGCCACCAGTTGACGCCCCCGTTGCTGCCGAACTGCTGCCGGCCAAACTAACGCCAATTTGCAGTTCACTTTGCGTTTCGCTGCCGGCTGCTGTTGTGGTCGTTGTCGTTGTCGTTATTATCTGCAGCATACTGAGATCATCCTCCAACTGTGCCAGCTGCGACGATGCCGGCGGCGCTGGCAACGATGATTCCTGTGCACAGCCAAGTGCAGCATTGCGTCGCGGCGTATGCTTTGGTGTTGAAAGCAACGCTGCCGTCTGACTGGCCGTATAATTCATGCGTCGCAGACTGGCCACATCAAAGTCGGACTCGGCGGCGGCGGCGGCGACGGCGGCAGTGACGGCACTGCTCGTTTCCTGTTCGCGACTGTTGCCATTGCCGCGTGGCAGCGGCGACGCTTGCTCCTGAACGGCACCCATAACGCGCACCAAATCACGCACAGACACCGAGGCGGCGGACTGCGAGGCCGTTGCTGGAGCCGTGGCGGCTGCTGATGCTGCTGCTCCTGCTGCTGCTGCTGGCTGGGTGGCCGGATCGAGGGCATCGCCCTTGAACCACTTTTGCAACGCCTGCAATTTGATGGCGCCGCCGCCCACAACGCCCGCAATGGCCGAGCCCAAATTGCCGGGCAACAATTCGGCGGTGGACGCCAGCGAACTATCCGCCTCTGGTTGCAATTCGACGGATTTAATGGGCAGCAGAAACGGATTTGTGGATGCAGATGCGGTTGCTGAAACTGCTCCTGCTGCTGCTGCTGCAGCTCCAGCTCCAGCTGCTGCTCCTGGTCCTGGTCCCGCTACTCCTGCTGCGGGCAACTCAAAGATTTTGCGCTCTGTGGGCGATTTGACGTATTTACTGGGACTGCTGGGACCGGGACTGGTGGCGGGACTGTCGGCAGCACTGCCGCAGGGACTCGTCGCTGATGGCGCCGCATCCAACGGTTCACCGGCACCAGCACCAGTAGCAACACCAGCACCAGCAGCAGCAGCAGCTGCCTTGGCGCGTGCCTTGCTACCATTTTCCGTCACCGGCTGGAGGAGAGTGCGAGCGAGATGCTGATTGAATTGCAGGCACCAGGCTTCCGTTGGATACCAGCCCATGGTGCAGTGCTGGCGTATGGATTCCGTGGACAGACGCAGCCAGATGCCGTCATCGTTCTCGATCTCATCGATGAACGTTATGATGCCGCCCAGCCGCACAACGCCCACCTGCTCCGATTGCAGTGTCGGATGCGAGCGTATCCGCAGTCCGGCACTGTGGCGTGCCTGAAAGCGGCGCAACTTGCTCGGCGCCTGCGGACGACGTGCCGCATTCGAGCGTTGGGTGGGTGGCGGTAGGACGCCCTCTTTGACCTCGACGCGATAGACCTCCTCGAGTGGTATGCCATCGATGGTAACGGCCAGACAATAGCTGCCCACCGAATTGGGCGTCCAGTGGACACTGAATGTGCCATCCTCCATGTCCTGGGCGTGAAGCGTTTCCGTCGTTCGCGTCTGGATGGGACTGCTGAAGCGCAGCTCCTCGAACGAATAATTGGTGTAGGGCTTCATGAATGTGATCGCCTTGAAGCACATTTTCTCCTTGGTGGTCGCCTCATAGTTGAGACGTGGCGGCGGCGCCATTCCACCGAGCTGGGCGCCCAAACCATGTCCGAACGTCGTATGGCTGCCAGCACTCTCCTCCGCATACGAGGTGCGTCGCATCTTTAGATTGCCGCCACCGTGAGAAACGCCACTGCGATCCGGGCCGGTGGGTATCGCCTTGATCTCCACCTTTAGCTCCGGCACCAGCACAGCATCGCCATACTGATCCCGTATGGTGACAGTCACCTGTGTGGGCCAACCATAGCGCAACGGTTCCGTTATCGTGTTCAGCTCACATCTGCAATTAAATACAAAACATAGCCGACTGAGTATCGATGCCCATCTAAGAATGCTACTGTCGAGAGAGCTCGACACGATTCTCTTCCGATCTGGATGTCATTTTTCAGTTGATCAATCTTATTTTTGGGTATATCCAACTAAAAACGACGTGCCTTTGAATCGATAGTTATCGATAAAGTAAAATTAACTTTATATTGAACTTGAATTCGAACTATCAATGACAGATATTTGTGGAATGAAAAACTTGATTTGTTTGATGTGCAAATCATTTGTAAGTAATACATAAATACTTTGAAGTTCTGAAACTAAGAACTAGCTGATTTAGCATATCTGGTTATTGTTGAATAACATTTATGGGAAATTTGTAAATCAAAAATGTTCAATTCTCATTGCTATTTTCAAAACTCTGCTGGGGTCTCTAAAGGAATAGTTATTATAATAAGTTGAATTTGGCTTACTTATTGGGATCGAGTCGCGACTCCGGCTGCAGCCAGGCGGCCAAGCGAGCTCCCGATGAGCCCGGTGCCCCGCTAATGAAATCCTTGAGAAACTGTCGTTCATTCGACTGCGAACTGCAAGGAGAAGAAAATAACCATAAATTAATCAATTTAAAAAAAAATGTTTAACGAATAGAAATCGAGCTTGAAAGAATGCATTGCTTAAAAATTGATATTTATTGCAATTTTAGAGCAATCGATGATTCAACAAACTTATCCAAATTATGGCTTAGCAAAGCACAAGTTCATATTCAATTTTGAGTCTATTACTTTTATAATCTCTTATATCGATTCAAGAATATTATATATATATATATGAATATGTATAAATTGTGAGCATGACTGGGTTGGGTGGGTATCTGTAAGGAAGGGGGACACCAGGAAGCGAAGTCGACTCCTTCCAGAGAAGATATAGTTGAAGCATAATAAAACTTGTAACGAGTGATATGCAGATATCTTGGTAAATAATAATAAACAAGGGATATATATATATATATATATATACGTTATAGAGTCGGAGACGTGTCCTTCAATGCGTTAAACACGTCACGGCAAAATTATAATGCTCTCTGCAAGGTTATTAAAAACAAACCAAAAAAAGACCTGAGCCCTTCCACCCTCAATAATCGGATCAGATCTAATTTAAAACGAACTGTGTGAAGTCCAATCAGAGAGCATCAAGCAGCATCAAAGGCTGCCCGACACGTCTGTTCCGGTTCTCGCTCTGACTGTCTCTCTGTCTCTCTCTCTCTCTCTCTCACACACACAGTCGCACACTTTCCCACACTCCTGGCCCAGAGGGTTTGACCAAAGGTCACGTCCGAGCGTTTAAGTTGTGGGTCAGGCAACGGGATGGGCAGGCGGAAAGAGCACGTACCGGTCCCTTTTTCACAGCAGGTGACTAAGCCCGCAGCTTTTCTTGCTCTCGCTCTCGCTCTCTCTCTCTCTCTCTCTCTCTCCCTCTCTCTCTCTGTCTGTCCCTCGCTCTCTGTCTCCCTCTCGCGCATGTTTAAATTAGCTGCAGACAAGCACGCACGTGTAGCACTTAGTAGAAAGATAACACACACGATTTTGGAAACAAACATGTGGTAGATACGGCAAATGATGATATATTCACTTAGGGGTTTTCCGATTTAAATTACATACATACATACATACATACATACATATATATGTATGAATAAGCATATATGTATGAATAAGCAGACTCCGCTATTTGCCAAAATCGTAGACTAAATAAACAATAAGTTTGTTCGACTTTCAATCGGAATCTCAAATCTGTACACCTGAAAACTTAAGGCAATTTTTGTAATTGCTGGTAGAGATTTTTTATGCAGTCGATAATTCTATAACCTAGAAAATGTGTCCAACAACAAGAATTAACAATAAATATTCCATTTTTTTCATTTTTGACATTTGTAATTGTTTTGAAGTTTTGATTTCCGTGGTATTGTGAACATATTTAGATATACTTAATCATAAATATATCTACAATGAACGTGTGTGTGTGTGTGTGTGTGTGTGTGTGGGGAGGCAACAGTGAAGTGTGTGTCAAAGTGAAGGGCGCGCAGAGTGGCAGAGTGGCAGAGACAGAGGCAGGGACAGGGGCAGGCGCACTAATGACGGCTCTTACCCACAACTCAGGCCAAATGCTTTGCTGTATGAAAGGGGGCAAAAACTGGGAAAGCAAACAAACCGCGTACATTTACATAAAAAGCAAATAAAACAATACCAAAAACGAAATGAAAATGAAAATGCGAATGAGAATGAGAATAAGAATAAAAGAATCTACTTTTCCAGTGAAATGAGCAGCTACACACAAAAAGGTAAGCCACACGTCTGTCTGTGTGTGTGTGTGTGTGGTATGTGTGTATGTGTGTGCGACCCCCTTGCCCCAAAAAACGCAAAGCGGCAAACACGTAAACAAAACAATAACAGCAACCAACTGTGGCGAGTATTTACCTGTGTGTGTCTCTGTGTGTGTGCCTGCCTCTGTGTGTGTGTGTGTGCTACCTGTGGGAAACACGTTTACACTCATACATACATACATATAGAGATATATATGTATTTACTTCCATTGAACGCAATGCGCGTGGAGCTAGACTCAGACTCAGACTCAGACTCGGACCCAGACCCAGACCGAGACCCAGACCCGGACATGGACCCTAAGCCACAGTTGCAGTTACCTCAAGCCCGACCCCCGGGGATCCAGATCCGAAGCCCAAATGACGCGCTGTCGTGCAGCAGCAGTGAAGCAAAAACAAAAAAACAAAAAACACATAGCAACAAAAAAAAATAATGAAACCAAGAACAGCAAGTTGCAGGTTGCCACAACTCATTCATTCATTCATTCAACATACTGCGGCAGAAACAATACCCAGCTGAACTTGACAGCATGACGAGTAGCACCACAAAATCATGAACTTTTCGACTATGATTCCCAAATGAATGCTTTACATAAATATATAAATATTTTATGTGTATTTATTTAAATTATTTAATTATTGAAAATTTAAATTTAAATTAAGAAAATAATAAATATTTATAAGATTTCAGGGAATAGTTAAATGCAAAATAGTTCAACATTTGTTGCCTGTACTGTAGGAAAATCCCAGTAAAACATAATCAGTCCAAAACTATTATTTGTTATCTTCTATTGCCAAATTGCTGCTTGCCTCTTTGTTCATAGGAATATAATAAATAAGAAATTTATTTATTATATCTTTTATGAGTCTGCCTGACGAATGAAATTATGCTTAATTCGTTACTGATTTCATGCCTTCTTTCATATGACTGACTAACGCTGCGATGCCCCCCCCAAATAAGTTAAGTGTGTGTGAGTGTGTGTGTGTGTGTGTGTGTACATAAGATATCAATGCATTTATCGCACAATAAACTTTAGAAGTGAAATGGGGCAATAGCTGCAATGAACAATTGAAACGCTTGGTAACCAAAAATCACCGATTCAACGATCTAATAATTGATCAGTCCAGGCATACGCACACATACAGATACACATACTAGAATAGAGTGGGGGAGAAAAATAGGAACGGGGGGGCAGGGAAACAGCCCGCATTGACAGTTGGTACACTGGTGTATTTACACACGAGAGGGGGTGGAAGGGTCGCTCTACATCCGCTGCATCCATCGGGCATCGTGTGTCGTGTGTCGGATGGAAATGGAACGCAAATTGATTGCAAGTCGGACGCCCGACGACGCTCCACTTACCGCGGTGCAGTGAAGATGAGGATGGCAATGAGTCTCCTCTCTCGCTGTCTTTCACTGTCTCTAATAGCGGTAATTAAGTTAGAGGCGGGCATGTCACCCAATTGAAATAGCCACTCAAGCTACCCAAGAGCAACCCCAGGCTGTATTCATTCATTCATTCATTCATTCATTCATGGCATGCGTCGTTAAATCCTAAAAATAATACCGATTTATCTATTTGAACAATGGCATCGTGAACAGGCTGAAGTTGAAGCAAATTGTATACACTTCGACAATATATTGCTGAATTTAGATTGACAGCAAGAGCCAGAGCAATCACATTGAGAGCGAAAGAGAAAGAGAGAACGAGTGACTTTAAAAGGGTTTCAAAATTGTGGATAAATCAATATTTATACATATACATATACAAGTAAAATAGCATGCAATAGTTAAGAAAAAATATAAGTAGATCTAGAGTAAGTCACATTGTCAGCTCTAACAATATATATACATATATATGTACATATGTATATATGAACATATTCGTACATAGAACTGTACCTAATTGGGCTTTTGTCGGAGACAAACGAGTTCGAGGAGAGATACATATGTGCATGCATGTGCAAACATATGCATACATACATACATACATATATACATATACATATGTGCCTATGCAATTATTTTGTAACATAGCATGGCCATAAAACCTAGTTATTTGAATGCCAAATTTGCATATATGGATTAATAATATAAATACATATTTTTTATTTTATTTTTAAATTTACATTTAATTTCTATTTTTTACTTTCTGTATCTTGTTTTTGTGTTGACTGACTTTAGTTGACATTAAATAAATAAAGAAATAATACATACAAACATCTCAAAGCATTACATACATAAAAAAAAATACACACACATACATACATATGTATTCAAGTACATATATGTACATGCCAATCTCTTTAATTTCCCTGCAAAGAGCAAACTTCTGCACTGAATCATTTTATTTATTCGCCTTACGATGACGTATTAAGTTTCTGTTTCCAAATTCAAATGGATGTATCTTCGCCAATAATTGTCAGAAGTTAGAATTTCTTTCAACATTATGAAGCCCTTTTTATATATTTTGATTCTGCATCAAAAGCTGAAAATTTGTACTTGTTGATTTTCTTCTTATTATGAAGAACCAGACTGCTTTCAGCTGATAGTTGATAGAGAGTATGAATGAAGAGCAGGAACAAAAGTTAGAAAGCGAGAGAACGGGAGAGCAAACTAAATGAGATCAGCTGTGAAAAGTAAAAGAACAGTGAAGCTACACTGTACAAAAACCTTATCACACATATGTTTGTCGAATATATATTGAAATGAAAAAATCCAAAAAAAAAACAGTATGTACTAATGTTTGTACTATTTCAAACAGATGCTTCGAAACACATCCAGATATGTTTGTATATAAGTCAATTTCTAATTCTACCATGTTCGTTCTGTTTGCATTGTTATTTTCAGTTATAGAATAAAAAGAGAGCGACGAGAGAGTGCGAGAGCAATGACTAAAAGCATGCACACACACACATAGATAGGCATGCATATGGACGTGACAGGCCAGCCAAGAAACTAGACAAGGTTAACAAGCACGCAAGCGAAAGAGAGAAAAACGCCAAAGAGAGAGAGAGCATGAATCAACAGCGTTAAAAGAGCGCAAAGTAATGCTCAATTGAGTAATGCCGATCGCCGCAGCCAGTTCAGTCACAATTTACAAGCGCTAGCGTTTGGTCGTTGGCAGATTTTGTTTTGCTGGTTGTCGTTTCGCTCCGTTTTTGAGTTTCTGTTGAGGAAAATACTTTTTGTTTTTGTTTGTTGAACTTGTGTATAAAATATTTCTGTTGATGACGCCTAACAACATTAATATGTATAATATTTGCGGCTAGCGAAGCATTAAGCAAAATAAGATTTCGACTCTGGTAAAATTTTTACGTATGCCCATTGTGAATGTATGCGTAGTAGAAAGTGGCAACGGATCGGATCGTGGCCGGACTCCAACGATTTGTCGCCTTTAATTGAACCAGCGGAAGTGCAAATCAAAAAAACAAAAACCCTACAACATCGAATTTTATCAACTCCCAGCCCCAGAGCCCAAACCCAACAACACATCCCAAACCACACACAAACACACACACAAAGTAAAAAATCCAAAACAAAAGACAAATTCTCGACAAAAGATTCAGTTGCGTTTGACGTAAAGCTCCACCTCCATCTCCACCACCTTCATCTTCATCTCATCGTGCCCAGCACAGCTGCTATCATGTGGCATTTGGTTGTGTGTCTACTTGTGGCTGCCACAATCGGTACCCAGGCCCCCTCAGCCACCGCGTGGCCGCTTAACGATAATGCCGATCCGAAGCCGGAGAGCATCTGCACACATTGCTATTGTAATCGACTGACGGTGATCTGTGATTTTGCGCATAATAAAACGGTAAGTATCTTGGAATCAAATTAAAAATCATTTAATGTTCTTAAGTTGTCATCTGACGCAGGCTTAAGTTGCCACATTTGCCACAGATTTCAGATTCAGAGAACATTCACTTTTCTCTCTCTCTCTCTTTAAAATAAAGAACAGATAACAATATTTCTTTTGTGGCACACGTTGTATTGTGGCAGAGTTAAGCACATGCATAATATTTGATCAGAAATGTGTCTTGCTGCTGTTAATTTGACCCTTGCACCTACGATTTAACTGCTCTCGTCTAACTGTGCTCAACAACAACTCATTCGAATCGAGTCGGAATGATTCGAAAATAATTAAAAAAAATTTGCAAATGTGCCATTTTTCTTTCTTGGAGGCCATATTCAATTTTTGCGCTATTTATAAATACCTCCATGTGTGTGTGTGTGTGTGTGTGTGTGTGTGTGTGTGTGTGTGTGTGTGTGCGTGTGTGTGTGTAGGTATGCATATGTGTGTGCAGCTAATAAGAGATACGAGTTAGGATCTCGTTCACTTAACTGATATATTAATTGACTCCAAAGTCTGGAGGCACATACGAGACAGAGACAGAGACGCAGATAAATCATATAGATAGAGATAGAGACTGAGATACAGATACAGATAGATATAGATATAAAGATATAGAGACAGAGATAGATATAGATATAGAAACATAAGCGAAATGCTCTCAATTTATTGCGGCAAAAAAGAAAGAAAAAGAAAATCTGCAGGCTACAAAACCCTTTGATGAACTACAATTTAACAACAAATTCGAGAGAAAAAATTGCTCTTTGCAGAATGCCAAAAACAATTATTGAAAAAAAAAAAACAAACAACAAATAACTCTTAATAAAAATAGTTCATATTACTAATTCTATGCACTTTTCATACAAACCAAAGAAAAAAATATGATTTAACAATAATTCAATGATCATAATCATAATGAGTGTAAAAGTGGTTATCAAAATAGAAAAATACGAAGCAGTCAAGATTCCATAAAACTTGTTTATATATTGTATGTGTCTTTCACCGGTTGTTGTTCTTTTCTTTCCAAATTCCAAAAATGTATCAGGCAGCTAATACGCAGATAACATGTGCAAGTGTGTGCGTGTGTATATGGGTAATTAATGTACTTATGAGTACGCAATTCGTCATTGAATCAAAAGGTAAACAAAACGCGCAGCTGAGGCGC
This sequence comes from Drosophila grimshawi, assembly GCF_018153295.1. Taxonomy (NCBI): domain Eukaryota; kingdom Metazoa; phylum Arthropoda; class Insecta; order Diptera; family Drosophilidae; genus Drosophila; species Drosophila grimshawi. Next base: position 17,615,614 of record NW_025063692.1, on the reverse strand, counting down.
CAATTTGCAACAACAGAAACAGCAGCAGCAGCAACGCGAAATGAACCAGCTCATGAGCCACCGACCCGTTCAACTGGTTATGCTAATGAATCAGGTGTACTATATACACATGTGTGTGTGTGTCGAGTGTGTGTGTGTGTGTGTCGAGTGTGTGTGTGTGTGTGTCGAGTGTTTAGTTTTAAATTCGGCTGGCGCTCAAAAGAAGTTCTTATTGCTTTTTTTGCTGTTGCTGTTGATGTTGCTGTTGTTGTTTCCGCACGCATTTTGCTGATAACTGTCACTGTTACTGCGTTACTGCATTTAACTACATATATATTTAACTAAACGCACAGTGTCTAAGCCTATGGGCGTTCGACCGGATGTGGGCGTGCCGGCAGCAGCAGCAGCCAATTGTAATTTGCTGTCGCTGTCGCTCTCGCTGAGATGACGTGACAAGTGTGATTATGTTTGTTCTTAATAGTTGTTGTTGTTGTTGTAGCTCGAACACAACAATAAAAGCTGTAAGTTGTGTGTGTGTGTTGCTACAGTAAAGACATTTTTCAGCTATCTATAAGATGCCGACACACACACACACACACAAAACAAGAGCAACACCCACGCTCTGACCAAAGCACCCTCTCTCCCCCCCCCCCTTCGGCCCCCTTCCACTCACCCCCTCACTTTGCGGGCAATGTGCGAAGTTGACGAATCAAGTAAAAATGCGACTGCGATCGAGTGTACTTGACTAGCAGATACCCTTTAAATATAGCATGCACTTTCGGTTGCAACTACAATATTATATGTACACAAAAATATATATATGAGAATGGAGTTTGTAAATTATAATTTAGAATTATTATAGATAGAAAAGGCTGAACATAACTCGGAGATCGAATAATTTTTAGCGAAGATTATATTACTATAATTATAAAATTCCTCGAAATGTATCAGAAAACTGTAGTTTCAAGTTTTACTGTAGAATTAAGATCATTAAGTCTATATACATATATATATATATATATATATATATATATATATATATATATATATTCAATTAAAAAAAAAACAATTTTTTCCTATAAAATTGAAAATGGCATTTTTGTCACGAGCCTGTCTTGAATGGGGAATTCCGCGAGAAGCATGCTCAATTTTAAGAGTGATAAGCACATTTAGTGGACTTTAAATTCTGTAGATGATATTTGTGGGAGAAAACTTTTAAGATTTGGCTTTCGGCAAACTTTTTTGCCAGAGAATACACCCAAATCCTAACCTGGAGTCCAAAAAGTTAATTCTTATTTTGCATATTTCAATTTGGCAGCTCACTATTTTTTTGCAAATAAGTTTTCAAAGATTTCTGCTACTGTTCAAAATGTGATTCTTTTTTCTGTCCATGTTTATTTAATAGAGCTGAAAATTTTGAAAAGTTCTGTTTCGATTTTTGTAATATCGCGAAGTTGATGAGGATACGCCTTACACACATGTGTGCAGGGTATATTGGACGGCAAATGCTGAAAATATAAAACTATAAACGATCTTTCGACATTTTCACAATTTCCAATGCAGCTCGTGTGCATTCCTCGACGAGATATAAACATGCAACACACTCAAACATACTCAACAATAGATTAAGCGAACCAAAAAGGGAACGAGAATGACAACGAGAGAGAGAGAGAGACACAGAAAACGCGTGTGTGTGTGTGTGTGTGTATGTGTTTGTTTGTTTTAGAAATGACTATTTAAATACCATTCAAATGGCTACTAAAACTACTTAAGCCGAATGCGAATGGAAATGGGAATTTCGAATTGGGTATGAGTGATACTAAAATCCATCAAGTGGCAAACGAGTCTCCCTTCCTCTCTCTCTCTCTCTCTCTCTCTCTCTCTCTCTCTCTCTTTCTCTCTCTCTCTCTCTCTCTCTCTCTCTCTCTCTCTCTCTCTCTCTCTCTCTCTGTCTTTCTCGCTCACACACAATATGCAACAACACGGCAGGAGGTGCAACAAAATGTGAGTGGCCACAATGGTTTATAAGTGGGTCTCCAGATGTTTCATTTGGATCGATATCATCGATCGATATACAGTATACAATATATACGTACTTATCGCATAGTTAAAGATACTTTTATTTGTATATTCGAAAGCCATTTTCTTCAACACTGGCAAAGGAACAAATGTGTAAACAAATCTGTACATAAAATACTTGACTTGTATAACACATTTTATTTATTATCTGTTCAGTCAGATCGACGAGGATATGCGCATAATAAAATCAAAGTTTATTAAAACATAATTCTGGATAAGTTTCCATTAATTAAACAACTCTTTGTTTTCCGGCCATTTGTGCGTCATCTGAGAAACTATTTTCGATTGATCTGAATACCATTTGAATTATGTAGTTGTTGTTGCAGTCTTTTTTCATGTCTGCTTATATTTGTGTAGACTCTGAGTAAGTGTTCAATATTCTGCACATTAGATACCCTGTACGAGTCAGTGAATTTGTCATCTCCGCATTTACCAGCTGGCCTTTGTCTAGGATTACATATATATTTGCACTTCATTGCCACTGCAGAAGCGAAATGAGCTAGCAAATTCCAAACTAGAAATTCTTATCAACAACTCGATATCATAACCTTTTCGATTGCGGATTAATGAGTAATCCTTATCTAATTACTGAGTTGTATACAAAATATGCAAGACGACAGTCAGAAAGAAAGATAGAGAAACAGAGAGAGAGAGAGAGGTAGTGGAGAAATTGATAGACAGATAGATAGAAAGAGAGAGTTAGATTGAAATATTGGAAAACTACAAACTGTTTGCTGGACATTGCAATATGTCTGTGTCCGTGTGTGTGTCTGTGTGTGTGTGTGTGTGTGTGTGTGTGTGTGTGTGTGTGTGTGTGTGTGTGTGTGTGTGTGTGTGTCTGTGTGTCTGTGTGTGTGTGTCTGTGTGTGTGTGTGTGTGTGTGTGTGTGTGTGTGTGTGTGTGTGTGTGTGTGTGTGTGTGTGTGTGTGTGTGTGTGTGTGTGTGTGTGTGTGTGTGTGTGTGTGTGTGTGTGTGTGTGTGTGTGTGTGTGTGTGTGTGTCTGTGTGTGTGTGTGTGTGTGTGTGTGTGTGTGGAGACAGATACATTGTGCCAAGCGAACGCCACGTAGACTTGTAGATACAATCGTAGCTCTCAGATACGTGCACGTGAGCAGAAAAAAGGCGAGTTTCTCGCTGTTGGAAAATCCTGCCCAGCCATGCGGCTCACATATGTTTCTCTCTCTCTCTCTCTCTCTCTCTCTCTCTCTCTCTCTCTCTCTCTCTCTCTCTCTCTCTCTCTCTCTCTCTCTCTCTGTGTTTGTGTGCCCAAGATCGAAGAAAAATTACAAATAAAAATAAAAACAATAAAAAGGAAAGAGAAAAAATATTCTCACCATGTGCCGCAAAATCTTCAACGCAAATGCACATCATAATTTATTTTTAATTGGATTTCAGTTTGGCTTATTTATACATGCATGCACACATACACACACACACACACGCACACACATAAATCAGCCAAACGTCGTCTGCTATTTCCGCCTATTTCAGCACCCTCCCCCACCCGGACACCTATACACCATGCCCTTAAGTCCATCATCTCTGATTTTTCAGTTAGGCTCTCTAAAAATAAATTCGACGGCGACAAAAATGCGACGGAAAATGGGCAGCGGAATCTGGAGAAAAGTGCAGTCCGTCTTAAAAAGTATGAAAAAAGCACGCATAGAAACACAAACACAAATACAAATACACTTACAAATACACACACACACATACGTCGTAAGCACTCTAAATATAGCCAATATATATATTGTAGATATAAATCTATATAGCTATAGCTATCTATAGTTTATTATGTCGATTCGCTTCAGTTTTGGCCCCTAAAAAGTTCATAAAGTAAAACAGCTGTGTGTTGCCCTCTCTTTCTCTCGCTCTCTCTCTCTCTCTCTCTCTCTGATGCTCTCTCACTTAATTTTGTTTTTGGCATTCTATAAACTTATACGTCACGCTGAGTGGGGCCAGGCGGGGTGGAGCGAGGCAAAGTAAAGTTAAAAACAACAAAGACAACGTAATTGAGATTTCCGCTTTAGCCAGCAACAACGAACACAGATCAAGGCAAAGAAAAACAAAACAGAAAGAAACAAAAAAAAAACAAAAACTGGAGCAATTGTAAGAAATTGCGCCCAATACTTATGCATATATGTATATGGATTTGTGTGTGGGGACGAACTCGACATACATACATACTTATCAAAAGCAAAACCAATTGCAAACTTATGCACTACAACAACAACAACAGCAGCAGCAGCAGCAACAGCAGTCGAACAACAGTCAACTGACAGCAGTCAGACAGACAGCGAAGAGAGTATAGGAGACAAGAAAAGAAGAATAACAATAATAATAAACAGCAAATGTCTGAGAAAATCTGTGCAGAAAGATGTTAGGGAGCTCTCGCTCTCCTTCTCGTTCGCACTCGCGCTCTTGCGAGTGAAGAGCGAGGGAAGAGTAATAACAACAAGTGCGTCTCAAGAAATTGTTGCAGCTGGGCGTAGAGCAAACGGTAAACCATTGAACCTCAGAGATGATGCGCTACAACAAAGATGAGCGCGTGACACGAGTCAGAAGCATACACAAAGAGTGAATGCACAAGTATTAGTTATATTTCACTGTTTCAGTTGCTGCAACATACATGTATATAAGATAAGATTTAAAGAGCTTCGATATACACAATAATGTGTGTTATAAAATGTGAATGGATTCGCTATCGAGTAAATAAGATAAGCAATTATGTTTTTGGTTCACTTAATCAGCCGTTTCAAATTGCCGTTTAAAATATAAAAACAAAATAATTTGCACTTAACGGTTAAAAAGAAACTGGACAGATTGGACAGTCGATGTCAGGTGCCAGCTGCCACCTAACTCACAATAGACTTCCCCACCCCCACATACACGAATTTTTTCGAACATATTGTGAACCAAATATGGAGCGGGCGGTCGACTCACTGTTGTTGCTGATGAATTCACGACAATTATGCGGAAGCCAAGCAGACACTCAGCCCAGCACGTAGACCTGCTCTGCTCCTCCTCCAAGTGTATTTCGATAACGATAACTTTATGAAAGTACGCTCACATTGTCTCATGTATATGCAGACACACACACACACACACGCACACGCACACACACGCACACACACTTGAAAAAAAACACATGAACAGTTGCTGGGCTGCAGTTGTTGTTGTAGATTATATAATGTGCAGTAATTGCACTTGAAAGCGATGCTAAGTTGATCGCAACTGATCACGAAGTAAGCTGGCGAAAATAAAGTGATGTTTATTTTCTTTTTCACATGAGAAGTGAGAAAAAGAATGTTCCAGCAACTAGAATCGAGTTATGATTTCCAGAGAATTCTAAGCTCTTAACTACAACTGTTAGCTGACATCAATTGTGGCAACGCTTTATTTTAGCTTTGTTGTTAGCTTTAAGGCACTATTGCAAGTTAACGGTTGATCACAAATCGGAATATATACTTATTTATATAGAAACCGATAATATGATAATATCGGGTCTCAATATTTGTATTCTACACATGGAGGGCCACCATTTACGCCCGACCACAAAATACTTCTCCATTTATCCAGTGGAAAATTCAAATGATTTTTGTTTGTTTGTTGAATGTTACAAATTTTCGATTTGTTTCCATACTCGATGCAAGTTTTTTTCAGATAACGGGAAAAAGGTTTTGCCTCAGGCTGGAGATACATAAGTTTGCGACTTTTGAGCAGTACAAAAGCATGCCACACCCAAAAATGTGCACTCCCTGAAAAGCTGAACATAAATATAATAAAAAACAAAATTAAATTGAAATTGAAAATATGAATAATAATAAATAAAAGTTTAAATTATTATTATCTAATAAAAATAAAGTTTGAGAAGAATTTACTAATAAATAATACCAAAATACTCAGACCAATCTTGATGAAATTGTTTTTCTCACAATTTCTCCTAAATTTCAATATTTTGATCGTTACCAATATTCTGATCGCTGACTGTATAGCCACCACTGTAACATGGAGACTGAGGCGCACAATCAACATCAACACAAACCCCGACAAATCGACAGTAGCCAGCCCAATTGTGCTGTTGTTGTAGTTGTTGTCACCCCAGTACTTGGGAGTCAAACTATTTTCTTTTAATTTAATGAGAAAATTGCTCGCAAGCACACACACACACACACACACACATAAACCGCGACTGGGGGCTGGAGCAATGAACGTCGCGGTCAACTTGCCGTTGTCTGCAGCATTGCTGCAATTGTTGCTGCTTCTGCTGCTGTTGGTGTTGTTGTTGTTGTTTGTATTGTTGTTTGTATTGTTGTTATTGCTGCTGCAGTTGCTCTTGTCGCGACAACAGACATTTAAAAATAATACCAAGTGCCGGGCACAGAAATGTAAGTCAAGCGTCACAGCAACAACAGATCAGCACACACACACACACACACATAGAAGCAACTACAAGCCAAAAGAAGGGAAACAAAAGAAAACCAATGACAAACCTTAAATACCCTTTCCAATGCATCAAGGCCGTCTGTCAATTGATTTCATCTATAATCTTCAACTTGCGTCAATTGTATATAATAATCTATATAATATATTGTTACCAAAAGACAAGGCACTCTTATAAATACCATATACAATGGAGAATATGGCCTTGAACACGATGGGATATTTCCGCAAACCCATCGACAAACTGAAACAAAAAATGTTCTTCAGGAGAACAGTATTTTGCGGCAAACTGTTTTTGTTATTACCATGAAAAAAGGAAATAATATTTTTATTGAAATTAAGCTGGGTGTTAATCAGCGCTAATGGAACAATATTTTTGTTGGCGCTACGAATTAGTAATGGTCAAAAATATTATATGGTTTGACTTAAATTATTATTTTCTTACAAATTTTTGAGTTTTTCGAATGAAACCGGTGCAATTAATTTTCCCAACAAACTATATACTTGTCTGTGCAGTCATCGTCTAGAGTCTGGACATAAATACAAGTGGCAGAAAGTACTAATATAAAACAAGTAAGAGAACGATTTATCCTGAATGCAGCTGTTAAATATATTTGTTTACTCGTATATTGTTTTATTGGCAACTTTCTCTTTAACAAAAAAAAAAAACGAATGCAGCGCATATTTTTATTCCCAAGCCCGAACTGAGCTTAACTGGCTGGCGACAAATGCATGCATCTACATACATATATGTATATATCTCAGCAGAATACACACAAAGACATATTGACGATCGCGTCGATATTTTTGGCATACAGATCAATATTATAATATATTTCCGACCATAACTTGTGTGTTTCTTATACGATCCTGATGAAATTTAAGCAGTTGATCAATAATATTTATTTTAAAATAATTATGTATTAATTAGAAGATTCTCCCTTATAATTGTAACATTTATTGCTATCGGAAATGTAAATGTATCGATAAACGAGAAACGGCGGCAGTTATCGATCAAATAAAGCAAACTTGATCTGCGCTGGGTGTACGAGCACCTATTCTAAAACTTTTGAAATCTCTAGCTCTTGTATCTGATATCCGGGTGTTCATAGAGACAGGCGGACATGGCTATAGCGACTTGACTCGGATCAAGAACATATATACTTTATGCAGCAGAGATGCTACCTTCTGTTTGTTACATACATTTGCACAAAACCATTATACCCATTTTACATATTTTTAATGGGTAACATGAAGACCCGTTCTAGTTAGTGTATCTCATTTGACGACGATGGCGTTGGTATCCGGACAGACGCACCCCTAGCTCCTAGTCTCAAGTCCATAGTGCCATAACCCCCTGTCACATCCCGTCCCGTTCCGTTCCTTTGATTGCCTGGTTTTTGCTGACTCAACTGACTCAAAGATTGTATTCTCTCTCTTCTCTTCACAGCTGTCGCCCATATGGAACAGCACGTACTCTGTTCCGACGAATATCACCGGCATGGAAGTGCAGCTGACGGAGCGCACACAATTTCAACTGCACGGCGGGGTCTTTCGCAAGAACCGTGTCAATCGGTTTGTGATAAAGGGACCAATCGTATCTGAGGGCAACGATCAGGTGGAGCTGGTGCAAAACGCATTTAGCGGCAATCACGCCGGCTATCCGGATATACAGATAATCGGCACGAGCATTGTATTTATACGCAAAAACGCATTCTCAGGTGAGTTTGGCTTTTATTTTTGGAGCTAAGCAAATATTATTTAACATGACAAAATAGTCTAAAAAAAAAAGAAAAGAAAAAATAACTTAAATTTCAAAACATGCTAATAAAATTGAAAGCTAACGTTAGAAAAGCTTTAAGAGCACATTAAAGCTCCAGCGAACTGAATTGTATTGACTGACCACTGATCACTACTGACAAAGTAAGTCCAAAATGTGAATAAATAATTGTGTGTGCTTTTGCCGGGAGACTCTAATTGAATCCACTAAACTTAATTAATCATAATTGAAGCATTTAAGTGCAGACCACAGCAATCAGTTTACATAAATCAACTTGTACTAAATGAATTTAACTTCTTAGGTGGCGAAATCAAGCTGCGTGTGAAGGACTGCGATTCGCTGGTATTGTTCTCCGAAGCATTCACCAACATGAACATGTCCTGCAGTTTTACGAACATTCGCCGACTAGAGATCAATGAGAAGGTCTTCAATCCCAGCACAAATAGCAGTGTCAATGCCCGTGTAAACGTGAGTATTCCATATGGAGCTATCTATTCGAACTGTAAATATTAACACACATATATATACACACACACACTCACTCACTCGTATAGCTGCATATTGAACATTCGAGCATCGATCGAATCAATCGATTCAATGTGTCAATGCACAAGATTGTGTTCGTCAATTGCACCATTGGCAGCGTTCAGAAAGAGGCCTTCGATGTGACCAACATCAATCAGCTGTGCTTTGAGAATTGCCGCATCAAGAAGGTTGAGGCAAGAGCCTTCACCAACAAACTGTTCAGCGAACACGTCTCCATCACAGGTACCCAAATTGGCACCATCGATAGCGAGGCCATCATGGGCAGCGGCATTTCCAAGCTAACGCTCCGAGAGAATACGTAAGTAAACAGCTCCCAATCAAAATAAAAAGAAAATAAACCACAAGAAAAGATAATAAAATTACGGTAGATATAGGGTATATTTGGGGACGGTGCACGTGTACTTACCAATTTTTGCAAGGAAGTTTCGTAACGTTAGATATAGTCTATTTTCGATGGGGCTGAAAAATTGTCTATATTTGGGTTAAGTTCCCAGTAGGCCACCCACCAAGTTCGGTAACTTTAGCTCAACATTTACGGAAGACATAGTCTGGATATTTATATGTTGATCTTTGAAGATATGCGTTTTTATTGATTTACCCTTTTAGATATCTTGATTTTGGCGATTATGGGCTGTGGGTGTGGCAGATGTAGATCTTTGTAGGGGCATTGCCAACAATCCATCAGCGAAATTTGGTGACTCTAATTTTAAAACTTGGTAGATATATTATTTCAATTTGCAGTTATCGACTTTATCGATAATAAAATAATACTATCTAAATTCTAATTGAAACTGTTGAATTTCGTCGTTTTTAGCATTGACACAATCAAGGAGAATGCGATTCAGGTGCACAGCGTGGATGTAATCATCGAAGGGAATCGGATTAAGAACCCGGGCAAGAACTGGCTGCACGTGAGCAATGGCGACCAGATTACGATCAAGAATAATTGGTTCAGCATCTTTGTGCCGATTAATCTGAATCAGGATCAGTCGAAGCGATCGAATTGCAACTTTACCAACAATTGGCTGGGCGATCTGCAGCCGGGTAGCCTCAACTTCAGCATCTGTGTGGTGAGTGCGATCACCGTGGATCGGGTGTGTCGATGTGATGATGAGCGTGAGTGGCTGCCCACAATTACCGATCACGATCTCCGCTCGGAGCTGTACTGTATGCTGGGTGAGCGGATCGATCGATGCTTTAATGCGAGCAAGGTGCATATGCAACGATATGCGAACGAGGCATGTGCCAAGAATCGCAACACGTTGCGCTGCGTCGATGGCAGCACCTTGGAGCGGTACAACGATGGCTTCTACACCAAACAGGAGCGCGAAGAGCAACAGAGGGGCACCACAACGTGGAGTGTGATTGTCTATGGATTCGTTTTTATGGCTTTCATCATTTTGCTCAGTGCCGGTATTGTGTGGATTCGTTTCAAATGCTGTGGACGTCACAATCCGGATCATTATTGTCAGCCATCGCAGGATGACTGTTATACACTGCGTCAGGCTGTTAACGAAATGACCGATACACCCAATCAGCGCCTAATCAAGAAGCTGGTCAGCAAACTGACCAGCGGCAAACTGAAACGCCAGCAATGCCGTGACATCATCTGCGATCTATTGTCGTGCAATGAGCTGCCGGAGAAAGTGAAGAATTTGATTGCCCGGCATCTACAGGAGGCGCACGCCAAATGTGTGCCCCAACCGTCAATCGCTGTTGCGGCCGATGATGCGCAGGGCCCAAATGATGGCTTTTATGCCAGTGCGCCCACCGATCACATCTATTCAGTGCCATTGCTCCCAAGTCAATATGCAAGGCCATCCGATACACAGGATCCTTCGGCAATGCCCGTTTATTCGGAGCCCATCAACTCAGCCAGTAAGTTTCCGGTGCCGGGCTCCGGTTACTTTCAAATTTTTTGCACAACTACAAAAAAATGACAGACGACTCTTGGCTCTTGTTTTCATTTTTTTTTATTATAATTATTTATTTTTATTTATTTGTCCGTTTTTCTACCACTTTTCTATTGGCTGTGAGCGCATATTTTGTATGATTATTTCTATTAACTATGTATTTTGTAGTAGTATGCTCAAAATAATACGCAGAAAGCAGATCGAATTGTAAGACGATTCACAAGCACACACACACCTATATATATATAGTTCCTGTTGTAACAAATGTATGTATTTTAAACATATGCATATATATATATATATATGTATTTAGATATGTATATATTTGCATAAGCACTGACGTAACGAAATGATGCAAAGAGCACAATCAGTTGGCTACTGTTGCTAACTTGATCCAAACTAACACACACTCGACACACACACACAGAGAGACAATATACACAGGTAATAAAGGCAAGCCACATTTATATTTATGGAACGCATTAACCCAAAAAAGGTATACAAATTGAAAAGTATCTCCAGACTTGTAGTTAATATTGGTGACAGTTCTCTTCTCTCTTATCTTATCTCTCTCACTGTCTCTCTCTATCGCTTACTTCTCCTCTGTCTCTCTCCCTGCTTTCTCGGTCGATGATCTTGTCTAGTGTGTCCTTGGTGCTAGTTTTCTGTTAATATAGCAATCGATACTTTCTCTCTCCATCTACCTCTATCTCTAGATTTTTCTCTCTCTCTCCCCCCCTCTCTCTCTCTCTCTCCCTCGCTCTCTCTAACTCTCCCCCCCTCTCTCTCTCTCCCTCGCTCTCTCTAACTCTCCCTCTCTCTCTAACTCTAACTCTCCCTCTCTGTCTCTCTCTCCATTGCTCTCTCTAACTCAACTTCTCTCTCTTTCTCCCTCGCTCTCTCTAACTCTGCCTCTCTTTCTCTCTTTGTTTACAGATGCGGATGATATGCCACCGGCATATGAGTATATGCCACAGTATGCCACACCACTGCGCCACCCCCCGCCACCATCCACACAGCAACAACTGCCGTCCACAAGAGTCGCCGCCGGTCGGGACTGCCAGGAGCAACAAGAACAACAGCAACAGCCACAGCGCGGAAGCAATGTGAGCTATGCGACGCCCGTTTGGCGGCAAACGCCGAATGCCACGCCCATTAGTAAAGCGACAACGATGGCGCCCGACTTGCCGCAGAGGCATGTGCGCGATTTGCGTCAGGATCTCGAGGCGATGCCACAAATTCATCCCAATCAGTTAAACTCGTTACGCAATCAAAATCAGTTGCATTCCCCCTTTCCCAGCAACCTGCGGGGGCCGCCGCCGCCCAGCAAGACGAACATGAATCACAGCAAACGCAGTTTCGAGTATTTGGATGGGGTAGACACAATGTCGGCGATGGAACTAATGGATATGCGGGGTGCGGCCGCATTACCACCGGATTCGGGCTCCGATCATTCCGGCGGCAGCGATGAGACTGTTAAAATTGAAGATATCGAATATGCCGATGGAGATGCCTAAAACTATGCAACACGGCAAGGCGGCCGAATAAAATCATGTGATACACACACACACACACACATACAAACCAACACACACACAAACCAACACACACAAACCAACACACACACACACACACAACCCAACACACATACAAACCAACACACACACAAACCAACACACACACACACAAACACACACACACAAACCAACACACACACACACACAAACCAACACACACACAAACCAATACACACACAACACACACATGTACATATTATAAGACTAGCTCAAAATCATTTATCCCGGCTTTGTAACGGAAGTTACATTCAAAGCCGGTTGAGCCCATCTAGTTTTCAATTAAGTTTTTATAAATAAAAAAATATATATATATATATATACCTATAAATATAGGAAATCCAATATCTCTGGCTATTAACTCCGTGAATGCAAACCTTTAAAATGTTGTCCAATCTGGGAATTGAGATTACTGAATTGATTGTAATATCGTATTAGGAGATTATTATTTACATAGAAAAAGCACGAAAGCAGAATTATCCTTGGCAGAATTTAGAAATATTATTTTGTTTTTGTACGTTTGGAAATATTTACTCCCAGCCGATCTGTACTAATTTTAAGGCACCTGATAATATCGTCTTGACTCATATTGTTCATTTCTCAACTTAGTCGATCCGATCAAATTGAAAATAATTTTGTTGCATGCACAGGCAAACAAAAGTCGCTTCGCGTGTGGCATACTTTTTAATGAGATATTTTTTGTTTTGTTTTTTTTTTTTTTGTCGAAATGCAACAAGTCTGCTGAATTCCGTTGAGCATTTTCCGTTGGCCAATTTGTGGCTGAGCACCCCCGCGCCGGCTAGTTGTGGGGTTATATGATTACTTCTATATGTAATGTATATGTTTGTATATATGGATATGGATATATATACTTATATATGTATTTAGTAAAATGAAATGTTGAATAACTTGATTTGCAAGCGCATTCGGCTTGTTGTTGTTTTCATCTTTGTTTTGAATTTGAATATTTGTTTATATGGCCAGTGAGAATTTAGTATTTGCAACTCAGTAAAAATCTGTTTTTTTTCTCTTTTTTCACTTCAATCATACTGAATAAAAGATTTATGTGATTGTGTACCCATATCTGTTATTCCATATTTGTAGCTCTCATTTCTCACATCTTATTTAACAAATAATCAAGAATTTGATTTGCAAATATTAAGCAAAATTCTTAATTATCTAGAATTGGTTATAACTTAACAAATGAAGTGCATTTTGGTGCAGTTGATTGCAGCAATTTGTTAACATAATGCGACTCTTAATCCTGTCTATTATTTTCTGTCACTGTTGCTGCACATAAACCTTAACAGCCGTAACCCTGTTAAGCTAATTGGGTGCAGTTAACAGCTGCTAGTAAGGAGTTAATTAAAATCAACGTATTGTTGAGTCTATGTTTTACTTATCTTTCAATACGTTTCAATACAGTAGACAGTTGTTTGTTGAACTTTTTAATTTATTTTTCTTTTTTGTTTTGGCAGATTCACTTAAGCTGTGCCATTCATGCTAGCAGTGCAGCCATCCCTAAAACGTCCTCTGACAGTTAACCATTAAAGAATTTGCATTTTATGTTAAGTTCAGTTAACATACAGTGAACATACATATATTATGTATGTGCACAATATATGTATTCTGTTAAGCTTAGCGGTAGTTTTGCTTTGTCTTTGACAGCGTGTCGTATTTGACCACAGCCGCTGGCAGTTAGTCAGCAAGTGATGGATCTCAACAAGTTGTCTAAGTGGCCGCTTGGCCCCAAGGCAGATAAACTTGGGTTTTTTTTTTGCGGGGGCACACGTTACACACTTGCAACAACAACAACAACAACATGCAGCAACAGCAACTGGCAGCAAGTGTCAAGCGATGCGTGTCCGTCTGGCTGTCGCTGGCGTATTCAATTAAACGCGGCGCGAGCAATCAAAGCAACAGGCAGGCAGGCTGGCAGGCAACAAGACCACCGTGCTGGATTGGGGCACACAAAACAGACACAGACACACACACACACACACATAGCAACCCAACAAGCAGAAGAAAACAAATAAACACACAAACGACAAAAGGCAAACAAAACGCAAAACATTCTTAAAGCTTACAAAAGCTGCGCAGCCGCAGCAGCCGCAATGGCGCTGCCTCATGCTTATCGTTTGCAAGAGCGAGATAGTGAGAACGCCATTTAGTGCTGCTCATGCTAGAGCTACAGCTACAGCTGCTGCTGCTAGCGCTGCTGCTGTTGCTGCTGATATCGCGCTGCCGTCGCGACTGTTAGCTGAGACGGCTGTAAATGTTTCGTTGTTCGTTTTGGCGCTCAGTTTGACATTTGCACGCGCTTACGCCGGTCGCGCCAAACGAGAGCTTAGACCCGGCAGCTATTGGTTAGTTGTTGTTTTCGTTGTTATTGTTGTTGTTGTTGTTCTTGATCGTCGCGCGTTTCAAATTTGTGTGCTGATTTCATAGGTTATGCAAATATTTGCGTTTAGTTATTTGCCGTCATATTCCGTTTTATTTTTGATTTTGTTTACACACTCAATAACAAGCTGTGTGCGTGTGTGTGTGTGTGTGTGTGTGTATGTGTATGTGTGTGTCCGTGTGCGGGTGTGTGTTTTAGTGTGTGTGTCGCCCCAAAACCACAATCCACCCAATGGCCAACGGCTAGCGGCCACAAAAAGTTCAAAGCAATAAAAAGTGCAGCAAAGCAGAAATATCTTCTCTTCTCTTCGCTTCTCTTCTTTTTTTTTTTTGTTTGTTTTGCATGCCGACAACAACAACAAGAGCGGGCATGTGAGCGAAAGAGAGGGCGAACGCGTGACAGCGAATAAATAAAACTTAAACAAATAGCCGTGCGCGCTATAAGGCAGCGAGTCGCTGACAGTGCAACAACTGCAGCTGCACAAATGCTTTGCTTGGCTTTGCCTGGCGAATTTATATTTTTTTTGGCAGGATTATGTGCGCACTCGCTGCTCGAACGGTATCGCTGTAACTGTAGTTTCTGTGCTTGTCTTGACTAGGCTTCGACGTTTTTGATCTGTCTGTTCTCGTTCGCGTTACGTAAGTCAGTGTGAACAGAGCGAGAACAGAATGAGAACTGGGAACAACAACCCACGCACCACAAACAAAACAAAACAAAACAAACCAATTCAAAACCATTTGCATATTTCAGTGAGTGAGCGAACTAGGGGGGATTTGTGAGAAGTGCAAAGAAAGGCACAAGCATAAAAAAAAGAAAAAAAAAACAACAACAAATGGCATTTCTGAGCTAATTCGCACACACTCACAATGAATACGTCCCACTCCCCCACACACACAAACACACGCACACATTGATGGTTGTCAAACAAAACGTCGCAAATGGCAGCTTTTCATACTTATTGCTATATTGCCATATCCAAAGCAAATTATTTCGATATTTCAAGGTTACAAGTATGACGAACAAAGTCTGTTTTTAGTTTTTGTTGCTGACATCGTTGCTGTACTGTCTTTGTATTTTTCTGTTGACGGGCTATAAAATTCTAAACAGATTTAATGCGCTTATAAACACAAAACAAAAAACAAAAGCAAAGAACAAATGAACTTAAAACGTTGAAAATCACGAAAATTTTGCCAGCAGCCCCCACAAAGTCAAAGTTATGAAAAGTTCAACGAAATTTGTAGCAACATGCAAAAAGGCAAACAACCACAACAACATGAATAAATCACAACAATGCGAAGCAAAAGAGAGAACTAAAAATGAGGCAGAAGCACATTAACCCGTCAAGTGCTTACCACAACATTGTGTTGTTGCTGTCGTTGAATCTACACTGCAGCCCAGCAGCACATTGGGAATGTTACATTGAATGGGACCAAAAGACGGAGTGCGTCTCGCAAGCGAAACAAAAAGCCTGCTTTAAGGAATAATAGCTATAAAGTTCGCATAATTGCGAGTAATAGTTTTCTAACGGTTTCCGTTGTGTTCTCTTCTGTTCTGTCCGTATATTCCACATAGATTTCTCTCTTACTCTTCCATATTTTGCATATCTAATTGTCACTTTCAGCACATTCCCCATTCCAGCTAATTTCCAATATTCCTCTGGTTCCAGATTCCACTGTTCCGTTACCGTTTCTGCTTCCAGTTCGATATTATATCCTATTATGTCTAACTATTCCCCTGTTCCACTTTATTGTATGATTCAGCAGGAAATGTCGTAAGATCTTCTGTATTCTTTGCTGTCTCGCAATGCTAGCTAATCGATGTTTTCTGCCTCAGATAAGATTACTTCATATTGCGATAAGAAACAAAAACTGGGCGTTTTTGCAAATTGTGCGCAACACAAAAAAAAGTAAATATATTTATATTTATATATACATTATTATAATCTTAATGGACGTGTTTACGAATTTGCAGCGAGTCGAGGCTCGTTTTGCAATTTTGTTATAATCCATGAAATGTGCACATAATTGTCGTCTAATTGAGCTTTACTTGATTGGAGAACAGAAAGAGAGAGAGAGAGAGACAGCAAGAGTTGGAGTGAGGCGTGGGGGGAGTAAATTTGAGGAGGTGTCGCACAGGAAATGCATTTTTGCCTTTATTAAATTTCCTATGCGTCAGTAGCCCATTTAATAACAGAGCTGAACATTTAAAGGGTTCTTCAAGCGCCTGTGGCGCATCCGCTGTTCAGCTAAAAAAAAATATGTGGCAAGCCACATGTGGAAAATAAATCAGTTGAAGTAGTCCCCATCTCTCTTTTTTCTTTCACTTTTCGATGGCAGAAATTGTGAAAGGCTACTTGTTTTCTATACAACTGTCTGTCGATTTAATCGATAATTATCGATAGTAAAGATGGCATTACTAATAATAATCAACCAAATTTTTAACATCTAAATTTCAAATGAAGTGTAGAAATTCGAGCAATAAAGTTAAATGTACACAGAAATCTCAATTTGATTCGAGTCACACATAACTCCACTTAAGCAAAGTTTTTTTCTAAGTTGAATAGAAAATTGATCATAATATAAAAACACTAATATATAATACAAATAGTATATCATCACTGATCAACTGTCGACGTATAATACAAGTCATATATAATTTGACTGAAGCTAATTTCTAGTTTTTTTCTATTTAAATTATGATATATTCAAAAATACAAAATACGTTTATAAAGAAGTATAAACTATTTACGCAGATATATGTATATTTTTAAGAAACTTCATTCTTGAGTTAATTTCAACAAAAGTTACTGTCGAATTGTCCGAATTGTACCAAGAGTTCGAATCTGATGAGTAATGCGCAAATATTGAAACACCTCTTTTACATTATAGTTGAAAATATTGGTTGAGGAGGACACAGAGAGAGAGAAAGAGAGAGAAAGAGAGAGAGAGAGAGAAAGAGAGAAAGAGAGAGAGAAAGAGAGAGAGAGAGAAGGGAGAGGCAGGTCGGCACACACAGCTGTGGCATCGCGGCATATTTGCTTGATGACTACATTTTCTCATTTACTTATTTACGTATAAATTAAGTTCTATAAACAAAGAAAGAAATGACCATAAACAAATACCAAAGCATAATTGATCATGTTTGCTCTCAGGCGACGAATCTGGTGTCTCTATCTAAAGCGTCTCTGTGTGTGTCGACCTCCAAATTCAATTAACAGTCTTTGGCGCTGATTGGAGCCACCAGCTTTTCATGTACATATATATATATATATATAAGTATATATGAGTATGTATGTAAGTATGTATGTACATATGAGTGTGTTCATTTATGAGTACATACTACGGGTAGTCTTGCTTGCAAAATCAAGATCACTGCATAAAGTGGCGTGTTAGAAACTGATTCAATTAGAACCACATGTTAGACGATGATGATGATGATGATGATGGACACTTCTCGTAACGTTTAATGTCTAAACAGTTGTATGTAAATGTGGAAATGTGTAATCGATCATCATTGATCTAAAAAAAAAAACATCACTTGAATTTGCAATCGTTTGAAATGATTATTTTTTATTTAGAAACTAGAATTTCTTTCTAACTTTCATTGAGCTAACTGAAACTGAGAACGCTGCTGAGAACGCTGGCCAACTTAGGTTAGCTTACAGCCAGGGTATGAAAGAGTACAAGCAAATGCTTGTAAGAGTGAAAGAGGATGAATGGCGTTCCTTTTTAGAGCGCAATAAGGACGACCCCTGGGGTCATCAGTGATGTTGACCCGCTCCTGGATAGTGAATTGGAGGTGGCTTTCTCGATGTTAAAGTCGAGGAAATCACCTGGTATGGATGGTTTTACTGGGGAAATGTGTAAGAGTGTCTGGAAGTCAATTCCAGACTATATGAATACAATGTATGGAAAGTGTATGAATGAGGGATATTTCCCCAATGAGTGGAAGTGTGCAAGGGTGATTGTGCTTTTGAAGTCGCCCGATAGGGTCAGGAGCAATCCTCGTTCCTTTCGGGGCATCAGTCTCCTACCAGTGCTGGGTAAAGTGCTGGAAAGAGTCATGGTAGAAAGGCTTCAAGAGAGAGTGAGTAGCCAAATGTCAGATCGGCAATTTGGTTTTAGGAAGGGCAGATGTGTAGAATATGCGTGGAGATTTGTAAGCGACTCCGTTGAGTCCGGCAACTCCAGGCATATTCTAGGCATCTTTGTTGATTTTAAAGGGGCGTTTGACTGCCTGAGTTGGCCGAGTGTGTTGGAGAGGTTGAGCAAATGTGGCTGCCGGGAATTGGCTATTTGGGAGAGCTATTTCTCTGGTAGACGAGCGTGTGCTGTAGGTCGGAATGAAAGTGTAAGCCTGAATATGGTTCGTGGCTGCCCGCAGGGTTCCATCTGTGGTCTATTTATATGGAACCTCACGATGGACACCTTGCTATGGCAGCTCGAGCGTGCATGCAAGTATGCGGACGACCTGCTCATTCTGGTTGAGGGGCAATCGCGAGCGGATGTAGAGGCAAGTGCGGCAACGTACTTGCGAGTTGTGTATGAGTGGGGTCTCAGTGTTGGCGTCAGTCTGGCAATGGACAAGACCGTGACAATGCTGCTTAAGGGCAGATTGTCGCGTAGTCGACCTCCATTGGTTAGGCTAAATGGCGGCAGCCTGAGGTATGTGTCGGAGGTGAAATACCTCGGCATTGTGTTTGGCGAGAGGATGTGCTTCACTCCTCATATCGCATCGCATATCTGAAAGGGCGATTGCTCAGTGTGGTTGGACAAGTGCGTCGGATTTTGAGAAGTGACTGGGGCCTCAGCAGATCTGCTGCTCGCGCCGTATACAATGGTCTATTTGTTGCCTGTGCAACTTATGGATCGTCGGTATGGTGTAAAGTAGTTTCGACTGTTGTAGGCAGAAAGAATGTGCTGGCTTGCCAGCGTGTTATGTTGTTAGGGTGTCTGCCTGTATGCCGCACTGTCTCCATGGAGGCAATGCAGGTGTTGCTAGGAGTAGCCCCTCTGGACTTAGAGATCAGGCGCCGAAGCCTGAGCTATAAGATCAAGAGGCGGTTGCCGTTGCTGCAGAGTGAAGGGTTAGCGGATAGGGATGTGGAGAGTTTAGGGCTTAGTGAGTGCAAGAAATTGCTAAATGAGTGTGTTCTGTCTGACTGGCAGGTCAGATGGGATACTAGCGAGAATGGGAGGGTCACTCATAGGTTTATTCGGGAGGTCACATTTGCTGTTGACCGTCCAGACTTCAGGCTTCACCTGAGTTTTGGACTTTTGTTGACGGGCCACGGGTCGCTGAATGCATTCTTGCATTCAAGACGACTTTGTGATAGCCCGGAATGCCCTTGTGGTTGGGTGGGAGAGACATGGGAACATGTCCTCTGTGAGTGCCCTTTGTATGCAGATCTGCGAGATCTAAGTGTGCTTGGGATAACGCGGGGTATTTATGGGTTTGACGTAAGTCAAGTACTCTCCACTTGTGAAGGGGTAAGGAGAATGAGTGAGTTTGCACGGGCTGCATTTGCCAGACGACGTCTCATACGTGGAGAAGTTGGATGAATGTTGAATGTCTGTTGGGGGTATGAATGTGGGGGTGTGTAAATAGATTGCTGAGTTGCGTTCGGGGGTCACCAGTCCCGGCTTTATGGAGCAAAACTGGAAGTATCCTTGTGGTACGAGTTCTGACCGGAGGACTGATCCGGTACCACGGGCGTTTGGGGTGTTCAGGGGCGGTCTCGGCCCTCGGCTCTCAGCGCTGTTGTTGGCAGCTGGCCGCCTAGCGGTCTGAATTCGTTCAGTTATGAACCTGCGGAACCTAGTTTCCGTCCTGGTTTTTGGTTGCGGCCCTTCGGGGAGTTTCGTGGTGGCTGCGGTTTGACACCCAAATGCGGGTAGAGCTATTGACTCGGCGTGTTGTTGCGCTATACAACAGGGTGCCGTGACCCATAGATCGGAAGTCGCTTTAGATAGGCGGCCCTCCAAACCTAGGTGGAAGTTCACGACCAAACAGTAGTGACTTCAAATTGGTACCTGCGGAATATTAGTTCCAATGGGGCGTTAATTGACGCTTAAATTAATTCCTGTGCTTCGCACCGTGCCATTCCGGCAGGTGCTCACGTTAAACAAATTGACTTTAAACAGTTGTATGTAAATGTGGAAATGTGTAATCGATCATCATTGATCTAAAAAAAAAAAAAACATCACTTGAATTTGCAATCGTTTGAAATGATTATTTTTTATTTAGAAACTAGAATTTCTTTCTAACTTTCATTGAGCTAACTGAAACTTCTGTGGGGAATATTGTCTACAATTTAGTTTCCACAACTAAATTAAAAGCCTTTACTAGTTAGTGGTTCCAAATAGAATGTATATCAGTTCGAGCAGCAGTTCGAGTCGAATGCCTTCTGTTCTTAGGCATTCTGAAATTGCATATGTATTATATATGTATATAAATGTCTACACATTTGATTATTTGAAACGTTATCAAATTCCTGACAAGAGCGGAGCTGAAATTTTATGAGTCAGTGGAAATCGGATGGCAAACAAATATAATCAAAAATTGATGAGACAAACAACTAAATAATAAACTAACTCTAGAAAAGGAAGAAAATTGAGTTTTCAGCTGTGCCTCGCAGTGAGTCAGAACTCATAACTCACAGCGCGTTAAATTACACACTCGCACACACACAACAGGCTAACACACATACACACACACACATACAGACGCACACACAGACGCACAACACTGATAAGCAAAAAGCACCTTCAGCGATAAAAAACGATTTTTTTTTTTGTAATCTTATCAGCGCTTATGAAAAGTTTCAAACGGAACAACGGAAACTGCAACGGGCGAGCAGGCGAGCGAGCGAAGGAGGAGTGACATAGAGAGAGAGAGAGAGAGAAAATGAGCGATGTTAGATTGTAGAATTGAAACGTGAAACGTGAAACTGAAACAGAACACGCGAAATAGCAGTAAACAGGTGCCACTGGAACGCAGGGGCTGAACCAAAACTCACCAGAAACCGGAACGGAACGGAACATTTTTAATTTTGCCAGTACTACTACGACCATTAGTACTACTACTATGCTTAGTTTGCGATAAGTTTGAAAAGCCAGACAGCCAGCCAGCCACAACAACGGATAGCACACAAAATGCGAAATATAATCAAAAATCTGAAGGATCCCACCACCACCAGTGTGGTGCTACTTTATTGGTTGCTCTGGCTGTGCACCACAGCGACGACAGCAACCGCATTGCCAAAGGTCAGCTGCACCGATCACGACACAACAATCACATGCGATTGCAACAACGATGAGCAGGTGAGATAATGCCCCACAAATAATAATAATAAAAATAATAAATAACAAATAATAGCACCACCCAACCAATGTTTACACTGTTTATACACACAGCCGCTGGTATTGCCGCAGTTGCATGGCACCGTTTACCAGGTGAAAATACGCAATTGTCGCGACTTGACCGTGGAGCCAAATGCTTTGGATAACACAGAGGGTCTGCGCAAGATCAGTTTCCAGCATCTTGATAAGCTGGTGCTCAAGAAGAACGCTCTCAGTGTCTCGCGTGAGAGCAACAAGGCTTTAATTGTCGAATTCGAGTTGGTTAATTTTCAGTTAATTGACTCGCATGCGATTAGCGGCAACATTGAGGAGATCTCATTTACCGGTGGACGCATCGAACAGATGCATCCATTTGGATTTACCACCATCAAGGATAGTGCCATATTACTCAAGCTCGACGGTGTTACCATAAATCACATCGAAAGTCAGGTGAGTTGCCCAAAAAGCCTTGTTTAAATTGCGAATGTCTCAAGTGCAACGATCATCTAACAGATACGTGTCAAAGTTAACATCAACTTTAACGCATGCTATTATGTGTAAACAAGAAATAATTACAATCTTAGGCACCACAAAGATTGTAGTAGTCAAATGGCAGACATTTATATACATTTTAAAAATAGAACTTTTGTTCCTATGACAGCTATGTAAAATAGTAATTTTAGGAGCTGAATACGACGCATAACTAGTGAGTTAAGTTGTTGAGTTAGTTTTGTATGACATAATGAATCAATCCGATACCCCATACAAGGCTATATAAATACAATATACGAGTTAAGCACTATGTGACTCACCCTCAACAATCATGAATATTAAAACCTACCTAAAAATTAATATCGTGTCAGTTAGGATATTATCTCTGCGGGTGTTACATAAGTGCTAAAAACTGATTTAAATTCCCAAAAATGAGGGAAGGTTTAATTGCTTAAGAGTTTTCATTTAATTGATTTATGACTCATATTGCAGGCCTTTAAGAAGTTTGCCGTGGAGAAGATGACAATTGTTAATTGCAATTTCATTGGCAATCTGCCGACGCGCGCCTTCTACGAGCTGGAGGTGAGAAATGAGCTGGCGATGCTCAACAATCAGTTCCAGGAGCTGCACTCGCACGCCTTCTCCTTCAAGCGTAAGTTGCAAGTTTCACTTAGTGAATTATAGTTCATAATTTATCAATAATAATAATATATATATATATATTTTTTTTTTGACAGTCATCTCAAAGCTGAGCCTGAACGAGAATCGCTTTGCGGCCGTCGACGGGGAGTGGCTGGAGGCGTACATTCGCGACGCGGTCGCATTGCGTAACAATCAGTTTGGTGCCACCAGCGATATTGCGTTTCGCAGCCTGGGCGTTCATCGCGACTATCAGCTGAGCGAGCGGCTGGAGTTGCGCTTCCACAACAACACCGTGCGCAGCGTACTGCCGCCGTCGAGCAGTGCGCATGGCGCTGACATGGCTGTGGCATCACCACCGCCACAGCCGCTAAGATTTGATGAGCGTTTCGCGCTCAGCATTCGCCAGCTGCACTACGACAACGAATGGGACTGTGAACAGCTGGACATGAGCGCCCAGCCGCCGCAGCCGCGCATCGAATTCTTTCGCCAGCACAGCGAACAGCTGCTCTTCCGAGCAACGGCAACTGCAACTGCAACAGCAACAGATGGTGGAGGAGCTGTTGCTTTTGTGCCGATGCGCCAGCTGATTGTGGATCAGTGTCAGCGTACTAATTATACAGCATATATTGTGTTGGGCAGCCTGCTGTTGGCGCTGCTAATAGTGCTTCTGTTGCTGTTGCTGTGGTGGCGACTCGCACAGCGGCGACGACGTCGCAAACTGGACGTGGTGCAACCGGAACCGCGCACCTACAAGGAGACGCAGATTGTATACCAAATCGAGAATGCTGGCCTGCTCAAGACTGATTTGTAAAGCTACACAAAGCACACACACACAAACACTCACACACAAACTCACACACATACACAAACACTCATATACACACACACACACACAGCCGAAAGACGCTAGCTGAAGCGAAGTGGCATGCAGCAGCAGCACAACCAGCACCACCAAGAAGAACCACCAAGAGTGACCTTTCGTTGTACCAAATTGTTAGCTTACGTTTAGTAATGTCTATGAAGTAATCGTGTAACGTTATCTATCATCGTATCTATAACATTGTATCTATGTTTATCATATAAAGAGAAAACAGGAGAAATGATCTAAGCTGTAAATAAGAACTATGACTCTTGCAAATATTTTGCACTCGTGATTCATCTCTATTCCAAATTAATAGCACATACAATGAATGTTATCTTAAGGAGCAGTGAATCATTTACTTTTGGACCTGCTAGCTTCGATTCACAGCTACATATTCAATTTTAAGCCCAATTATAAACTATGATAATAACTCGAATCGAATCGAATCAATCAAGTTATCCTCGCAATGTAAGGTTTGCTGATGTGTTTCAATCATCTTAGATAATATTAACATTAAGATGCACTTCAATACTTAATGGATTTGAAAACCTAATTGATATGTTAGCAGTTGCAAAATTGGAACAATATGTGCGGATATGCGCATAGTTTTCTCCATATAGTTCCCAAATCGATGTTCGGTAAATGTGAATGAAGATGTGACTTTAATAGTGTGAAAAGGGATGAATTCACAAGTCATTAATTATATATATTGACATACCCAATGGGCAGATATGATTCCAATGCCTGATGAACCGTCAATTGTGGCTCGGAAAGTGCAAAGCCTTTCGAGAGCAGAGCATGATGTGCGCTAATTGTGTCCTCAATGCCGCTTAAGTCGTCCATGTCCTTGTCATCTGCATACGTTAAAAAGGAATAATATCTGTATCAGTATACAACATGAAATTCAAATAACAATCAAGCACCATACCTGGTAAATTGAGATCCTTCTTCATGAGATTCGCACTGCACATGCCGCCCAGATAGGCCAGTTCCTGTTCCAAACGAATCAGACACGAATTGCTTGCATTGATCTGAGCGAGACAGCGATAGATTAGCAATAGACAGAGATGGCATATAATAATTATATGATATAGGGCCATGGCTTACCGCTGTGGGATTGTCATAGCCCACCACCAGGCACTTGAAGCCATAGCGATTATTATGCGGATCCTGAGCATACAGCGAAGCGGTTTCCAGCGAGAACTCAACGCAATTTCCGGGCAAAATGAGAACGTTCTGCAGCCAATGCGCACTGCGGCAAAACAGTTATGTCAGTGAATTCATAAAACATTCTAAAAAAAATAGCTATCTAATCTTTATTTATAAATACAACTGTATCATATAAATTGCTTTTGTGCAATGTGCAAGCCTATTCTATGGCACCTGTTATCAGATCTGACTAATTGATATCAGAATATTTCGCCAGCGATTGGGTGCCACTTTTTGAACATTATCAAAATGATAACTAAGTTTTTCGACTCTTCTAATAACATTCGACCACGAGATCTATAATTCAAATTTTTTGTCTCTTCTCAGAAGTGTATCCTCAAATATAAAACAAAAAGTTATTAAACAAGTTCGATGTGGTAGATACATATAGTGACTCGCTATAGATATCTATCTATCTTGGGTTCTTTCGGCATGTCATCTGCTTTTACACAACTTATTGATCTTTCCCTTTCTCAATGGGTTCAAGACTTACGAATGCGAATCACTTACGTATTAAACTTCTTGACCACAATCCAATCGGGCTCCACTGTTTCCTGAGTGCGTAGTTGTGCTTGTGATGGGTTGCCCGGCGGCCGATTGCAGCTGGTCACGAACAGCTGGGCATTGTGGGCATGTTGTCCGATTATATTGTTATCGAGCATATCAAAGTAATCCTCGCCAGAGGCTGCCGACGCCGCCGCAGTATTTGCCGACTGGCACGGCTGTGGTGCGTTAGACGTGCGCAGTGGTATCGAAAGCAACAGATAATCCTCGAGCTGAGCGGTGCCGCACTGTGAATCAAACTCAATGGTTAGCCATTGGACACAGGGCGGAAACTCGACGCGATAGCAACTGATGCTGGCACTGCGATACGGATGCTCGCTTTCGACCACACAATAGTGATTGCTTGTTGTGCTACTGGCTGGCGTGGGCGGCACAGGTATCGGCTCCGAACGCAACTGCTCCTTGGAGACGTGCAGCTGATTGAGCGCAGCGATATGCGGCAGAATCTCCTTGATCAGGCCGAGTATTTGCACGGAACTCTTTGGATCGCTGCAGGCCAAGTTGGCAATGTGCGCATAGACTAGCGGCAACAGTGTGTGAAACATATTCGATGCAGCCAAATTGAAGACCTCCAGCAGTTGCAGGGCAGCAACACCACCGCCGCCGCCGCCACCGGCACCGCAACCAACAACATGTGCCTCCTCCGAGTCGGAATGGAGCAGCTGCTGTTGCTGTTGTTGTTGCTGCTGCTGTTGCTGTTGCTGTTGCGGTGCCTGCTGCTGTTGCTGTGGCGTATGCAACTGCTGCTGTTGTGCCTGCAACTGTTGCTGTTGCGAGGTCAGCGGCTGTTCCGACGCCAGCTCATACTCAGCCCGCTCGTTACCATTCAGCTTGGCGGCGGCCAATTGTACGTTGGAGAAATTCAGTTCGGCTGTTTCCTCAACACCAATTTCAGTGGCACCAATTTCGATTTCCATTTCGAATGGATTCGTTGAGCGCTTATCGAATTTAAGTGTCTCCATAATGCCCTTGGAGAAGGACTCAATGCGTTTACCCAAATCCCTTGCAGTTGTCGACAGCTGCGGATCAACGGGCAGCGCAGCGGTCCGCGAATTATTCGCCCAATTAATATCCATATGCTCCTCGATGGGCGTTATATTGTGCTCCGAGTCGATGGTCTGTGTGTGATTCGACGACGAGTTGTCTGTGGGCGAACACGATGCAGCCATTGCATTCCGTGCCAGAATAAGCAATTCCGTGCATTTTTTCGTTATATCCGCCGCAATTTGCAGCGCCGTATCGCGTGTTGAGACCTCGTTGCTGTTACTGGTCAGAGCATGTGCAGCATCTGCTGAGCACGTGGCTGTCTCCAATTGATGCTGTTGTTGCTGATGTTGATGTTGCTGCTGCTGCTGTTGTTGTTGTTGTTGCTGATGCAGCTGCTGCTGCTTGATAGGCGTGCTGTAATATAGAACGCTGGGCAGTTGACCGCGTGCGGGCGTTGTGCCATTAAAACTCAAATCGCAGGCATAGAAATGAAAGCTGGTGCCGCAGGGACCACGCACTGTGGGCATGCCCGAATCACCGGAACAGGTGCGTGCACCCTGGGAGCACAGGCGCAGAGCGTAGCGTGCATGCTCCTTAATGTGTACCGGATGCTCGAACTTAATCTCGGCGAGATCGTTGTGCACAGCCTCTGGATCATAGCTGCCAGAGATGGACTCCAATGTCTCCCATTTGTGCTGCGGCTGCAGATCAACAGTGTTGTCATAGAGCAGCTCGAGCTGATAGTCATAGCTGCCCGAACCGGAATAGACCATGGCGCCAGCTATGGCAATACCAGGTCGATCCACAGAGAAGGCAATGGCATCCGGTCCAAAGTTTCCCGTATTCCAGGTGCGACTCAAATCGCATCGAGCAAAGCGTGAACTCGTTGAGTGCAGCGTGCGTGGCGGCAAAAACAGTTTATCGTATTCGCCGAGTGCCGTCTGGTAGACAATTTCGGCCAGGACGCGAGCCAGCAGATGGCAACAGTTGTCGATAAGTCCCTGATTGATGCACTCCTTCAACGCATAGGTGCCACCCAGGCAACGGCTATAAATGACCTCAATGCGCGCCCTAATCGGACTAGCAATGATATCCAGCAGTCGCACCAGCACATCCTTAAACGTCCATGAATTGCTGAGAAAGTCACTCTTCTCCTGCTGCGTGCGATAGATCATCTGTTCCACCAATATGGGATACTGATGCGCCTCCGTTGACGATAGCATCGGCAGACCCGAATTATCGCTCGGACTGATTATCGACTGGCGCTCATTGCCGGCCACATTCAGCAACGAAAATGTCGCACGCAACTTGACACTGGGCGAGCAGAGACCGGCAAGAATTGCGCTCAGCAGGCGGGAATGTAAAGCGCCACGATCCATTTGGGCCAGCAGATCGCAAAGGCAGTTCCATTTGAGTGACGATGTCGGATAGAATGCATCGAAGCATGCTACAAAGCTCAAATGGCACTCGTCTAGGATTTCCAGCACCAAGGCGTACCCTAACAAAAAGTCAAAATTGCATGATTAGTTAGGGGAATCATCAACTACTATATTCATTTATGGCAAACTCACCCTCTTCGGTGGCAATGTCCTTGAAGATGTCATCGCAAAAGATGCCAATGAGAAGGGCACGCACATTTCCAATGCACTCGGCCAACTGAATGTTCTCCAGATTGGTTTTGCGTGCCAGCGGCGTTCCCGAGCCGACAGCGGACAGCGAACTGGGCAGCGCTGCGGTGGCATTGCTCAGCATGCGACTCGGTGTCTTTTCTGTAAGGAGGCGCAATGGATTAGAGATTATGATTGCAGCAGCAGCATGCTGATTGCTGGTGTATTACCCTTGTTATTTGGCTTTTGTTGGAGTTTTGAGAGGGCGGCGGCAATCGCACCACTTCCAATTGAGCCACCCGTAGCAGCTGACGGTTGACTCGAGCGCTGCGGATAGATCTCGTTGGTGTATTTGCGCAGCAGGCGCAGGCACGATTTGTTGACATAGCCCAGATACTGGAGTGTCTGTTGCAGTTGCAGCGGCCTGGTGCGATCGCGTTGCTCGCGCAGCTGCGTCTTGAAACAGTCCCACGACCAGCTGAGCAGCACCACCAGACTCTCGAAGCACTCGCGGCTCACGCTGTTGGCAAAGGCGCGCGAGATGCGCTGAACGGGATCGGCGTCGAGGGGCAACGGCGGCTGCTTGCAGTCCTGTGTGACCAGGCGATACAGTATCGCCGGTATTTGGCCAGAGTTCACATCGGTGCCGTTGTTCGCCTTCTTGCTGGACTTGAATGAGAAGACCACTTGATCCTCGGTGGTCACCGATGCCTGGCCGCACGATCCACAATCAGAGGAGGGGCCAGCGATGCGT
Organism: Drosophila grimshawi; assembly: GCF_018153295.1. Taxonomy (NCBI): domain Eukaryota; kingdom Metazoa; phylum Arthropoda; class Insecta; order Diptera; family Drosophilidae; genus Drosophila; species Drosophila grimshawi. Next base: position 17,586,443 of record NW_025063692.1, on the reverse strand, counting down.
GCCCAAACCAGAAACCAGCGACCCGCCGTCGCATTAATCGGCTTCGGCAGCTGAATGTGATGCTTGCTGCGTGCGGCACACTCATATGGCACCTCCTTTGTCTCGCTGATGAGGACACCCTCCTTTTCGTAGCCGCCGCCATCGACGCCCAGATCGAATAGTTTCAGCTTGCAGCTGTACTCGCCACGTCCGCCAAACATGCCAAAGCCGCAGATCACAATGTCCGTGTCCGCCGAGAAGCGCACCGCCTCCACACTGTGCCCGGAATAGCCCCAGCCGCCGCCGAAGTTATCGAAGCGATTCACAACCTGATATTCACCGCTCTGTGCCTCGGCCGCCTGGTGCGGCTGCTGCGTCAGCGTCTGCTCAAAGCAGCCCGGTATATTATCCTGTGCCGATGTCAGTATATCCAAACAGGCAAGCAGATTCAGCGATGCCTGCGAACGCGACACGCGCGCCTCCGCTTTGCTGGGCAGCGATAGTTCCGGCGACAGCAGCGCTCGGTAATTGGCAGCGTTCTGCAAATGATTCAAATTAGTTAAACAATTTGGATTTGTGCATACTTAAACAAAAATCAAGAGGAAACTAATTGATCAAGTGCAACTGACAAAGCTTCCAAACAAATAGTCTTCAGAGAGAGAGAAAAATAAATAATTACTAGCATAATCCGATTGGGACAAACTAAGTTCACAAATGCCCACTACTTGGACAGAAACCTAGATGCAGCCCAAGCATAAATATTAAACATATAACGAAAAGCCGTCCAACTCTCTCACATCAAAGATCTAACGCTTCTCCTTGGACACAGACAAGTTGATGTGCTAGAAACAGACAGAATAACGGATAGACATACAGACGGACGGATGCTTATCAAGAAACTGAAATCTTCCATATATTGTTTGACATGCGTCTGCCATGTCTCTTTGATAATTAGCTTGCGGGTAGCAGGTGGCATGCAGACACCTTCCTTATGTGTCAGTTGCACTCTCTATTTATGTGTGTGTTTTGTGCTTTATTTACCATATTGCTTTCGGCTATTTCGCTGGCGACCACATTGTAACAGCGCAGCCTGCGGGCGACGCCATCGAAGACCCACAGGACATTATAGCTGGGGTCCATGGCAAAGGCAATTTGTGGTGGCGGCGGCTGTTGCTGCTGCTGCTTGTCCGGCGATGCTGGGCATGCGGCGACCGCCTCTTGGCGCGTTCGCACTCGCCGCTGCAATCGTGGCGATGCTGTCAGCGATGCTGGCTGTGCCGTCTCCACCTGCTCCTCGAAGATGTGATTACGCGCCTCGTGCATGCTGCGCGACATTTGCTCATTGATTGGCACACCGGCCGTTGTGGCGCTGGCCAGCGGTTGCTGGTCTACCACCGGTGTCGCAACATCCACGTTACGATTGATCTCCGGCAGACCATGTGGCTGCTGTGTCTGCAGCAACTGTGCAAATTTCGTTTGGCCTCGATAATGTGGCGTGCAGCTGCCGTCGCTGCGATTTATGGATAGCGTGTGAAACGACAGCGGAATGCTGGGAATTAACACTAGAAGAGTGATAAGAGAAATATTTGAATAAAAGTGAGCAAAAAGGTGGATTGAAATGCAAAATGAACATGTTTATCGTAACAATTATGTCAACAATTATGAGTGCAAATTTGTTTATTGGTCTCTGAACCGCTTCAATAATATTTCTAATTTACATAGCCGTAATATTGCCCAGACAGAAATCGTATTAACACTCACGTATGGTCTTTTTGTTGGCCACCACATGCATCTTGGGCAGCATTTGGGCGGTAATTAGTGACTCGTCAATCTTGATGAAGGTCTGGTCGCCATTGGCACCGATCCAGGTAACCTTTTTGCCATAGCTGGGACCCAGACCGCTGTAAAATATCAATTATATAAATATATACATAAATCAGTCAAGTTGGGCTATTTTCAATAAACTTACAAGACGGCGCTGGGCCCACAGTTCCATAAAAATTTCTGACGCTGCGCAATTAAAGCAGCCGTATTGGGCGGTACAAGAATACACTCCTTGGAGCCACCGGGCAGGCAGACTGCTTCCGGTGGAGAATCTGCATCCTCTTGTTGGTGTTGCTGTTGGTGCTGCTGGTGCTGTTGGTCCTGTTGCTGAGCAGCGACGCTTGAGAGGGTTGGCTTCTGACCAAAGTCGCTGGGCAAGCGACCCAGCTGACCCTTCTGATAGTTGCCGAACGTGTAGACCACGCCCTTGTGAGTGAGCAGCACCGTGTGATTGCTGCCGGCAGCCACCTGGCTAATGGCACCCTGCACTTGAACGCGTATTGGTCCGGTGACCGCCTGTAGATCTCCACTGCCCAGCTGGCCGTATTGATTGCTACCAAATGTGAAGACCTCGCCGGAGAGCGTTAGTACCACGGTGTGGTGCAGGCCGCATGCCACTTGCACTACCGGTGAGCTGCTCGGCAGTTGCAGCGACTGTGGCGCCAGCGGTGCCACACGCGGTGGATCCTTCTCCAGATCGGTGGGTGTGCCGCCGCCACCAGTGCAACCAGCGGCACCAGTCTCCAGCTCCGATGGTTTCTTCTCCTTTCGTCGCATAATCAGCGTCTTGGAACGCTGCTGACGCACCAATTCACCTGGTAGCGGTTTCAGCTCCGCTTTGGCATCGGCAGCAACTGCAAAAATTGGATTATGATTAAATAAAGAAAGAGACCGATTTGACCAGATCGTGATTTCCAGTTGGAATATAAATATAAATATATATATGATGTTTGCCCAACTAAATGATACTATTTATATAATAAAATTAGGAATTATAGCGTTAGTATTTAGGCAACTTGAAACTTACTTATTTCGCTCTCCTGCAGCGCGACGCAGGCGGAGCACAGGCCGCACTTGGCACAGCCAGCATCGCCGTGTCCGCAGGGGCAAATGCTGCCGGGCAGACGCTGCTCGAGAGGCACATTGAGAGCGGAGACACAGCTGACATTGTAGCCGGTGCATTCGCGGCACATGATGCAGACGCGACACTGCCCCTGCACCAGATTGTGATCGTCGTAGTCGCACAGCGATGAGAAGTCCACTTTGTGGCGCAGCTTGTCCACATGCATGCTGAGCAGCGCATACGCCGACGACGAGCTTGGCACATCGCGGACGGGCAACATTTTGTTGAAGACACGACCGCATTGACCCTTGTTGTTCAGCCCAAATGTGAACACCTGCCCCTTGGCACTCAGAGCGACGCAGTGCGCCTTGCCCAGCGCCACTTTGGTCACATGCTGATCGAGAAGATCGGTGACAAAGCCCATCGAATCGCAATGGGCCGTATCCTTGCCGTACATTATCAGTTTGCCCGTTTTCGTCACAAAGGCGGAGGTGCCATTGTTACACGCGGCATGCACCACAACATGCCCATCGATTTTGGTCATCTTTTTGGGCTTCACCGGTTTGGGCTGTCGTCGATTCTTGGAACTGTCGCCATCCTCACCGCGTCGCGCCGTGCCCGCAAAGTAGACGGTGCCATCATCGTTGACGAGCAGCGCATGAACGCCATCGTGTCCAACGGCCACATGAACAATATGCGCCGCCTTTGAAACAATCAGTTCGGTCAGTTTCAGCGTGGGAGTGCGACCCACACATTTCAGTCCCAGCGCCGCCGATTTGCCATAGTAGTAAACACGCCCATTGCTGGCACGCACCAGTCCAAAGTCCTTGCCGCAGGCCAGGCCGAGCACATCGGCATCGCGACACGGCGCCGGTAGCTTTGGCTCAAATATATTGTGCGCCGACTGGATGCGCTGGATCTGTTGCTGATTCAGCAGCTCATCCTCGAACGCCGCATAGCCCAGTGTGCGAAACTTTTTGCGTGCCAGCTGCAGCGGCAGCTCAAACGGGGGCGGTTCACTGCTGTAGCTATTGTGGTATAGATTCAGCTTCTTGACCACCAGAGTGTCCTGCAAGGAAAGAGCATTACTGGCTTTGGTTCAACATCAGTTTCCCAGTTTTCTACTTTAACTTCAATTTCTGTCTAAAGGTAGAAAAAAATTCAAAAATTCCTGCTGTTCTCAAATCGAACTTTCTCCTGGAATTTTCTAAATTTCTTCAATTTGTGAACCTCTGGCATTCAAGTTATTGAAATCCTATCAACTAGTTTCCTATATATTATGTAAATTGGAGACATATAATGCAAAGCACTACGACTAGTTGCAGTGAGCTTATTCCACAATGTGCTAAGTAGCCTAGAAATTCCAGCTGGTCTAGCATATGTTTTGAAGATCTTAGAGACTTTAACTCACATCCCGATTACTGCAGATGGCATGTAGTGAATCATCGTCCGTGAAGAGTACGTAGTTAAGTCCCTCGCGCATGGAGAGCATATTGAGGGGATTCATTGATTTCACCGCCAGCGTATCCATGCCCACCAACTGCAGCTGATCGGCGCTTCGCTTGCAATTGCGCCGGAAATACACTTGACCGGCACTGTAACCCAGCCAAGCGTTGCGCTCGCGACTGAAGTCCTCATTCTGTGCATAGATGTGTCCCTTGTAGGAGCCGCCGAAGCCAGTGCCAATCTTTAACAGTGCACCGCAATACAGCACGTAGACAAAGACGCCATCGCAGGCCATTGCTGGCGCCATTTGCTGCTGCGCAGTTGTCATCATTGGCAGCTTCAAAGCGAACTGGAAAACAAATGGGATTATATTAGAGCTTTGTCTAAGATGCTTTTATATATATTTATACGACAATTTTACGGATAGATGGATTGTAGAAATCTACAGAATACAATTAAAAAATTACTCAAGCTGTTGTCGAGATTAAAAAGTAAGTCATTTCAAGTGAACCCGTAAAATATACGCACTTACCTCATCAATCAGTGAATTGTGTGGCACGCCATGACTGTGAAAATCGGGACGCGTTGGTTTATTGAGCGCCGCACTGACGACCGTATGCTGCAGTGCCGCCAGCACAGCGGGCAGCTGAACAATCTGGGCCGATAGCTGCCTGGGCGACATGAGCATGGCGGCAATGGCTTTTAGCATTTTGCCAGTGTCGCCGCGGGCAATGCAGAGGCCAATTAGAGCCGCACAGGCCATCGCCGACCAATTGGCCTCGGCACCGGTTGTGGAGCTTATTGCCGCCGGCATAGTGGCCAGATCGAGCAGTAGATCGTAAAGCGGATTGATAAGGTCTTCCGGTTCAAGCTTAAACGATTCCGGCTGCTGGCCTTGAATAACATCGAGTAGTGCTTTCAGCGCCTTGGTGCACAACAGTGGCTGAATGTGACGTGCGTCCGCGATCAGCTCGAAAAGACTGCGCAGCCCGGCGCCGACAATGAGCGGCACCGTGGCATAGACCGGTTCACGTTCTTCGGGCTCCTCCGTGTCCGAGTCGGCATCGCTATTGGCGCTGTTCGTCGTCCGTTTGTCCGCTGGGCCAGCTGCGCCAGCAACTGCTGCTGCACCGCCAGCGGCACCAGCTGCTCCGGCAGCGCCACCACCGCCGCCGCCACCCATTGCGAGCGGCGCATGGCAGGCACAATCGACCAGGTTGCTGACCATGCAACTGCCGGCGCAAACGAGGCAGCATGAGGAACCCATATTGCCGCTCCATTTCTTGATCGCCGATGCGGCTGACATGGCCGCATGTCCGTTGCCCTCGTGAAAGAGCGCAAAGCGCGTCTCTGCCTCCAGCACAGTGGAGCGTATCGCTGAGAATACGGCAAATTTTGATGCATTCGGATCAAGCTCGATGTGCGCAACGGGAAACGCTGGCATCAGAAGCAGCTGATCCTTAATTAATGGTGGATCCAAGGGATTCACTATGCCAGCACCGGCCCCTCCACCGTTGCCATCCAGCACAGCGGCTGCAGCAACGGCTGCCAATGCCGCTGCCGATTTCTCCTTGCGGCTCTTTCGCTTCGTGAGCGCCTTCCGCTCATTTTGCAACTTTCTGCAATAACAATAACAATAACACAGAAATAGAGAGAGAGAGAGAGAGAGAGAGAGACTGTAAGAGTTGCTTGCAGAAATCGATAATTGAGAGGAGTGTTGCCAACTTTGCTATAATTTGTTTCGTACAAAAACAAAAACATATTTATATTGTACTAATTGCATGTTTGCTAAAAGGTCAAGTTGTATGTTCAAGTATTCTAAGATAGTTTTTGATTTCATAGAATATCAGATATTACTCAATTTGTTTAGCATATTTTTAGGCGGATTTTGGTCATTGGTAGCTGGTAACACTCCTCATTTTTATTCAGATGTAGAAATATTCGCATATTTCAAGTGTTTGGCAGCTTTATCGATTTAACAATAAAAAAATTAATGCAGGTTGTGGTTATCCAGCCGATTGGCAATAAATTCGATCTCTGCTCAGCTGTTATCGATCAGCTGTTCGAGTGCTGCCCACTTGACGTGCAGAAGCAAGCAAGCAAGCGCCAAACTTTCAACCCCGTCAAACAGCAACCGCTGGCTTGCGGCTTCGGCGGCGACCCTTGGCTAGGGGTTGAAGACCTACATACATTTGAACGGCATGCCGATCGATTTTTCAACCCCCACGCAAGGGAGACGTCGCCGCTGCCGCCACCCCGCCGAAATGTCCTTTGTGCTTATTTACATTACCTGCGTGTGTTGCTGGTGTACAATTCATAGAAATGATCGCCATATTTCATTGGATTCAATAGTCCGACCATTGCACCGTTAACAATTTTGCAAAATTTGCCTCCAAATCGATTTTCTGTATGCGCTTACATTTACATATAGTACATGTGTATGTACATACGTGGGCCGTTATTGGGCTATACCGTTACACCGACACTTCTTTTCGTCTCGGCGACGTTGTGCGCGGGCCAACGAGTCGCCTACACTGTATAACTGGACACTTGTCAGTTATGATTTTGGCTAAATATTATTGCACAACAATTTACAAAATAACTAGGAATTAACTAAGTATTCTACTTGCGAACTTAATGCATATTTTTTGTTGTATGATTGCACCACTGTCTTTTGCGAACTGTAAACTTATCGATTAATTGCAGCAGGACATTTTCGTGCCACTCGATAGCAAAGGCTGTAACAAATGATACTATCGGTATTCTACATTTTGCTGTTGACAAATGCAAATTTCTAGATATTTTTATGGAATTTTAGCTGAATACTTATCAACTGCATATCAATTTATTATTTGCAATATTTTTGCAATACAGTTTATTCAAATTTTAACCGTTCTTATCGATAGTTACACAATTGAATTTACTTGCGTGCAGCCCTGCTTGGCAACAGCTGTCAAATGGTTTACAACAACAACAGCTGAACTGACAGCAGCGCCGCAGCCGCAACAACCGAGGAAAAACATTTTACGTAATTTATATTTGTTATTTTGATTGCATTTTGCATGTTGTTTAATGTACATTTTACAACTTGAACAGCATGGGCAACGCTCTGAACCACTACATAAAGCCAGATGTGACGCCCGGGCCGGATGTGGTGCCCAGCTTCGATCCCATGTTGGGCTTTGAGTCGCGCAAGCAGCGCGTAATGATTGCCACCAAAGAACAGATGGAGTCGGCGAAGCTGCCACTCGAGGATCGTGACTATTGCGCTCACAAGCTGCTCGCCTATCAGTCCTGCCGCTCCGACAAGTTCCCCTTCGTCTATCAGTGCGCGCACGAGAAGCACGACTATCTCACCTGCGAATACGAGGATTATGTGCTCCGCATGAAGGAGTTTGAACGCGAGCGTCGGCTGCTCGAGCGCCAGAAGCGCCTCGACAAGCATGCCTAAACCTTGAGCACAGTTCAATAGACAAGCAGAGCAGAAGTTAACGGTGTGCGACCTTTCCAGCGTCAACAGCGGAGCAGCGGAGCAGTCAACAACAAAACAAACAAAAACTCCAAGCGACTCCACACACTGCCCGTCGCAATCGGAAATTTCAATAATAAATACTATGCCTAGTAATAATATGGATCTGTTTTTTTTTTTAGTAAATTAAACGCAAAAAAAAAAAAACTAAAAACTATTTAATCCAAAAAGTGTAATTTTAAGTGTTAATTGGCAAATAACCATCAAATAATTCAATCCCTGAACGCATTTGGAAACCTTCTGTCGTAGAAATGTTGAATCTTCATAAGAAAATACACAAGTAATTGACATCAAAAGATGTTATTTAGCGATCACTTCCGCATAAGCCTCTCTTGATGATCTAGAGTTTCTATATTATTAAATCGCTTCAACAATTCGTTATGCTTTAAATGTTCTTATTTCATATATATGTATATAATTCCAACAGGCGACACAAACACTTTCTGTTATTGCAAAGGTGGGATTTTTTTACACAATTCAATGTTTTATTCAATGAGGATCATTGAAGTAACCTGAATACAATATATTTTGTATAATAAATGCATATATAGACTCACGCACACACGCACAGACAGACACACACACACACACCTAACTAGGGCTACTAACTAACGCTTGTTGAAACTGATAAGTATTTTGTGACTAATATGTACGTAATAATTTGCAACTGGCTGAAATGCCAACTACATCTTTGGTAAACGCTTGAAGTCGCCGCTGCCTCATCAAATGCCCAGCTTACGCCACAAATGATGCATGCGGCCGTGCGTCTCGAAGATGCTGCGCAGCATAAAGACCTGGATGAGGCCGACACCAATCATTGCGCTGATCTGTACGAGCGACCAGTTGTTGACCATTTGGAAGTTGGCCTCAGCCAAATTGCGGTCGCGCGCCTCATGGGAGCGTAGCGCGTCCTGCAACTGGCGAGCCTTGGTCAGCTGCATGCGGATGCGTCCAATGAAGTCCATAATATCCTGCACCTTCATGTCGTAATACTCGTCGGGCGTTAGGCCCGTCAATTCGTTAATCTCCTTCCACTGATCATCGCCATGATGTTGATCGCCTTCGCGCTCCACGATCAGCTCGAAGAAGACGGTTTTGCGATTGAACATGCTGAAGCTGTTGTCGAAACAGAAACGATAGTCGCCCTCCTTCTGCACCTCGTGCTGATGCATATTCTCTGGCTTTTTGTAGTCGCTCACAATGACCAGGCCGATGGGGTCTAGCAGGGCAAAGCTTATGTCCAGATCACCATGGCCGCCATCAATCACCTGATACTCAAAGTCAATTATTTCACCAGCCTTGACGGTGTGGTAGAGGCACTCCTTCTTTCCGGCATCCACATAAACTGTCATCTCTTTGTCATATCCGCTGACCACGGCCGCCGGCCAGAACAGTAGCGCCAGAAAGAGAGCAAGAGACAGCCGGACAGCGAGGCAATTGGTCTGCAAAACAAATGTGTTTAGCTTTTTTAGTGGCATTGCATTTGATTTGCATACGATTCGCTTACCATTTCAATTTGTTTGAATATCAAAGGCAAATGCAAGATGCGTCGACCTGCCTAAAATGGCGATACACCCTATATGGTTGCTGATACTATTTTTAAAAATATCGCAAATCGATTGCTTGCACTGACGAATCAAAAGTTCCCACAACAAAAGCGATACGTCCACAATTGCACGGCAGGGGTACATACCAAGTTTCGATATTTCGATATCGTTAAGAACAATTCTAACAGCATAGATGGCGCCACCTGAGTTGCTATGCCAAATTTCAAATTAACGTATATTTAAAAGCCGATCGTACGTAATGTGAAAGAAAACTATAGATTCATTAATAAGACTGTATTTGTTTTTACCAAATTTGTTTAGAAATAAATTTGTTATTTAATATATTTCAAATTTAATACTGCGCACAAATATAGAACACGGTATACACCATTTCATGTGTAATAAACTAAATTAATTTTCCCGTTTAATGAATACTTGTCGAAAACAAAAACAAACAAAATATATATATTCAATCTGTCAGATATCATTGACGTATTATTTACTTAGCTATCGCGTGTTACGACTAACAAACATCTGCCTCTTACTGTCAGAAAAACTTGTATGCAATAGCAAAATAAAAGTGACTTTAATGGGGGGATCTAAATATAAATTACGAGCTGCCGACAGTGAACATTCAATTGGTCACGTTCCGGAAAACAAAGTCAAGGTTGACAGTATAGATATGAAATTGCAATCTTCATACTTGACCTTGTCTAGCAATGCTAATAAGTTGCGTGTATGCCAGAGCTATGATTAATGTTTTGAGCTTACGGCTTAAGAGAGTTGTTTATTAATCGGCGCAGCCAAAACAAATTTTAGTTATCGATCGCTTAAGAGATGATTAATTAATCCCAAAATGCGAAACGGAACGGCTTACGCTAAGCTGATTGAGACACTTATTCCATGGGCTAAAAGCAAGAGAGGATATTGCAAATACTTTGTTTACAAATTTAAATGAATCTGAACAAAATAAAATCATATTCTTTTAACTAATGTATTTAGGACAGTATGTATTTGAAATTAATCAATCAATCAATCAATCAATCATATATGGAGTTTTCAGTTATCGAAAATGAGAATGGTCATTGAGAAATTTACCAATTAGCTAAAGTACATCGATTATTATATTGAAAATCTATACTTATTGAATATATATCATTTGTTATCGATAAATATCTTAGCAAGTTACATGGAAATGCTGATTCAGAAACAAACGCCGCATTTTACACATTGCAAACACACTTAGCATCTAATTCGATAATGATAATGAAAATGAAAATCCCCAATTCACTCCGTCATAAATAAAAAACTGTCGTGCCGCTGTCCCATTACGCAATGCCAGATTTAAGTTGTGGGTGGGTGACAAATGAAACAAGTCTGTGAATACGTTGATTATGCCACTTGCTGGATTCCAATTGAAGGCAATTGCTGCAGCTCCAAGTCAGTTGCTGCTCAACGTTTGTGATCGTTGGCCGGCATGTATCGGATGCTTCTGCTGCTGACCCTCATTATCATCGCACTGTTCGTGCTGCTGTACGCATTTCTGGTATGGAATTTTGGACATTGGCGTCGACGCGGCATTCGGGAGCCGCGTGCCCTGCCGCTGCTCGGCTCCTTTCCGAATATCGTATGGCCGCGTCGACACTTCTCCAACGATATGCGTGATATCTATATGTGAGCGAGCTCAGATTCCACAAATCCGTTACCAAATTCAAAGATTAGAAATAGAAATTTACCATGGATCCTTTAAGGAAATATCGCGAGACGGACAGCTACGTGGGAACATATCTGCTGAGAGCGCCCAAGTTGCTGCTGTTGGAGCCGAAGCTGATCAATGAGGTGTTCGTGAGTGCCTTTCGGCACTTTGAGAACAACGATGCGTCGCGCATGATTGACACACGAAAGGATCCCCTTGTCGCCTGCAATCCTTTCGTACTCGATGGCGACGAATGGCGAAAGCAGCGTAGCATCTTCTCCCCCCTGCTAACCAGTGGACGCATACGAAATGCATACGGAAATATGAAACGCATCTGCGACATGCTCTGCGAGTACATTGATAAGTGTTCGGATTGTGGTCAGCCACAAAATGGCATGGATGTGAGTAGTATTCAATGAAATCAAAAACGTTCAGTGATCTGGCTAGAATTATGCTTATTTGCTGACTGCATCTCAAAGTTTATATTGAGATTCAAATTATTGTAATAAATCCATTACGAAATGCATTTGTGCATTTATCAAGCTTAAAGCTCACTTCACATTCAAATTGTTCAGCTTGGACTGCGCTTTACCAGCGAGAATCTCTTCGATTGCGTCCTGGGCATTGAAGCGCGTAGCTTTACCGATTCACCGCTGCCAGTGGCCAAGCACAACAAGGAGATGTCCGAGGATAATCGCCGTCTGGCTCTTGCTGGCGCTCTGAACGGACTCTTTCCTTGCCTGCCGCTCTGCCTGCGGCCCAAGATCATTCCGCCCTCATATGATCGCTTCTTTGGGGAACTTGTCCGTGAGGCATTTGATTTGAGGCGCTGCAAGCGACAGGAGCGCAACGATTTCATCAATCATTTGCTGGACATGCAGCGGGAGCATCAGTTGAGTGAGGCGCAGCTGGCATCGCATGCGATGACCTTCATGTTCGATGGACTGGACACCACATCCTCGACCATAGCACACTGTCTGCTACTCGTGAGTTGAGCAATTAACTAATCCTAATCCTTGCCTAAATCCTTGACCGACTTATGCGCAGCTCGGTCGCCATCCGGATTGCCAGGAGCGGCTGTGGCAAGAGATTGACAATGCCTGCTCTGGATGGGATCAGCTGCTGCCCGATTTTGAGGTGCTAAATGAGCTACCCTATTTGAGTGCTTGCTTAAATGGTGGGTTAAAACAGGGCAGGTTTATGTAAATACCTCATTTGAAACTATTATTCTTGATGAGGTTGTCCTCTCAATTACATTCGCCACTTACCCTTACCTTTCTACCCATAGCTGTGAACAAATTTCAGGATGGATTTTTCAAAAATAGAATTTCCATTGTGTTCTCTCATAGAACAATTTATAGATTAGTATTTGAAGATTTAAATATGCGCTTGACATAGTTACAAGTTTGATTTCTCAAATTAAGCTATCTGAATTTTTATTAATGAAATTCATTAAATGATTTGTAAGCATTTAAAATATAAACCAGTTATCTTTTGACCCGCAGAGAGTCTACGCATCTATCCGGCTGGCGGTTGGGCATCGAAGACCTGCACAGCGCCCTACACCTTCCATGGCAGCCAACACGATAGTCCGCTGAAAATGCTACCAGGCGATAATGTGATGATACCCATCTATGGACTGCATCACGATCCCATCTACTATCCAGAGCCGCACGCCTTTCGACCCGAACGCTTTCTCAATGGCGGCCTGAAGCGATTCCAGCAGCTGGGCGTTTTTCTCGGCTTTGGCAATGGGCCGCGTCAGTGTGTGGGAATACGGCTGGGTCTGACCCAAACCAAGGCTGCACTGGCGGCCATTGTGCGACGCTTCGAGGTGCACATCAATGGACGCACTCTCGATGGCATCGAGCTCGATCCGCTCATCTTTGTGGGTGTCCACAAGGGCGGCATTTGGCTGGACTTTGTGGCACGCTCGAGCAGACAGTAGTTCAGTGTTGAGGTTGTGAGGTGTGCACATGGCAGGGTACGTTAATCGAAATTAACGGATTTATATATAGAAGCATAACCCAAGTCCAAATTCAATTCGGTTTGATTTACTGCTTTGATACTAAGTTATTAAAATCATTGCAACGGTTCTGGGAAAGATTAAAGACTCATTTCTGTCAGAGGGTCTTCTTTTTATTTTTTATTTTATTGTCTGCACAACCTATTTTTAAGTTTTAGATGATTACAGCGCCTTGGATTGCAACGAGTGATTTCGAGAGGTGAAAGATTTGAAAAGTAAACAAGAGCCCAAATAGCAGCTAGCAGATTTACTTTGTGGAACCAATTTATCTGCTGGGATCAATGAGTACAAATAGATGGCAAAATAAACAGACTGAGACGGCAACATGCAAATACAAAAAAAGACAAAACAGTTGACAAGCAAATAAGATATAACCATCAAAATGATGACATTGCGACCATTGGCAAATGATTGGCGCGTCATTTGGGTGATGGGTGTAACCCAATTGTGTGTCACTGAGTTATATCATCGCCGCACGTTAAGCAATTTAAGGCTAGAAAGCGAATGAGGAAGATAGAGAGCGAGAGAGAGAGAGGGAAAGAGAGTAATAGAGAGAGAGAGAGAGAGAGAGAAAGAATGTTAAATCAGTTGTAATACGCTGCGATTGATTAGGTTGTCATTGAGTCTTGATTATGATTTGATTGTCATTTGTTGCGTTTTGTTCGCCAGCTTTTCATTGAATTTCCATAGTCAAACTGGCCAAATCAAGCGGCCAACTAAATCACTAAATGTGTGACTTTCACTTAAAGACCTCCCCACTCCCCTCCAAACCCATCACAAGACAAAAATATCGAGGTGAAGGTCGTCGTAGCGCATCTGGAACTACGCATACGATTTTCATCGGTATTGCTAATTAATTAAATCACAAATTATGTACATGTATGTAAATATAAGTCGATTTATTAGTTAAGAAATCGTTTAAGCAGAGTTTCAAAAAAAAAAACTTGTATAAATGTAAAATGAAGGGTGCGTTTGAAAAACAGCGCCGAAAACTGGATTCGTTGTGATGAATTTAAATAGCTAATCAGTACTACGAGGATTGTTTGATTAGATGGATTGGTGGCTATAATTGCTGATTAGTGTCTGGGCACAGGGAATAGGCGCAACGGACTCGACGACTGCCTCACAACGCGTGCCCGTGGCCGTGCCACAGTTGGTGGCAAGTAGCCGTTGGCATTACCGTTGCCATTGGCAACTGGCTGAAAATCTTGCGGCTCATCGAAGATCTTCACCGTCTGCACATGACTCTCCACATTGTTGGCATCTTGGGTGACCACGTTGACAATGTGATGCTGTCCACGCGGCTGCTCATTGCTAGTGCCGAGAATTTTGATTGTTTTCACACCGGCAGCATCGAGAGTCTCGAGCACTTTGAATGTGCGCACCGCATTCGGTTTCACAATTTGCACCGTGCGCACCTTGGAACTGCCACGTGCCACTGGGCCGGTGGCGGCAACTGCCACATTGACGGCCAATTGCATTTCACGTGGCATGAACTTTTGCAGCGACTGTTTCGCCTGCAAACTGAGCTGCTGCTGTTGCTGCTGCTGCTGCACATGATGTATGTGCTGATGGAATTGGTGAAGTTGTGTGGGCACCGCATTGCGTGTATAGGACATGGCGGGCGCATAGGAAAGTGGACGATTCGATTGTTCACGATACATGGGCGACACCTCGACAAATTGCTGTTGCACATGTTGCTGTTGCACATGTTGCTGTTGCTGCACATGTTGCTGTTGGTGCTGCAGATGCTGCTGTGGCTGTCCATAGCGTGCGTAAGGCTGCACTGTGTTCATATAGCTGCTTAATGTGTGTATATGTGAGTGTTGGGTGGGTGGTGCAGGCAGCGGCGCAGCGGCAGCCACAGCAGGCGCCTGATAAGCAACTGTTGGTGCTGCTGCTCTGGCGGTTGCTGTTGCTGTCGCTAGCGGCTGCTGTGGCTGTTGCTGATGTTTGGGCACGCCATAAATAATATTAGAGCTGGGCTGGACAACTGGTCGCTGTTGTTGCTGCTGCTGCTGCAGCTGGAACTGTTGTTGCTGCAGCTGTTGCTGTTGCTGCTGCTGTTTGAGCAATTTGGTTTGCGTTTGCAGGCTGTGCAGCTCGGCAATAGCTGCCTCAGAGTTCTCGGGCTTGGTAAACTCATAACCCTCGGGCAGCGCACCAAGATGCTGCTGTTGTGGCACCTGCAATGGCTGCTGTTGTGACACCTGCAATGGCTGCTGCTGTGGCACCTGCAATGGCTGCTGCTGTGGCACCTGCAATGGCTGCTGATAGATGTTGCCCTGTTGTTGGGGTGGCAAATAGTTGGGTGCACGGTAATCACCAACAGTTGCTGGCTGCGCAGCAGCAACTGGCTGTGCTGGCTGCACGGGAGCAACTGGCTGTGTTGGCTGCACGGGCTGCTCAATAATTTGATCGAAAGGCAACTGATTGGGATTGTTAAAATCATAGCCAGGTGGCAAATAGCCAGGTGCGCGATAATTAGCTGTTGTTGCTGGTGCAACGGGCTGCAATTGCTGTTGTACCTGTTGCTGCTGCAACTGCTGTTGCGGCAGTTGCACAACATTTGGATTGTTAAAGTCATAGCCTGGGGGCAGGTAACCTGGCGCTTGGTAATTCGAAGGAGTCGTGCTGCTGCTGCTGCTGGCGGTGCTACTGCTGCTGCTGACAATGCTGTTGCTGCTGGCGATGCTGTTGCTGCTGACGATGCTGTTGTCGCTGCTGCTGGCGAAGCTGTTGCTGTTGGCGAAGCTATTGCCGCTGCTGCTGGCGAAGCTGTTGGCGCTGCTGCTGGCGAAGCTGTTGCCACTGCTGCTGGCGACACTGTTGCTGCTGATGGGTGGCAAATAAGGTGGTGCCCGATAGACCTGTTGCTGCTGTGGCAGTTGTTGTTGTGGCAGTTGTTGTTGTGGTAGTTGTTGCTGTGGCAGTTGTTGCAGTGGCAGTTGTTGTTGTGGCAGCTTTTGCTGTGACAGTTGTTGCTGTGGCAGTTGCTGTTGCTGTGGATAGGTGGGAATTGCACCAGCCGTTGTTGTTGTGGGTGGCAGATAGTTGTTGGCTCTATAAGCGGGCTTAGACACAAGTTGCTGCTGCTGCTGCTGTTGCTGATGTGCTTGTTGCTGCAATTGTTGCTGCTGCTGTTGCTGCCCTACATTGCTGCTGGAGGGTGGCGAGAAGGCGGGCGCCTCATAGCTCGGCGGCGGTTCTGAGAAGACCTGTGGTGCCGTTGAGCTCAAAATAGAGCTTAAACTGGACTGCTGATAGTTTTGGTTGGCGTGACTGGGCGTGGCAGCTGTGGGCGGCAGATAGGCACGAACATTATAAGGGACTTGAGCTTGAGGTGTGGGTTGCTTGCGCTGGAAATCGTGCTGATAGTTGGAGGGGAAGGGCACCGGAACAGTGTGTGTAATTGGCGCTGGTACAGCAACAGTTGCTGGCACTGGCCGAGCAACAGTTGCTGGCACTGGCCGAGCAACAGTTGCTGGCACTGGCCGAGCAACAGTTGCTGGCACTGGCCGAGCAACAGTTGTTGCCACGGGCAGTGGCCGCTGCGGCTGCGGCTGCTGTGGCTGTGGCTGCAGCTGCGTTGGCTGCTGCTGCTGCTGCTGTTGCTGCACATGGCCACCATCGGCAAAGCTTAGAAAAGATACATCCAAATTGTCATCGTCAGCAGCTGTTACTGCTGCAAGATGTTGCCGATGTGGCGTTTGCTGCAGATGATGTATGTGTATCTCCTCGTGACCAGCTTGGGTGTCAACTGGCGGCAAGTAGGCGTTATTCTTGCCCTCGTAGTGATTGTGCACCTCGAAGATCTGATAGCGCGAATTGCCATATCTGCTCTCCTCGAAGCGATTCGGTTGCTTCAGCGATATATCCGCTGCACTTAATCCACATAGTGAGCAGGCGGCGGCGACTGCCAACAAAGCGCCAATTAACTTTAAGCCACAAGTAAAACGAAGAAAAAAAAAGTAGAGCAAAAGGAGTTGCACGTTAACAAAAAAAAATCAATTGAAATATGCGTCAAAATACTAAATAAATATATTTGTTATATATTTATAATTTGAATATTGTCACTGGCACTTTTTTATGATTATTATTTTATTGCTGCTGGTGGTGCTGCTGCTGTTGCACTTACATTCATCTTCACGTTGGTCGTGCTGGAGCCCTCGATGTCCAACCGTTAAATGATGAGCCAGCTTGACCCGTCCACGCATTTTATACAAGGGCGCGCATTGGTTTAACATTTGCTTCAGCCTCTGCGCAGTACCAAACCACAAAAAAAAAAAAAACAGCCTCAGTGTGTGTGTGTGTGTGTGTATTTGACTTAGAGTCATCCCAAAACCCATGGCCCAAACAGTGCGCTGGCCTTTCATTAATTCATTGGCGCCTGCGCAACATTTTTTTTTTTTTTCATTTTTTTTTTTTGCAGCTGCGTTTTAACTTTTATATTTTTTAGACGCCGTCGCTGTTGCTGTTGCTATCTCTCTTCCTCTGCCACTCGATGTTGCAGTCTGTCTCGCTTTCGGCGTGGCCCGCTTGAAATGCAAATTGTTTATTGAGTTATCACAAACATTTCATTCGTAATGCTCCAAAAGTCGACACCATGCCAATTCCACGATTGTGTGCCCAGTGCGGATGTTATTATTATGCCTGCGACAGCAGCAACAACAGCAGCAACAACAGCAACAACAGCAGCAACAACAACTACAAAAATCATAACAACAACAATTGTCATAATTCATCAAGTTTAGGCTAGGCTAGGCTAGGCCAGGCCAGGCCAGGCCGCCAACTGTTCTCTCTTTTTGCCCATCTCTCGATTTGCCACTTGCATAATCTTCAAATTTATGGAATTGATTTCTATTGATCAAATTTCAATTTCTTGTCAATATTTGCATTTTAATGCGCCGCGAAATGCTTTAATTTGATATCAACCTGCTGTGCTCAAGCTTTAAATATCTATTATGTATAATTATATTTGGGATTACTTTTTTTTTATTGATTTGTAACTTGATCTTTTTGGGGGCAA
Organism: Drosophila grimshawi; assembly: GCF_018153295.1. Taxonomy (NCBI): domain Eukaryota; kingdom Metazoa; phylum Arthropoda; class Insecta; order Diptera; family Drosophilidae; genus Drosophila; species Drosophila grimshawi. The sequence continues at coordinate 17,568,304 of NW_025063692.1, read as the reverse complement.
AGGGAATCTCTTTTGTTTCATATTCGCTTTTTCGTATATGTATATCTGCATATGCCGCTTATCTACTCTAATTACCTCTTACGAAAATATTTGCTAAAGTTTTCTGTCATTGCCTCATAATGCCCAGCAAAATTATTATATCATTAGCAGCAAGGAATGGCGAATGATGGTTGGGTTGGTTTGGGTGGTGGTGGTAGTTGAGAGGGGAGGTGAAGCGTGTCTTCCTTCACTGCATACTTAAATAGTTGCTGTAGGTCCATTAATTATCCACTAATAAACGTGTCGGCTCATTAGGGAAGTGATATCTATGCGTATTCGGGTCTATCAACTATCTTTGGATCGCCATCCATATTCCATTCGATTCCAAGCGGGATGTACGATCCGAATGATGGGTGTGCCCTTGCCCATCGGCCACACACTTAATAACGTCTGCATCATATGCATATATGCAAATATAAATATTAATGAAGCAGTTTCATCTGGCATATATGCATTGAGCAAAAGGCCTGGCCACTATCTAATGGGTCATAAGCAGTCAGCAGCAGCAGTCGGCAGTCGGCAGCCGTAATAATTTAATTAAATTAAATTAATATTCATTTAGGGGACATCTCAACAAATCATATTTCAACAGTCTAATCATTATTTAGCTGCTGCTAAATAACTAACAATAATCATTTTATTTTTAACAATTTTGTTGTCAAGCAAAACTTTCTTCGGCTGCTTCGAAACAACAACTTGGACAGATTCTAGTTTTCACTTTTATATTTATATATTTTTTATTTATATTTTATATATTTTATTTATTACATTTATATATAATTTTTATTCACTCATTTAGCATTTACCATTTGTAATCTATTTAATCTAATGAGTAATTTATTTCTATTAAAGGCAATAATATAAATAAACTATTAAAGCACTAAACCAACTCATAAAAGTACAAATATTCAAAGGCAATGAACAAATGTGTTAATATTTATAAAAATGAAATATTCAATAGCCGACCCAATAATAATAACTTTATTGTATATATTGTCTAACATCCTTATTAAAGAAACTTGATCAAGCTTAAATCTTTCCAGCATATCTCATTAAAATAAAAGAGCAGATAGATATTTGTATAGAGGAGCTTTGCTATTAACAAATCTGTTACGAAGCTTGACTAACGCATTTGAACTGGTTCGCGCTTAAGCCAGATCAGATTTCATTCATATATTTAAAGGTTTGACCTTTGCGTAGTATTTCGAATGTTGTGGGAATTGGATTGAAAATGGGTTTTAGGGGGAAATACCAGCGAAGATAATCACAAACACAGACACAAGCATAAGCTACTTATTTTGAATACTTTCACTTTTCATTTTCATCTTCATATACGAATCACTCAAAACGAATTCAATGTCAATCATTCGACTGGCATCGAAAATATATTTCCACTCATTTTTCCCCATATTTGGTTTGTGTATCACTTTCCTATCTGTTAACCTTGGCACATGAAGCTTAAACTGTAGTCCGGAATAAAAGCGCTAACAAGTTGGTCAACACAGTGGGCCAGACCTGACCACCCCTAAGAGACGACAACAAATGAAACTAAAACTCAAATGTGTGAAGCAAATTACATATTATTTGTTTATCTATTTGCAGTCGTAAATTATAAGAGCCGCAATCGTAATCATTTCCATTGCCATTATATTACCCAATTTGTATAGGTATTTGTATTTATTTTGATAGTAAGGCTCCAAGAACGTCTATATATGCCAATTAATATATAGTAATTTCAAAGATTTTCACAATTATTGATATGCTCGAATCTGAACTGATATATTGATATTGATGTTTTGCGATTTCAAATGTTTTTCTCATTTGCATAAACATGAATTGTATTGTCAAATCATTTATCAATTTGTAAGTGTGTGTCGCGATAATGTCATCCGTGATACTCGTAAAGCTATTGTATCTGTGAGTTTTACAACCCAATCGGGATCGGGTGGCACAAGCAACAGCCAAACAATAAAGTAGCAACAGCCAAACAATAACAGCCAACAGCCAACAACAACAATAACAACATGCATCGCACAATACCAATGTTGTTTCAACAAAAATTTGCAAAGCCACAGCTGATAATAAACAATAGCAACAAAACATAAAAAAATAAATAAATTATTATATAGCAAAAAAAAAAAACAAGAAAACAAACAGGGGAAACTGAAGTTGAAATTGGCCAGCGAGTGGCACTCAACACGATCGCTCTGCAAAAATGCAATCAATTGATCACATTGAACTTAATATTTTTGTACATTTTTTTGGTCCACTTTGGTCAAGATCGGTCTGATTCAGGCAAACTTTCTGACAGTGTATTTTTGGATGTCTTAAAAATAAAATCTAAAATATTAAAGATTTTTAAGATTTCTTTTAATAGGCATACATTTATTCTTGTTATTATTATTATTATTATTATTATTATTATTATTATTATTATTATTATTATTATTATTATTATTATTATTATTATTATTATTATTATTATTATTATTATTATTATTATTATTATTATTATTATTATTATTATTATTATTATTATTATTATTATTATTATTATTATTATTATTATTATTATTATTATTATTATTATTATTATTATTATTATTATTATATTAATGTTTATTTTTATTCAAAATGTATTTAACTAATGATGATTGAATTGGCAGATTCTTTAAAATTTGTTTTCTTTCTTCGTTAGCTTTAATCTTAGGCATTTCATTCACATTAAATTAAATTAAAAAGTGGTCACCAAACAATATAACATTATTACAAATATAAAAATTAAATGAACTCTGTGAATTAATTTGGCTGAACTGAAAGTCATTGATTGACTCTCGTAAGGCGCTTAAGCTGTCATGTCCGATCTGCCGCATTCTCTCTCTCTCTCTCTCTCTCTCTCTCTCTCTCTCTCTCTCTCTCTCTCTCTTTCTCTCTTTAGCTATCTCCCTCATTGTCTGTTCAGCATTAACTAGCTGAGTTAGCAGCCCAGCTAATTGATACATAAAGCATCAAGCGTTTGCAGCCGCGGCAGCCAAATCGGCGTCAAACTTTTGCTCAAATCATCCGTTGCTGCTTTTTGGGGCGTGTTGAGGTTGATTTTATTAATATGCTTTCTTATTGTTGTGATTTTTTTATTTATTTATTTTCTTTTCCTTTTTTGATTTGTGTTTTTTTTTTTTTTTTGGTGGAATTTGAGATTCATTGATTGGCATCATCTATTATGAGTGCTGTGGATGCAAATCGAAATGTGTGTGGAAACAGTCAAAGGCATAAATGAATGCATGAAGACTTGTTTTAAAGGGGCATGGGGTCTACCAACTGTGGGGAGCAGATTGCTGTGAGTCGTGTTGATCTTTAATGGGCTTTTAATGTGGCAAATATGTATTGACAGACAGCTTTCTGGCCACACTTCCCCGCTCTCCAATCAAGTCTCCACTGGCTGTTGCTGTACATAATTAGCATTAAACAAAATTACATCAATCAAATCGCTCCAATCGTTTAATCGCACCAATTTCAAGCCCCAAAATTCATTTACACATGTCCTTCACATCATCTGGGCCCATTCACCTGCATCTGTGCATCAAATTTCAGTCGACTTTTATTGACGTGTGTGGCCCAAAACATCAAACAAAAAAAAAGGCCAGCGGCTAAAAACGCGTGAAAAAAAAAGAGCACAGAAACACTGGCAATTTTTGTTGATTGTGGTTTTTACTAACAACTGCCAAGATTTTGCCATTTGCTAATTGCCATTTATTAACTATTTATTTATTATTAACAAATTAAGCAATCTAACAACAAAGCAATCTAACAGTTGTCATCCATCCAGCATAGAATGATCAGATAGGGAAAGTGCTCAACGAGCAGATACCCAGTATGATGTTAGCTCATCACTAATGGCTCTTTGAATGTTCATTACCAACTTTTTTATGCAATACCTTTCAAATATGTAGCTAACACTATTTCCGGCGAATTTGGCCTAATTTACCTCTAAAACACTCGGCGATATATATGCTAATCTTTTGAGGCGAGTTTAAGTAGCTCTAAAATTGTAGCATCAAATAATCTTTCACTATTTCCACGGCCAGCTCCTCTGGCAATGCCGAAAAGTTTCTCCATTTCTAGGGAGTTTCCAGGAAACTGTCGGAAATTGAACTACTTCTTCGATATCAGCAATTGGAACAGTGATATTTAATGTTCAGCAAATTACAAAATAAACTCCATTTTCTGTTTTTAAAGTACATTTTAGTTCGCTTGTTTTTCGAGTCGGTTTGTAAATTGGAAAATGTTTTATTCTCTCACTCGAAGAGTTAATTTTCTGCTTAATTTGAAATAGAGAAATCAGCAGCGGCTACAGGGTATAAATGTGTCGACCTTATAGGTTGACAACCGCTTAACCTAGCCTTACCTGACAGGGTATAAGTCAGTCGTATACTTTGGGCCTTTTGACTCCAGTGTTTTGTTTTAGTGACAAACAAAAGCTGTCGAGTCTCAAATCTTTTCGTTCAAAAACAAACAAAACGGTTTTGAACCCAGCATTTTACATACTATTATTATTTGTATTATATGCAATGAACATTTGTCAAAGATGTCAGCCAATAAATAGATTTAGTTAAAAGACAGATGGCAGCTATAAAATAACAGTTGATAATATATTTATTGATTGTCTTCAAATATGCGGTAGTCTTTTGGCCAAGTTCGGACCACAAGTTGTGCAATAACATTTAATACAAAATCTTTGCAATTTGCATTGCATAATTAAATTTCATTTTTTTGTTTACAGATGAAACGAAATGTTTTGAAACAAAAAAAAAAAACTAACAAAACAAAAAATAACATAAAAACAAATATCGCTTCAATTATTTACAATATTTACAGTTGCCTGACTTAAGTAGCTCAGGCCCAGCCACCAGATGGCTGCCAGCCACCGCCGCCGCCACCACCACCGGAGGACCAGCCACCACCGCCGCCGCCGCCACCGTGACCGCCACCACCGCCGCCGCCTAGCTTAATAATTTTGATGATCTTGGTGGCACCACCGCCGCCGCCGCCGCCATGTCCGCCACCGCCGCCGCCATGTCCGCCACCATATCCGCCACCATGTCCGCCGCATCAGCCTCCACCGCCGCCCAGACTGATGATCTTGATCAGCTTTATATCACTACCGCCGCCGCAGCCGCCGCCGCCGCAAGAAGCCCAGCCACCGCCGCCGCCGCCACCTCCAGAGGACCAACCACCGCCTCCACCGCCACCGGAAGACCAGCCGCCACCGCCGCCGCCGCCACCGCTTTCAGTGATGACTTTGATAACTTGGACATCACCGCCACCGCCACCGCCATGTCCGCCGCCGCCACCGCCGCCCGAGGACCAGCCACCGCCTCCTCCTGGCTTAGGCTTGGCCGTAACGCCGGCGACACCAATCAGCAAAAGACACACAAAGGCCTGCAAAAGGGAGAACAAAGCAAACAAAACACTTGAGCAATACCACAAAACACTTAACAACAAAAACAACAGCAAAACAAACAAAAAAACAAACAAACAAAAAAACAAATGCAAATGTTGCACGCGGCGTATGCGCAATAAGCGTTTGCTCATATATTTATCACGTATACGAGACGTGAATTCGCGTACGTACTTTCATGGCTGAAGACGTTTGAAGTTTTGTAATATTTGTTGTCGGCTTATAATCTGTTTATATCCTGTGTTGCACGCTTGGTGTGGAGCACGAATCAAGACTGACATGACCACAGCCGGCAGTTGTGACTTTTATACCCCTGGCAATTGTGCCACACGTTAACCGGAAAAATGCTTTTCCAACAACAACAAAAAAAAAAACAAAACCAAAAACAAAAAAAAAAGAAGAAAAACCCAGACAATAAAAACAACAAAACACAGTTCGCCTGCCCCGTCCCAAGTCCCAAGTCCCAGCATTTGTTGCGCTATGAGATGCCAAGCAACGCTTGTGCATCTACAATTTTTCCCGATGCTGTCATGATTACTGCCAACCGTCTGCCACGCTGTATCTATGTGTGTGTGTGTGTGTGTGTGTGTGTGTGTGTGTGTGTGTGTGCACCTTTCTTACAATATGGGCCAAATGCTGCCGCATCATTTGGCATTAGGCGAAAGTGAGACTCCAGCCAGACGGCATACCAATAGACCCTCGCTTCCCGCCCCTACGCCGGCCCCCTTTCATTATCGTACTTCTTTTTAGCCTTACTCCAGCCAGCAATTGGCAACAACTCATAACAGGCAACAAAATGCTGCTACACACTATAATTACAATATATTTTTCTATTGACTATTGTTGACATTTATTCACCTACATTTTATTATTTTGTTGTTGTACAACTTTTCTTTCCAGATACTTCCAGCTACAATGTTAAAATAAAAACAATTAGAATACTTAAGGAAAAAACACAAAACATTTATTACAGACTTCTTATACAAATAAAACCTGTTTAAATAATAAAACATATTTCCAATAAATGCATTGCTTAAATTAAAAAAAAAAAATAAATAAACTCGTTGCAAATATTTTTTACGGTGTGTTAGTCGCATCTGCATCTGCAACTGCAGTTGCCACAGCGGCAGCAGCATCTGCCAGGGTTGGGGGCGACTTGTTTGCGTTTGCATCCGCAACAACAAAAACAACAGCAACAGCAACTACAGCCGCAACCTCAGACACAGCCACACAGCCATTAAGTGCACCTTTCCCATTACATAAGCAACGGCTGCTGCTGCTGCTGCTGCTGCTGCTGCTGCTGCTATTGATGCTTCGGCCCAACTTGCAACTTGCTGCTTATTTTGCTGAACGTGTCTTGCTGTTTGCTGCTGCCATTGCTTCATTTACATTTGCCCCATTAGTGCATGCCACTTCTCGATTCTATCCGGCATATCTTGGCACACCCGCTGCGTATACGCAATATGTGCAACACGTATACGACGCATTGCTTCTGGCGTTATATAACCCTAATAGCGAAGTTAGAATTCCTTATACGTCGACTTACATACATATTCCCTGGCCAGGGATATACAGATCATCATTTGTAACCCTTGTAATTTTATTATTAGAGTAACCAAATATTGAAGGTTGATTCTCAAATTTCAGTCCACTGCTAACCGAGTATTCCCCAGTCGGTTAATACCCACTTCAGTTGCTTTATTTTGTGCGTTTATTCACTTAACAATAAACGTTCAACACAATTACCATGCACTCCGCGGGGTCACGCGTGGGGGTCGGGATTGGATAAGGCGTTCAGCTAAGCAAGTCTCGTCGAATTGGCCATGAAGGAAATTAATGGTGGCTTAAGTTTGATTTATAAAAAGTAAAAACTCTTATTATAATAATTATTAATAATAATAATTTGATAATTAAGCCAACGAATAATATATCTAACTAGAATCAAGCCAATAATAATAATAGGCTTGCTGATATCAGATTGTTCAATATGAAATATTCGACATTCATGAAATTTTTACAGTTCATCTATAATGAGTCAATTACTTTTAATAAATAAACAAATAAAACAAAGTATATAAAATAAATAAATAATAATAAAATCAAACTGTGGCACACAACAACTTATATTTAAAATAAGAAGTCTGTAGCTCTTATAGCCTCTGCCTCTGTTATACTATACTACTTCTCTACTTTATGGGATCGGAGATGCTACCTCTTGCCAGTTAAATATATATACCCGCTTTCAAATTTTGAAGGGCATACAAACTGGATTTTCCGAGTTTCAGGGGCGCAGGGGCGTGTCTGAGTATTTTATATTTCAATTTTTCAAGATGTTTCACCAGCAATCTGCTTTTAATCAATCTTGATGCAAAATTGTGGAAGATGTTTGATTTTATAGATATGCTATTATCAATATTCAACCTTCGGTATCATTGTGTAAATATATAAACACAATTTAATTGTGTAGTTTTTGTATTTTTAAATAGTCCGTAATTTAAGTAAGTGCCACACAATCATTATAATTATGATAAGGCAGACAGTTGCAGATAAGAAACCCGTTGGCCTCAACTGAACTATGAAGTAATCGAAGTGTAAGCAAAAATTGGTCGAACAATTTAAATGAACACAAATTGAATAAGAAAATCTGCCTATTGAATCGATCTGCAATGGAGTATAAAGTTGATACTCTTTATTCATTATTCATTCATTTAAAGGAAAGGAAAACAGCTTTATGCTTCCGACAGCCTTTTACAAACAACTTGATGAAAACACACACATTTAATAAGGAAATCTGTCTTTGAGTGCTTGTGAATGGCAGAGTAGAAACAATCCTTTACAGGCAAATACACTCTGAAAAAAAGAAAATGAACAAATATATATGACTGGCTGTTACATCAACTTGCACAAGTTGATGGCACACTTTCTATCCCTTTTGCAATGGGTGTTGGGTATAATTACGGACAATAGTTTATTAAGACAAAAAAAAAAGAAGCAAAACTCATAAATAGTTTTCGAAATGAAATGCGTATAAAAAAAGATCATAATAATCAATAAGCGACAATTACACAATGTTATAGCTATGAAAATAAAGAAGGGGCCGAAGAAAAACATGAGGAAAATCGCAAATTGCAGCGTTGCTAAACAAAATATTGCCGGTCGTAAGACAACGGTAAAAGTCAAGTGAACACCGCTTTTCACCGCCCCCCGCCTAGATGCAGCAGATGAAAAAAACAAAACAAAAAAAAAACCAAATCAAATGAAAAAAGCTCAACAGAAAAATGCAGTTAAATCTTTTGTCTCGTAACAGGCAACATTGTGTCCAATAATCCCCCATCGACAAAATTAGGGAATCAGCATTATATGTTGGATGTAAACGTTAATACGACAAAATTGACGCCACGCCCATCTTATTTCACATGCCAAAATAATATTGCCAATACTTCATTTCAAAACTTAAAAATAATGTTAAGCTGAGTCAAGTAAAATAAAAACGGCAAAATTGCAATATTCAACTTGAAATACTCTCACACAAGTTTTAACTTTCTTATTTCTTAAAAATAATCGATTGTTTCAATTGTTTCCTGTTTCCTTTGGCTGGCTCCAGGACAAGTGTTTTTTATTTTTAATTTTACCTATATATATACATATATATATATACGAGTATTTATATATTTCGAAGCCAAGTCGGTATTCCTCCTGAAACACATCTTTTTATTCTTGTAATTGCGCTGTGTCGATTGATAGTAGTCTACATAAAATAAATAATTCATTCAATTCAAGTAGCTACATCTATGCACTGATATAGCTGATATCTGATATATATTTTTCTATATATATATATATATATATATATATATATAGAAATGTTAACGATTGTATGGAAATTACTGCAACTTCACTGCTTGAATAATGCTAAAGCAGGAGGAGCAAGAGGAGCTGTGCCAGGGGTACTTAAAGCAAGTTGCTCTGGATAAAATCGATTTAGTCTTCTTCCAAAACGTGACTTTATTTGTGCCATATTTCTTGAGCAAATGACTTAGAATGGTGTTCAATTTTAACAAACGAGTTGCTTGAAATTCAATTGCGTCCATTAGGTGTTTTAATAAGAAGGTTTCCAAGTATAATTCGCCTTCTGACTAAGAGATGGTTTCCATTCTTTAGAAAGTAAGAAAGTGTTTTAATTTTGAGTTTTCACAGTGAATGACTTGTCAAGAATGAATAACTAATTAATTAACTAATAACGCCAAGGTTGTGTTATGGTATTATAATTATGAAATATTAAACTAAATATTTAATTTGTTGTGCCAATTATGAATGCCTAGCTGTAAAAGGCTGCACAGCGACTGCGACTGTTAATTGGAAAATAAACGTTTTTAGCCTACTTTCTGATTGAAAATTGATTGAATTAAGATCGCGCCACAATAGCAATTAAGTACCAAATCTTAAAGCTCAATTAAAAGTTGCCAAGAGTATTTAGGTGTCTGAAAAAGTTTTTTTTTCTGTTTTCTTTTCCTTTTCTTTTTTTTCTTTTTCTTTTGTCGTTTGAGCTGGAAACGAGGAAGCAGCATCCGAAATCGCGACAACCTCGACCTATGTTAAAGGCACTTGCATGCACGTGTCTCTGTCTGTGTGTGTGTGTCTCTCTCTCTCTCTCTCTGTGTGTGTGTCTGTGATGACGTCGCTGCTTTCTGCTCTTTGGTGTAGTGGAACAGCAGGTCTCTCAGGCAGCAGCTCAAGTTGCTGCTGTTGTGCGCCTCATTTAAATGAACGCCGTCATCGCAGTTGCCGCAATTGTTATTGTTGTTGCTGCTGCTGCTGTTGTCGCTGGAGCCAAACGTGTTTTTGTTGTTTGCTTTCGTACAAATTGCGCCGACTGCCGACTGCCTGTCGCTTGCTTGAACTGTGAGCCCCGACAATATTGCCGCATCGAATTCGCCGTCGCGGCTACGGTTCAGTCATGCTAAGCATATATATATATATCTATATATATATATATACATTTTTTTACTTGTGCGAACTTCCCTCTCTCCGTGCAACTTCTTTGATTATACAGTTGTTGTCAAGCTATCACAATTTTTTTTTGTTTTGTTTTATTTTTTTGTGGATTTGGGCCGCTTTGCCCTGTGGCAGTGAACGAGCCAAAAAGCACTTTTGATCAAAATATGATGATTTTGAGTGCAAAATGCCACGGTGCCAACCAACAAATAGCAGCCAGCTGTAATAGTTGCTATCGTTTTCAGTTATATGAGTTGAGCTTCGCGAATTTCCGCCTGTTTCGTAATTCTCTTGCTTCCTGCAAGCAGCAACTGCTGCATGGCGGCGGCAACAACAACAACAACAACATTCTGTCTGTGCCACAACAAGCTAATATAATTGATGGCAACCATTTGTGGCGCCATTCCCTACACCCATCTTCACAACAACAAAAAAGGAAACGAAATTGTTATTGGCAAAAAAAGGACAAACGCAGCATTTTACATTGTTTTTTGTTTAATGTGTTTTTTTTTGCTGTTGTTTTTTTTTATCGCTTCTTTATATTTTAGGCAAAAAAATAGCATTCTGCTCTGGTTTTTTTTTGGGTTCGTGGCTAAAAAAAAAAAAAAACAATTATCGATAGATGACCAGGGGGGGAATGGAATACATGTGAGGAGCTAGCCCAAGAAGATCGTATTTGTGTATGTAAATTTATATGTATGGTTTGAAGAGATAGTTCTGCATCCTGTTTTTTTAATGTTTGTGTGTGTCCTGCATTCTGTGTGTATTCTCCTTCAGATTCATCCTTAACTATTCTAGAGGCGTGCATATTGCGTCTGGCTGGGCTTGCGATCCGTAAAGAAATTGCGCAACACCAAAATTTGCAGCAGTCCAATGAGGACAACGGCCGCCGTTTCCACCGATGACCAAAGCATGACACGCTGATTAAGATCCTCGGCCCGTTTGCGTCCCTGCGCCTCCCTCAAGCGATGATGCGTCTGCGCATCAAGGATATCGTTGAGCGCCTTGTGTATCGCCTGCGATGACGTCTCCATTTGTGTCAGCACCGTCGCATGCTCATCGACGCCGGGCAGCGCTGGCTCCTCGCCCACCTGAAAGTCCACGTAGACGATTTTGTGCGAAAACGCTGAAAATTTATTGCTAAAGCATGCCGTATACACGCCCTTCATCTCCGCCGTAAACTGATGGCTATCGAAGGTCGCTCGATCCATCGAATAGATGATCTGATTATTTGGATCCTTCAACACAACATCCACATCCAGTTGGCCGCCGGCGGAGACTTGAAATTCAAAATAGGCGCTTGTATTCCGATTGATCTCCTCGTAGAAACAATCCTCGGCATTGTCCGCCAAATCGAATGTAAATTCAACGGCTTCGCTGCACGACACCAAAAATGATAGCGACAACGACAAACACATCAATGTTGTCCATTTGTTGTTGCGGCTGCTGTTGCGGCTGCTGTTGCTGCTGCTGCTGCTGGTGTTGCAGTTTTTGCTTTGGTTGTCGCGCATTTTTTTTTTTTTGTTATTGCTTGTTGACTATTTGGTATTCGGCTAGTTTATAATTAAAAGCGTATGTGTGTGTGTGTGTGTGTATTTGGGTGCTGTGTGTTTGCTGCCACGCTGCAGCATCCGACGACAAACAGGCCCTCAAATCCCCGTTATTCGTCAATATCGGCTTTTCTCAGCTTCTTCTTCTTCTCCTTCGGCTACTTCAGCTGCAAAATACATCCAGACAAGACACACACACGCACACACACACAGGCAATATTATTACATCGAATAACAAAGGCGCGTATGTTCAACAATATTCACCTGTTCAATTAACCCGTTTCGTCTTGATTCTTGTGACTCGCTTGCTGGCTAAAAATAATTTGTTTTTTTTTTTGTTAAAAATTAAGTTCTCATAAGGCACTTGCCAAATGTTCTGTCAACGTGTCAACACTCTTTTTGGTGTGTATTGTGCAGCACTGGACGGGCAGAGTTGCAAAGAACACGTATGCCAACTTTGCTAACAGATGGGCAAAGTAACAATGGCTGTGCTGTAATGACACTTGCTGTTATTTATTTATTAATTATTTTTCTCAATATATTTGAGGTAATCAATTTGGCGCTTATTCGAAAATAATTTGCATATTGTTTGCAGCTGTAAATACCAAACTCATTGTTGCGCTAACTAATGCATTTGAAATGTTTGTTTACAGCTGAGTCGGTAGAGCGCTGCCACCTTGTTAATATTTTAATTACAACTTATGTTAACTTATGAGGCTTATGAAATTGTTCAAGAAACTAATATAAGAATTCATGTATTATCAATTACATAGCAAGCATAGCAAATTCATTCCTAGAATGAGCTACAGAAAAGTCATCCTTGCATAGTATGTTAACAGAGTACTTTACACCGTTTTGCAACACTGCACTGGCAAAATTGAAATTCGAGCAACTTTGTGTTTGTATTCGTAAAACTATTTATTTAAAATTTATCTGCTTTAGTAAGGTGGAAATCGGAGCAGCATGTCGACGGTGGTGGACCTTAATGTTGACCGCAACCTGCTCTGTCCCAAATTCGATGGCTACAAACTCTCCTTCGATGCGGTGCCGGTGCTGCGACAAAGCTTCGATCGCGATCCGTTTCGATTGAAGCCGCACGCAAATCAATACTCGTTGCTGCACGTTGAGCTCTTCGCCCGCCACAATTTGCTGCAGAGCGATCCGTGGGCGCGTCACAGCAGCTACTACGTCAACGATTGCCATCAGATCGTACTGTGCTCATACGATGAGCTCCATGGGCAGCCGCGTGAGCAGCGCATCGTTTACACGCTGCAGCGTGAGAATCATGGCGATGGCTTCGCGCATCTTGCCGGCGATTACAATTATACGCTGCGCTTCATCTCGGAGAAGTATTGTGTGCTGTGCGATGGTATGCTGGCGCTGCACCTGCTCGAGACTGGAGATCGCAGGCGTGACTCGTCCACGTGGCAATTGGTGAGCATGGCGCCCATTAATGTGGCTGACCAGCAACGGGGATTTGTACTCTTGGATGCTCGTTTGGATATGATGCATGAGCGCAAACAAATCTCCATTGCGGCGGGTCATGTACAGCGTATGGAATCGGGTCATGCATGGCAGCTGATCTGGTCACGTTGGACACTGGACGCATTGCCCGATTCGACATGGATGTACAACATTTGCGAGCGACTGCAGACGACGGGTTCCCTTTACTATTGTGCCTTTGAGCCGCGTGCCGAATCCTTGGTGCTCTGCTCCAATCACGAAATCCAAACAAAAGCCGAAGCGGAAGCCGTTGCTGCCCGGCTTTTGAGGCAGGAGAAAGGTGTAGACGGAGCCGAAACTGCATACAGCTGGTCGCAGACCAACGATGATATCGTTGTCCGCTTCCCCCTACCCAGCAACGTCAATCGCAATGATTTACACATACAGTGCACACAGGATCATGTCTTGGTGGAGATGCAGGAACAGGCGGCGCTGCTCGATGGGGGCCTCTTTGCCAGCGTGGCGGAGGAGCTGACCACGTGGACGGTGGAGGGGCAGTCGTTGCAATTGACGCTCGTCAAGCGAGTGGAGCAGCTTTGGCCACAACTTTTGCTAGACGCCGAACCGGCGACTCTGCCAGCTGAGCAGCATCCGGCGGCGACAGAAGAATCGTCGGACTCAGACTCGGAGCCAGCTCAGCTCCCCATACCGAATCTGGAGGATCCTATTGAAGAATGCGATTTTCCGCTGGGCGACAGCGACGCTGACATTAAAATGGGTGAGCAGAAAACCAAAAAAAAAAGAAATTAGAAAAAGAATTAAGGATGATTTCAGATAAGATTCTAATACGACATTTTAGTAGACAAATTTCAAATTGCATTTTTTGGGATACATTTTTATTTGCATTTAACAATTTTAGTCATGATTCCAATTCTAAATTTGAATAGGCAAATTTCAAAGAGTTTTCAACTAATTAAAAAAAAACTGACGGTTTAAACTTTTTTGAAATGTGACTGTTGAAAAAATAAAGGAAAAATTTGAAATTTTCCCTTCGTTTGCAGTTCGATTCAACTTATCCGCCTCAAGGATAACGCACACAATATTATTGGGGGCAGCGCCTCCGTTGTTTGCGACCACGTTGCGCGCCGGCTATCCGGCGGCATTTGCGACACGTCAGGGTGTGGATGCATCGATCTGGCTGCAACAATTTCAGCCGGCACGACCGGACGAGTGGGGTGTGCGGCACGAGGGGAATCTGCATGCGTTTGGCTATGTGCAGGCATCGAAGAGGAAGCGCAAATTCATCGACTGCTGCCCGGAACTGGACTATGCGGTCATAACGGAGGACTATCGCCATGTGTATATCTATAAGCCGCGCTACGATTCCGCCGGAGGCCTTCGCAATCGAAACGGGCCGCAGGTGGTCATCGGCAAGCAGAATTTAGTCACACTCGACCATGATGTGGGCGAGGTGATGGGCTTGGCCACAGCTCCGAATGTCATCACTATTCTCACCGAAAATGCTTTACTCTATTTACAAGTATAGAACATGTGATTCCAACAGCTGCGTTTTTCCTCTTTTTTTTTTTGTTTGTTTCAAATACATTCAATGTAAAAGTCAATGCGTTTTTGAATTTGAGCGCCCATCTTGAGCACAAACAGCTGTTTGTGCTGCCATATGCACCGCATGTATAAGAGAATTTGCATTGTCTGGCAGCACTCGCCACGAAATACGTACAACATTTTTTTTACATAAATAGCCGCGCGCAGTGGCAGGTTTTATAGTTATTTTTTTTTGGAATTTGTGTTGAATATCGTTGTCGTTATAACGCTGGAAATTCAATTTGAGTCACTAATTACAGCAACATAAAAAAAAGTTAAAACAAAGTAATTCAACGCCGCCGCTTTATTGAGATTTCGAGTGAAACTTCTAGTAAATAACAGTGTGCATTTTTTGTGGAATTGTGAAATTGTTGGTGCGGCGACATCAGGCATTGATCGGAAAGCAAATAAGCAGTAAGCAATTGGATCGCACCAGCACCCCCACACACACACACACACATGCCAAACAGCAGCGCGTCTTCTAATGAGAACTTGGTCACACACATACACATAGGCATACAAACATACATATCCATGCATGTACATATATTTCACATGCGACAAATAAAAAAAAGACACTTTAGTTGTTGTTACTTAGTACATGTGCAAAGGCTTTTGTTTTTTTTTTTTTGTGTGTGTGGGTGAACAGCGTCTATTATTAACAAATATTAGCAAATCGCCAGCCAGCGCTGACGTCGTCGCCAGCTGTAAGGGGAGTTACAAAAAAATATGAAGAAAAAAATAAGAAACACGCGGCCAGCACATTTTGTTGTTTTCTCAAACATGCACACACCACGCACACATACACATACAAATTTTCACACACATGCATGCATGCACATATGTATATACACTTAGCAGATGATACTAAATGTAAATGTTTGTACAGTGGTCCATCGCAATAAAAATCTAAGTTAAAATATGTATCCTCATTTTTTAAATATTTGGGAGGAACACAAATTTGATGGTAAAAGGTACATTTTGAATTAAATTTAAATGAATTTACAGAAACACCTTTCGAGACGAAAGCGTTTCAATTATCGAGCGACGACTGTAGTTACATATATTAATTTCTTTTGTTTATTAAGCAAATTGTGAACATCGCGGCAATACAATTAAGCAAAAATACAAATATAATTAAAAACACAAGTGGAACAACAATAACAAGAGTCGATAAATCGGACAAATCTGAGAGCATTTTTTGGTAAATTAACGCTGGTCACTTGGATTACACAACAAACAACAATAGTAAAAGGCAGCAACAACAGCAGACATTCTGAATCGGCATTTGAAATCAGAAACAAAACGTGAACAGAAAAGAAAGAAAAAAAAAAGCAGCAGCACGCGGTCACACAGATATAATATATACACACACACACATACGCCGCACATGCAAGCATAGTGCCGCTGTATGTAAGCGAGAGAGTGAGCAAAAGAGACAGCAAGCACAGCTCTAACAGTGAGAGCGAGGACAGCAGCACCAACAACAAACAGGTCATTTTTGTTCTGTGTTCCCGGCGTTGACGTCGTTAGTTTTTCAACAACCGGCAGGGAGAGCAACAGCTGAGCAGCTTCCAACAAAACAAAAAAAAAAACACCAGCAACAACAATAAGAAAAAGTCCTATTGGAGCACAAGCGTTTCTTGTTTTTCTTTTGTTGTTTCTTCTTCATCTGCATTTGCCGGTAAGTGTTGTTGTTATTTGTATAACCTGTATTAGCACACACACATTTAAAAATATATATGTATATTACGGAATCATATATATGTATATATATATATGTATGTATTTATGTATGTGCTTATATATCAGTAACTTTTTTTTAATATTCAATTTTTTGCTCTGAAACCTCGACGAAAATTTTTTAAGTGCGTAGTTTTATTATTCTCAGGAATTGGTTTTTTTTTCCTTTTCTTTCAATATTGATTTTCGTTTCTGTTCGTAAATTACAAGACAATTAGATTTTTTTCAATTCGCTTTGGTGTTATTTCTATTGCCGCTATGTATGTGTGTCTAGGTCCAGGCCGGGCATAACCTTGACATTCGTTTTCCATACAAATTTATGTGCATGCCAATCGCTGGTGTGTGTGCGTGTGTATATGCGTGTGTAAGACAGTGCGAGTTGAGTGAGCATGCAGCCAGCCGGCTTACACATTGTTCAATTGGACTGGACTGAAAGTTTCAAGTCACTCAAGGCCATTGAGTGTTTGGTCTGGAAGCTTCTTATTTAATTTTTTTTGGAAATCAGTTTGAAACTAATCAGAAATGAAGTACATAGAGTACATCATAATACACACATACATACAAACTATTTTATATCGCAATCTATTTATTAACTGTCCACATTTATGTGGAGTCATTCACACAGTGCCAATTTTAACTTGTTTGCTGATCAGTCAAATTAATAAAGTCAAAAAACACAGCGCAACACAAACGAAAAAGAACAAAGCATAACTATAATCAAAGTGTGCTGCTGCCGCTGTTGTGACGTCACTTTCGCATTACGCATGCAATAGTCGCGTGTGAAAACCACACTTGAAAACGAGTTAATGCAGTAGTATGGGATAAAGGGGATGAGGAGCGGCCAGTTGTGGGCAAGTGGAAGTATGAGGTTCAAGGCACTCTCGTAAGCAAAACGAAAAGACAGAGAGAGAGACTGGGAGAGAGCGAGTGTGATCGAGATACACTTACATTGATATCTGTTATGCATGTGCGTGTAACGCATATACATATTGTATGTAAGTATATGTAGGAGCTGCAATTTCACCACCAGACAAACAAGCAGCAAAAAAGAGATAGCATAACAGAATAATAGCAAATACTAGAACAATTTGAGAATTAGCATATCATGTTCTAACATCTATCTCATCATGACGCAGCAAACTCACGAATGACTCACGATAGGGCACGACGCGACACAACACGACACGGCACGCTATGCAGTTGGCCTCGCACATATGACCATTCTCGGACTCACTTGTTCTGCACACGATCGATTGTTATTGGAATCATATCGCTTGTCATGTTATTTTTTTTATCAACAGTTAAGTACACATGCACACATACATAAGTTCGTGCGCATAGATAACTATTTATTATTGTGCGTTTGTATCACTTGTGTGTGTGTGTGTGTGAGATATTTGACCTTGCATTTATTAACTCATTAAAATCGACCTCAATCGGCCCCTGGTGCCAAACGGCGCCGTTCTTGGACTAATCGCAATGCCAAATAACAACGCAAAAAGGAAAGATTGAAAAAAAAGATAAATAAATGAACGGCAAACTGAAGCAAACGATTGCAGTCTTAAAATATTTTCTATTTGTCATTTGCTTTGTTTTTATTTATTTTGAAATTCGCAATTGATTTCATAATCAATTGTGGGAAAATCGCAGTCTCTTTAAGATGTCGTTATACAACACTCAAAACTGTTATTGACAAATATTCTAGCAAATGCAAATACCATCTGGTATCTAAATACCTCCCATTTGATTTGTCAAGCTCTATTCTCAATTCAGTTGTGCAATTATTATTGCTTTGGAGTACAAAAGCTTAATTTCTCCATTGCGTCATCGTCATTAGCGTCATTTTTAGAGTAATGATGTTTCATTTGTTCTGAAATATTTTGCAGTGCGTCATTCTAAGGGCTGCTATTTGGTTTGTAGTGTTTAGTTAATTATTTGCTCGCTCAATTTACGCAATCAAAAATATAAATGACTCCCTGTATTTATATATGTATGTATATATTGCTGCCTGCCAGTCTGATCTCGGAAATTATACAAAGCTATCAATTTTTGTATTTGTGGATCTTATACTTAAGCAGATTAAGTGTGATTCATATTTAGGCAATTCCCTTTGCCTTTGTATAAAATCCAAACAAATGACAATTGAATAAAAAAAATATATATATTTATTTTAATTTTTAAAATTATATTTAAAAAACTTTTTGAATCTATATTAAGTAGGAGCGACAAAAATTCAATATATTTTTTCCTTCAAATCCCAAAGATCTTTCTTCTTGGAATAAAAAACGGGGTATCTCGTAGTCGGGCCTAGTCCGTGCTGCGACCAGTCGACGTGTTTTATAATTTAAAAGCTGTTCACACAAATGTTCCACAGAAAATTTTAACTAAGAAATATAAATTAAAGTTGTATCTTCGTTTGTATTTGCACAAATGCTTGGAAAAACGACATATCAGTTTCAATTCTTCTGGCTATATAAACAAATGTGAAATAAAAATAAAACACGGGCCAACAACACGCGTCGCTGTCAATTATATGGGGGGATTTTGTTTGCCTTGCGTCGAAAATATCTTCAAATATAAATCAAGCAAATAGAATTCAGTCTGAAACAAAGAAAAGCTTTACGAAATGCAATTATAGTCAGAGCAATATCAACTTTTTCCATAAATACCTAAACAAGCAAATTTTACAGACGATAATAAATCGGATTGTGTGTTTAAAGTGAATGCAATCTGTATTCCATGTTTGACCATATCATTATTCAGCCACTTGATGCCCATTGGAAACATAGTATATATTTGTATTTTTATTCATTTATTTTTGGAATGAACCTGGAGTTCATATTAAAATTCAAAATGTAATTTCATATTTAAATTGAAAAATGTATATAATACATTTGAAATTTAAATTTAAAAAAATTAAATTAAAAATTAATTAATTCAAATGTCAAATGCTTAAATATTTATTGCAAGAATTTGTGAAACCCAAAAGGAATGCTCCTCATTTCTATGTAATTGAGCAATCTTCGGAAGTCATTCTCAGGCTTGTTATCGTTATAATCACTATTTGTCTCTATTATATACGAGCAACATTTGAGAATTGCTGTTGCCCTTGTCTGGTCATTTGTAAATAATTTCTAGGAAATAGCGTATTGGTTTGGCGAAGAGCCACACTTGACAAAAAAAAAAAGTGTTAGATAGAAAAGTGAAACTTTAACGTATTTATTTAGAACAAATCGCATACAGATAAGTGTAAAATGTCGCCCAAATTAAGTTTGACTGCATAAGAAACAAATGCAAATGACAAATTCGTGGAATTGACAGCTGCCAAATTCAGAGACCCATTTTCAGGCGAGCTACATGCAAATATATACATATTGTTTGTATGTGTGTGTGTGTGTGTGTGTCTACGGCTACATACAACTGCTTATCTGCGGAATGAAACCCATTCATCTCTCTCTCTCTCTTAGACAGAGCGTCTCTATCGCTCTCTTTTTTTCAGACAGAGCGTCTCTATCCCTCTCTCTCTCTCTCTCTAGACGGCTCTTACATTTCAATTACGTCGCAGTATTATTTTGTGTCGGCCGACATTTTATTTCGTGCACCCCTTTGCACTCCACCCGGCTTTGTCTGAGTCAGCGTCTTCTTTATAATTATTATGCTTGTATTATATATTTTAGTATTATTATTATGATTGTTTGTTTTTGCCTATTTTACGAGTCGTATACGTAATCTGTCGTAATCTTGCATGGCGTGCAAATATTTCAAGTGCAGCAACTGCAGTTTCCTATTGCCTATCTGCCGTTTACCGTTTGTTTACATTCCGTTGCAGTTAAACCTTCGCAAATATGTATGTATGTGGCGCATTTGTATCTCTGTATCTCTATCGATGTATCTATCTATCTATCAATAGACTTTGTATGTTTTCTATTTCATTTGTCTACGCTGTATGGCCCTGAATTGTCATTGCTATGTTTATTATTATTGCTGCTTTGGCTTTTGCATGCTTTTTTTCTTCTTTTTTTTTTTTGTATTGCTTCTTTCCGCATTTGATTCGCGACTTTTGCACGTATATTACGTATACGCCGTATATGCAGCGAAATGTAAACAGACATCAGCAATTGTTGCGCTTTGATTGTCATCATCATCAACTATCAACGTTTATCATTGTTTCTAATCAGTGAAGGGCACATCCACCCCCAACAACCCAATATGCTCTAATCAGCTGGCTTATCATTGATTTGTTCGACAAATTAACAACAAACAATAAAATAATAATAATAACAATAACAATAACAATATAAAAAAAAGAAAAGAAAATGTCAATTTGATACTCAGTTGAATGTTTTCGACTCTTGTATACCCTTAGAAGTGTAAATATTGCCAATATACATTCTAATTATCCCCTCGACTCATGCAGAATGATGAGTCATACTCGACCGCACACACACACACACACACACATTTGGCTCAAGCTATTTTTATGCTTAACACACACACACACACAGTTGGCAATTGTTTAAAATGACTTTGCAGAATTAGGTCGCTTTATATATACATATATATATATATATATATCTATATATTTGAAAGCAACTGTGAATTGCGTTGGTCAGTAGTGCCATGCCTACTAATAAATAAAGCATTTACATACAACTTTTCATGTACAATTTACGTCTTATAAATATGAATAATTGATTGAATAACCAATTGTCGTCGCACGTTGTTCAATTATTAACGGCAGGCCCTCTTACATCGACCCTTATCTAAAAGTGCGACTTACAAGCGTGTGCTCGAAGCCAGCCGCTATCTCATTTCTGTATACATTTATTTACTTGGCTTTCCAGCCATTTTCCCAATTCTGTTCTGTCTGTTACACGATAAGCGAAATAGGCAACAATTAGCTTCTAAATAGAATGCAATGTGACTCAAGCACAATTTACATACACACATAATGTTCGCGCTTTGCACATTCTGCAACATCTCTAAGACATTAAGTTCCAAAAGATGTTTAATGCAATTGTTATTATTATTGCCGAGTTTAATCAGTTAAAGTGTGTATATATGTTCATTTATTTATTTGTATCTTACTACCTGGTGCTAATCAGAAGGAAACATAACGAAATTAATGATTGACAGGTTCTGAATTTCAAGCACATAAGTTGATAACTACGTTTTTAAGTGTGTATTTTCAATACTCTTGTAGTGGGTATCAAAATATTGTCATGAAATGTGCAACGCATTAAAAGTAGAAGAACAATAATTCTGATTACTTTTGTCGCCAAGTTTAACTCACCCTATTATTTGGAAAGTATACATATAAAAAACAGTAGTCCTTTCAAAAAAACCAGGATTATTCATCATGGGGAAAGAGTTCTTCTTATTTGTTGTATGATTTAACTTCAGGATGGATTTGTACTACTTTTTAGAAATGTTTTCTATTATTTCTTTTTCGTATATTTAGAAACCATTTCTAAAATCTAAAAGTTCGGTCAAATTTTCATTTTCGTATAGCTGATAAGTTCTTGTATGAAGAACTTTTTTGATCACCTCGTTATTTTTATTGTGTGGTTCCATACCAGATTATAATATGACTCAACAATTGTGGGCATTCCACATAAATAACACAAATGCCGAATGAGTCAAGCAAACATAATTTCGCATATTCCATTTAACTTAACTGAGCAGAGCAGATAATTCCATTGCCTGCTCTCGAATAAATTGTGAATGATATGTTATTATATTTAATTATAAGCCATTTCCTCAACAATAACTATTTTAGTTATTTACATAGTTTATAAGCAATTGTTTGACGTTAGTGGTATATATATATATATGATAAATTTAATTGTTGGTTACAGAATCGATTTTGGGGTTTCTATACCCATTTCCTCCTTCAGTGATAAGTTTGAATTAATGACTTCTGTGTGTGTATGTGTTTTTTTTGTATGGAATTTATTATAATTGGCTACAGCTGCGACTTGTGCGGTATCGATCTTCTGAACAACTCCCGCAGCTGCTTAGTGTTTCTACTTCAATAGAATTGTTGCACAATGCGCTCTCTCTGTTGAAAATCATATCAGACTGCTGATTCACTAGCAACGTCTGGTTGCAGTTCCATGAAAAGCAATCGAATCGATTTCCGATTTAACAACGAAACCGAATATCAGTTTCCACAATCTTCAGACTCCAAAGACCTCCCTCCATTCCCCAACACGCCTCCACAAGAGTTCTCGGATCATGTTTCGAATTTGTTGAATTTATTAAAGACCGGCACCAACAGCTTTTCGACTTAAACTGTTTAAGACATTCCTCTTGTTTATTTTTATTTCCACTTTAAATTTCTACATTTTAGTCGATTGCAATGAGATTAACAATGTGTCAAAGGCGTATTTTATAATTATTAGAAGGTTAACCAATAAAAAACATTTATATATACCCATTGAATTTTACAGCTTAGCACCTAAAAAGAATTTTAATATTGTTTGACAATCATATTTATGGCTAGAAACTTTTGTCAATTTATGAAAAGTGAATTAATTATCTTATCAGGCGTTTAATATATATAATGCCAAATCTTAAATCGATTGAAATATCTTACAGTTGGTTTGCTTATCTCGTCTCTTGCATTAGCAATGATTATGTCCTTGCAGATTTCATTTTGGACATATTTTTTTTACATTAATATTTCTGATATATTTCATGTCTACATATTTTGTATTATTTGCGTACTACACTCGTCGATCGATACAGGCTTGAAAACTGTCTTCTAAAGCCATACAGATATGGTACAAATCAAGGATCAATGCGTAACCGAATACCGCAAAAAAAGTTTGGAAGATTACGGAAATCTTCATTAAAGAAATCACATTTTAGTAGGTTTTTTTAAACATTTTTTTTTATTAATTTTATTTATCACTTTGGGAACTATATTTCCAATTTTATATATTTTATATATATATACGATATATAATAATATATTTATCATTTTTCAAGAACTGTTTATTGGTTTATTGGAAAGAAATTCTCTTACATAGACACACTTACATTGATTGATTTGACGCAATATAAATAAAAATAAATATATTTTTTTCTTGATCCACCCACGTGACTTATAAAATATAGCTACTGGGCATAATTTATGGTCTATTAAAATACGACATTCTTATTATAATCTTTATGGTGTGCTAAACTAAATTGTCGGTCAAATCGAATCTATAAAAAACACATACAAATAACAAAATAAATGCACTCTATAATCAACTATATGTATTATGTGTTTGCTTAGTTTTAAATATGCATTGTAAATTATAGAGACCAAATATTTAAAATGGCAATCGATAGAGTTTCAAGTGCCTGCAGAAGTGAATTCAATAATTTGTACACTCAGAAAACGTTTTAGAAAAACGCCATACACTTGGAATAATTCTCATGTCAGCTTTTTTGTTACTCATATTATTATTAAACATTCGTATTTTAAATACACAAAACATAATAGATTGTTTATAAATTCAACTTAATTCAATTTAGTTTAAAAAACATACGATTTTACGGCGAGTTGAGTGTCTTCCCACTGATTTAGCTCAGTTCCAATATCGAAGCCGATTCAGTTAATTTCACTTACTTATTTTTTAAAGATTGTTTTTAAAAATAAATAATAAAAAAAACACCATATTTTTGGGAATATTGATTTAGGGCAAGCTTTTTTCTTTCTAATTTTTAGAATTTGTTTTTTCTTATATTTCGAAATGATTTCCAAAAACAAGAAAAACTTTCTAGTTTTTAGAGTGATTTTTTGCCAAAATGTAGTGTGATTTTTTTCTGTGTGTAATGCTTCCTTTAGATGTGTTTGTTTGATTTGTTGTTGTTGTCAGCGTCGTCATCATCAATTCGATACGATCGCTGGTTCGCCTAATGGGCTGTGGTCTTCGTTGGGTAAGACGGTTGGCAACGGGTGTAACGGCAACGGCGACGGAAACGACTGAAGTTGGCCGAGCGGCAACTGCGACGTCCACATCCACCGCATAATAAGCTGGAGTCTGGCTGCGGGTATATTTAGTCGTCGTTGGGTTGTGAAGGAACCCAGTTCTAGTTTAGACCGTGTTCCAAACGATTCATAACTAAGAATAGTATATCCATACAATTACTTACATTTTCCATTGTGTTGCAGTGTATTATCTATCTGAACTTAAGGTATATTTATACTTTTGTTTCATCATTGTGCATTATTGCAAGTTCAATAATAACCTATAATTTATATTCAGAATACAACAAGTGATCTTAATCGAACAGACTGAAAAGTGTTGCATGGCTTTGTAATTGCTGAGACAAATGATTGCGAAATTGTGTTTTTCACTTTTTCAACTTGTTTTTGCTGTTTTCAAATTCAATTTAATTTGTGTTGTTGCAAACGTATAATTCACATATATGTGATTTCAGATCAAGCAATTAACTCTTTTTAGTTTCTCAATACGGTTTTTTGGTTTTGCTTAAAATTCAAGTTTGAAGAACAATTTTTTTTTGTTGTATGTCAAACAATCGTTCAATTCAGTCGGAATCAGTTAAATATATATCTGTAGAGCTGAAAAACAAAGAGTTGAAATTTAAGTCAATATATGTTCAGAGCAAACATCTGTGCCACTTCTCTCTGTCTCTCTCGCTATTTATATATCTTTCTCTCTCTCTATTGCTGCTATTACCATATTTAAATTAAGCAAAAATCTGCGTGCAACAAGTGGCAGCAAGTGAAGGTTGTAGTTTTCTAAACAACCGGGTTTGCATTTCTTAATTTCAAGGCGAATTTTTCGATAATTTACAAAAAAAAAGATGTGCAAATTCCATGTGTGTTTTGTTTCTTTTCTATGTGTGTGTAAATAAAATTCCAACATAACATTTTTTACTTAGTATTTTAAATTTTCACATATACAAACATTTCACATAGCTCGCAATTTGAAGAAAAAAACGTTCGATAAAGAAGAGAGCAAAATTCAATTCCACTTTCTGAATTTCAGAAATGATTTTATCTAAAAATCAAAGTTGAATATTCTTTGAAAAGAATAGAAAAATACACCATATTTTTGGGGATTGTCGATTTAGATCAAGTCTTTATAATATTAAGAAAAACGTTTTCTTATTTTTACAACTCATTCTTATAAAACAGAAAAACTTTCTAGTTTTTAGACCGATTTTTTCTGTGAGTGTAGCCAAAAACTATGCAAGATGTGGGTTAAATCATTTGTGGGCGCAAAAGTGGGCGTGAACGAACAATTTTCTTTCACAAATCGTCGAATGGAATTATTTAGACACTTCTAATTCCTTAATAATTGTTTCCAATTTTGTTGGGGATATAAGATTTATATTTTTTTTTTGGGCGCCACTGGGCCACTGGGTCAACAAATAGTTTTTCTGCTTTTAACGAGTCACTTTGGTGACGAGTGCCAACAGAAGCACGAATATATAGATTTCAAGCAAGCGAGGATGTTGCAGTTGGGGGTAACCGATTGTGAGACACTCTGAGACCGTAGGTAATACCATCTGATATCATCAGGTGCCACAGAAGTTTAGCTTTAAAATTTCGATAGAAATAGGTACAGAACAGTATATGTTACAAGTTTCTCTAGTCTCTAGTCTCTAGTCTAAGGGTGTCAATCAAACAAAGTTGCATTCAAACAGGCAAACAGACAGCATGACGCACATTGCGCAAAATTAATATAGTCTTTTACCTTTGGTATCAGAGTATAAAGAGACTTTGCACAAAGTCAATAGACTCTGCTACCTATTAATAATACATCTCGCATATACATATGCATATAAATAAATAAAAATATATACATTGATGTGTGGCATTTGTTGCATATAAAAATAGCCTTAGACTGGTATAATTTGCCTTATCAATAATATACAAAATTTTGTTTGTTTTTCTGTTGTTAATTTTTGTATTTCTTTTTTTTTTGTGCTGCATAGGTCGCATTATCGATTTTCCATTTATTTTGTGTTTTAGCTGAAGTTGACTTTTAATTTGTAATCCATGCCAGACAATTCAAAAATATCACTTCAGGGGAAGCATCATAGTCTTTTTTAGAAACAGCAGACCACATAAACCATGCTCTGATAATAATACGATCCATGTTTGCTATTCATAGATTATAGCTAAAACTGTTGCTAAATCAGGAATTACAAAAATAATAATAAAACAGGTAGATTATGATCCGATGTTGTGCTGTGTGCTGTTGCTGTGTGGCTTTCGTTTGATCGGTCATAGACATGGGGCTATCTGGCAGTTATTTGACCGATTAGCTTCTTTTTTAGTTTGTTTTTTTTTTTTTTTTTTGGCGCCAAATGAATTTTAAGTCTGCATGTATCAAAATGAATCATATTGATTGAGAAGCTTGGATTTTGTTGGGGATTGGCAGTTGTTCAATTGAATATCAGTCGAGTCGAGTCGAGTGTTTCAGTTTCAATGAAAATTCAAAATTTAAAGAAAACATTTAGAACGATAACCTTTTCTACAAGCTCTAGAATACTGGCTCGCATTCTAACTCTCTCTCAATCTTTATGACATTCCAGCAATGGGCCTATTAAGCGAGGGCAATCCACTGTCGTGGGAGGAGACCAAAAAGCTGGCGGATCATGTACGCGAGCATGGCATCAATCAGTTCATAAATCTGTATCACAGGCTCAAGGATCGCCAGGGCGACATACTCAAATGGGGTGACGAGGTCGAGTACATCATAGTCAAGTTCGATGATGAGAAGCAGGTGGCGCGTGTTGCGCTCCGCGCCAATGATCTGCTGGCCAAGCTCAACGAGAAGGAGCTTGCCGATCCCAATGGCGTTAAATCGCTGTGGCGTCCCGAATATGGCGCCTACATGATCGAGGGCACACCGGGCAAACCCTTTGGCGGCCTAATGGCCCACTTCAATTTGGTCGAGGCAAATATGCGCTATCGACGCGAGGAGGTCACCGAGCTGCTGGCCAGCGATGAGTGTGTGATGTCGATAACAAACTTTCCCCGTCTCGGTGCGCCCAATTTTACGTATCCGTTGCATCAGCCACGTCCCGATGATCTGCTGAGTGCGGCCCGATCCCTGTACTTCCCGGACGAGGCCATCTTTCCGGGCCATCCACGCTTCAAGACGCTCACGCGTAACATTCGCATGCGACGCGGCGAGAAGGTCTCCATCAAACTTAAGGGTAATCATCAATTAAGTTCAACTATTTGTTGAGAGAGTCTGCAAATCTATTTGCTAACCGTGCATTCATTTTGTTGCAGTATTCAAAGATGTGAACACAAAGCTGCCCGTTGAGGGTGCACCGCCTGGCGAACCGGATGTGGTGCTGCTGGATGCGATGGGCTTTGGCATGGGTTGCTGCTGCCTCCAGCTGACCTTTCAGGCATGCAACATTACGGAGGCACGTCGCCTCTACGATCAACTGGCACCGCTCTGTCCAATCATGTTGGCACTGACCGCCGCCTCGCCGGTTTATCGCGGCTATCTAACCGAATCGGATTGCCGCTGGAATGTGATTAGCTCGTCGGTGGACTGTCGTACACCCGAGGAGCGCGGCCTGGAGCCGCTCAGTGAGAATAAGTTTCGTATTGCGAAATCACGATACGATTCGATCGATTCGTATCTGTCGCCCGAGGGCGCCAAATATAACGATGTGAAACTGACGTACGATGAACATGTCTATCAGCGTCTAATCGAGGGAGGCATCGATCATCTGCTTGCGCAGCATGTGGCCCATTTGTTTATAAGGGACACGGTGTCGCTGTTTAGCGAGAAGGTGCATCAGAATGATAACGAGGATACCGATCATTTTGAGAACATTCAGTCGACCAATTGGCAAACGATGCGCTTCAAGCCGCCGCCACCAAATAGCTCAATTGGCTGGCGTGTCGAGTTTCGTCCGTGCGAGGCGCAAATTTCTGATTTTGAGAATGCGGCAATTGTCTGTTTTGTGGTGCTGCTCACCCGTGTCATTCTCTCGTATCAACTCAATTTCCTTACGCCCATCAGCAAGGTGGATGAAAATATGCAGACGGCCCAGAAGCGTGACGCGTGCCGCAAGGAGAAGTTCTGGTTCCGCAAATCATCCAAGTCGACGGAACAGCGTGCGGCTCGTGCCCAAATGAATGGCGGCTTGGCAGCCACAACAAATTGCCAAAGCCATGGAACCGATGAGCAGCCACTCGCCAATGGCACCGCCAAGCTAAATGGTCATGCCAATGGACTCAATTGCAATGGTAACAATGCCAACGGCAATGGCAACGGCAATGGCAATGGCAGCGATATACACAATGGCACCGATAGCGATCACACCGATACGGATGATGAGGAGAACGAAATGTTCCAGTTGCTCTCCATCAATGAGATCTTCAATGGCAAGGTGAGTGGGTCAAGTGCTAAATATTGAATATTTATTATTAACTTTTGTGTGTATTGTGTGTGTGTTGCAGCCTGGCGTATTTCCTGGCCTGGTGCCACTAATACGCAGTTATCTGCAATCCATGGAGGTGGACACGGACACGCACTGCACGATTGAACAGTATCTGCGCTTCATACAGAAGCGCGCTGCCGGTGAGCTAATAACAACGGCCACCTGGATACGCGAACAGGTGCTCAGCCATCCGGATTACAAGTGAGTCTGATTGATTGATTGTTTGATTGATCGATTGATTGATTGTAATTGATTTCCGTGTGTTTGTGCATTTGCAGAAAAGATTCGGTGGTCAGTGATCGCATTAACTATGATCTGCTCAAGTGCATCAAGGCCATGCAGGAGGGCAAGCATATTGAGCCAGCGCTGCTTGGCCAGGGCAATCATTCCAAGACGAAAGATTTCATTCCGCCCGCCCTGCAGAAGCAGCTGGCCGAGAATTGCTGCTGCGAGGACAAATGATCGCGCTGAATCAATCAATCGCAACTCGCAACTGCAACTTCAACAAAACAACAACATAACATACATACAACATATGCATATATATACAGATATATATATATATATATATCATTATGTGTACATATATATATATATATGTATATACGCTGGCAGCAGCTAAAGCTGAATCTGACACAGATCGAGCTGACCAGCCGCTGGTGGACGAAACGTGACGAGGGGATGCGGATGCAGATGCGGAGGAGGATGTGCGCTTGTGTTGCAATTGCGCACATTGGGTCCTGGGCGATCGATGTTGGTCGGTGCGATGGCAGGGGGACCGGACCCGGTGTGGTGTGGGGAAGGGGGGGTGTCAACATTTATCAATATTATTATTTTTGTAGCATAATTCTAACAAGTTAACAATTACAACGCAAACTGAGCAAATGTGTAAACCAGACAACACACAGCGTGTGTGGGAGAGAGCGAGAGAGAGAGAGAGGGAGATATAGTGCACCAGAAAGATTGTGTAAAACGCGCAGGGCAAAGCCGAAGGCGTGGCATGTTTAATATGTTTCGAGATTGATTGCAACAATGTATCGAATGGATGGTTGTACGGACTAGCGGATAGTGGATCTGTGGGACGGAGGACGGAGTGTAGGCGAATTAGTTGATAGGCGTGTGCCGCTAGTTGCAAAACTATTATTACATAATGCATAATAATTATTATTACAATTTACTGGCTACTTTATTATATACATTTACTATTATTTAATATTCTGTGCTCTTCTTTTTAGTTTTTCTGTTTTTTAAAATGAGATCTGTTTGTATTATTATTACTACTAAATAATTACGTTAGCCGCAAGTTAAGCAAACTATGCTTTAAAGACCGCCAACTGCGTTTGGGTATCTCGTTTCGTTTCCACATTCCCCCCGTATCCCCAATTCTGCCCCAAACCCAAAGAAGAAGAAAATTATATGACCAGGCGCAGTTAGCTAAATCTGAACCAAGAGTCGTTCCACATGATGCAATAAACAAAATCTACCTAACCATTATGAAATATATAGTTCAAAGTAAACCGAGTTGTTTTTTTTTTATATATATTTACATGCATATATACAATTATATATATATTTTTTAAATGTTTGGTTTTTTTTTCTAATTTTCTACAAAGTGCTGTTATTAAATTTGTATATGTAAATGCTAAACAAAAAAAAAAAAAAAATGATATGAAAGCATTAAAAAACTTGTATTATTATGATTTATTATGTGTGTATGTACTTGTAACACGATTACTATTATTATTATTATCATTATGGCTATCGTACTCTAAAAACATTATTACTGCAGTTAGTGTGACCGAAAGCCAAGAAAATAAAACAAACACATTGAAAACTCTTGTTGAAACTTAATTATACGTTAATTTGTTGTGCCCTATATAAGACAAAAACAAAACAAAAACAAAAAAAAAGAAGACAGTTTAAAGATCGTTGTTCTTTAATAAAAATATATACATGTATAACAGAACAAAAATTTATATAAATACATAGATTTATAACTGTTTTGCAAGAATGTGTATATATGTGCATGTGTTGTTCCTTTCGTAAGATTTATAAAGAAACAACTTTTGATAAAATGCCTTCTGAATGAGATATATAAAATACATGCATACATATTAAAAAATTAACAAATTATACTTAGACTTACATACATACATATACATATATACATATATAGAGAGAGAGACACAGAAAGAAAAAGATAAAACGAAGCAAAGTTAGGGAAACAATGAACTTTTAACTAGACTAGCGTAAATAGCGAAATCAAAGAAATATAATGCATGATCAGAATGTGCTACTTTACTTACTATACACCAATCCATACATACAATTAATTGTACTTATACAAAATAAATTTTGGCATCGGAAAAAAAAAACAAAAAAAAAGAAAATGGAAATAATAATAAAAGCAACCATATTTTTAGCCAATTTAAATCATATGTACATCACTTGAAAATTGTCTTGCACATGGTGTGGTCAGAACAGCATTTAAGTTAATATATTTTCAAAAACAATTTGTGTTCGTTCGTTCGGTGTGTTGATTTGCCAGCTCTGCCAATGGGCGCTAACAGTATTTTCATAATATCAAGTGCATATTAATATCTACATATGTATACCAATCATCGAATGCAAATAAAAACAATATTGCAGCTGATTTGCAAAGACTTTCATTTTTATTTCCAAATATTTATGCCATAAAATTGATTTGGGCGCATGCACAAAATTGGTCTTGCCCATCAATTTTGCCTGTGTATCAGCGTACCAATTTTCGCTTTTAGTACTATGTTGCTCCGTTCTGCGTTATGCTGCCGCCTGTTAACGCTCTGTTAACCTTACGTTGGGCCAATTACGTTGTGTTTTTCTTTTTGCTTTGTTTACATCTCAAGCCCCATATTAACATACAATTTTCAATTTACATATTCTTTTATTTTTGGAAGACAACGTGTGTGTTTAAATGTTACGTTACAATGTCCAACCCTTCTAGCAAATATATTGCATTGTCTCTGCGTGGTGTCCAAATATTTGTGCATTTGCACATGCATGTTTGAATGTAATTTAGTTGATCACAACAAATAATTAAATAAAGAAAATCAGCTGTAAACAGTAAACGGCTACCGTCTCCTATGTGAGTGTTACGCGACACGTTCGTGCACTGCAATTAAATATATTGTTAATTATTAAAGCGTCGAAGCATCGAGTGTTGTGAATGTGTCATTGCAATTATTTAATTTGTTTTGTTTTGTGAATCACATTCTGCATTCCGAGCAAAACAAAAACACGAAAAATACCGTTAAACTGTTAGTGCGCCGCCGTGCGAGTCTATGTATGTGTGTGCTTTTCTTGGGTGGAGTATATATTTGATGTATGCGTATATACAGTTATACACACATACATACATATTAGCTAGAGATGGACGCGTGTCGAAATTTGTATACGATTACAATTTTAATAGTTGCACGCTATATCCTTATGCAATATATTTACTTATACTCTTTAATTATATAATATTTATGATATTTCGTAAATTGGCATCAGTTTACAGTTTTTACTGTTGCTTGATTTAGATGGTTTTATTTTATGCCATAATACTTCAAAGCTGGGCTGTCGTGATAGAGAACACGATACGCGCCCAACTCTAACATTAAGAATAATGTATTTACTTGCGATGCTCTGTTGTATCCTTTTGCTCCGTTTCCGCATTAAAATCTCTCTAGTGTATGTGTGTTGTGTGCCGCTCTTAGAAGAACGAAATGAGACCACAAATGTGTTAAGCTGGGCAGGCGAAGCAAAACGGGCAAAAAGTATGGCTACAAATTGAAAACACGGAAAATTAACAAGAAATTGCAATATACAATACTCGTCGGCATAAGGGCAACAGACGGAGTGGACTGTTGGGCGGACAAGATAAATGACGAGGCAACAACAAGTGATAAATAATCGCAAACTGCAACTGTAAATAAGTACATACATCCATACACACACATACGTAGATGCATGTGGTTTTACATGCTTATATAAATATTTATAACAAATAACGCGGAAACGTCGTAACACGCCCATAGCGAAATCCATAAAGTGTTGCATACGAGGAAAATACTCCTGGTCAAACAACAACAAAAATAGCAGCGCAGACAGTGTTGCCAAGTGGCGCAAAGTGTAACAATAAGTAACGTAACGTCCTTGGTAACGGCAAACGTTAAAACTGGAACAGGCATAAAAAGAACAAACAGAAGGACGGGCATACAGCGAAAAAAAGGTGTGCTACAAAAATATGGGTAAGTGGGTTGTTTAACATTTCAAAAAAATATACAAATGTGTATGTGCGTATGTATATGTCTGTTTGTGTGTGTGAGTGTGAGTGTGTAATTGAGAGTGTAGTGTAGCAGTTGCAGGTGACAATGGCCGCCGCAGTAGCAATTGACAGTTAAATTAGTTAGATACCAGAAACGCAGAGAGCAAGAGCAAGATGGAGGATGAGAGAGAGAGAGAGAGAGAGAGAGATAGAGGTAGAGAGAGAGAGCACAAAACATTGAGAGTGAGCGAACGAGCGCCGCTGTTTGCGAGCGGGAAAGTGCTATGTCCTGTTTTGAAACGGTTTTTCTTTTAGTTATTCCTACACACAGTAAAAGGTTTTAGCATGCGCACTTGTATAGGTATAGGTGTGTGTGTGACGAAAACAATGTAAGCTTAAGAAAGTTCAAAAGGACACACACAATATACAAATTGCATTTTTCTGTGCGCTGTAATAATGCCTTTTGTCTTTTGCCTTTTGCGCCTTTGTTCTCGCTGTTTTTTTTTTTGTTACTGACGCCGTTCGTTTAATGCATTCGTGCCTCGCTCCCACTGTGTGTGTGTGTATGTGTGTGTGTGTGTGTCTGTGTGTGTGCATAGCCAAAGTCTCTGCAAGCAGTTGGAGCCCTCGGCAGTGAACTTTTTAGCGCCTGGCTGCCAGGAAGGGCCGCTAGCACAAGCAAAAGCCCAGGCGAGTGCATCAAAATTCGCTTCACTGCGCTTTTGCGGTGTGTTGTGATTGTGTGTGTGTGTGTGTGTGTGTGTGCGATTTGTTCACGCCCCTTTACAGTTACAGTGGTCGATCCGATATATTGAACTTCTACTAATTAACATTTTCAATATATTCTAAACTTAGACTTTCTGATATTTCTATTTATATATTTCGCATATTGCAGAGTAATACAAAAATTGCACTTGATAATTTTTGGCAATTTGAAGCGTTCAACATTGTGAGTGATGACTGTATTATAAATGTAAAGTTATTCAACAAAAAAGGACACATTTTTTGCGTATAAATTTAAAATATTCTATATGTTAATTTATTATTATTATTTTTGTTGTTGTTTTTCAGCAGCAGCAGCAGGAGCAGTGTCAACATCGCCCACAATAGCAACAGCAGCAGCAACACCAACAGCACCAACAGCAACAACAACTGCAGCGGCAGCTGAAGTTGGCGTCGGCATCGATACTGGGAACGGCATTGAGATGCTGAAGGCACTCTATGATTTTCAGGCGGTTTATCCCAAGACGATTAGCTTCGATGAGGGCGAATATTTTATATTGTATCAGACATCCGCACGCCAGCGTAACTGGTGGCAGGTGGTTAGCATGAAGGGCAACATTGGCTTTGTGCCATCAAATTACGTAATGAAGATTAAGGTAGGTGTCGACAGACAGCAATTCCTGTTTGCTTAGCCAGCCAGCCACAATCAATTTGATTTTATTTTTATGCAGGTGGAACATGATTTTCTCATCAGTTTTCTCAACTCATCGATTGAGTCGCTGGAGAAGTGCACTGATCCAGAGATAAATGGCATCATGTCCAAGGATGAGCTGCTCGACAGGCTGCGCGAAAAGAAGAACACCATGGAGCGTCTCTATGCCGTAAGAATGCTTCGTCCGAAATTAGATTTGCTTAGCACATTGTTGTTAAAATGTTGTAGCCAGTTTTAATTTCGAAGCGACCTTTAAATTTGATCGATTAAACTAATTGAGTGACTTATATTTCCAGGAGAGTTGGGAGCGTGATGGGGACTCGTCGCTGTCGTATTCGCACAGCTGCAGCGACAAGCAGCAGCTGAGTGGCAGCCACAATCATTCGCATCGGCACTCGCACTCGCACACGCATCCACACCAGCTGCATTCACACCAATCGCAAGGGAGCAACAGTCCGCCTGCTATGCAACGCCTGGACATGAGCAAGAAGAGCATGTCTAGTCCGGCGGTGGGCGGAAAAATGCCGCACTCGATGCCCGAATCGCCCAGCATGGGCAGCATGCAGCAGCTCCAAAGCAGCAGTTGCACCATACAGACGCCACAGCAGCAGCAACAGCAGCAGCAGCAGCAGCAGCCGTTGCCAGCGCCTCCGCTAGTGGCCAGCACATCTGCAGCAGCTGCAGCTGCTCAAGCACAAGCACAAGCGCAAAAGGTGTCCGCATCCGTTTCGGATGTGACGCAGGACAACAGCATTACCTCGGAGCCATCGGAGACGACAACGACAACAACGACCACCAGCGAGGATGTGGTGACCACCTACAAGGAGACCAGTCAGCTGAGCGCCAGCAACGGTGCAACAACAACAGCAGCAGCTGCAACCGCCGCAGCCGCCGTCGCCACAGCAACAACAGCCGCAGCATCAGGTGCAGCAGCAGCATCATCATCATCTGCCGTCGCTGCTGCATCGCACAAGCCGCACAATGGCAGCAGCAGCACTGGTGCCACTGCCAGCCACGACGAGCCGCTCAGTCTGAGCCTCAGCCAGGGGGCGGATAGTGCGGCCGACAAGTCCGAGGAGGCGAGCGATGACGGCTGCAATGGCTGCATCGATGCGGCCAACAACAGCGTCGACAATAGCCAGGCGCTGGACGAAAGCATCGAGAGTCCATCGCTATCGCATCGCCTCGGTGCAGCGCTCGCTGCCGGCAATGGCAATGGTAATGGGCGTGGCCAGCTTAAGGTTGAATCATCGGATGTGTATCAAATTGTGGATGCGTTGCGACGCAATACGAATCTTAGCTTTGATTTGTCCTGCGAGGCGCTGCGCGTCGTGCTAACTAGCCTGGAGCAGCTGTATAATGGTGCCATCAATCCATATCTGGAGGCAGTCGCTGTGCACGTAACCGGCAAGGTGGCTACTCCCAAAGAGCTACTGGGCATCACGCACGACTCGAAGCGGTTGCAGTATCTGTTTGCCCAACTGGCCGATTGTAAGAATGATACGGAGCAGCGCACCTGGATGCTTTACGAGGATGAGGAGGACATTATGCATTTTCTCGAGGAGCTTGTTGAGATACTGGTGAGCTCTAAAAAGAAAAGAAACCACTATTTATTTTTGGGAAATCCTTTCGAAAGTCGTTGAGATTTTGTTGCCCAAAGAAAGTAGTTGAATAAAATGATTTGTTAAATATTCGATAATGATGATATACTCAGAACATCATCAGTGAATTCTTAGTCTACTCATATTTAAAAAATCCGAAAATGATTTATATGCATTTATAATTTAATATATTTTAATTGGACCACATTTCTCATCATTGTAGAACAATGCGGATGAGAACATCAGCTGCTACGAGATGTCGTGCGATCAATACCAGATGTTCATCAATCTGGTGCAATACTATCAGATGGAGACACGCTGGTCCATCAAACACCTTTTGCTTAAGACTTTCACTGCTGCCTGTCACTTGGACCACATCATTGTTGACATACTTCTAACCTCGGTTCTGCCCCTAGAGATTGTGAGACTGTATAGAAGACTATCAAAAGTAATTGCAATTAAATCGAATTTGCTTATCAGGTAGAGGACATGAAGACACACTTTGCCAATTTGGATCGCTTCAAGCAACTGGTCAAAATGCTGACCGTAATCTTCTCACTGGGACAGCTAATGCCAGTTAATCATCAAGGTGCGTTGCTCGGCAAATGTTTACCTTTAGGATTTGTATTCAATTGGAGTCAAGTGTTGCATTTATTGTGCCTTTCTCTTATGATTTGATCGGTTAATAATTGATGCATTAATATAACTGATCGATTTTGTAACGGATACACCTCAATCAAAACTTCAAATAATATTTTATATATGCATTTATATTTTACTATTAACTATATTGCAACTTCATATGATATTTGACATGTATACAAACTGCAAACAATACAAATTCGTTGTAAATTTAAATTGTACATGTAACTTTATAATTTCGTTTAGCTGCATGTAAGTCAGAAAAAAAAACAATTAAGAATTGGTAACAAGTAATTTAAAGCATTTAGCATATTTGAAATGGGACATTACATACAGAATAGATTTATAATTAATTTAATAATTCCATTTGCAGATTACTTGGGCGTGCATTTTGCCAGCTTTCTGCTGGAAATTGTTGAGGGGAACAATCCGGAGCTGCTGGTGGATATGGTAATAGCCCTAATACTGGCCTTTAATCAGCAGTTCGGGGAGCATACGGTCAATGTGATCATTGAGGCCATGCAGAATCTGCCCACGGGCAAAGTGTTCACCGAGAAGCTATTGCTATTGCTCAATCGTGAGGGTAAGTTGCACACTATTCGTTAGTAACTAGCCCATTCCTAACTCTCTTCACTTTTAATGATCTTAACAGATGATCCGACGCGACTGCTCAAACATCATAATGAAAATATGAATACGGTGCTGCGTATGTTTATTGACATATTCAGTCATGCGGATACGGCTGGCATGTTTTATACGAATGACATTAAGGTGCTAATAGACATTGTGGTGCGTCAGCTTTCCGATTTGGATGCGGGCAGTCCGGTAAATATGCTAAATAATATGATAGCCAGCCAATTAAGCTAATTTCTCAATTTTTTTGTACACTTTGTGGTAGACACGTCCCTGCTATTTGGAACTGTGCCGCCGCATTTTGCGCAATACAAATTATCAGGAACATCAGCATCGCAAGCATGATCTCATGAAAATC
This sequence comes from Drosophila grimshawi, assembly GCF_018153295.1. Classification (NCBI taxonomy): domain Eukaryota; kingdom Metazoa; phylum Arthropoda; class Insecta; order Diptera; family Drosophilidae; genus Drosophila; species Drosophila grimshawi. Next base: position 17,530,076 of record NW_025063692.1, on the reverse strand, counting down.
TTTACACGCATCTTCTGCGAGGAGACCGAATGCAGCGCATCCGATCAGCAGCTTGTGCGCGAGATAGCCAACGAATTTCCTCAATTGTTTAAGGCATAAACCTAACAATGGAAACCAAAATATAAAATAAAATAAAAACAAAAATATAACGAACATTAAGAAAACACTCCTATAAACCAAACAATGAATAAGAATGAAAAACGAAAACAAAAACCAAATCCAAAATGTAAAGCGTTGCTAGTGAGGCTACCAAATGAAGCCAAAAAATTGTTCAATTTTAATTTCAAATAGTTTACAAAAAAACAGCGCATCAGCAGGCATTAGCATTATACAACTTTCGGAAAGCTTTATCAAATCCACTGCATTTCACACTTTTACAAAAACATAATTATACATCTAGCTTAATACTAAGTTTCGTTTTGACGGTCTCCAGCAAATTGTTCAGTTTCATGACATTTCGTAGTGTATCTTATGAAGCAAAGGCAGCATACAAGTTACGTATGTATGCCACCATTATAGAACTATGACCAGTATCTATATTTGCTATATACTATATATATATATATATATATATATGATTATTGATTATACATACATACATAGACATTTATATTTAAGTCTGAGAAAAGCCAAAATCATTACTGCAATGTTTGGATGATATGATAAAAATATAATTTTGATTTTAAAATGCAGGCATTTTCATTTTTTAATAAACTATTTTAGTGTATAATATATACATACATATGTGCACATACATACATACTGTGTATTTTTTAGAGACTATCAACCAAATTTATAGAAAGGACAAGACACAAATTTTACATAAAAATTTATAGTTAAAAAAGGCATGCAATTGATTTGTTTAGCAACAAAAAAAATATATATATATATATATCTAAAATTATAAATAAATAACAAATTAATAACTTTTGGAAAAGAACAAACATTATAGACTCACTTCAACCAAATTATATTTATTGTAAGTCCATAAAGTAAAAGAGAAATGTTAATTGCAATCAATATATGAGAATTGGTATTTAATCAAATCGAATTCGGTGACGAAACTAATGTTACATTTGTTTATATAATCTATGAGAAACAAATTGAAATACACAAAATCGACGACTGTTGTTAAAGCTCAGCCGCTAAAGGCATAAAAACCATATATGACAGTAAGATCAAAAATGCAAAACAAAAAAAAAAGAAAAAGAAATCCGAATAATAAATACAAATACAAATAGAAAAATATACAAATTTGTTGAGATAGAACAAAACACTCTTAACTTAATCACTATCTCTCTCTAACTCAGACTCTTACTATCCCTATCCCTGTATCTCTCTCTCTCTCTATTTAATGCACACATTGAACAAGTGAAATTTAAAATGTGTTTTTATAAATTTGTTTATTTATTTGTAAGCCGTTTTTCATTGGTAACGAAGTTTATAAAACTATTAAGTTTATTGTTAGCATTGTTGAATTGTATCAAAGTAAAAGAAATGTACAAAATAAGAAACAATTATTATCTAAATGATTGATCGGGGCAAAAAAAAAGAAAAGAAAAAACTAACCAAATGCAATTAAAAAGCCGCACACTTAAATCAAATATACAAAAATATTCATACTCAAAAGTACTCAAAAGCAAATTGCATTTCAAATTTTGTACTTTTTCGATTTAAATGCCAATAATGACCATTAAAACAGACAGAAAATCAGCAGAGAAACGTTTTAAATGAAATTTAACTATTTATAAAAATTTAGCAATCAAGTTTTCAACTTTGTTAATTTGCTCAGTTTTAACCAAAGAGAACACACGAATATTATTATATTATTATAATAAATAAAACAAATTCAAAGACAATTAAAAAGCAACGCAAGACGCATTGAAAATGTAACAAACAATGAAATTGCAGTAATTGTAAAGAGTAAAACAATATAATAATGATATAAAATAAAATTTAAAATAAAATTTACATTTTTATTGCCGGTTTGTATTATGGGTTTCTGGGCTAGCATTTAATAACTATTGTCTTACTTTGACTTATTGAAATTTTCTGAAAATTTTTGATAGATAGAGCTCATCCTTGCGCATTATATCCTTTGCAAAACATGAAGGGATTTGGCCGAGATAGATATATATAGTTTTTTTAAAGAATTATCCTTGCGTATTGACTCAGCCCAGAACTATGCTACTGATTTGTGGAAGAGTAGCTTTGATATTTCTCCCCTAAGAATATGCTTTAATAATGAGATCAATTACAATTGCAGATTCATAACACACACGATTTTCCATAGTTTTTCTTTTTAATTGCATACATTTATTCAAAATTATAATTGTTCCGCATGAAATTTTACCAAACGTCCAAACTAAATTTATATGCGGCAATTTGGAAATAATAAAAATAGCCTTGTGAATAATAAGATAAAGAAATTCCAATCATCTTTGTTTGTTCAACACATGGGTAAGTTTAGTTTATTTTGCGATTTACGAGTATAGAGTACATATGTATGTAAGCAGGTGCCAATTTTGGACACGGTTATGTTATTTAAGTGGTATATTATCATCTGTGCTTCTTGCATGCTACCTTTCTTTAGACGTGGCAGACATGTGTATAACAGTATCAACTGCTAAATGTGATAAATTTATAAATTACATATGTATATATATATATATATATATTGAAGAATATTGTTTCTAATGCATATATTTGTAATAAATTTAAGTGCTAATCGAATTTTGACAAGAAGACATTTGCCATTCTGTTGACAATACGATCCCAAACAACAGCAACATTTAACTACGGCATAGGACCGCTATGGTAAATTAGTTAACATGTTTATACATATACATAGACATTCATTAGTATAATACTATATATGTGATTAGTTTACGTACATCCATTACGAGTCGGTTAACTAGTGGGATTACAAGTGCAACTGTACTAAATTTCCATCAAAAATATTGTAGTATTCTCCCGTAGAGATCTCCATAATGGCGATTCACATCTTCCTTACTAGTAGGGTAGTCGAACAAAAGTGTTGTCAAGCACTGCTCCTCCAGAGCGCTGAAAGAGTGCCGTAAGTTATTAGGAATACCATTAGCACTGCTACTTAAGTTTACCTCTCACTGATTACAATTGTTTTCCAATTTGTTTTTCGACTAGCCGCTGCGCCGCCGCACCACCGAGTTGTCGCGCGGGGCGACTATCGTTGGAGGCGTTCACGCCCCAAGTTGAAGCACAACTGTCAGCCGTGTGGGCGATAAGTGGCGCCTTTTATACCGTTATTTCTGCTTGGCCCCATCTGCGTGTCCTGTACACAATTTTACGCCCAGATGCGCATCTAACCTGATTCATTTATTGAGCGCTTGTCCAACACTGCTCAAGCATATTGTTCATTGCACTTTAATTCGATTTTGATTGGAAGCACTCTTATCGCAATTGTGCACACATCCCAAACACCAGACTATGCTCAACAGTCTCGCCTGCTTAACATGTGCTTGTACATATATGCTTATATCCTTGACGTCACTTCCGACGATTTTTGTTTTCATTTTAGCAAACAATATATAGGCTAAGTATGCACTCGGAAAAAAATCTCACTGAATTTTAGAAATTCGCTTTAGTTTTGGCGCCAGATATTCTTAAAACCTGAGTTTGCATTTCAGATTAAAAAAAACGAATTATAATTTTACGAAATATGTTTTCTTACATATGGAAATTATTAAAAAGAAAACAAGAAAAACTTGTTCGGATATTTACTCTCCATGTACGTATATGTTAAAGCTGAATGTTACACATGATTAAAGATCAAGTCAAAGTATTCCAATGCACCACACTCGCTTGGAATATGTCCGGTTGGTATCACTTGTATATTCTTATGCGTCTTAAATAAATATATATCCTTAAGTCCAACAACACAAACGATACTTCAAATATTTTGAGCAACTTAAAATCAATACATTCGGTGACAGGGTTCTATTTTCATTGACGTCATTGAATGGTTTCAATTTCATTCATAAAATTTGTTGATTGGAAACAGTATGTACGTATTAGAAACACTTCAGCGGAGTTGTAGCTGTGGCATGGACGATGCGCATTGGTGCACATGTGCGATAAGCGAAATTGAATCAATCAGTGGCAAATAGAAGTTCACTCGGAAAACTGCGTCTTAAACGTTGCGTGGGCGCTGTCCTTCCTATTGGGTCCTTGGCTAGAAATGTTTGTATAAAAACGGAGCATCGCAGCAGAGAAAATCATTCAAGTTCCGAAGCTTGCTGAGGTAACTGGTAATACAGAGTTTAATCGAATTGCGAGACCGTTGCTAATAAACTGTAGCTGGAAAACGCATTTGCTTGGGAGTATCACTAACACCGAGATGGCCGCAAATCGACAATGGATCAGGCTCAATATCCTCATACTGCTTACGCAGTTGGTCTGGTTCGGCTTCGTGCACGCTGACAGTCAGACTTGCGACAGTCGTGTCCAGCAGTGTCCTTTGGGCTCGCTGGATCGGTTGATGGAAGACCGCCGAGGCGAGCTGGAAGATTATGATGAACATCTTGTGTACAGACAAATGGTTGAGCGGAATGACAAACTTGAGCACAGGCGCTTAACGCGAGAAGATAACCGACAAATCGAACGTGCTTCTGGGCGCGAGGAGAATGACTTGTTACGAAAACTCGAGCGAGACGAGAGGCAAGTCAATCGCAGAGAAGCTCGACGAGTTGATCTCTCTCGCCGAGATGATCTTCGACATGAGGAACGCGATAATCGTCGACGGGAGGATCGAGAGGAGCTCCAGCGAGAGGAACGCGAAGACTTACAACGTGAGGAACGCGATGACCGCCGACGAGAGGAACACGATAGCCGCCGACGAGAGGAACGCGATGATTTGCAACGTGAGGAACGAGATGTGTCTCGAAGGGAAAATCGTGAACACAGCGGACGTGTGGATGTAGAGCGTATGCAAAGTCGTCTGGGCAGGCAAATGAATCGCGAACGTGATTCGCAGCTTAATACTCACAATGCTTATCGCGGGGATATGCGGCGAGATGATCTCTCCCGACGCATTGATCTACGATTAGTTGAACGCGATGATCGCCGACATGAGGACCGAGACGAACATCGACGTGAGGACCGAGAAGGACTCCGACGAGAGGAACGCGATGATTTGCAACGAGAGCAACGAGATATATCTCCAAGACAAGAACGTAATGGCCATCAACGTGTAGATGCGGAGCGTATGGAAATACGCGTAAGTCGGGAGAGCTTGCGAAGGGCGGATAATAACCTATCTCGAACACAGGAACGTGAAGATCGACGCGCTGATCGCTCATTGCGTGAGGAACGTGATGACAGCCGACGGGAGGAGCAAGACGATCTCCGCCGTGAAGAGCGAGACAATCTCCGACAAGTGGAGCGAAGCGATCTCCGACGAGAGGACCGAGCTAGTATCCAACGAGAAGAACGAGATGATTCTCGAAGACAGGAGCGTGAAGACTCTCTATCAAGACGAGAGAATCGCGTTAATAATTTACATGAGGCGCGAGACAATCTCCGCCGAGAGGAGCGAGACAATCTCCGACAGGTGGAGCAAACCGATCTCCGACGAGAGGACCGAGCAAGTATCCGACGAGAAGAACGAGATGATTCTCGAAGACAGGAGCGTGATAATAATTTACATGAGGCGCGAGACAGTCCCCGACGAGAAGAGCGAGACAGTCTCCAGCGAGAGGAGCGAGACAATCTCCGTCAAGTGGAGCGAACCGATGTCCGACGAGAGGACCGAGCTAGTCTCCGACGAGAAGACTCTCTATCAAGACGAGAGGATCGCGTTAATAATTTACACGAGGCGCGAGACAGTCACCGACGAGAAGAGCGAGACAATCTCCGCCGAGAAGAGCGAGACAATCTCCGACAAGTGGAGCGAACCGATATCCGACGAGAGGACCGAGCTAGTCTCCGACGAGAAGAACGAGATGATTCTCGAAGGCAGGAACGTGAAGACTCTCTATCAAGACGAGAGGATCGCGTTAATAATTTACATGAGGCGCGAGACAATCACCGACGAGAAGAGCGAGACAATCTCCGCCAAGAACAGCGAGACAATCTCCGACAAGTGGAGCGAACCGATCTCCGACGAGAGGACCGAGCTAGTCTCCGACGAGAAGAACGAGATGATTCTCGAAGGCAGGAACGTGAAGACTCTCTATCAAGACGAGAGAATCGCGTTAATAATCTCCGACGTGAAGAGCGCGACAATCTCCACCGAGATGAGCGAGACAATCTCCGTCAAGTGGAGCGAACCGATGTCCGACGAGAGGACCGAGCTAGTCTCCGACGAGAAGACTCTCCATCAAGACGAGAGGATCACGTTAATAATTTACATGAGGCGCGAGACAATCTCCGACGAGAAGAGCGAGACAATCTCCGCCGAGAGGAGCGAGACGATCTCCGTCAAGTGGAGCGAACCGATCTCCGACGAGAGGACCGAGCTAGTCTCCGACGAGAAGAACGAGATGATTCTCGAAGACAGGAGCGTGAAGGCTCTCTATCAAGACGAGAAGATCACGTTAATAATTTACATGAGGCGCGAGACAATCACCGACGAGAAGAGCGAGACAATCTACGCCGAGAGGAGCGAGACAATCTCCGACAGGTGGAGCGAACCGATCTCCGACGAGAGGACCGAGCAAGTATCCGACGAGAAGAACGAGACAATCTCCGTCAAGTGGAGCGAACCGATCTCCGACGAGAGGACCCAGCTAGTCTCCGACGAGAAGAACGAGATGTTTCTCGAAGACAGGAGCGTGAAGAACGCCAACTTTTGGATGTCGAGCGAATGGATAATCGGCTGGACGGAGAGGAAAGAGACCTTACCCGAAGACTGCAACGAGAAGTTGAAGAGCGCTCAACTGCTCGCCATCACAAACAAGTTGATCGAGACGATCTAAAACGAGGACAGCGAGGCACTCTTCGGCGGAATCAACAAGGTGATTTCCGACGTGAGGAACGAGAAGATCTGCAACGGCAGGAACGTGATTATCTACGACGTGAGGTGCGCGTTGACCGAGAAAGAGATAGTCCTCGCCGAGAGGAACGTGTCAATCATCGGCATGAGGAAAGAGATATATCTCGAAGTCAGGAACGTGAAGACAGCCGCGGAATGGAAGTGGAGCAAATAAACAGACGACAAAATAGGGAGGAAATGCGGCGGGAGTCAAGAGACTTGACCAGAAGACAAGAAGGAGAAGATTTTCTTAATGGTAGATTAGAAAATCGTATGGAAGTTCGTCGCATTGATCTAACGCAAAACGAACGAGATTCATCTCAACGACAGGAGAGTGAAAACCACTCTCGTGTGGGTATGGAGCGAAGGGTGGCGAATGATTTGACACGAAGACAAGTACGAGAAGATCGCGTTCGCTTAGATAGTCGTAATGTAAATCGCATGGAAGTACGAGGAGACAATCTCGTCCGAAGTGAGGGACGCAATGCTCGCCGACGTGAGGAACGAGACGACCTCAGGCGTGAGGATCGAAATGAAATCCGACAGGAGGAACGAGACCTATCTCGAAGACAGGAGCGTGAGGATCGCTATCGTCTGAATACAGAGCGAGTAAATCGTAAGGAGAATGAACTGTCCCGACTACAGGAACGGGAAGTCCGTGAGCGCACAGACAATCGTAATGACAATCGTTTGGAAGAGAAGCGGGACAGTCTTTCACGAAATGTGGATCGTGATGAAAGCCGACGAGAGCGATATACTGATCTCCGACGAGAAGATCCACGACAGGAGGAACGACGGCAGGAGCGAGAACAGGAAGTCGATCGGAAGTTGACTACCCAGCGAAGACAGGAACGAGATTTGTCGCTAATGTATTTAGACGAGAGTCTGGAAAACCAAATGCACACCACCCAGAAAAAGGCAATTAGTTGGTTAAGCAATAACTACTGCCAACAAGGACTTTTGGTTACTGGCCAGGCGCTGATTCTGTTACTACTATATACCAAGTTGAACAGCAGCCGCAAAGGATTCGATCTTGGGTAAGCGATTGTGGCGCAATTGCTTTTCATACTATATTTAAAATATTTATATTATTCCATAGGAATAAGCTTGGTGATCATATCCAGAGCTTTCTACATCCAATCGACTGTTAGGATTTCTAAGACAAGGCTTTACCTGATAACCGGATAACCTGAAACGCATAAGTACCTAATAAATCGCTAAATCCTATTATATGGACCATATGTCCCTTATCGTACAACATAGAGAGCAACGAGTTTAACGCAGAGAGTGGATCTGAGATGTGGCTACAAATGCATTGTACAATTTAATCCAAACGTTATTGTAACTAAAAACTACACGAAACTAGCAACCAACAAATATAAGTTATACATAGTTGAGCATATGCAGCCGAGTACTGTGTTTCAATTCTATTTCCTAGTGTGGGCATCTGCGGTTGCTCGGCCCAACAAAATCGCATAGACTTGGGCTGCCAGGGTAACGCCCATAGCACCAGTCCCCAGGGCCGCTCCAATAGTCCTCTTGGCATATTCGAGCACATACCTGGCCTTGCCAGCAGTGGCCAATGCATACGAGTACGGATTGTACCTACTTAAAAGTTTGGGCAATCCCACGCAAGCAAACAAGCAAGCAAGCTATACACTCGCACACACACACACACACTCACGCACAGGTCTGAAGTGGAAAAATATTATTGCGATTTTCCATGTCAGTTGCCTTCATCCTTGTTCGCCTTTTGTAGGGTAGAGAGTATCATCGTATCGCACATAGTTGCCGGACTGGTCTATACATCTTTCGGTTTTCAGAGGATTTCACCAAGGCTGACCGACTAGAGCCCGTAAGCCATCCTTAATCAGTGAGACCAACACAAATTTTACACATTTTCTTCTACTGGGGATTATTTTGAATGGTAAATGTGTGTGTACTCAATTTCAGGACTTGCACCCACATAGACAGACGGATATGCAGACATACATACAAACAGATTATAAACACTTGCAGTGTGTGTTTCAAATTTCTTTGCAGTTTTCACATTAAATATATTCTCTCTCATGGCGCAAAATGTAACTGTATTTATTAATCAGAAAGTATATTTCTTAGAATCATTGTTTTTCTCTTCTTAATTGGGTGTTTTTTCCACATGTAGACAAAGAACTTCTAAAATTAGTCTTTTCTGGTTCTTATTATTGATAAACATTAGTATTTTTAGATTTAATTTAATTTAATTTCGAAAAAAACTCAACACGATTTGAGTCCACTATCCTTGATTAGTCGCGAGTCGAGTGACTTCCTACTGAGATACGCGGAGAGGACAGCTAATTTCTTATATAAAAGACAAGCCTGAAAATTTCATTACTTGTTTCTGAATTGTAGAGAGGATTTTCTCTTCAAAAATGAGGATTTTCATTTATACTTTTTAGAAATACCTTCAAAGCACCGTATTTTTGGGATTGACGAATTAGAGAAAGCCTATTTAATTTCTTAGATATTTCTTTTCTTTTGTTTGCAAACTATTTTGAGAAACAATAGAAACTTTATAGTTTTCAGGGCGATTTTCTACAAAATTAGAATTAAAACTAAAATTAAATAAAATACGTATATTTATACAACTATAGCAAAGTTCAATGACATAAGTTGCATACCATCTGAAATGTTGAACTTTCTTTCCAAAAATTCACATTAAGTTATTTTATTACACATTATTCAAACATTTGTGTGCTTTTTGCTTAATGTTCGGCTTGATTGCAAAAGTTGAATCGATTTTGAAGCCAGTTTAGATAATTATGTACGCATCCAAAATCCCCCGAGCCGTTTAAGCGCTTATCGAAGCAATAAAATGGAAATTTATGAGAAGATTGTGCTCCACGGCGTGAACGCCATTTGTTTGTCTCACATAATTAGCTGGACTTGGCTCGATTTACTTCATATTTGTTACCTAATTGTCATTTGCAGCTATAAACAATATGTAACGAACTCCAGCTGACTACCCATAAACATTGCTGTGTATCTTTGCTATTAGCTTGGCAAGCACAACAACAATTTTCAATTTATGAGCTTATAACCGCACACTTTCAGCTCTGTGTAACTTTGGTTGTTATATGCATGTCCAAGGTAAACACACACACACACACACATACACACACATACACCCACGCAGACACACACACAGACACACACACAGACACACACACAGACACACACACGGACACACAGACAAATGGCGACACTCGCAGCAGGGTTATTCGATATTAAAATGCCACAAAAGCGCAATAAACCAACAAGAAAATATCATAAAAAATTGAGTTTTCAATATTTATTCGAATTAAATAATTCACGCGCGTTGGGCCGAGTACCATATCTGGGCAAAAGAAAACCGCACAGCCCAGCAGCGTATGAGCAAACGAGAGAGAGATAGCGAGAGAGAGAGCGAGAGAGAGAGAGACACATAGAGGAACTGCGAGCGGTTGAATTGTGAATGCGTGCCTCTGTTTGTGTGTGTGTGTGTGTGTGCGGCTAGACTACCGGAAGGGCTCAAGAAGCGTTACTGAATAAAGGCGCTGGCATTTACACAGTTCGGGTTCCGTTGGGTCTTTTGGGTTTGTGTACGTACGGCATTTTACGAGCATTTGAGGTTTATTTTATGCTTTTAACCACACTCACAAACACACCCAGACACACACAACCCCTCACACACACACACGCACACACACAGACACACCAAATGCAAAACAACATAAATTTTGTTTCAGAAATCATAAATTTCAATAAAGGCAAAAAAGTTTATTTTCTTTTTTACGGAGATATCGAATTTGAAATACCCTTAGATACTCACATATGCAATATATTGAATTGAGTACACTGTAATAAAATCCCTCTGATATTTACAGAATCGCATACAAATTGGAGAGTTCTTCTTGTTTTTCGAAATAATTTCTAAACATGAGAAAATCTTTTGTTGTTGACTTTTTATACAACTTTTCAATTATAATATACTTTTAAATAATTTATATAAAGCTACAAAAATGCTAATTTAACAACTATTCACGGTGTACATATTGAAAGCACCATCCTCGAAAAATCCACCATAAAATTAAGAAATACAAGAAGTGTTTTTTACAAAGCGACAACTTTCATATTTCCAAATTTACATTCTGAACAATAAGGTGAGGAACCCGAGGCATGTACTTAATTCTATCACTATATCTCCACACTAGCACTAATCAGACAATTGTGGGAGATATGCGGCTTTATCGATTTGCGATTTTATCACTTTTATCGGTTTCCTATTCTCCTAGTGGACGTAGCACACAAATTTGTACACATTATCGCGGGCACAGACCTGTATATCCATGTTTGATGGACAGACACCATGACGGACAATGCTCTAAACCAATTGAATATGATACCTATGCTATCAAAGTATATAAAACAAGCGAGAACGTTGCAATCGGGTATAAACCCTTGTGGAATATTCTGTTATCAATGTATTAGCAACTGATAACTGGTGGCAACCAACCTTCATCTGGAGCAGCTGAATGTGAATGTGCCATACCATTGAATAATCATTAACGTGCCTCATAAATTTGGTGATTTTATCTGTAAAATTACGAGAGATATAGAATCTCCCAATTATTGGTGTCGGGTTGAATAAATAAATTGACTTCCCAATCTTAGAAAAAGTGTCATAAAAATCTGCCTTCTAAGTTAGGTAAGTCTTCATCTAAGCCTGCAGTAGATGTAGGCTTTTGCCCTTTTTTTTTTTTTGGAGAGCGGGCGTTGTTGGTTTGTTTTCCGCTTTCATAGACTTAGACTTAGGACACTCGTACGTAGCGTGAAAACGCTTTCAAGTGTCACAACAAATCGTTCAATAATCATTATTTGTTGTGCTCGTAATTCTCAAATTTATCATTCATTTATAAGATTTTTTTATGCGTGAGTTGCGTATTTTGTCTCAGCCGTAATTTCCGTACTGCAAATAAATAGGACCCGCACCCCACCACCCCTCCACCCCCAACTACAACACTAGTAGAGCGTGTATTTAATTTCCTTTTTCAGTGTCCTCGCCCCCATCTCGAATTGTTGCTGCTGCTCATTTCAGTTGAGCGCTGCGCGTACTGAATATGAATCACGTTCTTATTTTCCATATTGATTGAAGTCGAGCAAACAGACAACCAAACGCTACCCGCACCCCAAAAGCAACCCCCCACTCGCCATCTACCTCTTCCCTTACACCAGCAACCCCTGTTCAACACCCAACCGCTCGACCCGCATATTTCAACATTGATTAGCGCTGCTTGCCAGCGTTTTTGAGCGACTATGAATGGTAATGATTTGGTGTGGGGAGCTGCTGAAGTGGGGCAAAGATGGGGGCGCTGAAGTGCAGCTGCGGCTGCATCCACGGTTGAATTCAGCATTTTCAAATTACAATCCTCGTTCACTTTGGTGTCGAATTTAATTGGCATTTTGTATCGATCAATCGACATGGCACAATGTGAACAGTTAAGCATGTTTGCCTGGATAAAATGCCGATGGTCGGTGAGATGATTAAAAAGTTATTCAGATGAAAAAGTTATTCAAACTGAATCAGTTTCGAATGTGTACTACCAGTTTGTTGATGTGTTCAATTCTCAATTTATTTGAAAATCGATTATCAAACTCTTTTTGAGTTCATTTCATACGAATTTGCACAAGTTAATGTTGGTTAAAATTCAAATGTACAGGGTATTGGGTAGTCAGCACATTATGGACATGTTTTAAGCTGCGTCCTTGCTAAAAAAATAAAAAAAATAAAAAATAAAAAAATTCCTAAGCCATGCTGAACTGGCAGATGGTCGTTGGTGTTGGCCTGTGCTCTCCATTCTCTTTGCGAGCTCTGCCCGTGTTTATGCAAATATTTGTATTCCATTTGCATTTCAAAAATTGAAATTTTTATATCTTACGCTCTCTCGCATTTATAATGCGATTTGCCAGGGAAAAAATTTAATTTTTGCACAATTTAGAACAAGTTGATTAAGCATTTTGATGCCAGCTGCAAAAGCTGTTGCATAAATTTGCCACACACCCCACCCACTCCCCAACCAACTCCCAATCCTGCCTTTGCAGCCCCAACTATGGGGCTAATGATTACCATTAGAACCTTAAGCAGCCCTTAGGCTCTTCACTGCTAACGATAATAATGCATATAAATACTTGTGTACAGAACTTAAGAACAGCTGCAGGCAATCATGGCACAAAAATGCCCAAATAATGAAGTTGAACCTTTTCTTTTAAGTATTTCCTTATGCGAGTATATATATATATAAATGTACAAAGGTGTACGTATTTATATATATAGTTGCAGGCTTAACAGTAAATAAGATGTCGATGTGGCAAATTATTAATGTAGAATGCCATTTCCTTGATATCTTTTTAAGAATAGTTTAACGAATTTCGTTGTGCACATTCATGTTAAGCTCCTATTAATTAAATATGTTATTGATCTCTATCGTGTATGAACCATCTCAATTTATTGATCCACCTATATTATTAAACAACAACGAGAATTTCAATAATCATACTAATATTAAGCAGGGTATTTGCATGCTGTAATTTTGAAAATGAATGCGAACATTCCATCATCAAGTTGACTTTCGCTGCTGTCATTTTGGATGATTTCTAATCAGAAACGTGTTTGCATGCACATTGCCAATGGGGATTTAGTCCTGGCGCTCTGCTCAAGGACTCCGATTGGCAACAATGGCGACCGACATGCACGTGTGCCCAACCCTGAGAGCCACTTGCATCAGGCAGATGATTGAGGTACGAGCAGCACGAACCACGCGTGGTTTCATTATTAAATCCATCGTGGGAGGGCAGTGCTTGTGCCAACGCCAGGTTATGCGAGTTACAAATGTAATCAGGCAGCTGACACATTCATGCTAAGAACAATACAATATAAGCGAACTGCGACTCTTCACGTATGAAAATATGACGCTCTAATCAAATGGCGCACTCACTCGGAATTCTCAAGGTACTTGAGGGTCACGCTATTTTTAGAGATCGCAGACGAGGTTTATAGCGATCACCTTACAAGCGGCTGATTTTGATAATTAAGACATGTAAGTTTAAGGATTTTCAATAAAATTAAGGCCTGCTCGTCAGAGCAGACAGCTCGAATCTAATGTTGTGATGCCAAAGTTCACTACTTCCAGTGGGGCAGCATGGCGGATACAAATTTGAGGTGGGAGTCACTCTTAGCAGTCATTCCTAATTAAAGTTCTATCAAAATAGATTTGAAACTGAAGAAGTTCTGCATATATTAACAAATAAAATTACGTCTTAGATATATTCTAACCATGTTCGTCTGTTTGCCTATCCGGCATTGAGTGTTTGTCAATTTGTATATTGGTATTCCGTTCAACAATGAAATGTGCTTAAATTCTGACTTACTATTTTGTGTTGAGAATGCATTTCCGTTCTCTGTCTCAAAACCAAACCAACTCTAACAATATGTACCGTGCCCAATATTATTGTCACAAGTGTGGGCACGTTAGCGAATTCACGACAAATACAGCAGAGGCAAACCGCAAACTGCAACTGTCAATGGCTGAACTCTATTTGTATGTACTTCGATGTGTGACACGGAGAAAAGTCAAATGCATACTCCGTGAGTAAGCCGCAATGTGAGATTATGAGACTGGTTTACCTCACCAGATACGCTCGCAGTCGAGTGAAAAAGATTGGTTTATTTGTATACCCTGTGGCCAAGCACTTGAAAGCGAGCATATTAGTTGGAATAGTTGTCGAATTGCCTAAAAGCATCCATCTAATTTTGGATTGCTTTCTCCCACATACTCTGCAGATAGCAGGTTACTTCAATTTCTAAAAACCCTTTCACCAATTATACAAATTTGCCTGGAATGATGTTAAAGAGCAAATGGGAAAAATATGAAAAAGTTTTTGTGTCCAAATACGTTTTACACCAATACCCTGTAACTCCAAATTGATCAAAATGGGGTGTTATAAAGTGTGTAATCCTATCTAATATAACAATTTTTGTAATGATATGAGATTGAGTATTTAATTAAATGCAATTTAGTTTATTAGACAACAACTACTTATGTATATATCATGTATAAATTAACTAGAAATTCGCATAGACTGACACTAAAATTAAATTGAAAATGTTTTATAAGGGGCATTATTGCAACTGTATTTTGGGCTAGCTTAGGCCCGATCGAAGGGTATATTGTATAGTGTCTAGTACTATATCTATATTATCTAACCGATCAACAAATAATTTCTTAGATCTTACATCGATTTACCTAATCCTAGGGAATACTTCAGTCAATCACATTCTTGCTCATTTTTTTGTGTTTTATTTCAGAGTGTATGTAATGCCCATTAGAGCTCTCACCCACGCACTATCGCACACACACAAACACACACAAAACACACACATGTATTCAGCATAGTCATAAATAAAGTCGATTTGCATTGCTAGTTGTCCGATGGCTTTGGCATCTGCAATGCTGCCTCCTGCTGTCCACTGAATGATGCCTATTGCCTGAAGTTGCTGTTGCCTGGTTGTCATTGTTTATGCATGTGAATTGCAAATCTCTTTGACTGTCGCACACTGTGCGCGACTCCCAACTTCCAACTCCCAACTCTGGGGGAGTGGCTCCCCTTTCGTGCCTCTTTGTTGCCCAGTTGTCAGTCAGCCGGCGGACATTTTGGCAGTTTGACAAACATTTTGCTGCCTGCTGCAGATAGAAAGGCACTTCACAGATGGATAAACGCAGATGCTTTCACTCCCTCGCCCTTTTCACTCAGTGTAAGAGGGCACGCTGGGAATGGGTGCCGGTATAATACCAGTTCTCTCCATCTAAAACTCTAACAACACTCCTCAGCCAATCCTTGCTTACACAAAACGCCGCAAACGTATGCAAGTTAAATGCGAAAACAAACTTTACAACATTGTCATTGTCACCGTTGTTGTTGTTGCTGCTGCTGCTGCTGCTGGTGTTGTTGTTGTTGTTGTGTTATTATGCTTTATAGTTTCGGTTTGGTTTTAAGAGTTTTAAGCTGATTGTGCATTAATCCGAGCAATGTCAGAAGCATCTGTTGGTATATACGTAATTTATGCATATTTTCCCATACTCAGGCAAGTAAATAATATAATATGGTATATAAATATGCGCTCTGAGAATAAAGTTTTTTAATTAAGTGTGAAGAACAATTCCCTTTATATGCAGAAGAGTATACATCTTATCCACATATCATCTACCCTTGAAGCTAAACACTTTGGCATACTTATTGGTCAGATAAAATGCAGAGGCGATAAAACCTTATATTTACCACAATTTTAATGCCAGAGTAGACCAAGAGGTCTCTGGAATCTCTGGAAAGCACATAATACCGGATTGTGTCTCCTTGGCCAGATGAGGGTGCAAAATCCTAGCTTAACACTTTTTAAAATCAGAAGTCATAGAAGTACTCAAACTGACAAAAATGCTTGAATTTTTGCAAGAATCAGAGTAGATGGAAGAGCTCAGAAGGGGGCACAATAGATCTCACCAGGCCACAATGCATGAACTCCCACAATTATAACAATAATACCTAATTTCTTAAGTAGATTTCTGCTGAATTCCTTCTAAAATCGCTATATTTTTATGTCTTTGCTCGAAAATACCAATAGCTTCTACTGTTTTGGAGTTAAAGTCACCAAATAGTCATATGTAAATTACCATTAATCACCTCCTTCTAAAGCCAAAAAATTACGAATGATTTAAAATACTCATAATTTTACAGCTAAAGTTCCCATTATAAATTTCTAATAATTCCATTTACCCCATGCTGAGCTTAAAAATGGTTTTCAATTCGTTACATGCTTGTTCACAAAATCCGACTACCCTCAAGTCAAAAGCCAGCGAAGCACCAAATAAATACTTAAACTGGAAGCAGGCGGATGCTTCTTGAGAGAGAGAGAGAGAGAGCAAGGCGTGTGCCATGTATCAGCAGAAAGCTACAGGGAAAAGTGCCGGAAGAGAAGAGTTTGCTTTTGCAGTAAATGCAACAGCCAGATTTCGGATGTGTTTGATGGCTGGAGAACTCGAGAGTCACTCAATCAGAGTCAAACTACCTGACATAAAAAACTAGAAAATATGCTTTTTAAAAAGCTAAGCTATGCTTATTGCGCAGATTGTTTGCTTTTAGTCATTCTTTCATATTGAAAGTACTTTAACTTAAACAAATAAGATACTACTAAACTAAAAATATGAGTCTTTTATTAAAACAATATAATATCAAACGATTTTTCAACAATGTTAATGTACTAATAAAGCTACAACAAGTCTATTTTGAGAGATCCTCTTTGTTCCTTAAGCATGTGCCTCGTGACTTTAAGTTGCCACCCAATGCACTCTCTAACCAGATGGGGAGTGCAGTCACCATGAAAACCATTACGAATTGATTGTTAAATGAGAACAGCTTTTGCGCCCACATCAATGATGCCAACATGCAGTTGGTTAGGGTTTGGGTTATGTGGGTTGATGGGTTGATGGGTTGGAGTGGGCGACATTTGTTTTGACATTTGCTAGCAATTTTCTAAATTATCAATTTCAACGGCAACTGAGCAGCCATCCAACGAATAAATAAATATATAGATAAAAGAAATACGTGGAAAATGGAGATGGGAATACGAATGGGTACAAAAAAATACAAAATAAAGCGTAAAATTGCCAACTGAATGAATTGGGTAAATTTTGTGAAAATTCATGAAAATTTGGGTGGGAAAACCGCAGGAATTCGAGCAGCATCAGCGAAATTTCACCACAAGTTGCCATTAAATGTCAATAGAGCTGAATGCGAAATAGGGCCCAGAAATTGTTGGATTGTCGCAGAAGCAGTTCGCCACTGGCAAATAGTAGGAGTTAGTATTGACTTGGTACTGAGTTGGCGGAATTGCAGGGACGGCATTGAAGCTGTGTTTCGCCCTAAGCGAAATGTGCAGTTAAATAAAAATCAAAGCGGTTTACGTTATCAACGACGATTTTCTATGGTAGGTCGGTCCATATCGGGTTTGGGTAGGCGCTCATCGAATTTCCAATGCGAACAAGTTGCGTTGACAGCACCAAAAGTCTGCATAATCCCCACCCAACCAATCAGTCCCCACCCCCATCAATACGCAGGACCAACTTCAAGCTCAAACAGTCACATCCACCCCCCATCGCTACCTCTTCAGTCCCAAAACCCCCACCACCCGTTCATCGCTCAGATGCATTTGTGCGAGCAAATGCGAAATTGGATTATGCAACAGACTTTTATGGTGCACATCAGAGGCCGGGGCAAACGAGCGAAGCATTTGGCAATGGCAAACTTTGACAGCGCATCGCATTCACAGGTAAATTTCTAAATAGAAACGAGCTGGAGCTATATGTAGTATACTCAGGCAAAAAAAAACCGTTCCGAAAACAAGAACATTTTTCTTGGTTTTAGAAATAATTTATAAATATTACAAATTATTTTTCTAAAAAATTAATCGCAATCCCAAGCAGAACGTTTCTTTTTTTTTTTATAAATATTTAAATTTGTGTATACAAACGTACAAATAGAAAACAACACACTGGAAATGCAACATATTTTTTTTCGAAATTTTAGAAAAATCCAACCTGAAATTATGAAATGAAATCCCTGGTTTTCAGAAAGCCAGAACATTCAATCTTGGAAATTTGCTTTTTTATTCTGAAAAATAAGGTGAGGAACACTTGGCGAATTTCGAAAAATTCAGCACGATTATTTTCTGAGTGTAGTGTGGACTACACGTATATGTATGTTGATGCTGGTCTGCTGCAGAGTGCAACTGGGGTCTGAGCTTGCCTCGAGGAGAGGGGGTTCGTTCTCTCCCTGGTCTCTGGTTTCGGGTACCAAACATGGCACCAGCATCCATTGCACTCGTGCAAATAAATTTGCTGTTCACGTACATGAAAGCCGTTTGCACAAGCATGCAATCATCCACAAATATTGTCTAAGCACACACACAAAATCACTTACAAACACACACACACATTTAAATATCATATATATATATATATATTATATTATATATGTATAAATAAAAATGTAGACACTTGATTTGCGAGCAATTCGTGTTAGCTTTCGTGACACGAGCGTGCGTTGAGCCGTACACGATATGTTCATTATCGGAAGTAAAGAAAAATAGAAAAAACACAGTACTTAATTAAATAAGAAATTTATAGAAGGGACACACCGAAGTTTGCATACCCTTGCTGTTCGTTATTATATTACTTAAATATACATTTTCAAAATCAGCATATTTTTTCTAGATCGGTCGATACTGATTCCGATACCATATGTACTGACTACAACATTTGCTGACTTTGTGGCACGCACGCATCTCTATTTGAAGTACACAACACACACACACACCACACACACAGACACAGAGATATATGTTGTTGCTGTGCCATGAGAAGTTTTGATAATCCACGGCTCGTCGTTGAATTGATCAATTGGAAAGCAAACGCCTCAGCAAGTGCAAGCGTAGTCAATTGGTAGGCGAACAGCATGTCGCCCCCGACCTGCCGCAAACTCTTTTCCTCCCCACCCTCTTACTCATACTGCTCCCTGGCCAACTGATGTGGAATAGGTGGCCAGGGAGCAGGTGGCCCTCACCTGGGTTCACTTTGGTTGCGGCTGCCTGTTCTGCTGCATCTTCTGATGCCGATGCTGCTGCTGCTGTTGCTGTTGGTGCTGCTGCACACAATCTCAATGATGACATTTACTGGCGCGCCCAACTCGTTGCTCTTGCCACATGCCACGTCCTCGAGTTTTATGGGATTTTTAGATATTTATAGATTGCGCTCTTACAATCGCTTTGCTTTGGTTTTGGCTTTGACTTTAGGTCTACGATTGCGGGTTGCGGCTGACAGTCTTCAGCTGCAGCAAAAGTTGTGTTTGCTTTGCTTTTGCTAACAAATGTGCCCAACTGTGTCCGTGTGTGTGTGTGTGTGTGCGTGTGTGTGTGCGTGTGTGTGTGTGTGTGTGTGTCTGAGTCTGTGTGTGTGAGCTGTTGCGCAACGAAGCATAAAAAATGGCTGCATTCTGGCTACAGGAGGAAATGCTTTTGGTTCGGTTCGGTCAGTTGGGGGCGAGCAGCAGCGGCAAATCAAAGTCAATTTAGCAAAATAGAAGAGAAAAAATAACGAACCAGAGGTAGAAGCAGAAGCAGAAGGATCTTAGAGTCGCCCTCGAGTGGTATGTTCTTGTTGATGCCACAAAGCAGCGCATTCCGCTCACATTGGCACTGGCCAAATTGCAGCCCCAAGCGGTCAACAGCAAAAAGTAAGGAAAGAGAGTAACGAGCTGCGAATTGTTGGGGTGCCGGCGTGGCGGAGTACTGTAAAGTTAAGTAAAAGGACATTGAGTGTGTGTGCTGTGTAGGTAGTAGATGTAGTAGGTGGTGCTGGTTGCAGTGGGGTAACTAGTGTGGCACAGTTGGCCAGTGCCAGCGGTCAGCAAGGACTTGGAGCATATTGCAGCTTAGCAATTTTTTTCTGGTACCATTACGACATTGATACATACTTACCAGATGTACTACAAGATATATAAATATATATATATATATATATATATATATATATATAAATATAAGGATATATATGTAAGTGTATAGAAATTTAGCGGTCTTCTTGTGTGGCGAGTCATCAAGATGGTGTTATTTAAGGCTTACAAGTTTTGGGTTCAAAAGCATGAAGAAAAAAAAAAATTCAATTTCAGTCGATCTCTTTCAAAAAGTAAATTACAAATCAATTTGGCATGAGAGTGGAAATAAATGAAATTGTGGAGCACGTCAGACGAAAAGCTACAAAAGTCAATTGGAAAACGCCTGAATGCTTCATACGAGGACTGCACTCAAAGTTTATTGCTTGGACATGTGTTTTGGCACATTAATAAGTTTCTGAAAGCTTTAAATGAAATTGAAAGTTTTGAAGGTGAAAAGGCGTCTTTATTTTTGTTTAGCACTTATCCGAAATTCATCAATGTCGAATATATAAAATAAAACTTCTCAAAGCTGAGAGATTTAAAAGTAGCTCAAAGTGGATAAGTGCAGCGAACACAACTTGAATATCACAAAGCATTTAACATTTTTTTCACTACACTTTTGTTGTTTGATAATGCTCCAAATAATGCAAACACAAAAAAGAGTGTTGCAGCAACATAATGCAGCTGTGCAAGGACATTAATGTAAATTTGCACTGAGTGAATTAAGTTCGCAAAAGAAATTCAAAAACTACCGATTTTAGTTACGAACTGACTTTCTAGCATAAAAACTTAATTGTTTGCTTTATGTGTCATTTCCACACCATTTCGTTGGCAGTTTTAGGGCTTTAGTTGCTACCCTAATTGTTGTTTTTTTTTTCGTGGAGTGCATTAATAAAGATGGTCGTCGTTTCAGTTTACCGTTATGGCATTATTGTTGCCCCAGTTGCACTTGTCACGACTTTCCGTGCCAAATGTTTTCAGCCTCGACTGGCACTTCAAAACTGGCAGCTAGGTTCGGCGATGTTAGTTTAAAAATACAATTAAAAACTTAAATAGTTACAGTGCAGCTGACATCGGTGCCGTTTTATTCCTCTTACGATAAGGGATGAGGGGGATGGGTGGGTGGGGTTGGGGGTGAAAGGTCCAATTGGCCACTGTTGCGTTATACCCCGTGGCACAATTCGCCTGAGCCAGAGTCGTAATCACATTTTGCAACGGCAACTGTATCGGCATTCACATCCGCAGCCACATTTTCATTCATTATGCAACAGAGTGTAGCAAATTGAATTTCTGCGGCCAGACAACTGGACGGTGTGGCGAGACCACCCCACCCAATCGGGGGGTGGATGCGGGAGAAGCGTTTAAAATATAAAGGTGTTGATGGACTGTGACATGGTTGCACAAATTGCATATTGCAACGGACATAGACTCGAATTTGGCCACATGCCAAAATGTAGCTGCAGCCACATGACGTTGCAGCTAATTAAACGCGCAAATTGCATGAAAGCTACAAAGCGAGAATTCAAATGGTTACCAAAATTGTCAAAATGACCAAGTCAGAATGAGGCAGCAGGCAACAAGCCTCAATCATTGAACTGTGAGGCACTGGCACTGGCAATGGCTATGCTATGAGAACCTAAACAAACGTCAACGAATATTACAGCAAGTGATTTGATTTATTCTATATATAATATGAGAGCACCTAACAAACGTCATGGAACTCAAGAACAACTCTAAATGATATGTATAAAACAGGGAGTCCTACCAAAATTGGAATCGGAACCGCATATCTGCCTATTAAATAGGAATCAGAATCTAAATGCCCCAAAACTAAAGCAACAAAGCGGATATCATAACGATAGATCACGTTACTTATGAGTTTATATTCCAAATTTGAAGTTTTGCGGCTCCTATAGTTTCCCAGATCCATTTTTTTCATACAGAAGGACACACAGACGGTTTTTTTTTTTAATCGTTTGAGTTATGACTGTGGAAAGTTTTGATCCGTGCCCACAGGCAATCATGAATTTTGAGCTGGAATAGGTGTTTCAACTGTGAATGTGGGATTTATATAGACATCAAAGCATGATTAAAAAGCTCTGGTTTTTTGCGTTGTGCGACTGTTTATTTGTTCTGTAGCTCACGGAGTCGCCGTAGTTCACAGTCATGGAAAAATTGTCATTTGCGGCGTAGGATATCAAAGGACTGTCCGCTTACGAAAAAAGGGATCTTCGTCCGCCAATTTTAATGGCGCACCCAGGGTCCGCGGCTTAGGCTTAGGTTTAATTGGTGGTGACGCTGTTGGCATTCAAAATGTTCATTTTTTCTGCGAAGGTGTTCTGGTTGTTACCGAACATGGTAGAATTTTTCAACTTCTAACGCATGAACTGTACACGGTGAACAATTCTTTATAGCTTATCAATGACCATGTCAAAGAAACATCCCGCTGCACACTTTGGCGTTTTATATATGTAGTTTATCAATAAAAGCTTTAGTCAAACACCCCAGTACTCAACGCCAAAACCCTTGTCCCAGATCGCTCATATTTATACTACTGTCCTGGTTTTTAGGTATCAGTTGAGCTTTGACAAAGTTATGGTTCTGCAAAATTTTGATCAGTCCCTACAAGCAATTTTTGAGGGATTATTTTATACTTTGATTGAGTTATTTGTATACTTTATCTACCAGAATTGGAGACCCCAGTGTACTATAAATAAGTAAGCCTGTCTATCTATCCGTTCCAAAATCTGTATCATCAGATCATATGCAAGCTAAAACAATTTTGTTTTATTTGTTTACTTGAGTTATTCTATACTCAGTCGACTAACTATAAAGGAAGATCGAAAAATCGTTTCCTAGTTGTTAATAATAGTCTGCCAAGATGGTAGTTAAAGTTAACAGTAGCAAATTGAATATATTTACATTTAAGTGAAGGCATTTCCTCTAATAGATTGATTGAAGTTATAATATGGCATTTAATGTGCTTCATCTCGCGAACAACGACTCACTCTGGTTATATTCAATTCAAATTGAAATTCAATTGGAGCAGCAACTGATACGAAATTGAATATAGACAGACAGCCGAAACCCGGACGTGGTTACAAATTAGAGCGCAAGCGGATGCGGTCTGGTGGATGTGGAATGCGAATACGGATACGGATACGAAATGGAAACCAGACCAAAGGCGGCAATGGGTCTTTCTTTTTTTTTTTTATAGTTTTTTTTTGTTGCGGCGTTGTCTGCCTTTAACTGGCCTCCAAGGAGCAGCTCGAATTAGACTGAAAAATAATTGCAGCTGGCGCTTATTTCAATTAAGTTCGGCTCTCAAAATGGCCCCGTCACGTAGCACCAGCATCATGACCACCACCAATACCACTACCACCATCATCACCAGCTGCAGCAGCAACACACGCCATTCTGCAGGCAGTCGCTCTGGTTCTTCCTCAAACCCCTCGCCAGTTGTTGCTAATTATTGCTTCGCTGCGCTTTCGACCAACTGAAAGCACACAGTGGACCCAGCTGCCGGACGCCCTGACTCCCCAATCTTTTAAACTCCCAGTCTCATAGCTACCCGAAACGATTGTAGTGCAATTTAACAGATGCAACGGCAACAACTGCGCCCAAGGGATGCATTTGGTTGGCTCTTGTTGCAGCTGCTGCTACTGCTGCTATTGCTGCTGTTGCTGCTGTTGCTGCTGTTGATGCTGTTGCTGGTGGTGCCTAGCTAAACAGTTAACTTGACGCACCGCTTGACGTGGAATCGCAGCGGGGTGTGTCTGGCTGTCATCTGTGGTACATTATAAGAGTTTTTGTTTACCTGCTACGCAGCGTTTGCCTTGGCCATAAATCCCGACAATTTGCCGCTGCTGCTGCCACATTATCCAGCATAGATCAACTAGCATCAAATTTTCTTGCAACATTGCCACAAATCACTCATTTGCTCCATTCGAACATTCGGACTTCATTTCAGCGCCATTAGCTGGCCCATAACTCATACCATCATCATGTGGCTGACTGGGAATAGTGTAGTGGTTGTGGAGGGGGGGTTGTCAAGCAACTTGGATAATTGAATTAGGACTTTCGTCGTCCATTGCATACTTTTTGGAGCTCTTCTCTTGTGTGCTGTTGTTGTCGTTCTGCTTGTTCTTGTTAGGCATTCACTTGAATTCCTTGGGCCAAAGTGTTCATTGCCCTTGGCCACTTCGAGTTGCCTCTCGTTGTCCACTTGCAGCTAATTAAAGCTAATCGTGTTGTCGAGTTGAGTCCCAATGTAAGTGCCATACACTGCTAGAAAATTCCTTGCCTGCCCATGCTGTGCAAAACTCTGGTGTCTCAGCTTTTGTATTTCATTATCTGAATGCGGATTGGCAAAAAGGTTTTGATTTTTTTCGATTTCATGTTATTTTCGAAATACTTATGCGAAATGGGAAAGTGGGAGTCAAATAATTCGCCACTTCAACTGGTTTTATTTCAGTGTAGTGGCGTTTTCTCTGAACATTCTCGAAGGTTCGGCTAACAAGCAGACATCGGTGGTGGGCCATGAAGTGGTGGTAGGAGGCCGTTTTATTTTTTTTGCATTGTGCAAACATGGTCGATTTGTTGAAAACAAACCCCCCCCATACCCCAACCACCTCCTTATATAACGGCGGCGAGCCCAAGAGGCGAAACCAAAACCGAAGCACAAAACCGAAGCCCGACACCCGAGCATGTTGGCATTGCGTTGG
This sequence comes from Drosophila grimshawi, assembly GCF_018153295.1. Lineage (NCBI taxonomy): Eukaryota > Metazoa > Arthropoda > Insecta > Diptera > Drosophilidae > Drosophila > Drosophila grimshawi. Next base: position 17,504,783 of record NW_025063692.1, on the reverse strand, counting down.
CAACAACATTTTGCGGCGAATTCGCTAAAGCTTTGCAGTATTTGCAAGTACTGCGGGTGGGTTGCGTAGGTAGTTGGTTGGGGAGAGAGGGGGCGTGTGTAGGTGGTCTAAGTCAAGTCGGGGCCACTTCCGTTATTTGCACGCGCCTTCAGCTCAGTTGAGGACGCAACGCGTGGCATCGTTCTAGCTTTGGTATTGGCAACTACTGGTGGCAAAGTCAGCAAGTTGGTACCATTTACTAGTACGTTGTGCTTAACACTTTCCGCTTGCAAGTCGCATCCGCAGCCGCAGCAGCAGCAGCAGCAACAGCAGCCGCAGCTCAGTCCCTAGCTGCTGCTCTTGTTGCTGCTCTTGCTGCTCCTGCTGCCGCATGTTGCAAAGTTGTGCGTCTTGCTGATGTATGCTCATATAACTTTGCCACTAACGAGACTCATGAGCTGCATAATAATGAGACAGCTGCTTGGCGGATCGCAGACTTAGTCCGCAAATAGGCGCCAACGGTTGCTGTAATCACTGAGCTTCCCTAGCGACCTAAAAATAGCCTCCCCCCCTGTCTCTCTCTCTCTTTCTCTCTCACTTTCTTTATCGTAATCTCAATTCCACAAAGTTGTTGCCTATAGAACATTTATCGATACATATCTGTAATATATATATATATATATATATGTATATATATATGTACATTCAGGGCCATCAATCAGGCAGGCTGCGCAAATGGAGCCACCGGATGGATAGCTTCGTGGCCCGCCAATGAATTCAATACGATTAATTTAGCAACTGATTTGCCGTTGACGAATAACAATGCAACATAATGTGGCACAATTATTCATTTCATCGGCAAAAAGTTCCCAGACTGTGGCTCCAAAGCCACTTGATTGCTCTCCTGCATGCGAATGAGATTGGTAATACTCCAATCCCCAATCCCCAACCCACTTCCCACTCCCCTTCCCTCTTCCCCCTTGCCCAACACCCAACCTCCGACCCCCAGGGCAGTCAACCACTGATGAGTTTGATTATGCGGCTTCCCTAGTGCTTGTGGCACGCCCAGATGGTTTCGTATCCATCTAGCCATCTTGTTATCCATCAGATACATTGACAAGCGCTATTTGCGGTTCGAGTTCGTCTCTTAGAACTTTGATTAAAAACTTTGTTGCAACTGTAAATTGAAGGCGTTTATCATTAACGGACTGGAGTCGTGGAGTTGAAGACGCCTCTACCTTCAATGTAATTTAAACTCCGCAACAAAATCTGAATATCCTCTGCAAGGGTATACAAATTACAGCAAAAGATATGCAATTAAAAATTCAAACTTTCATCAATCTGCTTTTTCCTTTCCACTATAATTGTCCGTAAGAAATAAAAGTTTTTTCTTACAAATTGACTTGAGGTTGGTCAACGCCAAACCAACTAAAGCCCCCTTTGTAAGAAGACTTCTTGCCAGTTGTCATCACCTGTTGTCTTCTGCATTCATTAAACTTGTAACTTTTAGCTTTCAGCACAGCTAACTAGCTGTCATACAAATATATCTAATTGCTGCAGATTATTATTTGTGTATTTGTATGTATGTTATCTGTGCAGAACTTCGCGGAAATGATGTTAACAAGTTGACGTCTTCTGCTTTGGCCAACAATTCGTTTGTGTCCATTTTCTTGGCCGGTTGTCTTTTCAATTACTGAAAAAAAAACTTTGCCAGGAAACTTACTTACAGCACCAGACTACACTACCTAAACCCACGACTCCCCACCCCTCTAAATAGCGCATAAAACTGACTTCTGTGCCCCCTTGGCCCATTGCGTTACAAGTGCAAATTAGTCGAGAGTGCCAACAAATTTAACGAGCAAATTTACACTCGAGCAGCGGCCACCAACGGAATTCACTTTGAAAGCCGACTTGCAAAAGGCGCGAGCAGCGGTCAGCGGTACGGCATGGTCCGGTTCTTCGTCTAGCAGCATTTCCCTCTGAACCCACCCACCTCCTTTTGGTCGTCATCTTTGTTGCTGTTCTTCCTGCTGTTCCACAAGCCGTTTGCCAGATCAAAATGGGACTTTAGGAGCGCCAGCCAGTTGTAAATTTTGTGTTTGTGCTTCCGGGCTCCGAGCCAGTGGCAGTTACTCTCTGTATATGTGCATGAATGTGCGTCTATCTGTGTGTGTGTGTGTGTGTGTGTTTAGTGTTTGTGTGCCTGTTTTAATTTGGAGAACACAGCAAAGCAATTGCCCAAAAAAAAAAAAAACCAGTGAATGCTGGAACCTTCTTGCCTCGACTGCGACTCCTTGTACCTTATTACGGAATTGTGTCTGCTGCTGGTGCTTCAGCGTTTGAGGCATTGGGGACGTTGGGAACTTTACAGTGAGGCCTGCTGTGTGCGTATCACTGCAAACAGTTTGTCTCACTATACCACGCCCCCAATCAGACTGTGGCACGCCCACAGTCCACAGCCCGCGCCGCTTAGCATCGCAGCATCTTTTGCGAGCATTTTCTTTAAATGGCGCTTGGCCTCGACCGTGCTTTGTAGCTTTTCTTGCCGGATTCTTGTACGAGTATGCCTAGGCGGAACCGTGTGTGTTTGTCGTGCTCAAATTGAATCAAGAATTGGTTTCAGGCAAGTCGACCGGTCACCGGGCTTAGAGATGGGCACGTGTCTATGGTTCCTGACTGAACAACTCAATTGGCACGAGTCCAACCCATTACTTATGTATATAAATGTTTTTTTCTTCTTTTTTTGGCCCCTAATTAAATTGTTTCTATTTAATTCAAATATTACTTAAGGAAAAGAAAATTATTCATTGTGTTGTATAGATTGTCGTGTTAAAAAATCGCTAAGCATCCATCACTAATTGGGACTGCAGCGCCTTGTGGGGCCATCTTTGACTTTTGACCCATGCCAGTGTGTAGGTGGGTCGTCAGCGTCAGCTTAGGAGGAGAATGAGAATGGGAAAGTGGCTCTCAGTCTGGGCCTGTGTGCGAGTCGGAGTGTGGGTGGCGGTGGCGTCGTGGATCTGGGACCGTGTCTGGGGTGCTATTTCTGTTGCCGGCCAGCTGTGAACCCATGTCAACTTTAATTGAATTTGATAGAACAAATATTTAGCAGCATTGCGCACCATTTACACGCAGCACACTTAGGAGACAGCACCAAATCCCCTTACATCTCCACCTTAACACGCCCCATACCCCACACCCACCACCCACGATACCACCTATCCTACTCTACCCATGCTCGCAAACTCCGCTGGCCAAGAGGAAAAACATCAAAAGATGGGAGCCACCTCTTATTAGAATCATAGCATTGAACTGCTATGTCATAATTAAAGTAAATATATATGTATTTTTAGCTTTGAGCGAAGTTCTCCTTATTCCATATTCCATTTGGAATATTTTTCGCTCTATTGAATTAATTTCCCGTCATATTTGTCTTCTGTTTTTTTTTTTTTTTTTGTTGGCATGGAAATTGGCTTTAGTTCTTTAAAGTTCTTAATATTTTCATATGTTGTATGCAGAAGCATTGTATTGTAATTATAACACTTAAATATACATTCTAGTATAATTAGATTTAGATCAACTGTAATAAACATATTTATTCATATAATGCTGTGTAGACTAGCCAGATTTATGCTTGATTCAAATTTCAATTTCAAACTTGGTCCTATATTCATGTAGTATAACCATTTCATGTTAACGTTTTCCACTTGAAAAGCACAATATAAAGGACATAACAAGGATATGAATATAAACATGTTTGAATATACAAATATCATCTGGTGGCAAGTAGAGGTTTATTGCATTACCTCCCGCTCTCTACTTAAAATACCAATGATATATGCGAACCCGAACTATGTTGAAATAATCAGTGTCTGCAATTGCAGGCGAAGACAAAGGCGAGGACGACGGCATGTGGAAATGGCATGCATATGAGTAAATCAAAAGTGTTGTCTTTCTTCTACTACTGTTGTTTGGTTCTTGCTCGTTCTTGCTCCTCTGGTTTTCCATGCCGTTTGCTTTCGCTATTAAATTGCCAGCCACATTGCGCTCACTGGCAAGTATTTATTAAGTCATAAGCTTTAGGCAGCTCTAACAACAGCAACAGCAGCACATTCTTGTACTCGACTCAAACTCACATTCACATTCACATTCACATTCACATTACACAAACGCAGTGAAATGAACGTAACTATGCGGCCTGTGGATCCACATGAAGCGTTTATCCTGCACAGACGACAGTGGGTCGTGCAGCGTATTTTGGTTATCAAATTACAGCAGTGAATATGGAATTGCGTTGGTTTAGAGTGAAAAATGAATGCTTAGTGATTTGATAGGTCTGCGGATGAAACGGATAAAGCGAATTTCGAATGTTTGAATGGTAGAGCCGGGATCGGAATCGTTAACCAAAATTAACCATTTGAAATACAGAAATAGGAGCGGAAGCGGAAGCGATATCGGAAATTCGATTTGGTTGTGGCTTGCCGAGGCTTAAGCATCCATTTTTACCACATACAATTGGTGTTGGTAGCACTGTGCACGAGATGCACTTTACACCTGCGCCAATAAAATGGGCAAGGGGAAAAGTTGCCACAGCCACAGCAACATGCACAACTGTGGCAAAAGAAAAGCACACATACTACAAAGTCAGTGTATCTCAACATACATACATATATGTATGTGTATGTCTTTAGGCATGTGTTTCTATGTATAAGTGTGCCCATTAAACCTTTATGGTGTTAACAATGAACACTGAACTTATGGCCGCAACGACTCTGTCTGTGTAAGAAAACACGCACATTTGCAATTACATATGCATATACAGATACATATACATCTGTGTGAATCTGTTGCGATGGCTGAATGCAAACTTTGGGAATATTTACGTTTTGCTTATAGTTCCATCTCGCTATGCATTTAAGGAGTATTTTCAAGCATGGCATTATGTGGCGCCAACTATGGTAAATTCAACGGCAACGGCAACGGCAACGGCAGCTGTGTGGCAAGAGCCCGACCGCAGCGACGAAACCATTTTTGCCACGTATCCCCGCATGACTTGGATGCCATTTAATTTGCATTCTCTAACCAAGCCAGAATTTCTGCTATAATTGCTACACATGTTGCACATACACACACAAACAAACACATACACACAAAGAGGCACATATGTGTCCAATATATACAACTCCTTGTTATCCACTCATTTACAGTAATTATTATTATTTTTTGGATTTCGATCAAGACTCAAATTATTGCTCTCAAAACTTTAAGTAAGCCAGAAGACAGAAAACTATTTCAGAAGAGGAAAGTGCAAGTGGCGAGTTTTAAAGCAAGAACACTCGGGAAAAAGTCGAAATGGGCACCAAGAGCAACTTACCTTATTATTCAGAAAGTATATTTTCAAAACGGAAGATTGTGTCTTTATAAAAACAATTTTTCCAAAATTTAAAAAAATTTGTCTTATTTAAAGTGTTTACTTTTTTTTAGAAAGGCTTCAAGCCTTTCTAATTTGAAAAATTTGTTGTTTTGTGTATTTAAAAATGATTCATTTTAGGGGGATTTTCCAAAATTCAAATCGATATATACATATATATATATATATATATATATGTATATATATGTATATATTATATATTTATAGTAATTTATAGGCCACTTCCAAAATATCATCAACGAGAAGAAAACATTTAAAACCCAGTAAGAATGCTCATTTCGAGAGATGTCGACTCTTGGATACCCTAAACTAAAGTCTTAAATAAATAATAATAATTTATGTATGTGTTTACATGTTAGTATGTATTTACAAAAAAGGATTGTACTTGCTCCTGTGCAATTTGGTAAATATGTTTATAAGATCTTCTGCCCTGTTTCTTTTTCGATAATCAATATTTTGTCGAGGTATATGTCTGGCCAATGAGAAAGACTTGCTTTTTTGCTATTGCTAATAGATATTTATTGAAATTGGAGAAACCGATGAAGCTATCCATTAAATAAAATGCATTAGACCTGCGTATGATACTACTCCAACTTTGAACTCTTATCTAAATCAACTCGACTTTTGATGCTGTTCACTTTATGGTTTCCAGATGTTTCCTTCTGTCTGTTACATACTTTTGAACTTGTACTCTTTTAAGGTACTTTCAATTCGTTCAAGGTATAAAATGGATGTCCGTTTCTGATATGTCTGCAGTAGCATTTGGTATAGCTTGAAAACATTAACCTAAAATTGCCCGATCAATGGCTGTGTATACCACAGCTGCGCCTTGAGCACAGGGTATGCAAGACAAAAGCTCAGCATTCGCTAATTTAATTATGTGGCCAAATTGCAGCGTCAGTTATTGTTTTGTTGTTGTTGCTTTGACTGCATAAATCATTTGATGAGATTAGAGGGCCGACAGGGGCAGGAGAGCGGCATGAAAATCGCGATTCCAAGCCATTGACTCAAATTTGTCGACTGCCTTCAGCTCGCGCAAAGCCCTTAACCCCAACACCCAGCCACCCAACCACCCAACCGCACCCAAAGTCTCAATGCCCCCAACTTCACAGCTACATAAATGACTAAGCTGAGCTGCGTTGTGGACATTAAATGATAGACAGTGCGCGAAGACAGGAAAGGGATGCGAACAATGGCAGTGGCAATGGCATGGAGGCGGGCGTCTAGACTGCCTGCCAAGCTAATAAACTTCCAAATTTCCGACAGCAGCTTAAGCGGCATTAATGACGCGTTGGCGTCCAAATGATTTATTAACAGTCAGCAGATTCCCTTGATGAAGCCGTATTATGCCCTACATGAGCAATCTTGTCAAACGACATTAAGATTGCATCCAAGATTGGGCATATCCAAGGCCAAAAAACCGTAACTGGTATATGCCTTATTATGTCAGCAACCTGGGCTGTGTACTACCCAGCTTTGATGAGACTGTACCAAAGTATTATCACAGCTATGTAATTGCACAAAATTCTTTGCTCGAATATGTTGGTAATTGTTCGTATGTCAAATAGATGATATATAGTTCGATATAGTTCGAAAATGGTCGCTTGCGACTGCAGGAAATTTAAGGATACCTTCAAAATTGTATCAAGTCTTTAAATTGAGTAACTAGTTAGCATAGAAGCAAAAAGACGGACAGATAAACGAAATTGGCCATATCGACTCGGCTAGTGATGCTGATCAAGAATATATACAATATATATACATACTTTATGGGGTCAGAGGCGTCTCATTTATACCAAAATGAAAATACTTTCTTTAAGGGTATACGCAAAAATGCCTAGCAAAAGCAATTGTGATAAATTTGGGATTTTGATTTGATTGCATATCAAAAAACTTCAATCTACACACCCCAAAATATTAAGAAGTAGGTAAAGAAAAAGTTTTTGAAAGTGTGTCAAAACCATTCATTTGCCATTTACTTTGATTGCAAGTATTTACCTATTAGATTTGAGCTGTGATATAAATATAGACTTTAGAGATGTATTAAGTTGTGTAAAGCCACATTTCCCCCCTAATACCACCAGTCGCAACCTACGGCAATTCCTTTCAGGCACAACTGACACAGCTGCCCAAATGCTAAAGGCAAATTTCAAAACTGTTCAAAGTAAGTTGCATTTTGAATTTGGAGATTTGAGAGTGGTGTTGTAGCTGCTGTTGGTGCTGCAAAGTTTTTGGCCAAATGCAGCGCAAAATCGCTTAAGTAAACTTCCAAGTTGCCAGTCTGCTGGCAGATGGCAACCAACATCCAGCAACCAACAGGCAGCAACTTGGCGACTTGTTTTCGTCCCCCATCAGTTGACCGGTATAAAAAGTCTCTATCCCACTGCCGAATGCTGTCCCCATTCCATTCGTAATTAAGTTGCACAAAAGTTGGCAACATGATTTGCAAGTTGCAGCACGCAGTATATTCGACCATTGCATTTCCCTCAGCATTTCCTGGCGCAACAAAACTCATTTTCCCAGCCCATACACACGCCAATCAAAGTGTGAGTCATTTGCATTGTGGACATCATTTGGGAAATGCGTACGGCATCTATACTAGTGCCGCTTAAAATAATTAATCCTAATTGACTCAATGGCCATGTTACCAGTGGTAATCGTTAGTTGCAATCCCAACGTGATTATCCCCTTTATCCCTAGGCTCAGACATTGCCATTTCATTTAATTACGTAATATGACGATTCATTGGCTTAACATCGCTTTCTACTCGGCAATTCATCAACATATTGGTCATTTCAATTTGCCATGTCCATCATGACGTTCTCATCATTTTTAATATAAATTATTTATTATATTTAAACATTATTGGGAGATACACTGACCCTAAGTCTTTAAAAAGAAAGATATCAGAAAAATAATCTCGATCTGCTTATGTTAAGTGAGAGCCAAGATTCAAAATTTAATGTCTCTATATCTTATACCGCTATTGACGCTAATGATAAGCCTAAAGGGGTTGGAGATGTTTTCTTCGGCAAGTTATATACACTTAAAAGCCAGAGACTTCTTATTGACATATAATATGTATATGTGTCACGTAGTTGAGCTCACTCGACTTCAGAAATTTTACTTCTCATTTTTCTACATTTTTGAAAACTTTACCTTTGACTTAGGATGTAAAACTCAGGCTTTGGGAAGGCACAACTTACCGTTTTAGAAATATATCTATACCCAAGCTACCATTTTAGAAATATACTTTCCGAATAATATCGAGATTATCTAAATTAAATTTTGTTCTAAGTGCACTTTTGCACAACTTCATGATACATGTGCTTGTGTATTGAGTATCGATTATCTTAATTACCTTCCGCAATGCGTTGCATACATAACAAATTCGTAATATCAACTGCAACAGCATCAGTCGAATGTGTCATGTGTCAGATAAACGAGCAAACTGACAAATTGACAAACTTTCAGTTCCGACCACAGAGCGGGAAAGGTAAATCTACAGAGACAGAAAGAGAGAGATAGATAGATAGATAGAGAGATAGAGAGAGAGAGAGAGAGAGAGAGAGAGAGAGAGAGAGAGAGAGAGTGATACCGGTGCCAGTGAGTGGGTGAGCGAGTGTGGCACACACTTACCAATTAGGCACTGTCAAATTGTTAGTCGACTGAAAAGTGGAGCAGTGTCCTCTGTGGGGCCAAGGCTATTTTTCAATTGCAGTCCCAACTCAATCTTTTTCCCTTTTGCTATTTGGCCTTCTCTGAACACTCTTTGTCATTTTTGTTTATTGGCCCGTGCTGCCAGCAGCCAATTAGTTATGGCAGGCGTGGCATCCTTTGACTCTGTGCTACAAAAGTTAATTTTCCAATCACATCACCTTTGCCATACAACGCAAAAGCAAAGCCATTCACTACAAATTTAAATTTTTGTCTATTACCTTTTTTTTATTACATATATATTCTTTCATTTTTGTTGAATTACAAAAATGCTCGACGAAACAGCAACGTCGAGCGTGGAGAACAGCGGACTGCGAGGAACCTTCAATTTTGTGAATGCCAAACGGTAAGAGCTTGAGCTTCTGTATACCATGTGGGATGGATGCCATATGATTTGGCATGAGGCTTATTTCTGAGATAAGAGAGACTTCGCTTGTATAACATTGTTTATCACATATATGCAAATAGCAATGCTGAGCTGCTGGCGAATGGCTTTAGGGCACCATTGGCTGTGCGTACTGGCACCTCCATTGTGGGTATTATATTCGATGATGGCGTTATACTGGGCGCCGATACACGTGCCACCGAGGGACCGATTGTCTCCGACAAGAACTGCTCGAAGATACATCGCCTGCAGGAGCACATCTTGTAGGTACACTCGCCCAGTAATTTCGAATACAAGCCTTAAGTCAGTTAATAATTTAAGCCACAACCGACAGCTGCTGTGGCGCCGGCACTGCCGCTGATACCGAGCAAATGACACTGGTGACCTCCGCGGAACTGGATCTGCAGGAGCTGAATACAAATCGCCAGGTGCCGGTGATCTGTGCCAGCATGCTGCTGCGCCGTACGCTCTTCCGCTACCAGGGACACATTAGCGCCGCCTTGGTGATGGGTGGCGTGGACAAATATGGGCCGCACATCAATTGCATCCATCCGTGCGGCTCGATTGATAAGATACCGTATGCGGCCATGGGCTCGGGCACACTGGCCGCCATGTCTGTGCTGGAGCACGGCTGGCAGCCGACACTCGATCTAGAGCAGGGTAAGCAGCTGGTGCGCGAGGCCATCACAGCTGGCGTCCTCAATGATCTTGGCTCCGGCTCCAACATTGATCTGTGCGTGATTACGCGCAACGGGGCCGATCATCTGCGCACCGAGACCGTTGCCAGTGAACGGGGCGAGCGGCTGGCCAAATATGCCATCCTGCCCAATACAACCCTGGTGAAGAGCATTTCCGTGCAGGACATTCACATCGTCGAGGAGCGCATATATCGCCCTTCCATCTCCTCGTTCCATACTACATCCCAGCAGTCTCGCTTGGACTCGTCAATGGACTCAGATGAACATTCGCCGGATACTTAATAATTTCGATCTATAGACAGTATTAGATATCTCTCATTCCATTTAACAATTCAAAAGTTGGCACATATTCTTAATTATTTCAAAGTTGTTTCAGATTTTTCCAAATTATAGCTGTGCTCTTCCTAAACTATATCCTAGATTTGACACAGAGAATTTAGTCTTAGTTATACTCTGTATTTAATTAAGGCAGCCAGTAAATTATCAATACATGCTCGAGCGAGTCTAAACTCATTTTTCAATCTGGTTTGGTTTGAATATCTAGGACGTGTATGCCTTATGAGAGGTAAGGACTTCTGCTCAGTGGGCAATGAATTTGCAAAAAATGTGTGCAACTGTTAGTTCCGTTTTTTTATGGCTTCCTTCCAATTAAATTATGTTCGCACACCAGTCTGGCCATTTATGCTAAGCTTTGAGACTAAGTTTTGACCAATGGATGCTGGACAGGACAGGATAAAAAAAAAGCTGGGGGCATTTGACAAATTTAATTACGTTCATGTCTGCTGCATATCCTTGTCACCTTTACTGCTTGCACCCACTGCAGTCGAGCCGATGCAAAACTTTCAACTGATCCCTCTGAAATTACACAAAAAACTGTTTCAAACTCTGCCCACACTTGCCCCGACTGCCATACACATAAATAGTTAGATGCAGTAGTCGCTTACAAATCGCAAGCGGAGCTCATATTTTTCTAATAACTTTAATTTATAGGATTGTTATTTCCAGATTTTCGTCGCAAAAAATGTATCAATTACTAATTTTTAAATATTACGTACTAGCTTAGTTTTAATTTTAATGAAGACATTCGTGGTAAATGAAAATGCCAAAGATATGATTTGTGTGATTGCCATTTCGAAAAGTTCACATTTTCGAAGAACTACTGTATGTGTGCTGGGCTTCTGGTAGAAGTCAATTTTCCAATATATATAAAACTCACTAAATTGGGACTCAACTTGATTCTAGCTGTACGCATGGGAGCAGGTGACTCGAGTTGTCTCGAATTAATTGAATCGTGGTGTGGTTAAGTCTGGATGCAGAGCTACACGGTTATGCTCTGGCCAACCGTCTGTCCGTCCTTTGGCCCAGCAACTTTTCCTGCCTTGGTGCCTGCCTCTGTTTCTGACTCTGCCTTTTGCCTCTGATAATGTTTTCGCTGCAGGCAAAATGCGTCGAGTGCAATTTAATTCAAATCGTGCGTAGCCAAGGGCACCGGTTACGGTTACGTTGCCGACGACATTCATATCCTCCACAGCACACACCCACACTCACACTCATAGCCACACACACATTCACATTCCACATTCCACATCCACACCCACATCCATATCTTTGCTCATGTCCACAAGCTCGCACCCACACAGGCGACAGGGGTGTGGGCACACATATATTTGAGTAACAGCCAGACCAAGATAAGGTCACAGAGGGGTATCGGGCAGTCGTCCAGGATGAGGTTGTTACTCCCCGAAGGCACTTGGAGCTGCCATTTTACATTCAGTTGTTTATGGACACAAATCCTTAAAGTCATCGCATGCAAACAACGCAACGGCCAGTGACATCCTTCGATCCATGCTCAGCCTCAGCATCAGCATAAGCTACGGCTACTACTACCACTACCACTACTACTACTACGGCTGCATTACTTATGTGCCGCTCGGGAAATGGAATCAAAGAGCATATTGTGAAAAAGGCAAGCCAACAAACAGCGAATCCGACGAAATTTGTCGCTCAAGTCGAGGAAATATGCCGCCGGATATTGACAGGCCGGCAATAAAAACGACAAAAGGCGACAACAGCGACACCAACGGCAGACAAAAGAACACCCAACCGCATTTCTTATTTATATGTGTGCATACACAGATGTACATATCCAATACATATATATATATATATACATATGTGTGTGTGTGTGTGATATGGAATATATGCATAGATGTACGTGTCCTGTTTTTACTCGTAACACGCATATGCGTATTAAACACGACACGACACGATACAACGACTTGACTCTATATACAAAATCTTCTAAATATTATAATTGAAAATCTGTTTCTTTTTTTATTAGCAAAACTTTGAATTCAACAAACTTGCAGTGAATGATAAAAACGATGAAAACGAAGGTCAAAAAAGTGTTTGGATTTGGTATTGTCATAAGGTATTAGTACGCTTGTCAATAATTTAATATCCCACAGGGATGGAAGTAATCGAACAAAACATCTTTAATATGTACCCAAACACACACAACCTGCGACATTTGAAAACTGTGATAAGTTTTCCGAGTTTTCTGTTCATTTCAGTTTACTTTCGAAGCGCCACAAAGTATTTCAGTGCATCTTAGCAACTACATTAGTCAGTTCAGTTGCCGGCTACCAGTTACCAGATACAGTGTGTCAACAATAAACACAACTACTCAGTTAATTGGATTTGCTATGAATTTGGATTCATGTATATGTTTTGCATAGTTTAGTTATTGTCTCTGTCAAAGCTATCCAAATCAATAGCAAACAATTAAATTAAAAAATAAATAATTAATTTTTTAACTTATATTACTCGCACCACTGTGGCACGCATTAAAATTTTGTGCACACCATTTGCCGCAGTCGTATGGATGATTTGGATGAGGCTCATGTTTGTCATGGACCCTGGACGCAGAAACAGAGCACGTGATCTGGCATACGGACAAATGAGGGGATGGACGCATAACTAGGGATGAGCTTGGACATACATACAAATGTGAATACTTCTACGTGTAAGAACGAGATGTGCTTTAACAATTTATGTAAAACAAAATCCTTCTGATTACACACTTAACTAGTTTCCTTTGTACTTATGCTGTGTTAATTCGTTTCTTCTTTGTCGCGCATTCTTAAACGTTTTACTGACCACAGTGGAGAAATAAATTAGCTTTGTAAAAGTAAAAGAGAAGTTTTCAGGTTAAGCCCAATGTGCACTTGAACAGATCTAGTAATCTACGCATACTAATCTATATCCATGAGATATTTATATTTTGTCAGGCATGCACTGCAAGTTTCTGGCTTATTAAATTGGTTGGCTGTGAGAAAGAGTGCAGAACTAATGTGGGAGCTGTATTTGCTTAGTATATGCTTCAGCTATGGCTAGTTGGTCGTCCTCTTTGAAATTGTAGAACTTTAGCAAGTTTATTGTTAAGCACCACGTCCAGTCGGCAGCGGAAGGGTTGCCTCATTTTGTTGCCTATTCTCGAGCCACTTGCTTGTCTTTAGCGAACAAAAAAAGTTGTCACTACGACAATGGAGCACGCGTAACAGCACCAGCAGTAGCAGGAGCAACAGGAGCTGCAATATACTCAGAAAAAAATCTAAAACTTTTATAAATATAAGAAGTAAGAGGCTTGCCCCAATTCGGCAATCCCAAAAAAATGTTTTTTTTTTATTATTCTTTTTTCAGAAATTAATTTGTACAAAACTAGAAAAGACGTTAACAATCGTTTTTTTTTTCTTCAAATTATATTATATGAGTTTATAAACTATGTTGTATTTTTTAAGATATAATTATATATTATATACAAAAAAATTAATTTGTTTACATATGAAAAAATATCCAGAAAATTATACATATTTTCTTTCTAAAATTGGAAAAATATACCCTGAAATTAAGAAAAGAAAAACACTTTCTTAAAAATATAGTTTCTGAATGAGAAAATCTTGGCGCTCAATAACATGACGAATTCTGGAAATTCTCGACGATTTTGTTTTCTGAGTGTAGCAGCAGGACAAGATATCGCCTTGGGCTCCTAGGATGTGCGTCATGTGATGCGAGCCACGTATGATGACGTGCTTCACAGCTTAAACAGCACGCGGCCATACATACGGCTATTGTCTTGATTGTCCTGTTGCGGACTCCAGCACACAGTGCTTAATGATATAATCGAGCGCACGGCGTCAGTTCATTATCGACAACACTTGCGCCTAATTAGCGTCAAGCAATGAATAATTGGCGGTTATCTTGGCTGGTAGTAACGGTAACTGCAGCAGTGCCACACAGTTAGGCAACCACAACCAACAGTGAACCAGGCAACTATTCAACCAGTAAAGCAATCAGCCCGCCACATTGCCAAACGCATCGGCATGATTCCAAATTCAAATCGTGTGCGGTCAGTTTTCAGCTGATGTTGCGGGTCGCTTGCATTGTGGTAGTCACTTTATCAGTGCGGTGGAGTTCAGTGGCCAGTTGCTCTGCATGGTGCTGGTGCTGGTGGGTTCTGCTTGCTTTTTACTCTCAGCAGCAGCAGCAGCAGTAGAGACAAGGACGTACCCAGCTTTTCGAAAGGGAGGCGACGAATTTTGTAAAGGGGCGCCCAATAATAATTTTGTTAGAAATTATAATCTAAACCACTTTTTATCTATGCAAAGTTGAGATCTAGTTGGGACGCCCCTTCCGCCTTACCACCCTCTGCGTACGCCTTGGAGCAAAGATATACCATATGGTAACTAACGTATATTATATAATAATACTTGCTTTTCTACTTCAATAAAATCAGCAGTTCATGCGTTTGTTTGCTGGCTGCTTTTTAGTTCACTAGCCGAGTTAAGCTCTTAAAGTTAAGTCCTCTTATTTTTAATGGAAATATCTATTTTTAAGCTCAATAAGCCATGTGCTAAAAAAAAATCCGACATTGGTTTTATTTAAGGGATTTAACAACACTCAAATGAATTTTATACCATTCCAGAGTTTTACTTGATTAAACAAGATTAAATTTTGTTTTATACTCTCATACCGAAGGTATCCAGAGTATATTGGTCTTGTTCAAAAACCTTAAAGCTAGAGCCTAGATCTTCGAACATATATTAATCTGTACCCGTGTCAAACAAAGTAAAAAATTGACGTCGGAGGATAAGAAATCGATAAAGTCGATAATCGCAAATCTATAAAACCACACATCTTCAACACTTTAAAGGCTACGGTTACCACATTTTTTTAAGTAGTTTGTTGGCGATGTCCTTCACCTGCATATGCCACACCAACCTAGGCCAGCCCAGGTCCCACACCCCTAAAAATCGGAAGTGGCCAGAGTTTTTGGATTAGAACCATACAATTTGGCAGGTATTACTTATGGTATCAGAGTATTTTGCATTCGGTTACGCCCCACTGTAACGTTCTCACTTGATTTTTTCCAATATAAAAAATATATGTATATAATAAAAATATAAATATAAATATGTTAATCTTCAATTGACCATTAAGCAGTCGATTGACTTGTAAAACTTTTCGATGAAACATTGAAGTTTAAATTTATGCAATTAATTAAAATACAAAAGCAAACAAATATATTAATAACGAGTCAATGGTTTGCATCGAAAATAATACAACGAGCCTTAAATTTATTGTCGATTTACATAAAAATTATAATAAATAATAAATTAAGACGCGCATTGAGAATAAGTATACAATAAAATAGCAAGAATTATAACATATCGTGGAAATGTGAGGGTTTTTCAGCTGCCCAAGTGCATTTTTCAAATAGGGCACAGATTTTGATGTTGTAGTCCATAATTAATTCTACAAGCTATTTAGATTGTATATATTCTCAGATGACAGTGCCCGGAATAAGAGCATTTTATACGGTTATCCGATGATGATGATTTCCTTTACATTGCTCGTGTGTTTTGTTCGGAAAATTTGGTAAGTAAATACATTTTTCATCTAAAGATCAATTGATCAATTTCAACAAAAAGTTGAATATTTGCCGTATATATTAAATTGGTTAGTGAATCAAGAATAGCAACCTTTTATGGTGCCATAAGAAGTCTCCTACAATAAGCTGCAGCACAAAATTATAATAATCTCTCTGTTTGAAATCATTCCTAATATGTGTGCTGTTGGCACAGTGACACCACCTTCACCTTCACATCCGCCTCCACCATCTGTCCTGCTGGCCACATGTGCCTGGCACATTGAGTTCGGCATTAGACACGGTTCATTACTTATTGTGATAATCAACGCATACCAAAAGGACGAGACGTATCAAAAGGAATGCAGCAACTGGCTGTCGTATCCTAACTTCAGTTGTGCTCCGGAACATGCTCACATGGCCAATTAGATTATCATAAACAAAAACGAATTAATTTAATATTTAAATAAATAATTGAATAATCATTGAATATTCATTAATAAACATTTTAATTCGGCAATCTCTAAAATTGTACAACACAAAACCAAAAAGTAAATTATTCTTTTTTTTCTTTGATTATCGATATCAAAGTGTATTATTTAGTATTTTTTTTTTTTTTTTTGGAATTTGTTATTGCTTAGAATAATTGCCGCGGTCACACTGATTAGATTAGAAACATTTTGAGCATCGATCAGTGCCACAAATCGTACTCAATGAGTGCCCCGGGGATAAATGATGATATCGAGATTTGTGTGGCGACGACAGAGGATGGCGACAGGCTCATGGACTTTCTCCACGTGCACTATTATCGGGAGGAGCCGCTGACCGCGGGCTGTGAGCCACCGGAGCCGGATGAGGCCGATGAAAAATTTCTGCTCTCCAATTTACCGCATGGTAGCTGTCTGCTGGCACTGCACAAGGGTCGCATCGTGGCTGCCGCTGTCGCCGGTCCCAAGACTGCCGATGAGGCGGCGCATCTCTTCGAAGAGGCCACCCACTTGGCCGGCAGCAAATGGGGTCGCATTCTGGGCATTCTGGCAATCGCCGAGCGCGATGCGAACGTCTTCAAACGCTTCAACATCGATAGAGCACTGCATCTGCATGCTATTGGCGTTGATAACCAGCTGCGTGGTCGTGCTCTGGGCGAGCGTATCATGAACGCCTTGGCCGCTCGGGGCAAAGAGCTGGGCTATCCGCTGCTCACCGTCGACTGCACAAGCGTCTACTCTATTCGCCTGATGAAACGCTTGGGTTACGATCTGGTCAACACCATGCGCTACACGGATTACGTGGATGCGACGGGCAAACAGATCATTTGTCCACCTGCACCACACGAGACCATGGAGACCTATGCGCTGCGCTTGTAGGGTTTGTTAGATCCTTGTTTCATGTATATAGTGCACATATATAGCTAAATGTGATTTGTATTATTTGTCGTATTTTTGTTGTTGCATATTTAATACTTTGTCATACTTATCATTAAGTCAGTTCTTATCATGGGTGCATTCGTCAGTAATTGTTGTCAACGACTCAAACTATTCATATGTATGATGTTTTCTTTCCTAGAATGTATTTCTGCGTTTGTTAAATAAATAACAGTGTTTTTACGATTATGTATTTTGATTGAAGTTGTAAGGTTTGCAACCAGACTTGTAATCGACATCGATCTCGCTGAAAGAAAAGAGTTTTTTTTTTGGTTTGCGCACATATCGAAGGCAATTTAAAAGTTACTCCTTTGTTACTCGTTATTTCAATATTTGCATATAATAAGTATATATTTTACATAATTTTCAACACAGATTTCAGGGCAATTGTAGCGCGTAGTTAATTAGATGACATAAGTATATATGCACACTTCCAGTGCAAATAGATGAGGGCAACAACAGATGTAATCCGAAAAACGAACCACCATAAAGAAAAGGAAGTGGCAAAATGGCAACCGGAAATGACAAACGGGAAATACGCGCAGTATTCGACGACGGATTATGTCACAGTCAAGGTTTATGGGACGACCATTGTTCATTGAAACCTGTTTATAAGTGGAGCAAATGTTTAGGATGGCGACGGATTGCGCACGGCTCAAGGTCAAGTCCTGTCTAAAAAAACAACAACAACAACAACAACAAAAATCAAAAGCTAACTGAATATGTTTAAAAAACATCAACTAAAAATAAAGAAATACTACACAATAAAAGCATTAAGCATTGAGTATAGTGCTGAGTGTGCGAGAGACAGAGAGAGAGAGAGAGAGAGAGAGAGAGAGCGAGTGTGTCCTTGAACATTTGATACCAAATGCATAGGCATCGCTGGAGCAAGCGGAAGGGCAGGAGCAACAGCAGCAGCAAAGCTTAACACACACTTCAAGTGTGATGCGAGCCACAGTCACGTCCATTTTATAAACTTCATGGCAGGCACGTCAGGCCGTTTGTCCATATTTCGCTGTATGTCTCCTACTCGCTTCCACTCGCTGAGTGGTGCCAGCAGCTGTCTTGCTTGCGCTCGTCAACACGGTGGCAATGGCTGGCGAATTCGCTGCGAAAGTTGTGAATTCGCCGCATTTACCATTTGGCCGTCTCTAACAATGCTGCTACTGCTGCTGCTGCTGCTTCAGCCTGTCATTGCTGGTATTCATAAACAGCGCCCAACACTGTCGAAACGCCA
The DNA here is from genome assembly GCF_018153295.1 of Drosophila grimshawi. Taxonomy (NCBI): domain Eukaryota; kingdom Metazoa; phylum Arthropoda; class Insecta; order Diptera; family Drosophilidae; genus Drosophila; species Drosophila grimshawi. The sequence goes on along the minus strand of NW_025063692.1, from coordinate 17,485,986 downwards.
GAACAATTCGTGCCGCGTGCGCGTTCGGTTCGTTCGCTTGAACAGTGGCTCCTGACGTTTCTGTTGCTGTTGCTGCTGTTGCTATTCAGTGTCGCTATTTTGTTCGTTTAAACGTGCCGTTTTTTGTGGCGCCAGTTTTGTTGCTGTTTTTACTATCTGATTGTGTGTGTGTGTGTGTGGCAGAGTGTGCATGTGAGTGTGTATGTGTGTGTGTGTGTGTCTAGTGAAAGTAAACAACAAGGCGCCGGCACAAGAACCCCAGTCCAATGTGAAACTTACCAACGTTGCCAAAAAAAATACAAAAAATAAATAGAATAAAACACTTAGCAGCAGCGGCAACGGCAGCAAAACTCGAGATCGAAATTGATTCACTCTTTTTGAAAGACACACAATTTGCGTTGCGCGGCCGTTTATCAAAATTGTTTTTGTTTCTGTTTGTTTTTTGCAGTGTATATCGTGGGCAAGTCACAACATAAAGCGCCAGCCACAATATCTTAAACTCTGAAAGACATCCCCAACAAAAAACCACAAGCATAAAGTAAAAAAAAAAAAAAATAAGAAAGAAAAGGAAAACGACATAAAGCAAACAACTAAAAATGCCGCGCGAGTTGCAACAAAGACGCAGCCGGCTTTTGATGCTACCGCTGCTGGGTCTATGCCTCGCCAGCTTTGCTCTGCGCTGCGATGCGCGTGCGGTAAGTTTTTGAGACATCATAAAATTACTCAGTGGCCGTCGCTATGCTCCTTAGCCTAGCTCACCCCCTCTTACATGCCACACATTCCACACGGCGCCATGCGGCCGACTCCACTTGGCTGTTGGCCACAATTTGCGCTGAATTCGCTTAGCGAAATCAAAGAACGTAGCCAAAAAAAATGCGATTACTTTGTTTTGAGCGACGACAGGCAATGCAGCGCCATTGCCAGCCAAAGCGTTTAAGGATGTCGCACAAAGCAGAATTGATAAATCAAGTGCTCTCCCGAGAAACACGTTTAAGCAAGAGCATTTAAAGTTGAAATAGTTGCATGAAACTTTTACCGTTTCTCTTCTTTTCCATATTAAGCAAATCTATTTTTATTTCATACATTTTTATTATATCATTTTGTACACCTTGAGTAAGTATGTTAAAAGCAAAAAAAAAAAAAAAAAAATGAAAGCTTGAAAGAGAAATCTAAATTTGTGTGTGTGAGTAATTGAATTCCGTCAAATTGAATCAGTTTATTTGCATACAAAATTATGTTTTAAATATATTTTAAGAGTACACGTTCAGAATGGTTTCAACACTCATTACAAATATGACTTTTAAAATGAAAATATGAATCAGAGTATGGGTTTTATATATGTATAGGTTAGACTTTATTTGCTCTTGAGAGAACTCATCAGTTATCAGAGTAATGCTGATTAGTGACCATGGATCATAAGTGTAAAAAATAGGATAATTTATAACTTTATACTTTATAAATATAGCTGTAATAACTTTAGAGTGGTAAACATTTGCGTTCCTTCCTGAACTGCTCAGAAAGTCATTTGAAAGATCAACTTATTCCCACAAATTGTTGCAATAAACAGATGCCTTGTTTTCAGGTACAGCTTTTTTCATACAAACTCTATGGCAATCCTACAGCAGTTTATCAGTCGATCTATCTCAGTAAATGGGCAGATTTAAGCGATACTTACAAAGCAGTCATCTGCTTTGCGCCACAGGCTTCAATGGGCGACGCGGGGCAGCGCGGGGCAACGCGGGGAGACGCAACTCTCTGCTTCTGGCAGAACTTTGAAATTCGAATTGCCCAATTTATATGCGCAAAGTTGAGCCTGCCACAGTGTGTGGCTGTGTTTGTGTTTGTATATTTTTGTGAGTAAATCAAAAACGTGAACTTTCGGCTAGTCAAGTCAAACGTTATTTTTTTGTTTTTTTTGTTTGCTGTTTTCAGTCGGAGTTTGGGGCTTGGGGGTGTGGGGGGGGGGAGACAAGCGACGTCATCGCCGCCATCGTCTGTCGTCTGTCGTCTGTCCTGAAACCCAATGCCCCGCTCCTCGCAGCCCAACTGGCGACTTCTTTTGGTTGCGAGTCCTATCCCTTTGACCGGTCTGCCATCCACCAGTCTCACTAACCAATTCCCTGCCAGCCCACTAGCCACCCAGCTCTCCCTAGTTTGCCAGTGCCATTTTTCTTTGGTTTGTTTTGCTGTTGTCGTTTGTTGTTGTTCTTGTTGTTGTTGTTCTTGTTGTTGTCCACCCGCCCGTAAGCGCGCTACGAAATGAATAATTTCAGGGAATTTACTAGAAAATTTTATTCATATAAATCACAAATTAAATAAGTTTTTACGATGTTGTTCAGCGGTTGTGCAAGCCACTACAAAACTTACTTGTGTTCCCATTCTCGTGTTGCTTCTACCCTGTACACAATAAATGCCCTTAAATGGGTATACATTTTCTTCTTGCTTTTCACTTTATGTGAGAGTGAAAGTCTTATTGACTGCAAGTCTGTCGAAACAATGATAATAGATTTGATTCTTTGTATATTTACGTTCGATTTTAGACAGAAATAGTAGCTTATAATAATAATAATAATAATAATATAAAATCTACTTTCTGTATGGCTGATCAGAGGGTAGCTGGAAATACTTTTTTTTTTGTAAATTGTGTAGGCTGTTTAGAGGGTATCTGGTTGTTGAGCACACGTGCATAGTTTACAGTTCAGCTTGCTTTCAGCATTTCGTGGGTTGCCTTGCGGTGCCGTTTTGTATGTTCTTCCCTCAACGTCCCACACAATCCTCGTTCCCTCGCTTTTGCCTGCCACACAGTGGTCGCCTAGCCTTTTGCCATTGCCATTTGCCCTTTTTTTTATGGTCGTGTAATTTTTTGTTGGGCTTTTTATTTATGCTTATTATCGTGATTGCTTTTACCCGTAGCCGTAGCCAGAGCCAGATCCACAGCCAGAGTCGGAGCCACAGTCATTGGCATAGCCATAGTCACCGCAGGAGCTGCCTTTTAAAGAGAGCCTTTTACGCACTTAGACCGTCTGGTGGTGCGACTGTCGCTTAGCTGGTTTTGCTGGTCATTTTGGTTTTCGGTTGGGTGCTTTTAGCTTGACACAAAAGCCTGACAAAGACTGGCCTGGCCTGGCCTGGCCTGGTCTTGTCGAGCGTAATGCATGCTGCTCTCGGTTGCAGCTAATTTAATAATGCAACAACGCACAGCATTTGATGCTGCCTCAGACGCTGTTGCCCCCCTGTCCTTTCCTCTGTCATGGCATCTACCCTCGGTGGCATTTACGATTTACGATGTGGGTGCCGCAACAACGTGCAAAGAAGGCCAACACAAAGCACATACACCGAGAAAGAGAAAGACCAAAAAGAACAAAAAGTACGAAAAAAAAAATTGAATTTTTTTGTTGTTTTTTTTGTAAAAGTTTTGCACATTGTCCCTGACCTTGAGCCAGCTGCAACTATATATTTCGCACATCAAATCATAATTTATGGCAGCATAGAGCAATCAAATTGTTACCCAACTCCCACCACCTCCAATCCTCCCATCACAGCGTCTCTGCCCTTGCGACGGCATTTACCTTCCGGCGGAGCGCAGTCGCCCACATAATTATCGCTTTGATTTATGGCAGCATTTTCGCAGCCAATTACTTGGCACCCAGCTCCAAAAAAGAGAAAAAGAGAGAATGGGAGGGAGAGAGAGAGAGTGAGCGAGAAAGAGTGATAGGGCCAGAGCGCAAAGAACAAAAAGGAAGAGAAACGGAAACGGAAATCCCATGGCATGTGCTGCATGTGGCAGGCAATGCGCCACACATGCCTCTACACACACCATACAGAAACACACACACACACACACACACCCCACACACACATACATTGAGAGAACAATTCTTGATTGAGGCCATAATGTTGTTGCGTGCCATGCAAATTACCCTCATGGTTACAGTTACCTTCATATTCACAATAGTTGACCTGCAACGTACAGTGCCTGCCACACTTATCCACTTGCAAACGAGCCAACTTTTACTATACTTTCACTCGCTTATTGGTTAGCTTACACTTTAATTTCGATGCGAAAGCCAGATGAATCAAGTATTTATTCAAATTATGCCATATTTTTCAATATGATTACAATTACATGAATATATCTGCTTAATTGGTTCTTTGCTTCTTCACAACGGGACTTGAAATATATTGAAGAAGGTAAACTCAACTAAAACGATGAGATTCTCACAGGGTCAATCGTAGCCAAGTAATTAGCAAGATATTTAGAAGATTAATCTATCAGAACTTAACATTAAATATGTGTAGCATACTTTTTTGGGCGTAACAATCGCAGTTACCAAGTACCCAAGACAGTATGCTCTAAAAATGTGCGACTATAAAATATAAAAGTAATCGAAATGTATTTTATCAACTTGAGCTCTGTTCACAGATGTATTTATATAATTGACGTATCTGTGGTGTGAGATTGTGAATGCGTGTGATTTATTTTGATGGAAGCATGGCTAAAGTACAATCGAGTTGAAGATGTGAAGGATGCAGGACGCAATTGCATTTGCCACTTGCGAGCACCATTTGCTGGGTGTAACATCTACTTTGTCTCTGTCCTCACTGCTGGTAATCAACTCAATTGTGCCTCGTCCTTGTCAGCTTTGACCCGATTCGCGACTGCACTCGCAGTTGTATGGTTCCCTCCCCTTACTAACTTTCTCTGCCAACTTGCAAGTTGCAACAAAGCTAACACACTCATACACTGGCACACAGCCTCATGTTGAACCTTTTCTCTCTACACTTCGCTTTGGCTGGCATGCCATTCCGTGGCGCCTTTTAGGACGCATCCTTTGTTCAACGCGCTGCACGCCTCGTTATGCACAAACAAAGCGTTTCACTTCAATTTAGCAGCAAATTATATGAGGCAGCTTGCAGCACTTGCAGCAAAAGCACAAACAGCGGCAGCATCAAGTACTTCACTTCAACCCTAAATGATTGATTGTTCTGGCGTTTTCAATAGTTTTAATCACACTTATAGTTTTTGTTTGCTTGGCAACTCTACTTTCATTTAACACTTCCCTCATTGTCTATAAAATCTACCTTAAATACATTTTATATTATGTTATACACAAATACTCAAGATAAAAAAATAATATAATAATAAAATGTAAGCTTATTAGCTTGTTTTCTTCAACCTCATTAAAATTGTAGAGGCTATTATCCTTGTTGAAAAAACTAGATTAAATAGTTCAGGTACAAGTCCTTAAGTTCATTCAATTCAATAACATAAAACAATAATGTCAACTTTATTGTCGAGTAAAACGAATATTAGCCGAGATTAAATAAAGTTAATCTAAAAATAAATATTTTTTCAAAATTGAAATTGATTTGAAATTTGGAGCAGGCGACGAGGGACTTAGGGGAGTGAGCCGACGTGTTTGTAAGAACTATTTAATATAGTTGTTTTCTGTGAGGATAATGTTGTATTATAGTTTCACTGAATGTGAATTCAATTCCACTCACTTTTTCACAGTGCAAAACATAACGAATGTTGTTTGTGAAGATTGCCGTTGCGTATCGCCAATTAGAAGAGGCAGTTGCAAAGAGGGAATATGTTGAGAATGGCAACTGCTGCTGCTGCTGCTGCTGATGCTGATGCTGATGATGTTGATGAGGTTGGCGCTGTTGCTGGAGCATTGAAGTCAAAGGCAAATTAATTTTGCGGGCATTTGAGACGGTCAAAGTTCAGGTCAGGCATAAATGTGGCTGTTGGTAATGAGGCCTAGGCGCTGCAATAATGAGGCACAGTTTGTTTTTGGCCCTGACGAGCCAATGGGCGACGATAACAATGATAATGATAACAGTAATGATGATGAGATGATGATGGCCTGATGCGGACTCTGATGTTGATGCCTCCTGCTACATAGCCTAGCCGTAGGCTCTGCTTGCCAAGGGTTACAGTCGAACTCAACGAAAGGGAGCTGGTTGCTAGGCGTTGAAACATTATCGTTCACTTGGGCATCATTGATAACTAATGTTGGTCCATTAATCGAGGCAGTCAGTAGCCTTTGTTGTTGTGGTTTCTTTTGCCTCGCTTGAGCCAAGTTCACAACAACATTGAGCTGAAATGTGTGTTAAACTTTTTATGCTATTCGTGCCCTGCTGCTTAATAATTGAACAATAAAGCATGGCATTAAGTAATTTGTGTATGCGAAGTCATAAAACAAACACCCACGCACACACATACACACACACACGCACACACACACATGTGCATTAATTGTTAATTTAGTGCTCGTTTAAGTTTAATGATTCGTGGTCATGAAATTTTAAAGTTTACTGCCGAAACGCAGAGCCAGCAAATTACAAATGTTCGCTTAATGCCACAATTCATGCACACAAGCTTAAAGCAAGGCCTCAACCTGCAACCACCCCCCTCCCACCCAGCCACCCCTTCAACAAATGCCTAAAAACAACTGTAAATATGCTCTTTGTTAAACGTTATCTAAATTCAACTATTCTGATATGATTTGCAAAACTAATGAACAGCTATTTAAAAGTCAGACATTTAAAAAGATCTTTTTGCATTTTGCACACGGAAATAATTAAAAGGAAAATATGCCTTCAATTCGGAAATAGTTGAACACAATTAAATGATGAATTCTAGGGTATGCGATCGTCAAGTATCGCCAATAAGGCGTTCTCCTAAGCATTGTCCTGCACAGATTCATTTGCTTTTGATGCGGCATATGCTTTAGGATCCGCCCAACACCACAATCCCAACTCCAATGCCAATGCCAACTCCAGTCCAGTCCACGCCACAAGCCCAAACCCAGCCCAAAACTTTGGACTTCGTCGCAGCTTCGGCCGCAAACAAATACCAACGTCATGTGCGACAATTTCGATTTCGATCAACGGCCAAAAGTTTTGCGCTTTTAATTACAAATCGAATCCGCAGCCTGTCTGTCCTTCGTCCAACTTGTGGCTGTTGTAGGTGATGATGGGGGAGCTATGATGGAGCTGAGGGGCGTGTCACTTTCAAAGTTTGTCGTTGGGCGCAGGTGGCGTTCGATCAGCCGCAAGACGGCAAGTCGTGTGCAGACCACACAATAGATGAAATGACTATACTTAAAAACATATTAAATGCATGCACCTGCTCCTGCTCCTGCTCCTGCTCCTGCTCCTGCTGCTGTTGCTTTTGTGGCTTTGCAAACTTTTCGGTTAGCAACTTAATCGAACTTGAGATTAAAGTAAATGTCCTTGATGTGGGCCAAGTGATTGGACAAGCTGTTCTACACAGCAATTCCACAGCAAATTATTCAAAATTGCATAGAGTACAAACATATAATTGTAGCCTTATCAACTTATTTCACTTGCAAAGACCTGTCCACAACAGCAACGACATATCCGAAGAATATGTAGAAACAAAATATCGTTCAGTGTGAATTGCATAGAAAGCCACAGATAACATTTAATTTGGTTTTCAATCAAATTCAAATAAAATTGACTTGCCAAATACAGCATGAAATTTAATCTAATGAATACCTGGTCACACTTTCGGTTGCCTTGGCTGCCTTGGCTGTTGGCTAGAGTTACCGTTCAATTTGCTTGGGCACCATCTTTGTGCATGGTCTCTCTCTGTATCTTTCTCTATTTCTCTTTCACTCTCTGTCCCTATCTCTCCCTCTTTGCGTACAAATTTAGCTGCAGCCATCAGCACCCCAGCGCAGCAATCTCTTTCAATTTCAATTAGAAACTTTAACTGCCTTGCAAAAAAAAATACACACACACACACACGCACACACACACACACAATTGTGAGACACATCCACACAGTGTTAGTTGTGCTTCGTTTCAAATTGTCGTCAGCAGCTGCAGTGACTGAGCTGGCGAATGGTTTTTGCTGCTGCTGCTGCTGCTTATTCTGCCTCTGTCTCTGTTTCTTTCTCTCTGACGGCAGCTGGCAGCGCATTGCTGTGAGTTCCTTTTGCATTGCAGCAATTTAATTTCTTTTCAGCTGCCATTCGTAACGTCTTGTGATGAAGCTGCAAAGACTTGGCAATTTCCAAACACCCACCACACCCCACCCAACCACACCAGACCCCCTCTAACTATGTATGCAGCTCACTTTTAAAGTAAATCACTTAAGCCGCTTGCAAAAATAAAAGCAAAGAAAATCTCACTCTTTGCTAAGACTGTGGCCTCCACATCAGGCACACACACACACACAAACACACTCGCACACACACACACCAGCATACAGCTGCTTGAAAATACTTATAATATTTTATGAGAAACGACTTAGAGATGTGGACATGTGTATGCCAGATACTGGAATATGTATACACATGTACACGTCTCCATACATATGTACATACGTACATACATGCATACGTACAAACTTACATATTTACATACATACGTACTCTGGCACATGCTTAAGTGCAACTGTTAATATTTTTGCGTCTTTCGAGTGCATTATTCAGCATTGGCTCGACAGTATGTAGCGCAAGGATTAGACCATGCACACAGCAAATTACGTTGCTATCCTTGGGCTTAAAGCTCATGTCAAGTGCAGCAGCAGCAGTAGCAGCAGTAGCAGCGTTTTGGTAACTGAGCCCGACTAAATGAAAACTCAACCTAGCGTGACAAAAGAATAACAACTACAAAGCCAAGGATAAACAGCTATTTAGATAGCTTTGAAAAGAAAAAAAAAAACTTCAGAAATCGCTGGAAAGCGAGAGAGTTCCAGCAACTGAGCATTTACAAAAGAAATTCGCTGAGTTTTAGTACGTTATTTAGATCTATATCTATCTATAAAGCACTTCAAACTAGCTGAAAGGCACAGCCAGAAAAAGAAATAGCGCTGCATTTTAGAAATTCCATATACTCGTACACTTGGCGCCAAGGGATCCTCACCTTAAATTTAATTTCTAAAATTGAATATATTTGTGCTCTCTAAAAACCAGGACTGCATTTCTTAAATTCAACTAGCATTTTTATAAAATTGTTACCTTGTTACCAGGATGTTGTATTGATTTCTATATTTATATTGGCTCTTTTGTTACCTATATAATAATTCAACTTTATGCAAATTATATCTGTTTTCTAAACTCGTCTGATTCAAATTGCGATTTTGCACACTGCATGTAGCAGCTTTAGGACAAGGTGCAGGCAACATTTGTGCCGCACAGGGTGGGGATTTTCTGCCATCCGACTCACTGACTAACTGGATGACATTCAAGTTGTCTTCAATCTTAATAAATTTTTGGCCGCATGTACTCGTATGCAAGCAAGCGCGACAGTTGACAGCTGTCGACAACTACGTGACGTCACTTGGTCCACAATTATGCTAGACGCTGGCAACAATGTTGCTATGTTGCAATTGCTGATGCACTTGTGCCACAGACTGTTATGCTGGGGGCTAGCAGCAAGGGCAGGTCATATCAAGGACAATGCATTTGCGTATTTGTGTGTGTTTGTGTGAGTGTGTGTGTGTGTGTGTATGCCTTGCTGTTTTATTTATAAGTCCATGGCCAGCACCCATCCATTGGTTAACCCACCTTTTAGTTATTTTCGAACATTTTTCTTCAAAGCGACAGCGCTATTTATCATTTGGCATCTGGCCCCTATTTCCGACCCTATACACCCAATCCACTTGGTGCTGCTGCCAGTGCTGGTGCTGGTGCTGGTGCTGTCTGGCTACTAGTCTGACTGTCAGTTAGTCCGTCAGTCCGTCAGTTCGTCAGTCAGAGTCGTTGGGATTGCTCTAGCATTGCGTTTATCAACGATGCTTCAGCAAACCCAAGCAAATTGAGCGTGGCCAGGCTTCAGCTTCATCTGCTTCATCAGCTTTCTGGGTTCCAAGTGAATGTAAATGTGTGTGTATGGAAACAGGAAACAGGAAACAGAAAAGTTTTGATAACTTCCTGTTGAGATAATCGTTATATTGTATCCATCGACACGAAACAAATGCTTTCTGTTTCATTTTTGAGTTGATTTAGCTCAATTGAGCAGATATTCTTGGCAAATACAAATTGAATTCCTTCGTTTATAGAAAAGGTTTTTCTTTTTCAATTTAAGTACATTAGAGTGGCTTTAGAGTTTCACAGAATCGAATATCTTTCCAGCATATGAGAGAACTGTTTTCACTGCATTTCCTGAAACTGATAGCTCTGCTAAATTACACTTCAGATGCTTTTCAACATATACCGAAAAAATACCCCAAAAATCGCACTGTATAAGCAAAGAGCTTTGTACATTTAAGTGACTGGTGCAACCGAGAATATATTTTATTTAGAGCTTACATATGTACATAGGCATATATATATTATGTATGTATGTATGTATGTGCGTAAACTCAGCTGGCGTGGCAGCATTTGGGCCACATTTGCTTTAATGGCCATAAGAAGCACTCAGCAATCAGGGGCCGAAATAAACCAACGCAATGCGACAATGTAACGACAGGTGTTGCATATGTGTGTGTGTGTCTGTACGGGTGTGTGTGTGTGTGTGTGTGTGTGTATGCTTAGATATTCTATCTTCTTTTCTCCCGTTAATGTTAGTACGGGAGTTTGTGAATGACACGACATTTGACATAGTTAAGTTAACCTTCACACATGGAAGAAAAAATACAAGAGAAGAGAATATGTTCACTTAGGCTCCGAAGCGTCTGGCTTAGGGATGGGGGCTGTGTGGCCTAAAATGAGGCTGAAAGCGTTGGCATGCATAAAATATTACAATATATCAAAAGGATTGCTAATACAGGTATGGCAGCCAAATCCCCAAACTCAACCCCCAACTCACAAAAACAAAATATGCTGGCTACACTCTGCTCTGTTGTGCTGTGCTCGAGCTCCAGGTGGGGCACAGTGGCACGCCCTATCTATGTGTGGCATCTAGCAGCAGGGATGTTGCACACTTTTGATTTTTAAGCGCCACTGTCACGCCACTTCTTCGAGAGTGTGTGTGTGTGTGTGTGTGTGAGTGCAAAGTGAGTGTGTATGTGTCGCTGTCTATGCATAAAGAATGTTAAATTTCAATGTACGGATACAAAGTGGCATTGGAACCAATCGAGGCTGTCTATGTGCGTGTGTGTGTGTGTGTGTGTGTGTGTGTGTGGATGAAGAAGGAGCCGGGGAGAAATAACACAATCACAATTATTACCACTCGTGTATGCGAGGCACGCTTATCGGGCACCCACTGTATATGGCCCGCAATTATGTTGGCTTAATTCAGCCATTATTAATCGACAATCGTGTAGGAAGCTATTTATTTGCCATTCAAGCATAATACTCAATATTTATTAAGGTGCTTCATTGCCTTCCGTTCCACTGTGGCAGCCATTTACTTCTTGAGAGCAAAAAACAACAGCATCATCATCAGCAGCAGCAGCAACAGCAACATTTACATTGGTTTAATGGGATGCCAGTTCAATTGGAAAAATATTAAGGCGCTTTCGCTTCTATAAAATTACAGCATTACGATCTTTTCTAAAGAGATTCCGGAGAATATGGATTCCGAAGCCATATGATGGCATTTGGCTTTTGGACAGTTTGCAGCTCGACTCTTTTGTCCCAAACATAAAGGCTGTGAGTGGAGCCAGCGATGCATTGTCCCATCCTTTTCCACCCTTGGCTTATACGTAATATTCAAAGGATGCACAAACACAAAGCGGACGAAAAACTTGTCCTTAAGTGCAGGACAAATAGTGATACGGAATGGGACAAAGTCAAGAGGCTAAAGAGCGGAAATGCAAATTCTGAAATTGTACAGCACAGAGATCTAGTGGGTCAGGGCTCAACTCTTAGATACCCTGTGATCAAATCCTATGGGTTTTATTTCATTTCTTTTTCCGGTATTTACTAAATATAGTTTATACCCTGTTTGCTTAATTTGCTGAGTACGAACAGGGTATTCAAGAGCATTATATTGTTTTTGTGCTTTCACTTATTCCTTTGTTGCAATTGTAACAGGCTCGTCGTGGAATGGAAGAGGCCGCTCTTGACGCGTCTTCATCATAACTACAAACAAAGAATAACGAGGCAAACAGTCAAACAAGCTGAAGAACCTGAACTGTTTGCTCTCCAACTAAGTGCTAAGTGCCACCACCGCCCACCCCCCAAACCCCCAAAAATAAAAAAGATAAAAACAAAAAACATGGAAAAGAAAACAATGAAAACACAAATAGAAGGCATAAGAGTCAACAAACCGTTGTGGGGCAGCTGCAGCTCAGCTGCTCATCCTCCTGTTGCACATAGACCCATGATGTGGCCCCAATATGCGAGCTGTTCTCGTCCCCTCCTCTATATATGCTTATGTTCAAAACAAAAATAAAACAATAAAACAAAATATTTTTTGCATTTTCGTGCACATCAATTCATAAAAATGTTGATTGTGCATTTTATTTTATTTTTTTTTGGACAGACTTGATATAAAATAAATATGTATTGTGTGTGTTTAGGGCGTAAACGCAATAATTATTTTTTCTGCAAACGTTGCAAACAATTCAAATTATTGTGTTTGAATAAGTAATTGACTAATTATGACTGCATTAATGTATGCAGAATTTACACACAAACATTTTACTTATTTAGATTCAGCAAATTTTCCATTTCATTTGTTGCCGTCAGCAATGGAAAGAGAAATAATCGATAAGGACATATATTTTAAATAGTTCACAACTACGGTATTTATTGCATTGGGTCTTTAATAGTTGACAAATACTTAAATGAACAGTTAATTTTATACAAAACATGCCAATATTGACCAGATTATATCTAATTGTTCAAAAAGTGTTGGTAATGCGCATTTTAGTACTAACACAAATTAAGTTTAATTAAACACGCGACAATTTCGATATACTATATACTATATACTATTGATGATGCAATAGGTATTTCAAATGAAGCAGATAGAAATTAAATTCTTTTTCTGACATAAAACGAATACAAATTTAGTTGTTTCACATACAAATTGGTTTCAGGATTCCACAGTCAGAGGGGAGCTGCTTCTGTTAGCTGTGGGCCAATTAACAATGTGCATTCCATATGAGCCACGTGCCCAGACTGGAATTTGTGTCTGTGTGTGTGTGTGTATGTAAGGAAACAAAATTCAAAAGCGAGGCAAAAAAAAAAAAGCGTTCCATTAACTAAATTAACTTTTAATTGAAATTTTTCTACAGACTCAAAAAGTATGCGCCACTGTACTTTCATCTTTTAATTGCAATTTGAAAGCGTTACAAGAAAAAAAAAAATCAGCGAGAACATAAAAAACAATAAAAACAAACAGAAAATTATAACAATAAAATGTTGAGTGAAGAGGCAAAGAACTTCAGCAACGACTGAGTGGTAAAACGGACGGAAACGTGGCATACCAAAGCCAAATAATTAAAAGCGAGTGAAATCAAGTCAAGAATTTTCATTAATATGCAGAATATACTGGTACTTATGTGTGTGAGTGTGTGTGTGTGTATGAGTGTGTGTGTGTGAGTGTTTGTGTGAGTGTGTCTAGATGAAGCTGTGTGTAAATTAGCTGTCCTTATGCACGCTCCTTAACGCGCCTGTCAAACTTATATTTTAGTATTTCAATTCAAAACCGTCCATTTACAGCAAGAAGTTTAACTAACTGTTAAATATTTGAGTAGCTTTAGGTTGCCGCTCTGCAGTAAATATTTTTACAGCACATCTGGCAACACCATAAGCCAAACAAGGCTATTGTTAGCCTCGTTGATAAGGTGCTGTCAGCTTACTGTTAACGTTACTGAGAGGGACTCTGGGCCAACGAAGGGCAAATGTTTCGAATAAACGTAATTTAAATGACAGCAAGAAATGTTGGCCTTCTCCGGGCTGCTTGTCAAGCACATTTGTACTGTAATTTAAGTGCCCATTGCAATGCGAGACCCTTTTTGCTGAGTGTACAAGCATAAAAAGATTTGATGTGCTCGTAATCTACGTCTGGTGTGGTGTTTTTAATGCATATACTATTTGCACCCAACCCCCGACATGCATTTGTAATTAGTTAATGTGCCGGCGTAGTCAGTCACATTGGCATTACGGGCATAAAGCGTCGCAACAGTCCCAAACCTTCCACCTTCCCCCCTCCCCCAAGGCCTACTGTTTCCTGTTTGTTGGCATAAAGGTGAAAAATGTACTCGCTCTGGGCCTTGTGGCCTGTTGGTGGCCTGTCCTAAGTATGCAAGGCCTTATGCCAGCTATCTCCCTCTGGTATTCACCTTCTATATTGCCAACCCCCACCTCCCATATCCCACCTCCTACCTTAACCCCTCAGTCACCTGCTGCTCGTCGTTGAGCCGGCTGCTGCCTGAGCTAATGAAGTACATATGTATATATATGTGTGGAATGCCTGCCAACAGACGCACGTGTGGCAGCCTTTGTATACACTTGCCGGGGCAAGGGGTGTGTTTTAATTTTGTCACAAAGCGCGTAACATATTGAAGAAGACATCTCTGAGCCCATATAGTATATATGGTCATAAACAACATACAACAGCTAAGTCTTCACGAATAATGTTGATGTTGCTGCTGATGTGTAGGCCCCGTGTACAAAGGAACAATCAGTCGCAAATTGAGACGGTGTACCGAATACGTTGTTGTTTTCGCAAATATCACATCGGACTACTATATCTAACTGTCTTATGTATACCATCGCACATAGAAATATATTTTTAAGCAAATTTTACTCTAATTTTGATGACACAGTGAAAAACGCTTAAACTTCATATCCAAACCCAATCCATTAAATATTGAGTTGTAAGTTTATTGTTGCCTCTTTATTTTTAGATATCATGGTTCTCCTTACAAAATTGAAGATTCTTTCATTATATTTCAAATATTCAGGCACAAAGTTATTATGACTGACCAGCTTGTTGTTTGAATTGAAAAGACCTCCAAGTGTGGTAGGGTATTTAATGTACATCAAGCCCCAGATAGCTGTTCTTTCTTGTTTTATTTTTATTTATTTATTATTATTTTCTTAACCGCATTTAAACATAGGCACGCACAAAACACACACATACATATATATATATATATAAATATACATATATATTCACATTTGCATGCATAATATGTGAGAGTGTGTATTTTTTATGTTGCTGCCTCATTAAAGAAGTGTGTGTGCGTGTGTGTGAGGAACAACATTTAATATGTAGGCACTTTTACGTGGCGTATACTTAATGCATTAAGCATACGCCTCAGCTCTGCGGCGTTGACAACCAAAGCGACAAGTAACAAATTCCTTCCATGCATCTCAGGTTTCCCCTGTTGCGCATTCTTCTTATTCCACTTCCTCTTCTTCTTCTTCTTCTTGTCCTACTACTCCTTCTTCATTATTTTTATAAATTCTTGTGCCCATCTTCTACATATCTCCTTTTGTGACTTGCAGGTGAATGTGAGCAACACTTGGACAATGCCACAGGAGGGCCTGAATGTGTTTTATCGCTTCTTTCGTGATCGCATCTCCTGGTTCGAGGCGGATGCCGTTTGCCAGTTTCACCATGCCAATCTTGTAACAGGTAAGCAAGACAGACAGCTAAACAAGAAAGCTGGCCACAAAGCCAGCAGGGATATTCAATACATGGCTGTATTTGCTGTCCCCAGCTACACAAATGGGCTAAAGGGAAATGAAATTATATATATAAATGAAATGAATATATATATATATATATATATATATAAAGCTATGCTAAACGCCAACACAATGTGAAATGCAAATAAGCCCAATGACAAGAGACCAAGCACAAAGCACAAAACAAACACCAGGCCACCAAGGTAACAAAGGGTGTCGGGTGAAGGGTGGAGAGTCGAGGGGCTTTGGTTGCAAATGTCCGGCAGCCGTTGTAACAATGTTGACAGCTATTTGCTGGCCAACGAACACAACAGCAAACTGATGCAGTCATCCAGAGTGCCAAAGACCCAAGAGCTGAAGCCCTATGTATGATCAGGATTGGGGTGTGTGGATAATGTAGCACTCAATGTCTGTGTCCTAACAGTATGCCGATGAACTTGGTCAGCTAAGTATTTATCATGTATATCATGCGCATATGCCTGCCTGTCTGTCTATCTGCCCCTCTACCTCCACATTTCTCCCATTTCCTCACTCTACTGTGTCCGTAACACAATAAATCCTTTTGACAAATACTGGTCACTGCAATGCGGGCCTTAGCGTGTTGCCCAACAGGAACCGGGGAAGTGGGGAACACACAGCCAAATCAACAAAGGGTCGCTCAACTGGCTTATGGGCATACTCTCCTCGTAAATGGATAAGTATGCGTAAGTAGATTGTTGATAAATTGTGCATGCCACTCAAAGATAATGCAAATTGTATTGCCGCATTGTAAATCTGTAAAATCTGATAAATATTGCAAATCTGATGAGCTACAAATCAGAATATCGACAAGATATATGTGGGTCAATGGGTCAGCTGTTTTCGATGCTGAAAACTAAATCCAATTTCTTTAAACGATTGCTTGTCACATATGTTGCTTAATTATTTAATTAATTAAATAAAAAGAGATAATTAACCAACATTTATCAAATACATGCATTGAAAATGTGGTAGACACTTGGTGGACTTCGACGGGTATACTTAAATTACAGGTCTTGGAACTGATACCACTCTTAGTTGCGAACCGTATTTAGTTTTTAAATTCACCAGAGATATGTAAGCTCAGAAATTTCGAATTTTTAAATTCACCAGAGATATGTAAACTCAGAAATTCCACTCAAATTCTATGCTTACATTGTCTTATAAATAGATTCATATGTTTTTTTTTTATATATAGTTTCCTTCAACTTGTGTACAACACCAAAAGTTCATTCGGGCGCACAATTGTCCTTGGGTCAACTGAGTGTGACGAGGAGCAGTGTGCACAAATAATTTGAGGTGCAGGGATGCATGTAAATGTGTGAAATAACAACATGAAATGAGAAAAAAGATGTAAAAAAATAGGAACAACTTGATACACAACTGCACAGCTGAAAAACAACGAGTATAAGCAAAAAATCAACAATGTCAAATAGAAGAAAAAAACCAAGTTTCCGTTCCCTGTTTTCAGGGTTTAAAGTGTCTTAAGTTTTATTTGTATTCAAATTGCACTAAAATAGTTAATGGATTTAAGTTATGAAGAAGCTATTAAGAAGTGTAAAAAATTGAAATTCTTAAGTACAAAAATGTTTCAACTTGAAACAGTACCTAGGAATGAACTAAACACTATCTCACAATTATAGAAACCCTGTCGGATTTTTTTTTAGATTCAATGTGATTCTTTAATTTAAAGCGACTAGAAACAAAGTTCAGTTCAAGAAAAGTAAAGGGTATTTTAGTCGCTCGTTATTGGATATCTACAGCTTGGTCTACAAGGATCGGACTGGATTAGCAGCTGTCTCTTTGGGGCTCCTCGGTTGTTTTGGTGGTGGCTTAGGTGGTTTTATGGTTGTGCTATGGAGAGCAGTGGTGTCGAGTGCTTTTGGGGTCGCTGTCTCTGTCCCACACCCAACATGGTAAAACAATGCGCTTGGCAAATTAAATAGAAATATTCGTATTGAACAAATAAAAACCATTTGTTTCGTTTCCATTCTCTTCTCCTTTCTCACTCGCTTTTGTTCTTGATTTCCTTTTGTTCGGTATCTTAAATTTTTTAATATTTTTTTGTTGTTTTTTTTTTTTTGCCAGTTGACAACAGTTTTCAATTTGATGCAACTCGCGACTTGCTAAGGGAATTGGATGTGAACGACATCGTTTGGATTGGACTCATGCGACCGCAGAACTCGGATCGTTTTATGTGGTCGTAAGTAAAACAACAGCCACAACAGCAACAGCAACAGCAACAACAACAAGAACAGAAACAACAGCAACAACAACAACATTTAAACGACACCCAAGCAACGACAATCAACAACATTGCGTTGTAATTGTATCGTTGATGTTGATATGTGAATTTATGGTGCCGGAGCATTGATGAATGTTATGTCTGCTTTTAAATATATTTGCGAGCGAGCCGTAACTTAGAGTCGATAACTGAATACGGCGTGTATTTAAACACGATATGTCCTTGGATTAGTGACGCTTTAACTTTTCATTTATTGTGTGCATATCAAACTTCAAAGTGCATCGTTTTTACACTTAATCCTATACTAAATCTTAGCTGTAACGTAATTTTCTATAAGCTGAAACTGATAGTATAAATTGAATGTATTATTTCACCTTTAAATTTTATAAATGTAAACGCAAAACAATTCATAGAAAATATTTTTTTATATAAGATTCATGTGAGGCTTTCAAAGATTAATGGGTAATCAAATCTCAAGTCTCAATATATTTTGTTGTCGTTCCTGTTATATCTAAAGTCATAAACTTAACAAAGAAAGGCAGACAACATTTGACTTTCCCCTGTTGTTGTCTGTTGTCTGTTTAATATTTATAAGAAAGTATTGCAAACTTTGGGTTAAAATAAGCAGAATTACAAAGAAACATTAATTGTTAACTATAATTGAGAGGCTGAGCTGAAGATCTATCCAGAACTTGGATTAGAGTGTGGAGTAAGAAATTATTTACATTACATAGCAACTCACGACCTTTGGTGGTGGACACTGGCTACTGGGCGGAGTCTTTACCGCTAATGGATGCGCCCCTCTGCGCTGTTATCGATCCCATACGCGATTATCGTTGGCATGCGCTGCGCTGCGGCGGTCCCGAGACGGCTTCTTTCCTGTGCGAGATGCCTGGTAAGTAGACAAAGGAGGAAGCCAAGGGGTTGGCTGGTTGACTTGATGAGCTTAAATGAGTTGATGGTATGCCCTTTTGTTGTTGTCTGCTGCACAGTGCCAAGCTGGGCAGATGCCTGCATACTGAAGGATATGCCCAATCTGACCATGCAATACATGGCGGATACGGCAAGCATTGAGCTGATCCGCAACTGTCAGGAGGAGGGTCTACTTCGGCACACCTGCAAGGGCAAGGAGGTAAGTGTTGCGGGGTGTGGGAGAGAGGGGGGGGGGGGGGGTGATAACGGTAATAACAGAGTTGTAACTCTGCACAAACTGCACACATTCGTTGCAGGATCGTGAGCGGGCCATTCGGGAGTTAATCTGTCCCAAGGAGCGCTTGGAGGCGCAACGCATCAACGATATCACCAACTCGCACTTCAAGTCACTGCAGATCATCAACAACATGCCCACGGACAACAATGAGAACAACGACATCGAATTGCTGCCCCTGATGGCCAACTATGGTGCGAGTGCAATTAAGATCCAGGTTGCCACTGCTGCCACAGCCGCTCCCGTGCCCGTTGAACGCTTCAGTCTCGATAGTTTAATGATGGCACATGCGCCAGTGCCACTGATTCGATATCACATCCCCGGCCAGATTCCCATGCCTGTTAAGAAGTCGGCCAAGAAGGTTAACATCCACGACGAATACGCCAAGAACCTGCAGGCACAGCAGGAACAGAAGCGCAAAACGACTCCGAAGCCAATTTCCCACCTGGACATGATGATGGGCGATCAGCCGCCAATGAGTGATGAGCAACTGGCCGAGGATCATGAGAGCGATGTCTCTAACGAGATCTTTGAGGCTCTGCCGCACCGAAAGAAAATAATGCTGGAAGATCTGAAGACAATGGAGCCCATAACTGAAAGAACAGCAGGAGCAGTCACCGAAGAAACAGCAGCAACATCAACAACAACAGCAGCTCCAGTAACGTTAACCAGTGCACCAGTGACCACAATAATAACAACTACCACAGCACCTACTACAACAACAACAGCAACAGCAGCACCACCACCATCATCAACAAGAGCCAGAGCCTTACCCACAACTACAACAACAACCGTAGCAGTACCCACAACAACAACCGAAGCACCTCCAATAACCACAGCAGCAGCAGCAGCAACAACCATGGCAGCAACATCAACCGCAGCAGCAGCAACAACTCAAGCACCCCCATCAACAACAGCAACAGTAATCAGATCCTCTGCCGTGCCTGCAACAACCACAACAACAACAACAAGCGCACCCTCAATGACAACAACAACAACTACAGCAGACGTAACAACAACCGAAATGAACATTAAGATAACAATTGCAACAGCAACACAAGCAGCGGAAGTGGAAACGGATTCAGATACAACTGCTGCTGCCACAACTGGCAACACTTTCAATAACGACGACAGCAACACTAGCCACATTGGCACCAGCAGCAGCAGCAGCAGCAGCAGCAGCAGCACGAGCATGAACAGCAACATTCCCGCTCCGACCACAGCAGCAGCAATCCCGATGGGTACATCAACGGTGAGCATTGCACATCCCATACATCCGGTGCAGCAGACGCGCGATGAAATGTTGCACCTACATGTTAAGGAAACGGTAGACAATTCGCATTTCATACCGCCAATGCTTCTGGTCAAATCACACTATGTGCCGCCAGCCAAGCACGGTGAGCATGGTGAGCATGGCGAACATGGGGAGCATGGGGAGCATGTCGAGCATGGGGAACATAAGGCAGACCGTGGTATCCTCAATCTACTGGCAACGGCTACAACAACAACAACAGCAGCAGGAACAGCAGGAGAAACAGCAGCTGCAGCTGCAGCTGCAACAGTAGTTGCAACCGCTCCTTTCCCGGCCTTGATGCCAGCACATATCGCAAGCAAGGCATCAGCGACCGCAGCACCAGAAACAGAGATAACGACAACAACAACAGCAGCCAAAGCGGTTGCAACCTCAAAAACAACAACAACAATCGGGGCAGCAGCAGGCAAAGTGCTGACTACAGAGGCGCCTCAGCTGCTGTCAGCGACCGCAACAAAACAGCCAACAGCTAATGAAAACAGCTCAAATGCGACCACAGCAGCAGCAGCAGCAGCAGCATCAGCAGCAGCAACTGCAATAACAAATGCAGCTGCCGCTCAAATGCCGACCGATACAAAGATACAAGTGGATAGCGAGAGCGAGGCTGAGGCTGAGGCCGAGGCCGAGGATGAGGAGGAGCTGGAGTTAACGAGCGCCACAACAGCACGTCACAACTTCCTGCAGGAGGAAACTGAGGCGCCCTTTAAGCCAAATCGACGACGTTCGCTAACAAAACCGGAAACCGTTAGCTATTTCAAGAAGATCTTGGGCTAAATGCGCTCCACACAACTGAAGCGTCTCTTTTCAGTTAATACCCATTTCCGACAGCAATCCCACTTCCCACATCAATAATCCCCATCCACCCCCATTTCAGTGACACCCCTGCAACGTAATTGGCGTGCAAAGAGAAAAAATAGGAGAAGAAGAAGGGAAAATATCAAAGCTGCATTGCCAGCAAATTGAATCAAGTTGATGTCACTGTCTGATTCAACCAGCAATCACACACCCAACCAGCAGCAGCAGCAGCATCATCATCATAATCATCGGCATCATCAGCATCATCAGCATCAACCAAATACACATTCTGGCCAAAGTTTGTAAAACTTGGTAACACCCCCTTTCCGCCCCCCTGGCCACCCACCGGAAACTCAAGCTGTTAGTCAACGCCAAGCGGAAACGCAAAGCAGCCAAAAGAAAACTCAAGCATTTCAGTGTAGAGTGGCAGCAGAAGTTCCAGTTGGGAGCACCAAATATGTCAATTCTTTGCAGCACAAGCCACAAAGTACTACCACACAACAAATACACACACACACACACACACGCCACAGCACAGCACACAGTATACACACACACTCTCACACACACACACACACACCTCCACATTAGTAGAGACAGGCATCGGAAAAAGTCTGTCAAAGTAAATGACAGTCAAAGTAAGCGAAAAATAATAAGTAAAGAGCAGACCGTAGGGCGGATAGAGAGATGTGTGTGTGTGTGTGTGTGTGTGTGGGTGTGGCTGTTGGTGTGTGCGTGTGCGCGTTTCCAATGGCCAAATCTAAGGTATGATAAATAGTACTAAAAATTCTTACAGAGCTACTCGTGCCGTATACGCATAAAATATGAAAATCATCAGAAGCGAGTCAATTTTTTTATTTCGTTTTCCTTCCCTACCTTGCCGGCACTCAGTCGAGTTAAAAGTAAAAAGTAAATATTTGATATCCATTTCGAATATTTATGGTTATGTGCACATTATAATACAATTGAAATGGCAGTATACATACATATGCATATACATATATATGATCCATAAACATCAAGTATTATACATACAAAAGTATTATTCACCATCTCCAAATGCGAAACGGGCCTCGTATAATATAAATAAATTCACACATTCATAAATATGATGTGAAGGTCATTTTTTTTGTCCAAATAGTGAATATATGTGTGTAAGTTTGGATCGCAAAGTTTTGCATAGTTATTAGAATTCAAATGTGGAGCAGCAGAAAAGCTTTTTGATCGAATGATTGAGACATACTTAAGATTAAGATATATAAAGAAAAAGATAAAAAAATACGAAACGAATCTAATCGAAACGAAATAAAAACGCACACAACACACTCCCAAGTACACAAAAAACCAAATCCATGTACTTCGATCTAGAAAATTATGTACTCACCAAAGAAAGAAAACAAAAAAGGAAAAATAAAAATTAAAAAATGAATGATAATCAATTTGCTAGAGATAATGTCAAAGAATAACAGAGAAGAAAGGCGCAGAAGCATCTGGAGTCAAGCGCACAAGGCAAAGTAAAGCAAATAGAAATATATGTATGCGTAAATAGTATAAATATAAACCAAATAAATAATTCAAATACAAATAAAATCCCATTAAAAAAAAAATACAAAAAAAAAATTACAAAAAATCAGAAATGCTTTTATTAATGTGGGCAAAGGAATAATTTGAACAGAAATTAATATTCAACTTTACTTCCCGTCAACTCGTTCAAATTCGATTCTGACACTCCTTGCTTATTTCTATCCAATTTAATAAATATGCAAATCGATAATTGTCTTCATGTGGTTGGCGAGGTCCGTCAAAGATCGGCATATGCCACGACCACCTCCGCCGACCCCAGGCCCCCACACCTAAAAATCGGAAATGGCTATATCTTTCGCAGTTTTTGAGTAAGAGCCGTCAAAATTGGTAGATATATTGCTGGTAGCCGTCTTTAAGAACTGATAATAAATTTGTATGGCCACGCCCGCACCTGCGCCCATAATCGCCAATGCCGATCGAAGGAACGTTACTAGCTGATATCTACGGCAATTTGAAAGGCAAACTTTAACGGTATTTCTTCGTCGGTACACCCACCCTACATGCTACGTGCATCAAAGTATTTCGGAGTCGGTTACGTCCAACTGCAACGTTCTCTGTTGTTTCTTTTAATTTAGCTAAATCTTTAAGCTCCTCAGCTTAAAAAATAATTTTTCTGTATGATTATAGGATATCAATGTCACTTGGTTTCAGTTCTCGGAGTGCAAAAACAAGTATGCATAAATATTGTATGGATGCTACACAGAAATCTGAAAAATGTTCCGATTTGAGTGCTCAGCATGCAGCAAAGAGAACAAGACGACGTCCGTTTGTGGCAGTTGGCTGGCAGTCGCCCTCACCATTTTGCGGCCCAACCCCCTGCTGGGGGCAGAAAGAGGCCACATTGAATCGGGCATAGTCTGCAGTTGAAAGCTCTGGCAACGCTAACATTGCTTTCCGGTAAGCGCCCCCTCTCTCTCTCTCCCCCCTCCCACTCCCCTGGCCAACGTGTCATGCAACCAAACACTGCCTCGTTTGCCGCAGGCACTCCACTTTTTGTGGAGCATTTCCCTTTTAGCGAAAAGGGCAGCTATGCGGCCAGAGACCAGTCGTTGTGGCACTTACACTCAACAGACAGATAGCGCAAAAGAGACAGACAGAGAGAGAGAGAGAGAGAGAGAGAGAGAGATAGAGAGAAAACGAAAGAGAGGGCGAGATAGTTGACTAGCGACAGCTGGACAGACAGAAGGCGACGTTCTACTTATGATTGCCTAATATCCAATGAAGCGTTGACGCTTTTTCCTGGCCGGGGCAATCGCTGTCATCGAAAAACAGTTCTCTGGATAGCCAACGGAAGCTTTGGCATACGCAGCAATGCACAGCAGGCGACCAACACTGGCAACACACACACACACACACACACACACACACTGTCTGCTCTCCCCTGCCCCCCACTCTTGGTGAGTCTGCCATTACCTAACGCTTGCCTGGTCCTGATGGGTTTTAAAGAGCGCTCAACTTTAAAGAACTATTGCATTATAGCATTTGTCCCTTTTCACATTGTGGTTGCATTTAATTCATATGATTAAAACTGTAATTTCTTTCGTTTACTCTTAATCCTTGCTGTTTGCACGTCTGTGTGTGTGTGTGTGTGTGTGTGTGTGTGTGTGTGTGTGTGTGTGTGTGTGTGTGTGTGTGGGTGTTAAGTAACTTTTGACAGACGGGCTCGCAGTAAATGTATTCCAAGTGCTACATTTTTATTTCACTTTTATTCGACGTGTTTTTACAGTCAACTTGGGCAGCAAATTAAATGCAGCTGACATAACAACCGACATGAAGGCAGACAGGGACAGACATGAAGACAGACGGAGACACGCGTCCAACGAATGAGAATCATTTGGCGTAAAATGAAATGTTTTATTAACAATATAAACTAAAGGCAGCGCCATAAAAAGCTTCATATATGGCTTCAGGGTGTTGTCAGGTACGCATTCGTGATGGGCGCATGTCGTGTTTAATCTCGTGTCACGAACACTTTGCAATTAACACTGCGATATATATCCTAACAACTAAATTTGATCCACTTCTATCTATATCTGTATACCATGCCAAATAGCTTTCTGAGCAATTATCAATTTAAAATTGAAATATCTAAAGTGAATTTTATACAGCTAAAATTCGATCATTACAGCTTGCAGCAATAGGATGTAATTCTGCCTTGTTATATGAAAATCGGATATTATTCATTCACAATGAACTTGTTAAGTTTTCTTATATTTCTAAATGCAGGAGAGCAACATAGATCCCTCTCGTTGCATTCATTAGTTTAGCAATTAGAAAGTTGCTACTAATAGTTGCACACAGCAATTATTTGATATGTAAATTCTGTAGTAGTAGGTTTATTTGGGGTTATGAACATAAGAAATTTCAGAGGCATCCTTTTCTACTTACAGTTGAACAGTTAATTTTTGGTATTATTATTTTGTTGAATACCCTACGCGGATCTTTAATTAAAGAGCTTGTTTAGTAGCATTCATTGATTTCAATTTCCAAATGTATGTTTGTTGCTTCATTCCGACTGATTTCACTTGGTGGCAGTCAAAACTAGCCGCAGTTGCTTAAGTGTAAGTAATAGATAGTAATGGAGGGACACAGACACAGAGCCACAGGCAAACCGCTAGTAAAGCCCCATTTCAAATTGTGGCAAAGCCTTGAAGAATAATGGCATTGTTATTGTCACACAAACAATGTACATACATACACTCAAAAAAAACATGGCCCCGAATTTTAAAAATTCGCCATACTTTTGACGCCAAAAATAACTCAACTTACTAAAGCATATTTTTAAAAACGATTGTTTTTCTTTTCCTAATTTCAGGATAAAGCTTAAAATTTAGAAAAAATATGTCCAATATTTAAGATGTTCTCTATCATTTGCTTTTTTGTTGCTAATATAATTAAATTCAGAACGCTTTTTTTCTGAGTGTACATAAATAGAAACACACACAGAGAGGGAGAGAGAGAGACAAACACTCACTGCCTTATTTACTTATAGTCAAGTGCTGGGGGATAAATACATTTGCAAGGACAACGATGTGGCCAATTCTGCTCCATTTGCCCTTTTAGTTAAATTAGTTCAAGGAGAACTCTGACACACAGAGTAGGCAAAGCAACCTTTTAGATATTTAGAGAGTATGTTTTAGACATGAACTGTCTATAATTATAAAAGTTAAGTTACTATAAAAGACCTAGTCTAAAATAAATATTTTTCAAACAGAGAGATGGCCGCTTCTAAAATACCAGAATCCTATATTGGGTATGAAATAAGCAGGGTGTCAAACCGCAATGAATTTTCGATCCGATTTCGATTCTGGTACGTAAAGTATAAAAATATCGAGAAAGATTCCGAAATTCTTCCACATTTCTGTATGATATTTAGTGACGGTGCGCTACCAATATATGGCACAATACAAAATTCTTGATTAAGCAAAAAGTTGTTTTTTTTTTTTGTTAATTTATAATGAAATTGAAGTGCCAGCAGGATATGCGTAAAATAACCGTTCTATCTTTTTACACCATGAGGCAAACATTCTTGATCAGAAACAACAGCAGAGTCGATCCAGCCATGTCCGTCTATATGAACCAATTGATCCCATAGACTAAAGACATCAAATTTCGAATATATGCTCTCGTATACCAGCTTAAGCACATTCATATTAAGATATATACACCTAAGTTATGATGTTTCATTATGATGCTTTGGTTCCGAAATGGCCTTTTCGGGACAAATAATATTATTTCGAGTATATGGGTTTTAAAAATTGTCTGATTCCGGTTCCGAAACCAATCTTATGCATGCAAAGCCAAAAGTCTTTTAATTTAATATTAATGATAATCCAACCCTGTGTACACATTACAATTTTGGCATAACAGTGTTTAATCGTCTGTAAAAACTTTGCAGTCGCGTTACATCGAGAGAATAGCTAGTTTTTAATAATTGAAACTCATTTTGCTCCGCTGTCTGCTGTAAAGTTAGCAATTTGTCTCTTTACTTTTCCGTTGGGGGTTTTCGTCGCTGTGTTTCACATTTATTATTTATTGCAATGTTTTATTAATAACGCTATCCCGTTGAAATTTGATAATGCTACAACAATGTCAATGACGCAGCCGTCGTGCAGTGTCCGTTGTGCTTGCCACTGCCACAACCACCCCAAAACCCCAGTAAATGTTGCATGCATTTAGTTGCGGTCATGATGCTGCTCAAACTTTGTTGGCAAATTTGAAACAAGAGAACAAATTGTGATAATTGGTACACATCTGTAATATATAATTTAAGGGCTATTCATCCATAAGCAGATAATGTTTCAATCAAATCTGATTCACAAAGACCACATAACTGTTCCAATCCACAGTCCTATTTTTGCCAGTCCTCTTTTAATGTAAGTTCCCAAAACATTTCTCAAATTAGCATGTGGTTATTTACCTTTATGGCTCATTGAACAATCCACAATCAAAATTCCCTATGAGTGCTTTGTCTATCCCAATCTTGAACACTGTCCATGTGTTTGGTCCAAGATCAACTTGCGTCTCTTCAAAAGGAATTATATTTGTCTGACTTGGCCTTAATTCTTAGTCTCCGTTTTGCATCGTATTTCAGTAGGCTTCTTTTTATTAATCTTTCGTCGTTAATTCGAAGGTTCAACATTAAACACTACTCGGTATTGTCTTTCTGTATAGTTAGTTTCGTCTTAACTTTAATCTTCCTAATTAAACCAAATCAAGAAATAATGTGAAATGCTAAGGAGTTAGAGAGACAGAGAGAGAATGAGAGAAATAAGATTGAAATCTTAATTAAAGGAAGAACGGTCTATCCTTTAATTAAGCTGTCAATCTAATTTTTCTTTTCTCACTCTCGCTCTCACTCTTTTTCTGTGTTTCTCTCTCCCTCTGTCTCTCTGCCTAACATTTCAGATTTTTTTTATTTCTTTGTGCTTATCTGGATTTCTTCAATATTTGTAATATTTGTTGGACCACTTTATATTTTAATACTCCCCACACAGCAAATTTTCATTTTTATTTTAAATGTGTATTTCTTTCTTCCATTTGTAATTTGAATTGTTTTAATTTATATATTTTAAATTGTATACTTTTTTTAAAGGTTTGTGTTCGTTTTTTATAAATAATATCCAGTTATTTATTTGATTTTTTTTTATTTTAGTTATTCCAAAGTAAGCTTAATAGCAAACTATGGCTAATCTATGCGTGGCTGACTTAAATTTTAGATAAAACAATCTGAAAGTAAATATGTTTGTGTGTCTGTTTGACTAAAAACTAGAAATTTTCATAGTTTAACACGGTTGAATTTCAAGAGCCTGACTTTGTGTCCGAAATGCTTTAGTTGTTTTGTTGTTTGTGGGGCTTTTAGTGTGGCAGTTGGAGAGTTGGCGGTGGGGTCTGAGATGTGGTGTGCAGTTGCCATGCCTTTCAATGCCAGCTCTCCGGCCATTACCTATCCAGTGTGAGTGTGAGTGACTGTGTAACTGTGTGCCTGTGTGTGTGTTTATCATCATAAAATTCAATTAAAGTGAAACGCACACAATCAAACAGCAGATCAAATTAAATGCCAGACAAGCAATTTACTATGTATGCTGTTGAGGCGATGAAATAAATGGGCGTGGCAGCACGTGGACGCCGATTCAGCTGTGCGTTCTACTGTCTGTCTATGTGTGTGTGTGTGTGTGTGTGTGTGTGTGTGTGTGTGTGTGCTTGTGCTTGTGCTTTTATTGAATCCGAAATAAGATACAATGTTGAATCCAGCTAAGGCCGAGATACAAAACGAAGTAGCTACCAAATGTGCTGCAGTTGCTAAACCATACACGGTCACACTTAAATAAGGTCCCACTACTACGAGGCGGCCTCAATAACAAAACATACACAAATACACACACACAAATACACACACACACACACACACACACCTGCACAAGTTCTAGGAAACAGCACGACTTTAGCGCTGCTTCAATATGTATGTGATCTGAGTGCGAGCGAGGTAAAAAGAGAGAGAGAGAGAGAGAGAGCATAGAAATCTTGTAAGGACTCGGTGAAGGTTGCGGCTGGATTCGCTGAAAATCACATAAAAGGCATTGGCACTTAGTTAAGCCAGCGATATTAACAAATGCTGCGCTCCGTTGTCCTTTTTTTATTTTTATTTTTTCTTGTGTGTGCCACACAAAGGACATTGACAATAAACCAAGTCTAAAGCCGCAACGAATGTGCCCAAGCTGAACGAAGCTGGTCGCTTCACAGATATCATCGCGACGCCAGTAAATGCCACATGCCACACACACACACACACACATATATATACACACACTAACACA
Source organism: Drosophila grimshawi (assembly GCF_018153295.1). Classification (NCBI taxonomy): domain Eukaryota; kingdom Metazoa; phylum Arthropoda; class Insecta; order Diptera; family Drosophilidae; genus Drosophila; species Drosophila grimshawi. The sequence continues at coordinate 17,456,939 of NW_025063692.1, read as the reverse complement.
CCCATGCCATTGTGGCCAGCTTGAGAACAACAAGAATCTCAACGCTTTTCCTATCTTTATTCCAATCCCAATCGCAATCCCAATGTCCCATGTATTTACTTACATATGTATCCGCTCGTACTGTTAAGTAGTGTGTGTGTTTGTGTGTGTGTGTGTGTGTGTGTGTGTGTGTGTGTGTGTGTGTCATTTGGTTTGTCGTCTGCTCAACTCTCTGCTCATGCTTGCAGGCCACTGTATTTATAGTTGCAATAAACTTGGCCCAAATCGTTGTTGGTTTTTATGACCAAAGTTTAAATTTCATGCATCCGCAGGCAACACACAGAAAACCCTTTAATTCAAACAATTTTCAAGCTCTCTGCAACCAGATCGCTTAACAGGAAGCAACAGAAGAAAAAGAATGGGAAAAACTGATGAAAATAGGAATGAGTGCACATTTGTGGTTTCCAATATCTAATAGTCTCTACGTCTCTAATGCCTCTGTAAGATAGATATTTTGAGTGCTTCTGACTACTCTCTACTCTACTCTCTAGCTAGGCATTTTCATTAGAGTTTAGTTCAAGTGTGCGGAAATGTATCAGGTTGCAATATCTTAACTAAGCAACTGTGTATGAGGGAAACTGATTGAAATGAAAACTGCAAGTAAGGCTGCAGCTCGAAAATGGAAAGGGCAGGACATAATTGGAAGAATATTCATCACAGAGAATATTAAGACACAAACCCAGCATCCATACACTGCAAAAAAAAAACCTTGGAGTAACTATAGCCTTTGACCATATGAGTACAAAAGATGTGATTGTTGAATCGTCTGCAACATTAAACTCTTTACACGCATATTCTGAGAATCCAGTTTGTGGCTTTACATTGCTTAAAAGAAAAATCTTTGCCCTTTTCTTTGGTTTTTGGTTGTTTTTTTTTTGTTGCTTTGGAGCATAAAATGTATTGTATTCTAATACACAGACAAGTTCACGTCGACAGTAGCAGTAGCAATAACAATAAACGCAGCACTCGCTGTGTGCGCTTCTCGTTTAATCCGCATGCTGTTGCCTTGCAATTTCTGCCGACACACAGACACATTCATACATACATACATATATATAAATATTTATTAGTAGTAGTGGCAAAAGCGAAGTCCATTGTTGTCCAACGTCAAAGTGCGCTTGTGGCGCCATCTTGCGTGGAAAACAATTAAAAAGTTTGTGCGCTACACTTGAGGTGCGGCATTTAATTAGGTACATCAGCCGGCGAACTTAAAATGGCTAACAGGATTTTATTATGCACGAGTATTTACTTACTAATAGCTGGCAAAGTGCCCCATTTAATCGAAACAGAAAAACCGACTAAAGAAACAAAAAAAGGGCCAAATCATGGGTATGCGTGTTGACTGATACGCTTTCCATATACCCTTTATATAGTATAAGAGAATATATTATTAATATTTTTCTGTAGAAATACAACAGAAAATGTATATATATTTACCACTCTTAAGGCATCAAGTAGTATAGATATACAAATAACATTACAATGATATAATGCAGTCCAGAATTCTCAGCAGCTTATGTGGAAATACTAAAGAATTTGTCGAATACCTCCCTTAATAGAAACAATTTTCTTGTGTTTTCTTGGATTAGTATAGCTCTATACTTATTTTTTATTTATCTGTAGGGGATACTGAACAATTAATTGAGGAGTAATGTTTGGAATTATTTGACCAGAAACAGCATATGGTTCAGCTTTTTGGTCTGAATGCCAACGTCTGCTATTCGTTAGCCATTTTCCAATTTGGCTTATACAGCGGCGCAGCTGCAGCGATTAAATTGGCCATATTATTCGTATGTTTTACTTGAACTTTACTCTAACAACCCACTCCTCTCCGTTTCTCTCCCTCCCGCCCCCTCTCTCTCTCTCTCTCTCTCTTTTCTCCCCTTCCACTCAGAACAGCAGGAGCAGCGACCACAAACACCGCAACACAGCACAAAGCAGACAATCAGAGTGCAGAAATTATGAATTGCCAGCGGCCGTTGCTGGCCATTTAACTAGGCTATAACAGTGACGTCAACGGTGAAGATAACGGTAACGGTAGCCGCTTACAGTCAGGCTAAAATAAGAAATAAAATTCGTTTCATGTTTGCTTTTGAAGTTGGCAGACAAAAGAGATATACAAATAGCCAGAACAATATCAATGAAAACGAATAAGATATTATGAAAATGGTTGGAAATACGCACTTTATTAAAAACATTTTAACAGTTTTTTTTAAATTTAAAATATACTATAGCCGTAGTTACACTAAAGTCGTAGTAGTTCTAATTTCTTGAGTATTTTTTAATCTTTATTAATTGACAAATATTATTAAATCGACCATGATCCGAAATATAAATGTGCCTCTCTGTAAGTTAGTAAGCTGTTTATTTTTTTATAGGTAAAAATAAATACTTTTCGCACACTTTTCATGGGGTATAGGGTATTCAAGGGGTGTTGTTCTGTTATTCTTGGTTAACGTAAATAGCAATACCCACCTCAGCCCGCCTTATTTGTCGGTTTGTCGCGCCCACTTTCGCTTATAGCTAAAATATATGCAGTGTCACTCGCCCATCATTATTATTGTAGACAAAGCGTAAGCTCGTTAAAAGCTGCTCAAAAGCAAACCGGAAGCTCTCACTCAAATGCTCCTTTTCAGCAGTTACAAGTTGTAAGGCGATTCTGTGCTGAGCATGGAGTAGGGGCTGAACCTGGGAGTTGGGGAAGTTCTGGATTTTTCTGTTCAACCATATTTTTGTCTAAATCATGGTATGAACTCAGCTCGTGTATTTCTGTTTTATTTGTACAAACATTGCTTAAAATAACTTATTCAAATAATGTTTTGTGACCAATTTGACGTGCAACATTATTTTGCCTTTGAATTATACATTTGTACTAACGAATTAGCTATTATGTATCTGGCAACCTATTGAAAGCAGATCAAATGCAAGCAAAGCAATACTAGAATGTTCGCATAAATGCTTTGAAAACACCTGAAAGTGTAAAAGAGCGTTCTAAACCAATATTGGCCAAGTACTAAATACATCGAGTTCTTTAAGAATTTTCTTCTTCAAAATTCCTCCGCATTATGCTGAGGTCGATTTTATCATTACAAAATCGTTGAGCCATGTAAATGAAATTTATGCTTTCTGTTCTCGTCCCATTGTGTTTTAAATTGGACAAGGCGCATCTAGATTGAATACCAGGACCAGGACCATAACCAGGCAAGGGACCACAATGAATCCAGTGTACCACAAATCAAATGGAGTCTCCGACGAAACACAACTGTCCACAGATATGCACATTTGCGGGAAACCCGACATTATCAATCAGTTGTCGATGCAATTACGAATTGTTGTTGCTGTTGTTGCGGTTATTGTGGCTACGTTGCTACTGCTGTTTTTGCTGCTGCTACTGATATTGTTGTTGTCACGCATGTGGACACGCACGTAATACTGTTGCATTGTTGGGGCGTTAGCCAGACTCATGCGACAGAGTTTAATGGTGGCTTAATTAAGCGTTGCATGCTACGTGAGGTTGGGTGCAAAATAGCACAGAACAGCGAAAAACTTTCAACAGAGTTGAGCGACTCGCCAAAAGGGACAGACGAGGGACGCTGTCATGGCGCACGGACGCTGACATAGACACCCAGGTTGTCAATTGGAAGACATGCCAAGCCCTGCCATGCCAACCATTCACCCAGAAAAAAATCTACTTGATTATTAGAACTTCGCCATACTTCTGGCGCCGAAGGCAACTCACCCTATTATTCAGAAAATATATTTCTAAAATCGATGAATATTCTTTTCTCAATTTTAAGGTAAATTTTCCTAAAATGTATGTAAGCAAATGTATCTTATTTTCCGATTGTTTTTTTTTCCCATGTTTACAAGTAACTCTAAAATTATATTATTAATAAGCATTAGTACTTTAAGACTTCACATATACAACGATTTTAGGTAGATACTCAGTTACGGCGATTTCAACCCGATTCGAGTGATATCCAACTAAGCTACGTAGCGTCTAAATCAACAAATTTTATTAATAAGAGTCTGGATATACAATTCTTTTTTTTAGAAATGCATTTTTTGATAATAGAAAATATTTACAAAAGTAAAAAACACCGTCTTTTTTCTATTGTCAACGGATTTCCAAAATTTTATTTTCTTATATTTAGAAACTATTGCAAAAAACAAGAAAAACTTTGTAGTTTTCAGGACGATTTTCTAAAATTCATGGCGAGTTTTTTTCTGAGTGTGCCTACCCGCTGGCCAGTGCCAAAAAGAAAGAGACACACAGAGAAAGATAGAGAGGGATAGGAAGTGGGAATGGGAATGGAAAAGTGGGAGAGTGTGCGTGGGAGACTTTCGCTGATTTTCGCCTTGTGCCTTGGAGGTGTTAACGTGCGTGATTTGTTGGCACCGAGACGTGCGTAGGATACAAATCGTAATCCCTATGCGGCTGTCACTAAGAGAAGGCCAGGAATACGTTCCGGATACGGATACTCTGCGCCAGAGCCAGAGCTTCAGTTTGATTTTGAGTTTGAGTTGATGAGACGAAGATGGAAGATGCTGATGGCATTGGAGATTGAGATTGACATGGGCCATTAAGCAAACTAACAATGATCATAAATTCCACACTGTCTGTGCTCTAAGGACCACAACCCTAACTGGTCACCAAAATCAATTATTTATTAGGCAACATTCAGCCCAACTTCCTTTAATTCGGTTGCATATAACTTTTTTGTGGGTAGCTTGTGCTGTTCAGTGTGATCCCAAACTGGAGCTAAGCAGAATATACAAAAGTCAAGTAGGAACTTTTATGTCGTAAGCATTAGTCCGAATTATTAATACACTAAGCAATTTATAGTAAAAATACTATATATTCATGATATGCCTATTTATGTAATCTAAAAACATGTGCCACAGAACGGGGTAGGTGTAGCTAAGAAATACCGATCTTTGAAAAAGATTTTTAGTAATCTATCCTCCAAGTTTGTGTTTAAAATTGCGGTAGGTATAGGCTTTGTGTGCTGGAATGGACGTGGTCAATCTCTTAGAAAAGTTGTTATTAATATACTTTCTAAATTTTTTGGCATTAGCTTACAAATTGTGGAAGATATGCACATTTCAGATTTCTGGGTCCGAAGTTCCTGGGGGCGGAGGTTTGAAAAGATATGTGTTGATATTTGAAGGAGGTTACCAGCAAGTTACCTTAAAGGCGGCTACCAATAAAATACCTCCTAAATTTGACGACTCTAACTCAAAAAAAACTGCAAAACATAAACCACATTTCAAATTTTTGAGGGCAGGGGACCTGGTGCTGCGGATCTTTGAAGGACATCGCCAATAACCTACCAACCAAATTGAGTTTTCCCCAATCCATGCAATAAATGTTGGACCATTTTGCATTTAAATACGCCCAGAAATCTTTACCAATATATATTTTTATTTTTTTTTTAATTCAAATTTATTCTTACATTTGATTTTTTATTTAGTTTATTCAATTTTTTTCATTGTGTATTTTTTTTTTGTGTCTACTGACTTTAGTTGACAGTAACTAAATAAGTTCTTCGCACTTGGTTTGTTTACATTTTCGCAATGAATGTAAAATATTTGTATCGATTGGTATCGATACTTTTTGCATCTGCGTTACACACTGCCGTGATGAAAATCTGTAGGTTTGGTTTTATATTTTTTATACACATACATGTACATACATATGTTTACATGAGTGCCGATGCGCATTTGGTAGTGATTCAGGTAGAGCAATAATTGAATATTATGTTGCAAAGCAATACATCCAAATGTCTAACGCAATTTTCGCATTCGATGTCAACAATATCGAATATAGAAGTGTGAAGAATACATATTTATATTTATTTTAAATACATATGAATTTTACACTTACATTTTCCCACAAAATGTATGCTACAAGCGATAAGTAATCGATAACTTATCGGCGTCAAGTTTAAGCAATCGCCGAGCGCGCATTGCTGTTGACAACTTTGTTTGGTCTAAATGTAAACAAAAGAAAATAAATAAAACGCTCCACATGAAGTGCATCATGGAAGATGTTTCGAACAATAGAAAAACAAAGAATACAATTTCACCCCAAATCAGCACGCTCGGCAGTGTGCGGACAACGGGACGTGACAAGGTAAGTTTTCCGATTATGAGAACACCATATACACACTAATCTTATCTTCTTCTTGAAACAGAAACCGAAAGAACCTTACGATCCGTCCAACAGTTACATATCTCGAGGACCACGCAGCCACCATAACGTCAGCCTCGCAAAATTCGAATCGCATTGAAGGGATATGGATTGATAATGTTCCAGTACCAAGCGTGAAGCAGCGCCGATTTACCGATACATGCATGGGATGCGGCGGATGTGAGCCAAGGCGTGGCACTGGCTACAGAAGTAACTTTCTAAGCTGAAAGGCGTGCAATTTGAAATGTAAACACATTTTGGTCTTTTATACACGAGGGTTGGCTTAAATTTCAAGTGTACTTTTTGTTTTTTACAGGGCATTTTGAGTGCTTGCCGATGCAGTTTGCAGCTTTAATCAATTCACGCTAAAGATACAAGTGCGATTTATGCCGATATTGCCGCGTGACAAAGAAAATGGCGAGAATCAGCAGCCGATTACAACAGGATTACCCATGAAGGCCGTCTTTGCCTGGAGCACTAAAAAAGTATATGACTTTGTTGAGCAGTATTGTCCTCAGTACGCAGACATCTTTACGGATAACAAAATTGATGGCACTGCATTAATGGTGCTTTCACGCGGCGATATCATTAATCGTTTCGGTCTGGAGCTTGGAAAAGCCCTGGACATCTACGATATAGTCGTTGGCTTGCAGAATTCTACCAATGATTTTACCCTCGCTTGGTATGATTAGTTTCTGGCTTTCTTTTTTATTATGTTATCGTATCTTTATTATCATTCTGAAGAAGAAATGTTAGTTGAAGCTCATTAATTGGGACCAATGAAGATCCACACTATGCTTTCCCCATTCTTATTACACATCAAACATATATTTTAATGTTTATGTTTTACTAGTTGATGTACGTTAAGTAGAATCAATCTCGTTATTATTACAAATTATTCAAACGTTTAAGACCTGAACGGAAAAGAAGAGTGATAAACCTATAAGATAGGGATATGTACATATATAAATATAATTAATAAATAATTATTATGAAATAACGATGCAAGATCCCTTATGTCAATTACTAGGTGTAGTGAGAACCATAAAATACAAAATTTGTAGCTAGTTGATAATTGGTCTAATCATAATAATAAAACACTGCAAGCTGTTTTTAGCCTTATTCTACATTTTTTATATTTTATTCGACATTAGGAATTTCGTTTTTTTTTTTTCATTTGGACTGGCAGTCAACAATTTTATTTCCATGTTGTTGACCAGAGCCGAGGGGACTAAATATAATATATATATATATATATATATATATATATATGTAATATATACACAGTCATACATACTAGCGTATGTAGGAATGCAGACTGCTTCCAGTAGATATCAAAAGCAGTACAAATATCAAATTGAAGTACAGAAACAATCATCACACGGGCATCATCAAAAATAAAATAAAGAAAACACGAGCTATGACAATATAATACGATTGGCAAAATGAGCTTGCAGCGGATAACGAGCATGCAGGATGCGATTGTCTCAGACGCGCGGCAGTAGCTTCTCCTCATCGGTGGGAACAGTGTGTGTTGGCTTGGCGGCGGATCTTGAGGGATCGTAGCCGTAAAGGAATATTGATGCGATAACTAGCATTACGCCGGTACTGAACTGCAGCGTTAGATTAAAATTGAAAATATAGATGGATGCGATGCAGGAAATGATGATCGCCAGCGATGTGGCAAATCCCTTAAGTATATTGTCCGCATACTTGACAACGACGGCAACAATGAGGCCACCACCGGCTTGCAGCAGGACCAGATACCAAACGAACACATCGTAGCCATGGAAGAACCCATGGCTAGCGATGCTACTGGCATCGTTGATGAGGCAAGTCAACAGGCCGAACGGTATACTCAGCAGGCTCAGCTGTACGTTCCGCATCCACACAGAGATCTCGGCGCCCTTCAGTATCTTCTCGAAGTAGATGCCCGCGAAGCCAGATAGAAAACAGGCACCCAATGCCGCCCATAAGCCGAGCATACGATTCTGGGCGGGTGCCTGGCCAGCTATTGGTATTTTTTCTGTTGCCGCCATTGGAGCCGCAGCACTTCCACCACCACCCTCAGTCTGGGCCAGCTGCACCAGCACAATGCCCATGACGAGCAGCAATAGAGCGCCCCACTGTGTGTTGAAGAGCTTCCGCCGAAGAATGACAACGGCGAACATTGCTGTGGTCAGTATTTTGAGCTGATATGTCACCTGATAGGTGGCCGCATCCAAATGCGATGCAGACACGTACAGCAAATTATTTTGCACAATGTAGACCAGCGAGGGCACACACACTTTCAGTGTGTCCAGCGGATTGGCAATGATGGTCTTGTGCAACGAGCGTACAAATATCTGGGCATTCTTGCCCTCCTCATTAAAGACCAGCACCAGACACGTAATTAGCTTGACGAACTCAGCCATTAACACCGCTGAAACAACAACAACAACAAAATGTATGACAAATTGTTTAAACAATAAATCAGTTAACGCAAAATCATATATATACACACACACACACATATGCACGCACAGGAAGTACATCTGTACACACGTTGCTTATCAGCTGCGACTAATTTGTCGCAACTCTAATTGAAGTAAATTTTTTTTAAATTTTTATCAAAGTTATTACTAATTGCCCATTTGGTTGTGCCTCGATATGTGTGTGTGTATGTATTTGTTTACGAACAGCGCTTCTGCTTACGTTGCTGTCGCATCATTTGCGTTTATGCCTCACCTGTGGAGCTGAGAAAGATATCTCCGGGTCGGGTGCGAGCGTAGCGCATGCTGAGTCCCAAGATCGCATTCTGTAGGGTCAACGTTAACAGACTCACGTACTTGAGCGTATTGGCGTTCACTGTTTGTTTGGAAACTGACATTTTAGTAAGGTGGTCGTCAACATTGACTAATTATATTTATATGCACCTACCGTGTATATTCATTTTATGCTTGTTTATCAGAGAACCGGCAAAACGTGATTTAAACCAAATTTGTTTCACAGTTCAGTTCAAATAATAAAAAAACAAGAAGGGAATCGCCTCTTTTTGGCTGAGTAGCAATTGACATTAGCACTGTCCGCTGGCCTTTCGTGTGGCGTCTTCGTGGGCTTGCTGGCTATGAAGACTGCATTGGGACACGTAAACAAGCTTTCTAGCTCATATTGCGCGTACAGCTTTATCGTGCATGGTTATTTGCTGGCGTGACCAATCACTAACCATATGCTTTGAATATCGATAACGATTTCCCGACTGTGAAATCGAGTACAAATTATCTTACAACAAATTAGGCATCGATTGCATCTTGCTTCCGATAAAGCCAACGTTGCCTGTGCAATTTGTTATTTATATCGTTTATCTCGTCAATATTAACAAGAAAAAAACAGTCTTAAAATGAGAGAACAACCGTTAAGAGAAGTTACACAACTGATACATGCCATCGAAATGGGGTAAATATAAATGGACGGGCACATTTGCCCATTAATTTTTGTATTAACTACTAACAGGCAAATGTTATTGCAGCTTGGTGGAAGGCTCCTACAGCATCACAAACAAGACGCTGGACATTTTCAAATACATCATCATGAGCAAAAGCTGGCAAAGTGCCGAGTAAGTCGTGCCCAGTGCCACTAGCTTCAACATAATATCTCCGCATTCTTAATTCCGTAGAGCTCTCATGCAAATTGTGCGCGCCCAATCGCGCATCCTGCAGGCAGCACTGCCACAGGAGACCGTCACCTCCAACATAGCACGTCGCATACTGAAGATGACACGCGAGGAGTTTGATCTGTTGCAGGCAAAGGTACAGCACTTTGCGGACGATTCGCAAGCATCGCTATCGCTGCACAAGCTGGTCACGCAGACCAGCGAGAATTGCGTCAGCGTCGACTATTCATTGCCGCAACAGGGACTCCGGGAAGCACTGCTCGATCATTTACAGGAGGTCGAAACCGAGCTGGAGACCAGCTCTGAGAACATTAGTGTCCAAGCCGAGGAACACATTCACTCGTCCGAGATCATACTTACCCTAGGCCACTCGCGCAGTGTCGAAAACTTTCTGAAACGGGCCATCAAGAAACGACAGTATCTCACCATCATCGTAGCCGAGTGTGCACCATCCTGTCGGGTGAGTACGCAATACCGAATTTATATTAGTTTCAATTCGAATTTTACACATTCTCATTATATTATTATACGACAATTGCATTCATTCAATTAATAATTCATTCATACACATTTGGAGATTACATATCGAAATGATTTGACTTTCATTTTGAATGGCGTCTCTGATTGCTACTAGCTCAACCTTGCGGCCAACCTACAAATAACCTTTTCAACCTTTTCATCAACCCACAAGTTATACGCATGAGCGCAACCGAAATATATACATACATTCATACATATATGTTTATATCCGATGTTAATCAGTCTTTCTCTCTGCTGGCAGGGTCATAATCTGGCTGCCACTTTGGCCCAAGAGAAGAATGTGGAGATAATTGTAATCCCGGATGCGTCCATATTTGCAATGATGTCGCGCGTCAATAAGGTCATCATTGGCACACACAGCGTTCTGGCCAATGGTGGACTGCGTGCTGCATGTGGCGCCTATACAGTTGCCCTGGCTGCCAAGCACTACTCAGTGCCGGTCATTGTGTTGGCGCCCATGTACAAATTGTCGCCATTGCACTTGTGTGAGCAAGATGCATTTAATATGGTTGGCTGTGCAGAGGATGTCATTGCGTATGACTCGCTACCGGCACGGGATGCCAAAGTCTACAGTCCCATTTTTGACTATGTGCCACCAGAACTGGTTACACTCTTTATATCCAATACGTAGGTGCCTCCTAAATTGCTAGCTCTCAATCGTTTTTAATTTCATTTTGATTTTCATTCATTCTAGCGGCGGTCATGCTCCATCTTACGTTTATCGTCTGCTCTCCGAGCTCTATCATCCCGAGGATCTGGAGATCTAAAATAGTAAATGTGATGCAATAGAAAGTAAAATATATTTTGTGAATATTCAAAGGACTAGGCATCGATGACAACAACAATAAATTAGTCAATGTGCGCAATTCGGCCTTTAGTTTTGTTGCTTTCAATCATCGGCTACTGTATGTTTTTAAACAACTGAATGAAATCGGCCAGGCTGTCGGCATAGTAGTCTGGCTGCGCTTCAGGTGAAGCGGCAATCATCTGATCTTTGGTCTGGCTACCAGAGAGGACGAGCAATGACTGAAAGCCGCACATCTTGCCGAACTGTATATCCTGCACGAGCATGTCTCCCACAAAGAGGCATCGCTGAGGCGTATGTATATTGAACATTTCCTTGAGCATATCGCCCAGAATAGGTGCTGGTTTTCCAAGGAAGATTGCCTTGCGATTCGTATAGCGGCTGATGTGCTGCAAAAAGTCATAGAAGCCCGCCACATTGAGGTTCTCGGCCAGTGGCATAATAATATCGCTGCCACCGGCTATCAGCTTGCAGTTCTCATTCAACTGGAGATGACGTATAGCCTTGGCCAGTTCCACGTACGACATATCCAGGTTTATGTCAAAGAGAACAGCATCCACAGGTCTCTCAATGGCCAAATAGTTAACCAGTGTCGCTGTCGTCAAGTGCTCCTTGATTTGCTGCAATCACACATCGTTTCGATACACATTAACATCAAGCCAGGTATGTATTTTGAGTATATATCACACCCACCAGCGACTCATACTCTATGTTGTGCTTACGCAACATTTCATTGGCTTCCAGCGACATTAGCGAATAAACGCGTAATTCTGGCTGGTTCATATAGCTCAGATATCGCACAATACTTTTTGCCGGATGTACGATGTCATCGTCCTGCACATTGACGGCACCGATATGCTCAAATTTTTCCATATATTGTTCGCCCGTACGGAAACTATTGTTGGACACGAATTTGACACATTTGCCGGCGTTCTTAAGTGCATTAATTGCATCGCCGGTACCTGGTATCCAGCCAACAAGTAGCCAAATGACGCCATCACAATCGCTGATTACCGTATCGAAGGAGTCAACAAAGCTACGCTGCTCCGTCACGCTAAGATCGTGAAGTATATGCCGTGGAGCCATAACGTTAAACACCCGCTAGCAATGAAACTAAGACAGCAACTAACCGGCAACTGTTGTCCGTTAGCGTAAGACTGCCTATCGCCATGGACACGGTGGATGCTGCTGCGCGCGCACGCCAACATACGGACCTAACTGAAAGCCAACGCAGCCCTTTAACCTTCAGCGTAACATTGAAGCTCTACTTTTCAAGGGCGTAGCTAGCTTTTCGTTAAGGGGACCTGGCAGAATTACATTTTTTAAACAATTTTAATCTACCAATTGGATGGAAAATTTCGCGTAGGGACATGGCGAGCAGATACCGACCCCGCTTCTCTCTCCGGCTATGCGCCCTTTTCATTTACATAAGCAAACATATAAATAGATAAGATTTTGTGTGCACATTCCATGCATGAATAGGCTGGGGCATATCATGATAATCTCATCTCGACTTTGTTGAGTTGCGATTGTGTTATTGCATCTATAAACATGTTCGCGGAAGCTTTAAAATCTGCGTCAGCGTTATTAGTCTCGCAAAACAGCACATTTAAAGCAAGGTGCGGCCGAAACAAGCATGATTATTTTTATTTTGAATCTTGGTATGGTTCCACTGAAAACACTTGTTAACTCTACAAACTCACATCAGCATTTTTGAACATGTCCTTTGAATTTTCGTTTTCACCTGTTGCATATTCTATTTGTGTGCACGTGTGTGTTATGTGTCCATATTTTACCAGAGATGAGAACCTAAAAAGTCTATGAGGGAGTTGAGGTTGAAAACTTGTATCCTCCAAATTGTATAATCTGCACTATTGCCTTAAAATTGTAATTTCCAAAAAAAAAATGTAAATACCTTGTATGAAAGAAGTAATTTTATACCAAGGTTTCCTGAACAAGGATGATATTTAAGTTGTGGAATCCGGATAGGGTTAGACATACATGGCACCCTTTCTGGTACAATATAAGTGCACAAATTTAGAATATTCGTTTACAGCCAGCCGCCAAACAGAAAACACCTAAATAACATTTGACTAAAATGTGCAAAACTGTAAATTTCCGTCTACAAGCGATAGCCATTCTAACTTACTCTAATTTTAATTATATCATTTAAATAGTCATAGGCCAATGAATGTTCAGATTATAATTTATTCTGTTAGCAACTTCTTGAAGTAATTTATACTTTCAAAAGCTTCGAAAGTGTTCATTGCATTTCCTGAAAACTGTAAAATGTTGTTGGAATATATGTTCATTTGTTTATTTATCCTTCAAATTGTGGTTGCCAATTCAAATTTCTAGTGCCAATCAAACAAGTTGGTGGTGCATTGATTTGAATTATCTTATTATTTTGGTTGTTTGAAAAACTCATCTGAAGTTTTTAGTGTTATACTTCCAATCGAATGGTATGTCAAACCCAATGCCACCACCACCCCTCCCCTGTGTGCACCCTTTCCCACATATACCTACACCAACCTATACACGAATATGTATTCAGTCGTATGTGTTGTGTTAACCACGTAGACGGCAAGTAAGCCGTGCTAGACATCTTGACATTGACAATGATTTCAACGGTTCTTTTCAACTGGCCTTGTTTTGGGTCCGAACAAATGCAGCAATTGTAGGTGGGTGGATGGGTGGTTGGTTGGTTGGTTGGTCGGTTTGGTTGGTTGGTTGTGTTAAAAATGCGAGAGAGAACCGCTTTTGACGAAAGCGAAGGTAAACGTGGCAAATTGACAATGGCAATAATTGGAATTCAGTTTCACTGTAACACACATCTATCTGTACATATGTGGGGCAAATGTGTCGTAGTTGTGTCCGAAAGGTAATTGAAAAGAGAACGTAGTCGGAGCTGTTTGACTACATAGCATGAGCTACTAACTAAGCAAATCGACGTGCATTTCACACTGGACACGCAGAAAACTTATATATATATATATCTATATGTATATATAAATAAATAAATATATGTATATTTATTTATGTATGTACATGCATGTATATAGGTAGATATATATACAGGTATATATATATATATGCAGGTATATATATCAAAAATTCAAATCGATTGGCAGCCTAGTTAGGCGGTTCTGATAAGATAGAAGACGGCGCAACACACACACACACATACAACAAAAACAAGCGATACCTTTGTATATAAATATGTATATAGTAAAAACACACACTTAACCGGGGCTGTGGCATCGAGAGCTTTGCTGTGTCCCAAGAACTAGTCGCGATTACACAATTATTTGGCAGCAAGCAGGCAGGAAACATGAGCAGCGCCGACCAAGACACCACTGTTATCACTGCCAGCAATGGCCATGCGCAGGAGAACGGTAAAAGCAACACCAACAGCAGCAGCAACAGCTCCGCCAGCAACTCCGCCGCCTCCACAACGACGACAACAACAACAGAGACGACGACAACGACATCAAGCGGCATTCGCGACAATACCGAGCAGCTCCAAATTATGGGTCAGCTCAAGACCATTGAGCACATCAATGAGCAGCGACGCATCTTTTTGAAGAGCACCATCAACGAGATCAAAGAGGAGAACAGCAACGAAATGGAAGCGAATGCGGATGCGGATGCGGATGGGGAAACGGTAAAGCCGCTAGGAAAACTTGCGCCGCCCAAGAGTTTGCCGCTGAATGTGAAATATGCAACGTTGCCATCGATAATCACATCGGCAACGGTGACATCACCAACGTCGCCACCACCAAAACCACCAATGCTTAGCCGTACACGTAGCACTGGCTCCGGTGATGGACGTACACCACTAACGAACGGTGATTCAACACTGTTGCTGCGTTCCAACATTGTCACGGATACAAATAAAGCGCCAGCTACAACAACAACAACAACAGCAGCAGCAGCAGCCGACAAAGCAACTACAACAACAACTACAATAACAACAACAGAGTCAACGGATCAAGTACAGCAGCCAGCAGCGACCGTATCGGCCAAACACTATGAGAGCCTGATCGAGGAGCTGCGTTGTCCTGGCTGTGCTGGGCCCATGAAGGCACCAGTGCTGCTCTGCAAGAGCGGACACAGTATTTGTGAGCAGTGCACCCGCATTCTGCTCATGTGTCCGCTGTGTAAGGTATGTCATAAACACACACACACACACACACACAAATGCCGACACACAGAGACACACAAACACACACACATGCATACATTTGTAGATAAAGTTGTACATAGATATAGATCTAGATTCTCTAGACCGACGCCTCTCTCTTAGTTTAGTGTTGACGTCAGTGTTAGGTAAGCAATATCGAGCACGATCTTGCCATCGCTTCCTTATCGTCAGGCAATGACGTGCTGCCAGCAAGTACAGTGGAACCTCACTTACCTTTGACAGTGCTAAATGCTGCATCATTTTTTGTCACTACAAATTCTTTATGCAGTCGCTTTATTTAAAAATTATTTTACTATAATATTGAAATGAATTCTCCTTTGGCCACATTGAAAATGTTAATTTTTTGTATGAAATTAAAAATCTACAAAATTTAAAAAAAAAATAAAAAACATGTTTATGGTATACATTTAAATGTGGCAAAGTATTAACCAAAAATGCTAACCAAACATATAAGAAATAAATACATTACAAAGCCAACATTTTGTTGAAAAATACATGGCAATTTGTCATATATAAATTGTGGCTTCGAGAAGAACTAGAAAGACACTTTTTAATTTATTTGAAAATTCGCGCAAGACGAGTTCATACAAAACTTTTTTCTCTTTGGGACAACAACGAATTTCCCAAAGTTTATAGTTAGCTTTAACATATCAGCATCAAATTCTATATCGTGGTTTATGTTCCATTCATAGCGATTTCAGTAATCGAATTTCACTTGTAAATGTTTCTCCACTTTAAGCTATATTTTGTTGATTGCATTTCATATATATAATTATAATCCTTACATTGATTTCTGTTTTGTTTTTTTTTTTTTTATTGGTAAATAATAATACAATTCTATTAATTGCAGGAGGGATTCACTAATTCGCGTTCGTTGACTATTGAAGCATTGTGCGCCAAGGCGCATTTTGGATGCAGTCATGCGGCAGGCGGGTGTGCGGTGAGGATGCCGGTGGCGTTGTTGCCGTGGCACGAGCAGCAGTGCATCTATAAGCCGATGAAATGCTTCATGGGACGCGTCTGGGGTGATTGCAAATGGCACGGCCGCGAAGTGCAATGGAAGCAACATCTGGAGGAGGAGCACACGGACAAGCTATTTCAATCGAATACGGCGGATCTGGAATGGAATATGGGTGTGCGACGTAAGCCCCTCACTGGCTACTATGTGTTCGAGGCGCACGACGAATTGTTCAACTTTTATGAGATCTACGAAAAGCAACAGGTGCTATTCACCATGACGTGCACATCGAATCGACGCGAGAGCAAGTACAAGTATGCCTACGAGGTGACGCTACTGCAGCCGGACAACGAGGCGCTATTGTTGACCCAAAAGTTTCCCGTACATAGTGAATATGATAGGGATATACTGATGGACGGCACCTGTGTCAACATTAGCCTGTCCGAATTGGCACGATTCGTGACCGACGATAAGGTAAGTGTGAATGATGATGCAGTAATGTCAAGTCGAATCACTCTTGCCATCATTTAATCAACAGATGCTGCATTATCGGGTGACCGTTACGGCGGTTAACTCGCCACGCCGCTTGAAGCCGTCGCGGCAGAGTCTACCAGCACTGCCCCTCGATTATCAGCAGGTGAGGAATGTGCCAATGGGTACCAATGGCAAGAGTGTGCCCGCCAGCATGATTATAACGCGAACGTACAAGGAGGCGATCGGTGAGGTGTCTGCATCATCATCATCAGTGACGGCAACCACACCGGATTCCGAGGAGGGCAATGTCCTGGAGTTGGAACGGAAGTGGGGCACACCCCAGTTACACTTCAATCGCAAGTATTTACGAAATGCGCTTGGTGAGGATGCCAGCAGCAATGCTGAACTGAAGGTGGACGAACTGCGACCGCTGCACGAGACGCGCTCGAGCGCAAGTGCCAATGAGGATAAGCTATCTCTGTGCAGCAACAGCACCAGCTATACCAAAAAGGTATCCGACACGCTGCGTCGAAGTTTCCGCGCGCTCCGATCTGATCTAGTCGAGATGCGCCCATTTGCCAAAAAGAAGTCGACCGCGAAGAAGCCAGTAGCAACAGCAGCAGCAGAAACAACAAATACTGCATGCTAAAATATGTAAAGGATTTTCCACACATATAGGATATTTAACTTTGTCTTGAGGCCAAATTGTAGAATTGTGATCAAATCTTTTGTTTCGGACTAAAACCTACATTTTTTTTTTCTTTTCTAAATTTCACGTTTGCTGAATTTATCCAATCTGTACTTATGTGTATATAAAAAACACAAAACAAAATACTCCAATGAATACATAGAGTTTGTAATAAATTCCAAGTTCAGACTGATCCAAACTATTCGATCTTATGCTTTATAGCTGCATATGTTTGGCAATACTTTCAAGAGGACCACAATAAAATAAAGGGAGAAAAAATGGTACATTTCAATGAAATATATTCTTGTACATGCATTCATAAATATCTTCGGCACTGCAGTCTGAAGAGTTCTTACACACTAGGTTTTTTATACTTTGATACCGACGGTGTTTTTGTTTTGGGAAATGCCCGTCATGCTGACCGTCTGTCTGTCCGTCTCTATGAACGCATCTTTTTTCGACACCCTTAGAGATAGGGACTTGAAACAAAGTGTACAAATTTGACTGCTACGTCCATTAGGGGCTTGAAAATCGATAAAATCGATTTTCGCAAATCTATAAAGCCACATACATATCTCCCAGAACTTTAAGGCTAAAGTTACCAAATTTGGTTGGTAGGTTGTTGGCGATGTCCTTCAAGATCGGCATATGCCATGCCCACCACCGCCGACCCCAGGCCCCAACCCGTAAAAATTTTAAATGACCATATCACTTAAACTTCGGAGAAACATTACGTTATCGCAAACTTGGACAGTATTTATTGGGTACACCCGCCCTGTTCTTTGCCACCGGTTATCAGCTTCAATTACGTATGGTATCAAAGTATTTCGCAGTCGGTTACGCCCGACTGCAGCGTTCTCTCTTGTTTGGTAGTTTTTTATACTTTGAAGCCGACGCAAACTGTATGACTTTTGACCAGATCAATATTGGTTAATTTGCATTGGTGAATTTCTAATTTTAAGCTAACCGAATCTAAGCTATGCGATTAATGTACGATCATCAAATTAGGCCACAATTTGAAAGTAGCTTCTGTGCTACAACAGACCCTGCATTTCGTTCATGAACTGCAGGTAGGCATCGTCTTTAGTGGGTGGCTTGTGCGCTTCCGGCGGCGCATGGACGCCCCGGTCACCCCCATGAGCATCATGCGCGCCTGCCAAATGCTTGGTCCTCGCCGTTCGTCGCTGATCCTCGCGCTTTACCCTCAACGTAGAGGGTACAAATCGCGTAACGTCTGCGCTTAGATTCCTATAGAAAGATAAGACAATAAATGATCAGGTTCGCAAAAATGGATTCGAGTCGAGTGTACCTTATTTGTGGCTTTGCCGTAATTGTGGTGACACCTTTGCCCGGTTCTTTGAGTGGCGGCGCACTCACGTTGCCGTGCTTGACATGATGACCACCCATACGTGGCGGTAATCCAGGTGGCGGCCCAGGAGGCATCCGTATGCCCATACGCGGCATTGGCCCAAGAACATGTGGTGGTCGTGAGCCTGGCGGTGGACCAGGCGGCATACGCAGGCCAAAGCCAGGTAGACCCGGTCCAGGTGGTCGCATGGGTGGCGGTCTAAACATTACACTTGGCGGCGGCGCAATGCCTCGCATATGCGGCAATTGCGGCAGCTGCGGCGGCGCTGGCGCACTTGGCGGTAACGGTATGGCAGGCATTGTTGGCGCCGTCGGCGGTGCGGGCACCGATGTCGTTCCCGGCGGAACTGGCATTGCCTTAGCTGTTGTCTCTTTGGTTGTAATGATTGGTGACGGTTTTTCATCGCCATCGGAGCCCATGTCATCATCCGCATCGTCGTCATCGTCGTTGTCTTCGTCGTCACTGGTAATGCTGCTGCTACTGTGGCTGCTGGCACGACGGCGGCTTGGAGGTGATTTGCTGTCTGAGGCGCTATCATGTCTGTCATCTGGGTCATCCGATTGCTGTTCCTTGTCGTGCTCCGTGTCGCTCTGTAGTTTGCGATGCTTACGCTTGTGCACATGCTCCATTTCCTTCATGAAGTCGTCGATGTTCTGCATGCGCTGCTGCAGCTTGGGACTTGTGACCGTCGACTCATCGCCTTCGTAGTCGCTGTTGCCTTCGGCATCCGAGTTAAGCTCAGACATGGCAAACAGATCTGGTGGTGGACCTGGCGGCACACCCAGCCAATCCTTGTCATCATCATCCTTGGCTTTTTCCGTCTGTACATCACCGTTGCCGCCGCTACCTTCACTATTTTTGGTTACACCTGGCGGTGCACCAGGTGCAAATGGCAGCAAAGCTAGCGTTATGGGCGGCGGTGGCATACGGATGCCGCTAGATGGAAAGACGATGTTGCTGTTGCTGCTGGTACTATTGCTATTATTGGCACTATTGGCTGTATTTCCACCGGTTGAACTGGCATTCGCTGCTGTCACCGGCGCTGGCAGTGGTATCTCATCAATCTGTACGCTCTGGGCATGCTTCACGCTCTCATAATACTGCTGCTTTTTCAGGCGCTTCTTCTCGTAGTCAACCTCCTTGCGCTTCAGTTCTACCCAGTGTTCGGGCTCATCGTTATGCTATCCACAAAAAAATAAAATAAACAAATAAGACTCCGAATTACCCACTAATCTGTTATTCACACTTACATAGAGTCGCATGACGCGATCGAAGGTTTCTTTAAGCTTCTTGCGCTTGTCGCGCAGCACTTTTTCGTTAAGTGGCGATGGCTGCAGCACATTATACTCTGGGGAGGAGACAAAAGTGATGCACATCATCATCATGATTGGGTAGATTGTCAAAAATTAAATTAGAGTGGTGGTGCCACTTACCCATCTCGTCTATCTTCTCCATCTCTTCGAGAATCTGTGAGGGATCTTTGTTCTTCAATACGGCAGCCCGAACCATTTGGCGCTGTCGCTTGTTCTTTTTTAGCTCCTTTTTGCGCGCCTCCTTGCCTGGATGTAGGTGGATATATAGTGTATAGTGAATAGTTTACCTGGCGATAGGTGCTACTTACGGGCTTGGTCTGTTGGATTCATATATTTGCCACTTTTAGTGGTGTTTATGGAGCGTCGTCCCATCCTGATGGTTGTGTGTTGCTTGATTCAACGTTTATCAATGTTTATATGCTTGACTACAAAAATACAAGTACTGCAAGAAACACAACGCACAATGCGAAGCCGATAATATCGATAAGAAAGTCGATAATGAGTACAAAATAATACTCACGAGCGAACCAAAAAAACAAAACAGTCTGGCAGCACTGCAGTTAAATAGTGCCGGCATCTTTGTGAAGAGAGGACATTAAAAGCATAAAAATGTCTCAAGAAATTCCGCTTAACGATAGCTTTGTAGACGCATTTAACACTCTCAATTTAAGCAATCAACCGAAACTGAATTGCAGCAATTATGGCACGAGTACAGTGAGTATTTGAAAAGCAAGACGAAAGCAGTTCGTGTCGGCTCAAAAGCAACAGTTCAAACTATGTGCACACACACAGATCCAAGAGCCAAACGGCACTCACGATCTCACGTGCAGAATGCCCCAAACAGCAGGTGATACGGACAATAGTGACGACACGGATACGGACTCTGACGCGATTGTCG
Organism: Drosophila grimshawi; assembly: GCF_018153295.1. Lineage (NCBI taxonomy): Eukaryota > Metazoa > Arthropoda > Insecta > Diptera > Drosophilidae > Drosophila > Drosophila grimshawi. Next base: position 17,435,806 of record NW_025063692.1, on the reverse strand, counting down.
TTGTGGATTCTTCATGCGCCTCGTCAGATTTTAGCTTCGTGCGTGTATCAAGTGCAAGCATAATCTCCTCAACATCACTGATTGGATCGGAGTGTCTGAGTATCTCATATACTGATACTATACCAGAAACAGAAAGCGATATCGACATCAATGAAAATAGTAGGTTGAGTCTTACCAACACATCAATAACAATCTCAGTGTAAACAAAACATAATTAGATCATAAATAATTATTCCCGTAATACAAACTAATATATCCCAATATTCCATTATAAATAGCTGATAGCTCTGATAGCATCATGGATAATCTTGTAAATACTCCAATGAAGCGCAAGCATGACGGCTACCCAATCACCACGAGGAACCAATGTGAGTACCCCCTAATCATAAATTATAAACACCTTCATGACGTTCCTATATAGATTTGCGGACGGATGCGTCGCCGTTGCCAAGCTGTAATGTGATAACCACACGCAGCGGACGCGCTGTGCGCAAGCGAATCGACCATAAGTTTGACTATTCGTCGGAACAGCACGACGATGACACGGATGATTCGAATGATCCTGATTTTGCCGATCATGTGGATGCTAGTAATGATGATGACGATAATGACAATGATGATGATGAGGATTATGTCGAAGAAAATGACGACGACTACAGCCAGCAGGAGCAAAAAGAGTCAGGGCGCAGCCGGCGACGCATTTCCATGCACAGCAGCTGCTGTAGCAGCAGTGACGAAAGCAGCACCATGCTCGAAACAGACACAATCATATATCTGGATTTGATGCAACCAGTGGCCATTGTTAACACTGAGCCAATGGCTGATGCGGACGTCGAGCATGATACTGAGCTGAAGACGCGGCTGCAAAAATTTCTGGGTCTTGTTGCACCGCAACGCCGTCTTTACAATCCAATGGATAACTATGACCTTGATGACAATCAGATGGATGAGAAGGAGCGTTCGCCCGTGCAGCGCAGTCGCCTCTGGTCTTTAACTACCAGCAACGATCAGCTTCCCTCGCCACAGGCAAAATCGTTGGCGAGACCGTTGAGTCGTCATCCCAAATCTCCCAGATCGGAAATAACGAACGATATGAAAATGCTGCTAATTGACCATATGGTTCAGCGTGTCAATGCAAACTATTTCGAAAGTCAAACGCCTCAACATATCAAGGAGCCCATCGATCTGAGTGGTCTGCCCAGCGTGGAACATCGTGAACAAATTTGTCAAAAGCACAAGAAAATCTGTAGTTCAACTTTGCCCCATAGTGGATTATACGGCTTCGTCGATTCGCTGAAATGTGAGTACTTTTTACCAATTCAAATTTTAATCCCTTATTAAACTTGAATGAAGCAATTTAAGAAGCTAAACTTTTTAGCTGCTCGAAATAATGCTCCACGTTTGTTTAACTTGAACAGAATGTATAAAAATATTTAAAAGCTATAGACATGGATTATATTTCGTGGTATAAATAATAAATCAACACCTATAATATCACTATTAAGTAAGATGCAAGTATTCATCACTCAAATCCAAATCACACTCTTAAGTTATGTATGTAGCATATAGTAGGAGTAAAAGAGATAGAGCAATTGCATAAAAAAGAGCGAGAGATTCAAAAATAAATTGTAACGAAAATTGACCAATTGGGAAATGTGTATAAATGAATGAAACTTGTTCAAAATTAATATTAGACTATTAAATAGATATCCACAGATTTCATATCACTTACTTTTTTGTGGTTGCCGTATTCGCATCTTGAAAGTCTATAATGATCACAATTGTTATATTTCTGTTGCAGCAACAACGCCACTGAATATGTGTCATCCACTTGCATTAAACTTCCGGAAAAGTGAGTTCGAGACGTGCAAGGCGCAGCTAGCCAAGACCTTGTTCCACACGCTCAACCACACGATCTTCCATTGTGGCCTGCGTCTGAGGATTGCCTGGGAGTCCAGCATGAGCACGCCCAGCGCCCTTACGCATCGCATTGAAGCTGGTGGACAGCGTGTCTCCAGCATTGTTCTATCGCAGAACATCAAACAGTCAGGATTAATGGTTAAGGCCCTGCTGCACGAAATGTGCCATGCGGCTGCCTTTACCTACCACGGCGAGATAGGACACGGCGACAACTGTCGCAAGTGGTGAGTGTTCGCTGTTTAAACTACAGTTTTGTAATTGCCATAAAACACTATCAAATTCATTAAAGTAGCTATATAACAAACATATAGATATGTAATAAACAAATTGTCTGTGAATGTTGCACATTCTGATTGCGCCAATCAGTATATTATATATATCATGTAAAATGAGACATACAGTTAAATCATTTTGTACATAAATATAAAGATGCACATATAGATCAAAATGTGTACAAATTTCAGATATCTATTACTTTATATTTGTATTTAAATACATTCGTGTGTTATAATAGTTCATTAAACCAACTCTATTCTTTTACACCTTTTACGCAGACGTTTTTTTCCCCGTCAAGTAAATTGTTCTACAGCATTGCTTAAAACTAACTAACTGACTGACTGACGACACACAATATATGTTTATACTATACACTTGTGAACAATCATATTTTATTGCAGGGCTTATCGCGCCAAATCCGTGCTGCCTGAACTGCCTGAAATTGGTGACTGTAATGCTAGCTACAAGTACACTTGTCTTCTCTGCCGTGGACGCTCCTTTGGCAATATCAAGTTTGAACACGAGGCGTCACAGCTTCGCTGTCACTATTGCCAGTTTGAGGTGAATGTGGAACCATGCAGTGACGAAGATATCCATAACCTGTCTCTCACCGACCAGCTGATTACGCCCTATAAGCAGTTCATTCGCACGAACTACGTCAAGTGCGAGCAGGGCAGCCACAGCGCCAAGATGCGAGTCCTTAACGTGTTGTACAAGGAGCAGCAGCATCAGACGTCTACGAGCTAATCCTAAAGGAAGCAGCTTTATTCTATATAATCTATAAATACAATGTAATTTTAAATAAATATGCGTTAATAAGTCCAATTGTCACAAAACAAATCAACGTTTCTGCATAAGATTTTTTTTAAACAGCGGAGGGAGGAATTGAATACTATTACAAAACATCTAGATTGGCAAATTTCGTTGTAAACAAATTACAATAAGTTGAAAATGTGATGGAATGTTTTCTGTTAATCAAGATCGATTGTATAGCAAAAGTACGAATTAAGCACAGACTTTTGCTCCAGCAGAATATCATAATTCCATCACTTAAAGGTCTGTGGTAACATGGACTGAATATAAAATCAACACAAAACTGTAAGTCGAATGACTCTGAGATAAACAAAAAAAAAATAGAATTTGAGTTGAAATATCGAAGCAATTTCGATGAACGATGAACGATGAACGCTTGTTTTGTTTGTTATATGAATATAGACTTGGTTGATCTCGTTTGCAATCATTTGAAGCAATCGAGCATTTCGATTAGTGCTTTCAATGTGCATTCTTTCAATTGTTTATTTGACTTTCGTTTGATTCCAAAAGTAGTTTGTGCGTTTTATGTAGTTTAGTTGTACAATTTCTAGTTGTACAGGTATTTTATTTTCGTGTGCTGCAAATGAGTATTTATATATATAAAAAAAAACGGCAAAAAATCCAATTTTATTAATATTTTGTTTTTTAAATCGGCATACAAATTTTGCTCTGATATATGCTCATCTTTATTGTAATTCTCTTATTGTGCAGTTTTTTTAAACAAATTGTGGGACAAATTGTGCACATGGTAAAGATCTTTATCAGCATTCTGAGCAAGCCATGCATCAACCAGAGCAACAGCTGTTGTCAGAGCAAAAAGATGAGGATGCAAATGTAAAGATCACAACACACCATTTAGATGGTGTCACATATAAATATGTGACACCGACATCTGTAGATGCCGGTCTTGATTTCCTAGCCGCAAGCATTAAAACCAAAGATTTCAACACTGTCCGCATTGCAATCGCCTGCGAACAGTCGGATGAAGCAGCCCATCTAATGCAGCAGTTGGGGAAACGCAGCGTCGCCAGCCTTTTGGTCAACGAGTCCAATATAACAACGATAGGAACATGCGTCGGCCTATGGACAAGCGGCGTAAGTAGTCAAAATCTTGCTTTAATGTTTTTTTTTTTATTTAGTTTTATTTTTTTATAATTAATCACAAAACATAGATAGATTGATTCTCTTCGTTCTTTTTGAAATATTTTGTATTTTGAATGTATAATGATAATTTAATATTTGTACATTTGTATGCATATTTCATTTCATATAATCGCTCAGTGCTGGCTGAGATCACAATATTATATGTTGAATTCAATAACTATTTCTGCAAAAGTATTCATTTGCGTACACCCGGAAGATAACAATTCATACCTGCGTTCTTCTACCCCTGGCAGTTGATCAATCCCGTGCTGATTGTATACGATAATGTGCTGCAGCCACTAGCGGAGTTGGGTAAAATCAACTGTGTGAACTACTTGATACATTCTTCACAGACGTTGCCACACGTGTTCCAAAAGCGCATCCAAGCGCTTACTTCGTTCCCAGGTAACAATACACTGGTGCTGGTCATGATGTGCTCAATAGCGAACCAAACGACAAAAAATCCGACAAGAGCGGTACCATCTGAAGTAGCAACAAAAGCAACATTGTGTCCAATGCCGACTGGAAACCCCTTACCTGACCTGGGGCAAATAGCCAAAATCAAACCTACTGTTGTTAACGACATAAAGGAAACAAGAAAATTGGTCACAAGCGAACAGTTGGAGACGGGCGCTGACAATGTCCACACATATAATAACAACGGACTTCTTGCCTGCAGCCGGAAGGAACAATCACTCTGTCGTAAAATTGATGATGTGGTCGCCATTGAGCCACATATAAGGAATGCGATGAAGAAGTTGTCCATTGAGCACGCGAAAAACATACAGCGCTATGCTTGGTCACATACTGCTGCTGGTCGCTCCCTGTGCGTCATCGGCAATGAGATGATTGGCAAAACCTGGTGCTATTTGCCGTCGTTGTGCCAGCGGGTCTATAAGGAGGCGTTCCGGCTTAACACTGATGACAGCAGCAACTTTGCTCCCAGTAGCATAATCATCTGTGCAAATGCTAAACAAGGCGAGCAGATTCATCAGTGGTGCATGAAACTGTTGGACTGCTGCGTTATAAAGCTCTTCGATCGAAGCAATTTGAGCATGGTCGACGCGCGTCTGAGAAGTCCCAGCGACATCCTCATTACCAATGTTGAGGTGCTGTTGCAACTAATCAATTTGAAATCCATCCTTAACCCACTTGCATTACGATGTGTGGCCTTTGATAATTTTGATTTGATCTGGCGTTCTAGCCGAATGGATTGTGAAAAGGTAATGCTTTGGCTTTTGGATTTACTTCGCTTCGAGGCTGGCCATGCCCAGCTGTTCATCGTTGGGCGCCTATGGAGCGATAAACTGATGCGTCGTCTACTATCAAGATTGCCAGATTTGCTGCTCCTGTTCGAAGATGCATTGGAGGCGACGGCTTACAGTGGCATAAAGCTGGAACTGCTGTTGACCAGCCCGAAACATATTGAGCAGGATATGCTGAAATTGTTGCAGGCAAAGAACCTAAAAGAGGAGCGAGTGGTTCTCGTATGCTCCGGGAAAGCAGATGCACTCACACTACACAAACAACTCCTTGCCTCAAATATCGATACTTTAGCTGTAGCCCAGTTAGGTAGTGGTGCAGAGCTACTACTTAGCAAATGGTCAAAGGAACGCACGGCCAGTGTTCTACTTGTCGTCGATGATGTGCTACGCCTTTTGTGTGATGTGAAAGTTGATTGTTTGCTGCATTTCAAATTTCCAAGCTTTTGGCAACGGTTCAAGGCACGCTACACCATCTTTTATGGCAATAATCATTCGCAACCAAACTCCGGCAATGCCACATCTACAATACCCGTTTGCCTGCAGGATGTTGAACAAATTTGGCTAATCTGTGATTTTATGTTCAAGCACGAACGATTGCCACCCGACTTCTGGCTGTCAATGCTGACATCGTCTCGAAAGCAACTCGAAGATCGGACACCGCGGCTCAAGCAGGCAGCATGCCACCAGCTATTGCGCTACGGTAACTGCTACCGTCACACGTGCCAGTATCGGCATTTCCTCTGGGATAATGAGCCAAGACCGCTGGAAGACTATCCTAAAAAGAGCTTAATAAGTTTCCATTTGCTAATGGTAAGTTAATAATATCCATGCAGTGATCACTGATATTGATATACATATTTGTGATTAAGACATAGCCTAACCCTTCTGGCGCTTCCGGCTTCTGTTTTCCGTTTAATTAAAGAAAAAAGATCGTAAAATCGTTGTCTTTTTACAGCTGTTAGAGTTCTTTAAATAAAATATGTTCACAACTTATTACTGAAACTGAAACAAAGTATTCAAACTTTTAATAGATGCCTACAATTAGTTATAATTTCATCATTATACAAAATTAATGTAAATGTATTTATTTTTACAGAGCTTTTCGCCATCGCAACTTAGTGTACGGTCAACTAAATTCAAGGTCACCAAATATTTTCTTAATATACCTGTTACCGAGCTGGGCGAAAGAATTCAGTTGCACTATGAGCAGTCGAAGAACCAACGGCGGCATCTAGATCCCAAGCCTGGTGACTTGTGCGTGGTGAAACATAACAAGCTGTATCAACGTGTGGTGGTGTTAGAAGTGGGTGATCTAAATCGCGTTACAATCAAACAACTGGATGCGGGCTCTGATCTGGTGTTGATAGGTAAATCGGATTTGCTCGAATGCGAGGAGCAATTTACAAACACTGCCTGGGAGGCCAACGATCTGCGTATCACTGGACTGACACCCTTCAATTTGGAGCGCCTGTGGTCAGAGGAGGCAAAAAGACTGGTACGCAACCAATTCTTCTATCGTCAGTTGGGAAAGCCATGTCGTGTGTTTACTGCCATTGTCGATTTTGGCTTTAACTCGACGATTTTCGTGGATAATGTATACGACGAGAAAGGCAATGACTTAAAAAGTTTTGTACTTCAACACATTCTGTCGTACATGGATGAGCATGTGGAAATGCGCTTGAAAGAATTAATTAACACGTGCAAACCGTTTCCTGAAAGTGCCAAAGAGCCAAGCGATGAGGAAGAGGAGCAGCATTCCACATACTCGACTGCCAACTAATTAAGAAGATGCTCACGCATAGATAACATTTTATATTGTACTCCTCCAAAGATTAAGCCAAATATAATTTTACTTAAGGCGACGAGGAGATTTTTGTGAAATACACACGCATTAATTCGTTCATTGCTTTAATAATAATCATATTTTTTTATTATTTAATGTATTTAATGACTTTAAATCTTGGATGCGCAGGTACCACACTTATAATTATTATTCTGTTATTATTCCTGCAGCTTGTACAGCACAGATCACATACGTATATACATATAAAGAATGTTAGATTTGATATGAATACACATATGATATGCAATTAATTCATTACTGAATTCAGTTCTAATCATCGATTTCATCATTCGGAAAATGGACAATTTCCATTTTGAAGATTTTTTTCGATCACTTGATGTCCAATGAAGAAGCCGAACTAAATTCCACCAAAAAGATATCCATAGGATGTATCTTGCAGACTCGATGAATTAAACGCAAAATGTCACAAAAGAGATTAACATTTTATGTTTCTGCAAATTTTATTTAAATGTTTATAGTCGCGTGTGATTCTTCCAACCGCACATACAGTACATCTAGACAATTTAATTTGGTTTTAAACAAATTACAAAAAGTAGCAAATGTGATGGAACGTACATATGAATGGATTAAGCACAGATTGTTGCAATTACGACATCATGCCCTTGCTGCGCTTGAAGGCGGCACCAGCCTTGCGATTGTGATTGGCGCGCGACGATTTGTGCGCTTCCTTTTGGCTGCGATTGCGTGTGGTTTGCTGGGTCTGACCCTGTCCCTTGGGCGCGCCCTCCACATTGGCCTGGGCCCGCTGGCCGTACTTGGTCATTTGGCGTTGTTGATAGCGTGCGCGTGTTATTTCTGGATTCTCACAGAAGTCGTTGCGTTTGGTGTTTGTGTTTGCATTTTGGCTACCTTTGCGCTCATCATCGCCACCCGCCATCTCGTAATCATCATCCTGATCATCTTCGGATGCATCCTGCGCTTCGTACGCACTGCTAGCAGCCGATGCCTGCTGCAGCTTGGCACGCAGCAAGCTCTGAACCGGCGGCGCTTGTCCGTAATTCAATGCCTCATAGCTATCATCGTAGTCGTCATCGTATTCGGCGCCGGTTTCATGTGGCGTTTCCTCAACTAACGAATATTGCTCATAGCGCTTCTTCAATTGGCCAATATCGCGCTTGTCATCCAGCAACTGCTCGGCATTCCATGGTGCTCCGGGCAGGCCCTTACCCTGCTTGATAATGCACTGCGGATTATCCTGTGTGAGAACATCGTACTTGTCACCGTCATGCACATTGTAATGCCGCACGCCGGTTTCCCGTTGCAATTTGTCCTGCGGATCGGCTGGTATGAACGCCTCCTGGCGAGTCATGTGAACCAGGTCGGGCGGCAAATTGTCATCCAATATAGCAGCAATCGCTTGTTCGCTGTTGTCGTAGCGCGGCAATAGCCGGCGAATGAATCCCATGCCCAAATCGGGCAGTACATCCAGCACAGCAAACACTTCCAGATCAATGTCGCGAGCGCTATTACTATTTCCTGTTGCTGCAGCCGCTGGCAGCGCAGCTTGGACACGCAATGCCTTAGCCTCTCCACATTCATCATCAGATTTAAGACTGCAGGGTATTTGTTTTTCGGCAATGACGCCGCTGGTGCATGAGCCAAGTGTCTTCTGATAGCCAGCTATTATAAAATCCACCTTGTAGTTCTTGCTGTATTGTTTAGGAAGTAGCAAATAAGTATATAACGATTGTGGTATGGAGTTAAGTCGCTCACATGTTCGGACAGCGCTCCACCAGTATAGCAATGTCCTGCTCGACCGGATACTGGCGCTGATAATCGATCACAAAGGTCTGTGCTGAGAGGCATTCCTGTAACAGCTCCACCAGCTGTTTACCGTGTCCAGTCTGTAACTGTGCTTGGGTTATGCGCCGCACAACGTTTAGGAATTGCTGGCGTGCCTCATTTAGCCAGCACAATGAACTCGCCTGTGCATTAATAAGATAAATGTTTCTATACAGCAGTGGAATGGTCAGATCATAGAAGTTGGCAATGCTGAATATAAATGGAGAATGGAATCATGCATGATTAATATTATTGGTGTACAACCAATAACAAACACTCTCTCTTACATCTGTACAAGTTTGAGCTGCTCACAAGCTTCCAGCAGCTCCGGGCACAGCTGGATTAGCATGCGCAGCGTATAGGCGCAGTCCAAGGCAAATAGGACAACATCGTCGTAGGGTGTTTCCGCATCGGGATCCAAAAGTGTGCCGCCACCGGCGCCCTCACAGCCCTCGTTATCCACTTGAATTTGCATGCTTAGGAAGGCATTCTCATAGAATGCCAATCCCTCCTGCAAATCTTTTAAATAGTCTGGCTGAATTCGTATCACTGTCTCAAAGATCTGTTCGAGAATATTTAAATTATTCGCATCGGCATCGCCAACTGCAATAACCAGATCGCAAAGCACCGGCACGGACATTAAATAGTTGTCATACAATAAGGAACTGTGGTGCTCTGGTGTTATCCACTCTGTTGCCGATTCCTGTGCAGTTAGTAGGCGCATAATTATACGCACCGCCCGATTAAGCAATTCGGCGTAAAGTGTCATTGCATTAGTCAGGGCTGCATCATGTTCCCCTATTGTACTGCTTTCGACTTCCTTTCTATAGTAGGGATTGGCGCGCTGCAGAAATGTCACAACGGCAGTCATTGCCGCTTCGTCGTACAGCATATACGACCAAAATCTGCAGCAGGAAGAACACTTAATTTTGGCTGAAGTCTCGTTAGGAACTAGCACTTACTCGTGATGCCTCAGATGCAGTAGAAACTCGAAATCTTCCAGACAACTGGCGGCGATATGATGCCATTCTTCCAATGCGGCGCCAGATTTGGTGCGCCCATACGAACTAAGTATACAGACATATGAGTTAAATGGCTTGTCCCGCGTCAGCCAGTGCAGATCCTGTTTTAGATTTGTATTTCACAATTCGTAATCTTGGCAAAAATGCATGATATGGCTACTCTAAATAATATGCTTACAAGTGCAGGCACTTGCCGTCGGATGCCATCGGTGTCGATTAGCGTGAGCTTCAAGTCGCCCAACGGCAGCTTATCCGGATTGCAGATGCTATTACCGCTGTCCAAGTCCTTGTCTACCATCACAGCTGCGAAGCAATACAGATGTCAAAGAATCGATTAATGCTAATAATATATAAAATTAAGAATTGACATATCGATGCAATTTCGATATTTGTACTTTGTTGATATCGCTTGCAAACATTTTGGGTAATCGATTCATTTCGATAAGCGCTTATTTGTTCGTTCTGGAAACATTTAGTTTTTTGATATCGTTTGCAATAATTTGGGAAATCGAGCTTTTCGATAAATACATTCAATTGCGCGTACTTTCAATTGTTATTTATTTTTTTGACGTTCATTTGCAAAAGTATTTTGTGTATTGTAGGTACAATTTCGCAGCAGTTTTACATTTTTTTCCATTATAGTTTGAGTCTTCGCTCAGTTCCAAATTATTTGTTAAAAAATATATTTTTTATTCAGCATATTAAAAATATATGTTAAATTGTAATTTTAATAGACAGCTAGAACATAACATTTTAAACTTGAATGGCTCCTTCGAAGTTAGTTAGTATACCTTTTTATTATTTTTATTCGACGATTCCTTGTGTGATTCATTTTTGTTTTTCACAATTAAGTACATTTATATTGCAACTTTTATGATTTATAATTATTAAGTTCTATCAGCGACACAGATTATCTAACTATCTGGATATTTGATGTAAAAATATGAAATAGTTGGCATAACAATATATGTATGTTGGTAAGCAATAACAATCATCTTCTTTTTTCTACGTTCTCTGATATATTTCCATATGTAAATAATTTCTAACTTTCAGATGATATCAAGTGTTAACATGAAATCTTATTTAATTGGGTGCAAAGTTAGTGATTAATCTGGGTCGGAACCCATACAATTTTCACAGCATTTCGTTGAAACTGATAATAAAATCACAATCAACTATCAATCGTTTTATAAAGTTCTAGGGCAAAGAAATGAAGAACAGAATAACGAAGTACTCGGTTGTTAGTGGATCTGCATATACAATATATAGTGGACCGATAATGAGAATTTTTCCAATGTCAGCCTGATGGTATATACATATATGTACCTTATGGGATCGCAAATGTTGATTTGATGCCTTACTCTTTTTTCCCTACATCTAACGGAACAAAAATTTGATTTACAACACTGCAAGATACTATTTCTTATAAAGCAAACGCAGTGGCAACGCTGTTGTGGTGTTATCACTTGGTAATCATCTGTTAAGCGTATGTATTTTAAATATATTTAAATAAACAAAGTCAGACGTCTTGACTTATAATCGGCAACGATTGTTCTTCGCTCATTCGACATCTGCAATCCACTGTGAGGCACTGCCATGCTTTCAAATTTGCAATCTCGTAGTGGTAACCTGTTGCGTCACACAGGCTGCTGGAATGGCTGGACACGGGGCTGGGCCATATCAGGCAGCAGGGATGCCAAAGATCTGGATGGTAGTCAGATAACGATTGGTGATGTAACAATGCCCTTGGTAAAGCCCAAGGAGCCACATTTGGTGCCCCATAAATATGGTAAAGCTTAGTTGAGGTTGAGAGATCAAAGTTCGTTTAACTATCCAATATCCAATATGTATATATCTATACAATGAGTTGATATTCATAGTAAATTACGCACCGGATGGAACGCTACAGCTGACCCAGACGGCCCTTCACCATTTGCGATGGATGCTGCAGAAAGACTCACTGAAGCAGGACATGTTTTTGCTGGGCGCGCCAGGACCAATGAGGCGACATCTGGTCATGCAGTTCCTAGAAGTGACTGATCGTGAACTGGAATACGTGGCGCTCAGTCGCGACACCACCGAGAGCGATCTCAAGCAACGACGTGAGATTCACAATAAGACAGCCCTATACCATGATCAGGCCGCAGTTCGGGCAGCTCTACACGGACGAGTTCTGGTACTCGATGGCGTGGAGCATGCTGAACGCAATGTGCTGCCGGTATTGAACAATCTACTGGAGAATCGTGAAATGCATTTGGAAAGTGGTAAATTTCTCATGGCGCCGGAACGTTACGACAAATTGTTAGAGGTGTGTGCGTGTGTGTGTGTGTTTGTGTAAGCCAAGTTAACTGATAAACAATACTTTAATATACTGTTCACAACTGGCAGACGCACAGCCAACAACAGCTGGAAGACTGGGGATTGTTGCGTGTCTCCGAACACTTTCGCATAGTGGCACTTGGACTTCCCATACAGAAGTATAAGGGCACGCCGCTGGATCCACCGCTACGTTCACGTTTCCAATCGCGAAACATTCTGCACTGCAGTTTTCAGGAACTGTTCGAGGAACTGCAGCAGCTAGCGCCCGCTGTACCCGCCCCAAAGTTGAAACAACTGCTGACCTTTGCGTTGACCCTCCAAACAGCTGACGATGCACTCCAGCTCCCTGACTTTCCGTTACATAATCTTCGCCTAGGCGTTGGAATGATGGTAAAATCAGGTCGTCACTGCTAAATACTTCACTTATTTATTTTATACGTCCCTCATTTAGAAAGCAAATCCAACGCTTAGCCTGCAAGATGCCATATCCATTCTGTATCCCTATCAATCCATGCTAACGTCACAACAGCAGCAGCGTATTAATGAATTGTTTACGAGCCTGCACGTTAAGCGCGTACCCAGTCCTAAAGTGGAACGTATTACCAGCAAGCAACTGCCGGATGGCATCGTCCATGTGCAACTCGATGGTGTTCAACTACATTTGCCCAGTGGTTCGGCTGCGCCATCAAAGGGTAACTTTGTGGACTTGCCGCATCAGCGTCAAGTGCTCGCAACGCTGCTCCAATCCTATGCCGTTGGCGATGTCTGTCTACTTGGCGAGAAGGGCGTTGGCAAGATGACAATAATTAATCAGCTGCTGCGCTTATTGCATCAATCTCCTGAACCGATGATGCTATATGAGGACATGACCTCGCGCGATCTGGTGCAGCAGCGCATCACAAATGCCGAGGGCGACACCATCTGGCGGGACTCGCCATTAATACGCGCAGCGAAAACTGGTTCGGTGGCCATACTCAATGGCCTTCACAGACTCCACAAGAGCACGGCGTCAGTGCTGCAACGGTAATTGCCCTCTTGCAAAAATTCAAAAACCCACCAAACAAAAAAGTGTATAATTTCAAAATATATATATTTTTTTTATTCATGTACTACTTGCAGCATAATCCATGATCGCGAGATACAGTTATGTGATGGAACCACTTTACTTCGTGCGGATCGTTATCAGGCACTCTTGGATCAGGGACTTGATCAAAATGAGCTAACTCAACGTGGACTGCTTGCTATACCCGAGTCCTTTCGCATCATTGCATTGGGTGAGCCACCAAAGCGGGGTGCTGGTACGCCCAGCTGGCTGACACCGGAATTGCTGAGCATGTTTCTTTATCAGGAGCTGCGACCACTGCAGCAGAGTGAAGAGCATGAGCTACTTGTGCAACTGTGTGGTCATGTCCAGCCCGAGATGAAACAGCTGCTGGCGCTGGCACAAATATTACGCAGTTCGACCGATCCACTGCTTGAGGGTTTAGCTGGGACGCTATCAACGCGCCAGCTATTGAAAGTGGGTCGACGCCTGGCCGCATATCCCACAAGCAGTCTGAACAACGTCCACGAAATACTGCAGCACACGTTCCTGATGAAGTTTATGCCCTCGTTATCGCGTACAGCCTTGGAGCAGGCAATGCTCCAAGCAGGCATAGCTCCAAGTGTCCATAACGATGGCAAGCGCCGGGAAATCAGCGAGATGGACAACAAACTGCAAATTGGCGAAACCCAAATGCAATTGGTCGAGCTGTCACTAGCGCAGCAATCAAAGGTACCCAGCACACTGTTCTACGAGATGCCGCAGCATGTAATGCTGTTGGAGCGCCTGCTCCAAGACTATCTAATCGGCGAGCATTTACTGTTGGTGGGCAATCAGGGCGTTGGCAAGAACAAGCTCATCGATCGCCTGCTCGAGCTGATGCGCCGGCCGCGCGAATATTTGCAGCTACACAGGGATACCACAGTGCACAGCCTGACGGTGCAATCGTCGCTAAGCGATGGCAAAGTGGTCTACGGTGACAGCGCATTGGTCAAGGCGGTTAAAGCTGGCGATGTGCTCGTCATTGACGAAGCGGACAAGGCGCCCGTCAATGTTACTTGCATTCTGCGCACTCTGGTTGAGAGCGGTGAGATGGTGCTTTCAGATGGGCGACGCATTGTGCCACATGGAGCAGCTGCAACGACACCCAATTGCATTGAGACACACGCCGATTTTCGGCTTATTGTGCTGGCAAATCGGCCAGGCTTTCCATTTTTGGGTAACGATTTCTTTGCGGCGCTCGGCGACGTCTTCAGCTGCCATGCCATCGACAATCCCACTCCCGAATCGGAGATCTATCTCTTGCAACGATATGGACCGAATGTGCCCATCAATACACTTAGAATGCTTGTCAATGCATTTGGCGAGCTTCGCAGCCTGGCTGACGAGGGGCTACTCAACTATCCATACTCGACGCGGGAAGTTGTGAGCATTGTGAAACACTTGGAGCGTTATCCGGAAGAGAGCATGTCCGAGTTGGTGGGCAATGTGCTTGACTTTGATCGCTACCAGCCGGAGGCATTGCTGCAGGTCACTCAGGTGCTGGCCAAGCATGGCCTGCCAATTGAGGCATATGCAAAGAACGAACTGCAGTCACTGCGCCAGCAAAAGCAGCTCCAGTTAACTGTGAAGCGTCACAGCGGTCTGGGCGTCTCTGGACCCAAATTTGGCAAATTGGATCCCAAAAATGAACCTCATGTTGGCGGCAATACGTGGGCGGGCGGCAGCGGTGGTCGGGATACCGCGGGTCTCGGTGGAAAAGGTGGACCATTTCGCCTGGATAAGGGGCACAAGGTACACCAGTTGAGCGATGAGGAGAAAGCTGATATTCCCGAGGAAATCAAACGGGCGGCACGCGAAATGAACCGCAAAGCCTTCGAGCAAAAGCTGCAAGAGATCAAAATGTCTGCTCATGATCATAAATTGTATGCGCAGTTCAGCGAGCCCAACCACAGGCAAGTAAAACAGCTCAAGGCCATTTTGGAGGCGATGCAGACAAAGAGTAAGGAGCGCCAATGGGAAAAGTATCAAACTCATGGCGAACTTGATGATACACGCCTCATTGAGGGTATCACCGGCGAGAAGAACATTTACAGGCGACGCGCCGAGGCAAATCCCTGGGCAGATCACGTCCAGGAAAAGCCCAATCGGCTGAAACTTGTCGTTGATGTCTCGGGATCTATGTATAGGTAAGTACAGTAAACCATTTAGTTACCATTGACCGCTTATAGCTTCTACACCAACTCTTTCCCAGATTCAATGGCTATGATGGAAGACTAGATCGCCAATTGGAGGCTGTGGTGATGGTCATGGAAGCATTCGAGGGCTATGAGAAAAAAATTGTCTATGATATTATCGGCCACAGCGGCGAAGGCTGGGAGCTGCCCTTTGTCAATGTGGGTAGTCCACCCAAAAATGACAAGGAGCGTTTTGAGGTAATACGCATGATGCACGCTCACTCGCAATTTTGCTGGTCCGGTGACAGCACCGTGAAAGCGGCACGAGAGGCTTGCTCCACGCTGGGCGCTGAGCCTGACTGCGATAATGGCATCGTCGTTGTTCTAAGCGATGCTAACTTGGCGCGCTACGGCATTTCACCCAAGGATCTAGCGTCCGCCCTTAAGCGCGGTGAGCCCAAGATCAAGGGCTATGTCATATTCATTGGAAGTCTGGCTGAGGAGGCCGACGAGTAAGTACTAATAGCATATGTATATGTATATGTATATGATTTATCTAACTGAATTATTTCTTCAAGAATCAAAACCGATATGCCGGCTGGACAGAGTTACGTATGCATGGACCTGACCAAATTGCCGCAAATACTGCAGCAGATATTTACCTCGTCGCTTATCTAATTAGTTGAATATTTCATCGAAATGTTTCTTGTATAAACTTAACCCTGTACATATAAAAATGGGTAAACAATTGTAAATTTAAACTGTACAGAGGCTCCCATTTTAATGTGTGAATGTGTAATTTTTAAGGAGATAGATAACTATTAAAAAATTTGGTAAACGGTTCGATTGACCATGAAAAATCAATATTATTTAATTATACTTTAGACAAATTATGGTATGGCATAGCCATTATAATTTTTAAGCAGCGGTGTGTTTAATTAAATATTCAGATTAACTCAATTGCAGCAAACACACATAATAATGTCTTCCGATTTAGAACATATATATTTATATGTATATATATACTTTACGGTGGGTCGGAGATGTCTACTTCAATGACCTGCACATTGAAATCGGAAAGAAAACAATCACTGTCGGTCCGTCTGTAAGACAAATAGAGACAAATGAACAATCTACCTCCATATCAATTTAAATGTCATTAAGGTTATTATAATGATGATAGCTTGAAGCATTCAGGCGCCTTTTGTACTCTCGCAGCATTAGAATAAAAGACCAGATTGAATTTGTTGTATTCATATTTATTTGTTACAAATTAAATAAATAAAATAATAAAAAAATAATTCTAATACTTTTCGTACTATTATTGCACATTCAAACACAATAGAACAAACTAAACAATTAAAACAATAATACAAGGCATCTATAAGTAATACACATGTAGCCTGTGCGCAAATGTTTGCAAGTGACTTGAGTACAAAGCTGTCTCGTCGATATATGTAATTATGTAACATCTTTGACTAATAAGCGTGAAAATATATTATATATATATGTATGGTATGTATGTATGTATTTATGTATGCAAGAGAATAGGTCAGCATACATGTATTATACAACTACTACACATAATCGCCGTGAAACTAGAAGCTTAAATAACGTAACTCTTTCTAATTATCATGCTGTCGAATTTCGCGATGTAATTAAAGTCATTTACGGTGACATTAACATCTATCTGACTATGCCAGCTCATCATGTAAGCCCTCAGCGTCTAGCGACTTGTTGGACTTAAACCTATAACTGCTATCATTGCCGCCTTGGCTGGAGCCTTGTGACTTGGAGCTTGAGGTCATGTTGTATAGTTCATCAAGATCCTGACTGCGCCGGTAGCTGTGTGGAAAGATCAATTTTCGTCAATTTTCCATTTGAACAGACCGACTTTAATCGCACTGCATTACTTACGTGCTAACAGGCCGGCCGTAGGTGGACATGGCAGGACTGCCTGGATTGTTGCTATTGTTGCTGTTCGTGTCGTTGTCGGCCTCGTTGATGTTCGAGCTGTTGTAGAGATCGCAATTGTCTAAGTACTCAGATCGTATATACGTGTCTATATCATTATCGTTTTCACTATTGTCTACGTAGTCTTGTTCATTGTCGCGATCCTGCTGTGACTCAACCATGCACAGCCACTGGGAGTTGTGATTACGGAACTTTTCAAGCTGCATAGTATCAATCAACACAATAAGGAAAGTATTTAGTTACAATGTATTTATCAGAGATCGGAGATAAATGTAGAGCTCACCTTGATACGCTTGGCCCATTCGCTATCGCTAATTGCAATGATGTCGAGACAATAGTCGCATACCTTCCGAATCTCTTCATTCTTGTCATGCATAAGATCAATGAGATAGGCTGGCGATTCGGTTTCCTTGATCATATACTCGCGTGTGCTTTCGTGACGCAGAATTTGCTGGAATACATAAATGATCTGCAGAACAATCTCATCATCCTCCTGCTTGGCCTTTAGCAATTCAATCAGCGATATTACGACCTTGGCACGACAAAAGAGGAGCGCACAAAGCTCATCACAGGCGCAGGTGCCCAGATAGACGATAGTGTCGAGCACCAGATCGTCCATCCTAGCGCAGGGCACCAGCAGTTGTCGTATCCAGGGTATTAATTGAAAATTCTGTAGTATTTGCGAGTAGTCCAAGTCAGTCAACGCTAGATTGCCTAATATACCCAAACACTCCACAATGAATGACTCATCATCGCAGATGGCCAGAATGCGGGCCAGGTCGCCCACGTAGTCGATGAATTGTAGTTGAAGCGACTCGTGCTGTGATAGATTGCGCAGTAGTTTCATCAATAGTGCATCCTGATATTTGAAGGCGCGATCCATGAGACTGTGCAGCCGCTGGCCTTCAACCATAATCTGTGCATTGCGTCGATTCAATGATAAATTGATGCAGAGCGCTATGAGATCCAAATCGACTTTTACATTGAGATTCACTATAATGGCATCCGTGGCCATTTGTACGCACTCCGTGTGCGTGAACATCGACTTGACCTTGTCGTCGAGGCTCATGTGGTACAGTATTTTGACGGCAATGCCGTGATGCTTCTCATCGTTTATAAACATAACCAGCATTGGCAGATAGCCAGCACCAACCATTTTCCGTCGAAGCGTTGCATCGAACGACAAATTGAAGACTAGCTTAAGTGTAACCTGCACCAGATCTGTGTGCGCATTTTGAAAGAGACGCGGTAGCTTCGAGACAATGTTCAAGGCGTACATCTCATCCTTGTTGTCGCCAACAATGGACAGCTTTTTCAGAAACGTGCTGACCAACATAAGCAAATCAATGTTTTGGCGATCCAGCGCTTTAACCAGCATCTTAACAATATTCTTTCGCCGCATTTTCTCTTCTAGTTTGACGTTCTCGGCCATGTTCAACAATAGATAGAAGGCAACGCGAAGTAATTGCTCTTGTTTCTTGGCAAATATCTTAAGCTGTTTGTTCAGTCGATCAATTTCTTCTTTCTTCACTTTAGGATCGTTTTGATCGAGAGACTCGTTGCTTTGCGCTTTCAACTCAACCGGATATACGGGTTCCACAGCATTTGCATTAGAATTTGAATTAGTCCCGGCAGAGAGCGCCTCATGATAGCTGCTGTTGAGTATTTGACTTCTTATTAGCGAAGAGGACATGGTTCCATGAAAACTGCTCCAATTACCCGATTTGGGACGCTGTTTCAGTTCTGGTATACGGCGACGTGGTGGTTCCATCTGAGAGAAAATATCCAAATATTTGAATTATTTTGTGAGCACACTTCACATATACAGTTATCTTCACACACCTCCTTCGGTTTCTCTTCGTTCATAATATCGAGGGCGTCGTCAGTGCTACGATTCAGCTTCTCTTTGCTTGCCTTGGCCGACAATGGCGCCGATCCATTGGGCTGCTTGCGGATATCCAGTTCATTACGCATAGTTTCGTAACGACGTAGCTCATAGTCGATGACATCCATGCAAAGCGATCCTATCTGTTATCGGTGATCAGATGACAATTAGATTTGCGCAAAAACCTAACTTGCACTTCGCACTTACTTTATACTGCACAATAAGAGGATGGAACTTGGTGTATGTAGAGAAACAAAAGAATATATATATTATGTTCGTGGATAGATCCAAGCTTTTACGCCAATCTTCGCGCAGTACCCGGGACAAAGCGCTGAGGCAGGCCTCTACAAAAACACAAGAAGTTGACAGTCGATGAGTTTTCGATAAGTAAAAGAAGACAGAATTAAAAGTGCTTACCATTTTTCTCCAATTCTTCCAGATTATCGGGATTGCGAGCCATCTGCAGTATCATGGCTGAACCGCGTACTCGCTCACTTAGCTCCTCATAGAGCAGCTCCACATACTCGTCAATGTTGTTAATGGACACATCCGCCGTTGGTATGGGTACTGTTGTAGGCCCGTTTGAGCCCGTTCCCATGCCACTGCTTGGTATGGCCGCAACGCTGCTATGAGATCGTGCCGCAGAACGCGTTTGCGATGTGTGCAGCGCCGCCGATCTTCGGCTATTTGTATGTGGATTGTCTGCAATATCTGCATATAACGGATTCCGATTTTTTTTTGTTTTTTTGGTAAAAGCTGTCAATATGGCACTCACCATTGCTTGTATTATCTTTGCGGTTCTTTAGATAGAAAATAATTTGTTCCACGTCGTTTAACTGCGATTTGTGTATAAGTTCACATTTGTCCACCACTTCTCGAGCCAGGGCAGCTGGATCCGTTTTGGCAGTCAGCGAACGCAAGCGTATGATTTTCTGACAGTTCTGTAATTGATTTAAATATGAATATTCATAAAAATCTATTTATTACTATTCGGTTATAAATAGTAAAAAAAAAAACAAAACATGCCTTTTTCTCCTCAATCATGGGATTGTTGGGTTCTCCAAAGACGGTCGCCTCCAGCTGGTAATTGACAATTAGCGCCTTATCCGTGGGATGTGGTTCAATGCAGCCCCCTTTCCAGCGTCTGTAATATAAAGCGGTTTTACAATGACAACATCGTTTAGGCTTAGTGTGGGCAAATCTTTACTAATTTATATATGTAAGGTTTTTTCTTTTAAATTGTTGAAGGCTGCCTGAAAAATTGTTGCTCAATGAATATAGAAGTTTACTATATACATATATATATATTTTTATTTTTGTTCAAACTCTGCCCCAGTTTTCTTAATCAATACGTGAGTCACCGATTGTTGTAAAGTCTATCATTGTCGGAAAATGAGTGGAAAGCTGTTGAATGCAACTTCTTATTTATTTATTTATTTTTTTTCAGTTTGGTAACTGACAATAAGTTTTAATGCGAGAATGCATGATAAGTTTTCATCGTTCCAGCGATTCTAAGAGTTTATTGCGATAGGTATATTAAATATGGATCAAGAATGTTTGCTTATGTTTGAAGACTTTTAGTTGTATCCGCATACATACATACGTACATATGTTTGTATGTATGTACTTACGTAGGGCACCAACCGTTAAGGCAAGCGAAAAAATCGATAATAACAACAGTGGTAGCAAATATTTTAGTCATTCGACAAGGTGAGTGGGTTTCGATTTTGGTCTGCTTCTACTTTACTCTTAAGTTCATACATGCACAAACACACAAACATAATTATATATATATATCTACATATATATGTGTATATATATATATATATATATATAATGTCTATAAATATGTATGTACGCACATTGCGTTTAGTTTTTATTCTGAGTGGCAAGTGGACTCACTTTTTAATAAACTTTGCATCATCGTTTGTTTGCATTGCTTTTCCTGTCGAAAGAGTGTGGCAATATTTCCTTAGGGGATCTGAACCCTCTGTTATTCTGATCGCTTTTGTTGTTTCAATTGGGTCTGGGTCGACAAACGCTGCGCTGGGTCGTCTTATTGTGGGTGTTGTGCTCGTTCGTCTTCGTCGTGACACTGAATAATTTCGAAATTCGCCGGTAATTGCATTTATTATATAATAAATATAATGAATAACAATTATGAGCAGCACCAGGCCCGAAATCACTTGGAAAAATAATATAAAAACAAATTGCATGCGTCTTAACGACACGAAAACGACCACTATGACGGCCAGAATCAGGCATTAGAGATGGACGACATTTACTCACCACCATTACACGACCCACGTATTTACGAGTAACTAGTTACTGTTATCACTAGTGGTTGGAAGTCGATTCATTTATTATCGATATGTTCGATGCCCGCAAAATATCAAGAATTTGAAATAAACTCTATATCTTAATTTGATAAAACTACATAAGAATTAAAAAAACGCATGTGCAACACAAAGCTTAGTAGTAATTACTAATGGGTGCACATTTGCTATATTGAAATTATTTTGAGTCGAATGCGTTGTTCAAGCCAGCTACCCATTCGATAATATGCTTAAAGAATTCGTCATCGGCCAGTTCAATAATGCGCACATTTTCTGGAAACTTTTCACACTCTTTTAAATGATCGAGCACCATTTGGCCACGAGTGTGGGTGCCTGTAAGATCGACGGTGGCATGCCAAGTGCTGGACTTCTTCACAAATTCCTTTTCAAAGAGCCAGACAGCCACCAGCAAAGCATCACATGGATTCCAATTATCGAATCCATACTGCTGTAGGGGCATCCATTGTGCGTATTCTACCCGTGTGAGAATATCGATGGCATTGTGCTTGATAGCAGCCATTTGTTTACCAAATTCTTCCAGCCGCCAATTCTGAAAAATAGGATAGAACACACACACATACCCATATATACATATATCTATCTAAGTATATTAGCCAAAGAGTTCGTTTGAACTCGTTTACTCACAACAGATATGTTGAAACGCTCCTTGGTGCACGGTTCCCATGGAAGTATGGTGATTGGACAGCGACACTTTAACAGCACGGCATGTGCTGCCTCCGGATCGGAGTGAAAATTAAACTCGGCGGAGCGTGATGAATTCCCCACGCCCTGATAATTGCCGCCCATTATGTAAACATCTTTGATGTTCTGCCCAAACTGCTCACCATACATAGCGAAGCCCAATGCCAAATTGGTAAGTGGTCCCACTGCAATAATTGTGATCTGTTGCGGTCGTTTCTCGCACAGTTCCCGTATAGCTGTCACTGCATGCTGTGGCTGCACAAAACTGGACACATTTTCACAGTTATCAGCGTCTAGGCAGTCCCCGAATCCATCGCGCCCATGGAAATACTTCTTGTCCGCGTTGATGTTACCCACAAGCGGATCAACAGCGCCCAGATAAATGGGAATCTAACCGATAAAAGAGATCAAGTGATAGTTGTCACACTTACATATTGATTTTCGAAGGAATGATTGTTCAAAGTGATCAAATAGAGATGGATAGATTTATTACGGGAAAAGTATAGAAAACCATAGAATGTCGCATACCTTTACAGTTTTGGAATATGCACCGATTTTCATGAAATGATTATAAAAATTTAAATACCCTTTGCCAGAGGGCAATAGGCATTTTGTATACAATGAAATGTCTAATATCTGGTCAGCTGTAATTAATTGGAATTAATCGAATTGTAATTTCATTCACATTTTGTAATTAAAACGAACGCGCCTGTGTAAAGTTATGATTAAGGGATGGTGGCGGGTGGGGGGCAGCAGCAGCTGCTTACATCTGCTACCCCTCTATGTATGGATATACTCACATCTTCCCTGGAGCAAGCTGTCAGAATTCGTCTCATGTTGCGAGCGGCGTTATCACAGGTTGTATTGCCACAGCCGGTGGTTGTCACTGCCAGTACCTGAAGATGTCCAAACTTTTCAGCATGGAGGAGCAGGAGTAGTGCCCAAGCATCATCACTACCACCATCGCAGTCCAATATAGCGAATCGTTGACTTTGGTTAGCAGCGGTGCACATGATTATTGTTGCGGTATTCACGGAGTGCTCGCCTCCATATGATGTACGCAACTGACTGCGTTATAACTAACTAGACGACGCGCCGGCTGATAATCGTTTTTGATAAAGACTTGCAAAAGCGATGTAAGCCAACGCTTCTGAAATCGCTCTTGATATGTGGCAAAATGTTCAATGATTATATTAACTCGGGCATGTACATGTATTTGTGTACAAATCTACACACACTATTTGTACAAACATTAATACATAAATACACGTACAGCTGGGGTTATAAAGTGATACAAATTTGTAGCACAATATACACATGACACACATGCATACATACACACATCTGTGTATGTTTGTTTGTATTTATGTATGTGTGTGTGCACTCATGTTATATTATAACTGTAAACACGTATGCATCTACACCAATTGGAGCCCGTCTACTGTTTAGTGTTGCATTAAACTATTTGCTCTTATACGAATAATCGCATTTACACACATGTCTGTATGTATGTATGTATGCGCGATACGTTTGTACGCCCGTATATATTTTAAATTGTACACACATATCGCGACAGTTATCAAACGGCGTATTGCGGAACATGTGTATTTGTATGTACAGTGGCGAGCATAAGTCTACGTCGAGTGCGTGCACACACCTTCGGAGGTCTGGCGAACCGAGATAAGCCTAGAGAACATATTTATGATGTGTACTGAATATTATTTATTCAAACATTTCTTCAATTAAAATATTGATCATAAATAAAATACCTGACACAAGTAAAATAAAGCTGGCTTATTTACTATTGACGTTAGTATATTCTCTTGATAATCGTCGATTTTTTAAATAAAATGATTGGTTTAATAAAAAATTATAAAGAACATAAATAAAACTTATATTTTTAGAACACGTATTGCAGCGAAT
Organism: Drosophila grimshawi; assembly: GCF_018153295.1. NCBI lineage: Eukaryota > Metazoa > Arthropoda > Insecta > Diptera > Drosophilidae > Drosophila > Drosophila grimshawi. The sequence goes on along the minus strand of NW_025063692.1, from coordinate 17,411,363 downwards.
ACGATTTTTCTAAAACGTTTTCGAGATATTTTGAAGATCGTGTATTTTTCGTAAGCTGGCAAAAACAAAAAACATAAAAGTCGAATTATAATCGCTTATCGTGCTTTATATTTGAACAATTCTCTGAAGTCTTATGCAACACCATTCCGCATAATTAAAACAAATAGAATATTCAGATAAAGTTTATTTCAAAATTTGGATTAAGCACATTAGTCATAATTCGTACAGTTTTTTTTATCAATCTTTTTGTATGAAAGCTTTTCTAATTGCTAATGAAATAAGGGCACTAGGTTTGCTTGCTTGTACTATGAATGCATGTAGACATTTCTATTAAAAATTTAATGAAGATGCACTACGACTATGACTAGAAATCTAATCTTATCCAATGGTCTTATATAAGCGGCGTTTACAACAGTATTTTGGTAAATATCCGCTTATATGGCAAATGTATCTAAAGTTTACAATTGTATATCTAATAATAAAAAAAAAACAAATAATATCTAACAGTTTTTAGACAAAAAAAAATGAACGATACGGATATAAGACACTTAATGTGCTAACCGGCACAGGAGTTATGCAACGATCGAAAACAATCTTAGACGGGTATACCAGTGCGATCCTTAATCTTGCCAAGCACATTCACATGCACCTTGGAGTAGCCGCTTGGCTTTTTGCCCAATGCAGGTGGCATATCCATATGGGGCAGTCCAGCCGTGCTAACACCAACATCGAGAGACGCACACGACAGCGGCGACGAGTGCTTGGAGTCATCCATATGCGAGGAACGCTGCGTACTGATGTCATGCGAGAGCAGCAGGTCGTCGCTGTTCGGCCTCAACTGTGTTGAGGAGGGCGTGTAGATGGGCTGCAACTTATCGATCTCATCATCGATGGCCTTGAACTGCCAACTCCAGTTGGCCCGATAGAGGAACGGGCGATGATCGAAACGATTGTCATCGGGACTATAGCTTTCGGCATGGACCGACGGTGTCAGTACGGTCATTTTATGCCGATTAATGGCGTAACAGCGAAAGAAATGCTTCACCTTATCGGCCACCTCCTTGGGCGTCAGATCGCCCTTCCAGGTGGCCATTAGTTTGCAGAACATGCTGTAGGGTCCGCAAAAGAATTGTTTACGCAATCGTCCATATTGACTCAATTCGGCATAGCTCATGCCCATATCTTGTTCATCGGTTTGCACCAGTTCTCCGTTCTCCTGCAACGGTTCCAGTTCGGCGGTGGGCGGTGCCTCGATAATTGACTCCAAAACTGGCAAATTATATCTGCAAAGTATTAATCAATTATAATAATCTCTCTATTGATTAATTTGATTTTGACTACTTACTTGTCCTTGGCATAGGCCAGGAAACGTCGCAGATCCGACTTGGAAATGCCACCAATGGGATTGATATCAGCCGATGAGCAGTCATACTTGGTCATATATCCACGCAGCGATTCATCCACATTTGCGGAACCGAGCACCAGCAGACCACCAGGTCGATTGCGCACCCACAACATCAATTGGGCAAAGATATAAGCGAGCACCATGCGTATGCGTGACTGAATATTTTGCAATGCCAGATTCTGCCTGGCACAGCCACCCTGGGTGCGAAAGACTGGCGTTAGGCCAGTAACTGCATTGAATATGCCCAGCAGTGCATTCACGGCCGAATCAATGCTGATCTCAATGTGATAGCTGCCTAGTTGGCTGGCCAATTGGGATGCACGACGTCTCGTCTCCTTGCTGCTGTTGACGCTGCCCATAAAACAAGTGACCAGCAGGCGATTGCACAAAGCTGCTGGATTATCTGGCGTATAGTCCGTGTCGGCGAGGATTTTACGTATATCATACAGAACCTGCGCATCGCCAAGCTGCACAGCGTGCACAATCTGACGACACATGGAGTGTACAATGGTCGCCGAGCTGCTGGAATCGACACCACCGCTGAGCGGCAGAAAATAGCCACCCTGGCCGGATCGACGCAGATAGTCCCACAACCAGCAGGCGGGTCCCAGTGCGATCTCCTCTTCGGGCGTATGACTCGGGACCTGTATCGGTGCCGTCGATGTCTTAAATATATCATTGTGCGTGGACATCTCAAAGTCGCAACGAATACGGGGATATGCCAGTGCACCAGCGGCTATCGAGCAACGCGAACGTAGACTCACACGATACGACCGAATCTCCTCCAGATCGATGGTGGCCAGCGTGACCTCAACGTCTTGCAATGCAAATTGTTTGCCACGCGCCAATATCTCACCGTTGAGCGCAATTGCTGAGCAACCATTGAAATACACTCGCTGGCCATCGCAGCCACGCAAATTGCTAAAGAGATATGCACCGCCGGCCTTGAAGCTTGCATTCCGGATCAGATCGTTGGTAATGTGGGCTTTGCGCAGTTCCATATAACTACCGGAGCCATTGACAATTATCTCAACGCCCGCTAGGGACATCTCAATGTGTTTGCTGCGCACATTCCACAGCTCCTCGCAGATTTCGTAGCCAATGCAAGTGTCACGTGTCGCGATTACAGCATCGCCAAATGGCACCGTCTCCTGACCCGTATGCTGTGTGACTAACCGCGGCAGATAGTAGTCTTCCACTTGTAGCGCTTTCGTCCAGGCAGTAAACCAGCGCGACTCCCGATAATTGCCATCGTCGCACATAGCCATCTTGGGCCGGATCAACAGCAGCTGCCGGTTGAAGAACACGACACGGCAATTGTAGGCGACATTCTGATGCATCACTGGCATGCCCACGTCGACGAGCATATTCTCGCTGTTCAAATCAATCAAAGATGTTAGCAGAACAACAGATGCATATTTTGTAGAGCTTAAACTAACCAAAATGGTGACATCATGATCTCCAAGAGCGTCTCCCATGAGTGCAGAAACGTATCGGGCTCCAGAAAGTGATCCTCACAGCTGTAGCCACTGTGGAGAGGCAGTCAAATATAAATAATAATGTTACGTAATAAGTATGTACATACAAGTGGCACTTACCACACCTCCAGCTCGGGACCAGTTCGGTAGCTGGCACCCATATCCTTGGCCTCCAATATGGACTGCATTATTCGGGCCATATTTCCCTCAAAGTCCAGAGCCCATTGGTTTAGCGTTGTTACCGCCACGGTTATTTTGCGGCCCATTTTTGCGCCTGTTCAGTTGTTGTATTGTCAGTTGATAATTGGCAGTGTTCTGTTGTCTTTTTTGTTTTGGGTTTTTTTTTATAGGCAGTTAGTTATCAACTGAAACAGGGTCGAAATGAGATTGATATTAATGCGGTATGCTTGAATACGGGAACAATTTAATTGATTGCTGTTCCACAGTTCGAAGACTTGTTTTAGTAACTGTGTCGTCAGCGCTAAGTCCGTAAGTATTTGCTAGTTGCTATTTATTGGACGGACGGTTGCTAATAGAGTAGTGTTATTGTTGCTATTGCTGTTGCTGTTGCTGTTGCTGCTATTGATCAAACATGGGAATCGGTTCAAAAGTTGGCCCGCTGACGTAGCCGACATCTATTAATAGGTTTACGCCTATTTCTGTACCCAATGACAACGAAACCACAAAAAGCCATATTGCCTGCAATATCAAATCTACTATATCGCCATGCGCTAACCCAACACGAGGACACACAAAAGACCAACTCATGCAATGAATCACTAAGTGGCAATTTTGGTCAATCCCATTCACAGTGTTGGGAAATACCTGAAAAACTATTTATCATTAACATATTGTATAATAATGTGTTACGTATTAAAGGATCTGTGCTTATTTCTTCGATGTGCCTTCATATGACAAACTAGTTGCTTTGCTTACAATTATTTTAGTCAACTCTATATAAATACTACTACTATGTGTTCCTCGCACTTCTACTATCTTATATAGACTATAGGAAAATCATTTATTTATTCCATCAAGTCTTATAATATAGCTTTTAAATTTCAAAGCAATTTAAAACCCAAAATCATGTCCAAAAAGTGACGTACTCGTAAACACACATATATATACATATATATATATATTGTTTAACACCAAGAGTTTAGGTGTGTGTGCCGAGTACGGATTTAGTTGGGTGCAGTTGCCTTTCATGCTTGGTGGACGAGTAGATGACAGGACTTCACTCAATAGGCAAAGAAGTTGCGTTTTGCTTTCTGAGTGAAGTGCTGTGCTGTGCGTGTCGTTAGCAAAGCATTGAACTTTGAACTTTAACTGAACAAATTTATTTGCACATACAAATGTATGTAATATATGCATGTACATACATACATATGTATATGAATACCTGATGGAGTTGTATGTAGAATTGGAATAAGATACAAATTACACGATAAGCACAAGCAGACTCTGTCGTCAGCTTTCGATTGGCAAGCAACAGGTTATTTGACAGAAAATCCTCCAGAAAATGAATCTGAGCAGGGTTTCATGGAATCCAAGTAGTCGATATGGTCCTGCTGCCTAACAAAATCATCTCTACATCGGCGAAACACTTAAATCTATACTAATTTAGGATGACATGTTAACATTTGTATTATTATTTCTATCTGTCATGTGTCATAATTGCTAAATAAATCATGAAGTGTGCCATGCATGTTCATTTGGTTGGCTTGTTAATATCGTTTTAGTACATATCAAGACATATAGCATATTTTTTTTGAAAATCGAATTGTTCTAAAGACGCATTTCAATATTGAACAAAATTTGTGCGGAAAGCGTTTCCAAAAACATTTTGCACTCGTCCAGCAACGAAATACAGGAGGTGTATTATCGGTAAGGTTAAGTTAGGTTGACATCGTGGACAACGAGCCGGATCAGCGCAACAATGCAGAAGTCCGTCAGGGACAATTGGGTGGCGAGTTCAGCGCATGCCAACATTGAGACGCAGCATCAGAAGCAGTGCGATGGTAAGTCGAAAGTGCCTAAAACTATCAATTATCTATCTATATATAGATACTCATTGGCCGTTGCTAAATTGAACCAATCTTGACTGTTTACACTGCGCTAATTGGGTTGCAGCCCAATCGCATTTATCTAAATATATCCATCAGGCAATGCCTATTTAATCCAGGCTTATGGTTCGTTTTGATTTGATTTTGACGGTTGACGTCGACTAATGCCAAAAGTTTGCCCAAAAATAACGCCAGCTCCATTATTTAATATTTTGTGTTGTATTTTGGGCACTGGTTCTAAATGCATATCAATAACAAATCACATGTTGTGGGTTGTTGGCCATCGCATGCCCGCCCCCTGTCATTGTCTTGACTTGGCTTGGCCTGGCTTGGCTTGGCTTGGCTTGGCTTGGGCGCGCCTCAATACAGCTGACAGGGTAAAGGAAGCGGGCCGCATCTATAAATACACAAAACCATTCAGCATAACAGCAAATGACAGGCACAAAAAGCACACAGAGAGACGTAGCCAATTTGTAAAGAAATATGACAACCAAACAACAACAAAGAACAGCATGCAAATAATTTTGTAGCCTAGCTAAATGTTGTTATCTGAAACTGAAACTGCAAGAGGATATTCGATATTCGAGAGTGTCTGACTGTGAGATGCCCTGCATCCAAACACACACAATGACAATTGTATTTCTTCCTCCCTTGAAATACAAACAGATTCTCGTAGCCACGCTTCAGATAAAGTGCTGAAATTTGGATCCAACGCCGGAAATCGATAGCATCGATAATTGCCGATCGATAGCACCACATATCGAACACATTTTTAAAGCTATAGTTACGTGCTTTAAAGATCTTAATATACACTTAACGGCAATGTTCAGCTCCGTTGCTTTTAGTCCCAAACCAAAATAAATGAAAGAGTTTATTACACACATTAAAAACCGGAAATTTGCCAGCCCATTAATTTTTTCTGGCTTTTATGATATCTCTAAATATTACAATTTTAAATTAATTTTAATGGATATCTTTTAAGTTGCATATATTTAAGTAATGTGACTGTACTTCATAGATAGATTGGTATTGGACAACTCCAAGTCGATTATGCTTACTGGAACATTTTTAAGTATTTAAAAATTTATATAGTTTAAAATTCGATTAATCTGATAACGTAGGGTCGGGAATGATATACAAATGTACAATGTATTTATCGCATATTGTTAAAAATTTGAAAATTCAACTTGTTACTGAAAGAAAAAGGCATCAACAAACTACGAGTAAAATGTACTTTTATTTCATTTCTTTGTCTTTGGCGCCAGATATATATATATATATATATATATATATACATATAGATATTTATATATATTATTAAGTAAAAATGACAATGTAAGCCAAATTAATTGAAGCGTGTTGGCTTAGTTTTTATTTCTTCGTCGTTTGCATAAATATGAATGTGGGCAACAATAATTTGCTGGTGGCATTTGGCTTGCATATGTTAATGAAATGTATACTGAAGGCGGGCACGCGCCAAAATTACCAAAATTACCTTAAATAATTTTCTGTAGAATTCGTTCTGAGCAACATTTTATTATTACATTTGTCGGTGTTAACTGATTGACTGATGAATGATAGAAATAATTCATGAGCTAAGCTGTTCGCAGAACTTTCGTTTTTATTTTCTGAGAAACTGGTATATAATTATTATTATTTATTGGTATGGGCTTATTGTAGCTACTTTTGATTGCAAATTGATCCAATCCCAAAACAAATTCCAATCACAGCTATAAATTTGTTGATTCTGGAATGTGTTCAGTTTCTTGAGAACGATCGATTTAAAACAATGTTTAGCATGATCTCTAGAAGCGGACATCGTACAATGGAAAACAAATACTAAATATTGCACTGACTTAGTCCTATCCGATATATATATATATATATATATATGTATATGCTTTATTAACGAATCTGCTGTGAACAATTCTGTTCGTTAGCTTTTACGGTTTTGGCTTTGCGTTTATCGCCAATCAGTCAGACAGTCAGTCAGTCGGCAAAACAAACGGTTATATGTAGAGATCATTTCATAATTGCAGAAAGTCATTTGTTAAATTGTATATGTATATATATATATATATTTTTTGGCTTAGCATATGATTTTCGTTCGAAATAAGCTGTTTAATTGGTCGACTGAATAATTAAAAGAACATTTTAGCATCGAAACGATATATATATATATGTATGTAAGCAATTTTGTTGAACGACGCCAAAGCAATTTGAACTATTTTTGTCTATAGCTTGTATTTCAATATTTCGCAAAACAAAGCGCGTATATGCCACTTGGACAGCAAAACAAATTACATACATAGTCCCTCGAAATAGTCTCAACCAGAAGAGAGATACGCTTTTAATCGATTCAACAGCTCGCCGTCTCGATCACATCTGCATATATTTATGGATACCTGATGGGGTCATAGATCATCCATCTGCATGTAATATTCCCGTATTTACCGCGTACAGGGTATTAAAATGTCATTTTTAAAATTGTTTCACTTAGAGCATTGACAAAGGGATGGCAAATGAAAGCAAAAACACGAAAATTTGAGGAATTTCGTAGCTTCAACATAAATGAAATAGCAAAAATATAATAACAAAACAGTAGAGATTTCATGCGTACTTTCACTTGCATTTCGAACCGAGTTTTTCTCTGTGTGCACCCATGGGCCAAACCCACCCAAGATGCCAAGCGGCTTCTGCAATTATTGAACCAGCGACTTAAACGGTAATTGCAGAGCGAGCAGTCGAGCTTACTGACGAGTACCACGAATTACGACGAATACAACTTTTCAAATTTCAAAAACAAAATGCTCAAAGTTCACAGAGAGTGTGGAGTAATGCTCTCTTTGCTCTATTCGCTCTTTTCATATTACACATACATGTTCACGCTGTGTTTGACTCATGTCGTGCGCAATTTATGTTAATCACAATAGCGACCAGGCGTCCTTCAATTTAGTTGAGGCTCCCTTTTGGGGGTGGTCTCCTTCGCATCTATGCGAAATGAAGAATGATCAAGTCAAAAGCTATTGAGCTGCTTGTTACCCTGGAACCTGAGCTCAAATATACTGAATACAGAATATAGACAAAAGAAATACTTGCAAATAAGTATCGCATATGGATGGAAAAATTAAATATCTTTCCGCACACCAAAAAAATTCTTCTTTTTTTTTTTCATTAATATTCTTGAAGTCGTTCCAAAGTGTCAAATACTCTGTGCATCTTATATTCAAAATTACCTTGTCAAGCTTTTAAATGTTTTCGGGTTTTAAAAAACGTTGGATACTGAGAATATCGATTTGGGGGTTATAATTCGGTTACAATAAGCAGATCGACTCAGTTTAGCTTCCTTTTGGGTTCGCAGATGTCTACTTCTGTCTGTTCCCTTTGTTGGGAACACGATGCACCAAAGTTATTTGTACGATTCATTTAAAACAGATTTGCTGGTAAGCAGAGCTTATAGTAATACTTTGAGCCAGCTTATACTTTTAATATACTTTTGCGTTCATCCCGTAAAGACTATAGGTTGTTAGGATACACATTTGTATATACATATCTAACGTATACATATAAATATATATATATTTTTTTTTGTGGCAAATTTTAGCTTCTGCCTGTTACATGCCAACATGTAACTCTACCCCATTTACCTGTTTTTTTGTTTTGGATATGTATAAATAGAGGGTATACAAATAAAGAAAAACAACCATTTTTTTTGCGGTGCCTTGCACAGAATCGGCAAAAGTTTGGGAGTAGGCAGGGCAGAGCAGGCAATAATTTTAATACCGTGGTTTTTACTTTGTAACTCTGCAACAGAAAGCCATCGCCACTAGGCCAAATTCAAGCAGTCTGTCAGTTGCTTCAGACACGAGTCTGTCGCTGGCAGCCAAGTGCTCCCTGACTGTCGGCGTTGGTGTTTCATAAAGCGACGCATGTGGCAGCCACAACCAACAATTTAGTTCGTCGTTTTTTTTTTTCCGTTTTTGTTTGTCGGTTTCTTCTTTCGATTGAAGCAAGTGCTAAATATCAGAAATATAAAACGCCAATAAATATTTGATATAAACACGAAATCAACAATATCAACAACGACGCGTTATAGTTTCTGTTTTCTGTATGCCCCAGCCTGTTGAGCATGCAGGTAACATCAGTATCCGTAACGCCAACGTCCACGACTCAGCCGCTGGCCCAGAGTCGAGCAGCAGCAGCAGCAGCAGGGTTTAGCTGCTTGTCGATGGCACAGATTGGACATGGAAACCGTCAGATTTGTCTCACAACAGTGGAAATTGCATCCATAGAAGCCACTAGACGCCGCCTGCTCTTGCACAATGCCCGAAATCCCAGATTGATGGCATTACCATCGTCCCCGTTACTTACTGACAACGTATCGCTCGGCTCAAGCTCTGCGTTTAGTGATTATGATGCTACGAGTAACAGTCCGAAAATCGTTGTTGCTGCCCCAGATGTCGACACCAGTTCCAACAATGCACTCAGCGCCAATTTCCAATGCAACGACTTGGAATGCTCGCTGAGGTTGGCTGACTACGCGAAGGGTGAGTCGAATTCTAGCATTTCTGTCTGGTATTTTTGTGATTTCTTGCGTAAGTCATTAACTTTTACAAAATGGTTGGACCTCTTACTAAAGATGGGGTTTTCATTCACGATTCACGTTTGCCAAGGCGCACAAAATATTAAAGACATTGTTCGAATAACAAAATCTATGTATGTATGTATACATTGTGGTTTTTGTTGTTCTTCTAATCTTTGGCATCGTGGCAAGTTTTGTGAATATAAATTGTAAATTGGTAAAATTTGACCAATTTGCATGGGGTAGCGAGTAGAAAATTCAGCCGCATTGTATAAAATATCGTGAACAAATGTTTTAATTGCAATTTACATTTATAAGTATTTTGTGTTAAAAATACGGTTGTATAGTCTGAATAAATGCATGGGGCAACATCTAATCAGTGTCGGGCCGGTTAGTGAATGAGTGAGGGAGGATAGTGGACGGGATTTTCGTGTTACCTTGAGAGTCACGGCGACTTGCCAAAATAGAAAACACATAAATATTGTGATCAAGATCATTGCCGCCTGCTCTTGGTGACATAATGCGATGCTGGGACGCTTGCCTGACGCTGACAAATTTCATGACACCTGTTTGGTATGTGTCCAACAAGAGCAACAGCAGCAACAACAAAAGAATCAACTGCGATAGCAGAAACAAGATAGATCTTGCTCGTTGTGGATAGATCGCGTCAGTGATTTACCCTTTATAACCCATGGGTTTGCAACATTTGCTGTCTTCATTCAAGTTCTGTTCATAATCAACATAATGCTAAGGTATATTTTCCCGTATAACAATACATATATCTTTTTGAAATTGTGGATATTTCATATGAAAATCGATTTTTTAGAAAGTAATCGCTGCTATCGATAAACATAATATGCGTTTGGCATTCAAGAACTGTTTTTAAACTGCACCCATTTAGAATATACAAATACATTTATTAATTGATAATTGGCTCCAGTTCGTTATACCCATTGTTGTACGGCGTACAGGGTATAACAAGCACCGCACAGTCGCACGTTCCATCATAAAAAATACAAAAACATTTGTGACTAATTAATTGATAGTATCAATTGACGCTGCTTTTTCTTTTGGCCTACTGATCGGGTCAGACAAATGTGAATTTTATTTGTTGATTTTTTTTTTATGTAGTTTTGTAGTCTTTGACACAACCCGTTGCCGTATCCAAGGGTGGTTGCATTTTATTTGGCATTGTTTGAATTTGAGCGTGAGTTGAATTCATGGCAGGACTACCTTGCAGCGTTCCTCTTGGCATTACGGACAGCGATAGCGACTAGCGACTAGTTTTGTTTATTTGTTTATAACAGTTTGGGCTCGAGTGCGACGTCAACGGCTCAGAGCGGCTCAGTTGATTTTGTACAACGCGACGAAACGCCGCATAAAATGTTGCTAATAAGCGCGCTGTGAAAATGAGTTAGAGGCTATTGCATAAGCCAAGCGGAGCCAAAACGGAGTTTAAACGGAGCTGCCTTTGCCACACTCAACTGCTCAAAATAATAATAATCATAATAATACAAATAATATTAATAATAATGATAATAATAATAATAATAATATGAATGAAGTGGCAACCGTGCAGCAGCATTCGACGTTTTATTTATTTATTTATTTTTTGTTGTACAGTGACTCACATTTAATATGATCTGACCAACAAAGTCAAAGAGAAGCACCACAAGTCGGAACAGGGTGTTTCAGGCGCAGCTAGTGTATGATGGACTTCAATGGATTCGGCGGTGGTCGCGTGCAGTTTCTGCAGGCCCAGCTGTTTCCCGTCTGCACACTAACAACTTCCAGTGGAGGTAAAATGTATCTAATAAACACATATTTACATACATGCACACATGCATATAAGTACTACATACGAGTAGCTTCGATGCTAATTAAGTGTGTGAACTTCAATAATTGTGTATGAATTACGTTTAATGACCAGGTTTTACTTTATTATTAGTTTAGTTTCCCCATCCATCGTTGAACCATGGTGATTTATTTTAAAAAATAAGTGAAGCACGTTTTTATTTATTCAACTCTATAATCAATTATTAATAGCTTTGAGAATAATCTTGTTGTGTTTTATCATTTTTATGGAAGATTTTTTAACACAAGTCATAGTTTGTCGCAAACAGTTTTAGGACCAAAGATATTGCTCATTTAAGGATTGTTTTCATATATCGTATCTGTAATGGTCTCTACTTTTATCGCATTTGTCGAGCGCAACAAGTGCAGTTGGGCTTTCTTTCCATTAATTAAACAGCATTTGTTTTGGCTGTGCGGGTTCTTTTGTGTGAAACCTTGATTAATGGTTGGATCTATAAGTGTCCAAGTAGATCGGAGCAAATTTCATTTCTCCAGATTTTTTTGCTTTGGGTAACATAATTAATCTTATTATTAAAAGTTTTTGAAAACTGTTAATTTTAAAAAATGGAATTTTAAAAATCATTTTTAGCAAATGAAAATTGTTGAGCAAAATTGCTGTTTTCATATTAACAGTTTACATTTTTTATTTTAGCCTTACAAAATATAATTCATAGACTAATAGAAAGAGAGAAATCTTAATATATATATATATATATACTCACATTTAATTATCTAATGGTTCTTTTGATTTTGGCTCTAGGAATTGATTGTCTAAGGGTACCACGATATAATTGCTGCTTTTGTTGGAAACTGTACCGGATAATAATCAATGTATTCCCAGTGTAGCAGTTTACAAAGTCGTTGTTCTAGGAAAACTGATTAGGCACCGTGCTCGATGTGGTTGGTTGATGATTCACATTTAGTCGTTGATTATGTCCTAGACGGCAAAAACTGCGCTAAAATAAAAAGATCAAGATAAAGATGCAGGGAATTAGGGTTAAGTCAAGTTGAGATATGTTTTCGACATTGCACCATTCTGTTCTCGCTGTTATGACAACGGCAAACAATGCTATTAACACAATTACTAAATTGATGTCGATTGTTATTTCGCTTAACTAAATGTCTGTCTGTATATTAAATATTCATTAGCCGACAAATGCTAAGCAGAATTGAGACCCATCTAGCTTGCTAGCAAGATAGGATAACCCAACTGACCCAAATTGTTTCATGTTCTTGAACTCTGTACCAATATTATTATATTAAAGCACTGCGGACGGCAAAGCCTTTTATTTGCCATTGTTGGGTTAGTCATTGAACATACAATGTATATGTGAATGGCATACAATATTCGATAAAGTTGATAGCCATTTAGAAATGGCTTGAAAATGCTTGAACAAACAAAGAACTTAAATGCGCCGTATTTCGAATCTATATATTTATTTGGAATTTGAACACCTTGCAAGGCATTGACCGAATGTTTCGCCAATTTTGTAAACAAAATGCTTTAAGTAATACGGATTGTTCAAGTATTTGATAGACACACCGACAAAAAAGATCATGTCATTGATTCTTGCATATGCCATTGCAATTAGTCGCCTGCGCATTTAAACATACAACAATTTAATTCATGAATTCAATGCATCCAAGATATATAGAGAGTGAGAGAGAGAGAGAGAGAGACAGAGTGAGTGAGATAGAGGGAGACAGACTGTGATTAAAAGATTTTCTCAATTAAAGCGTTGTCTCTTTGGTTTTACTTATTTCTTGGCGCTGTAACCAATCATATTTTATGGGAGCGTTTCAAAACCGTATACTTAATATTCGGATAGATATTTACAACTCCCAAAATAAAACACACAATTTTAAATGGGCTAATGCGGCACTGTGAGCAGCTCTATCTTTTGAAATGTAACTCATCCGAAATGCAATGTCTTTTCCCAAAATGATATAAATAAAATTGCCTATGTCGACTCTGCTCTTATGAATATGCAACTTTGTGAAAACGTTTTTATTTTTACAATTTTGAAATTTCCAAACACAGTGGCGGACAGAAGTCTACGCTCGACCTAGTTTCTGCATACCCTGTACCAATTTCCGTCGGTGTGTCTGTCTGTCTGTCTACCTCAGAGACTTCTTAATGGGGAGCACCAATATCCGAATAAATCTAAATTTTCAACATATATATTGACAGCGTTTTTCTTTTTTTACAATAGCGTCTCCAGAATACTAGATAAATATCGATATTTTATCGAAAGATTTTAAATAGTGAAAAAACTAGTAGAAAATTTGTATTTGAGTGGTGCTTAAAAGAGCAGGAGCGCAGCTGTTGCCTACAGGGTATCTCCCTGTCGGGGGACTCATTCGTTTGAATATGCTGTATTTATCTTTTGCTTGAGATCGACGCGGTCGTTCAGACGTCTGACTGACGGACAAACTGACATCTTTAGATCGACACAGTTTATTGTCCATGTGTTGTATTATTTTATATTCCGAACAGATGATTGCAGTTTAATGAATCTTTATACATATTTTTATGTTTTTGGCCAACATATATAAACATGCTATTTAACAAAGGCGAATAAATTCGTGTCAGTTGCAGTTGAATGTAATTATAATTTAAGTCAACGTGGTTTGTGTGTGAATTAAACAATTTGAATATTTTTCAGTCATATCCAAGCACAAAATGCGTATATAGTATTTACCAATATTTACGCGATATTTTTTTTGTTTTGCTTCTTTTATTTATTTTATTTTTTTTTTTAATATGATGATCAACCTGATGTTGTCTGCATTTTAGCTCCTCTTGAAATTGAAGCACACTTTCTCTGCATTCAGCTGAGATCTGTGCATCGCATTCTAGTTTCAATGCCTCTTTTTAAGTTCAAGTGCGAGCCAAAAGCTTCGCAATGTTTGCCGCGTTAGTGTCAAAGCTCGCCCACAACTAGCCAAATGTGCAAGTTTGGCAAGAGCAAGTGCGAAGTGAAAGCTTTGCAGTTGCGGTATTTCTATCTCTGTCATCGCCATAAATAATATTTGCTGCCACTGTCGTCGCCGACGCCTCTCGTTTTCTTAGCCCATGGCTGCGGCACGAACGAAGTGGTCAGGAAGGGGGAAGGCCGGGGCAGGAGCTGAGACGCCAAGTGGCAAGCGGTGAGCTGCATGTATTGACGTCGACGTCGACGTTGTGGCGTGAAAAGATTCAACATATTCATACATTCACATTCATTCACTCGATTTTCGGTTTTAGTCAACAACAAAACGCGCAACCAGCAACGTCGCCCGACGACAATAATAACAAATCAAATCAGCCGATATATAGCAACTCGATTTACGAAGTGCCACCTACGAAGTGTCTCTTTTTGTTCTGTTTCTTTTTAGTTGATTTTTGTTTTGAACAAAATTTAAAAACAACAAAAATCCGTTTCGCGTCTTTAACGTGGGCATAAAGACTTTCGGCCATACATATCGTTTCAAAATTGTAGCGGTTCTCGTCTCTTTTGTGTTTATCAGAATTTTGGGCAACAAACAGTTGCATTTGTTTTGCCGTTTGCCGTTTGCCGTTTGCCATTTGTTACATTTTTCAACTGCAAACGTTTTTTGTTTTTTGTGCTAGAATTCAGCTGGTAAGCCACTTGGGGATAACGAGAAAGAAAAATGAAAATTATTGTCGGGATGCCAAAGTAGAAATGCCCACGCAGATATATGCTGGCTAATGCTAATGATTTAGTAGATTTTGATCCAGTGTTTGTCAACATGTTAAGACCATAAACACACTCGCACTCGCACTCGCACTTGCCGCAATGGGATAATCAATCTTTTTATTTTTCGAAAACAACTAGTCTCTCATGTGTATGTACATTAGCCCAAATTTCGATAGATATTCCAATGACATACAGATATTTGTGTATATTATATAAATTTATATATGCATCCGTTTCGACCGGCTCCGCAATGTATACCAAAATTCGATAACTTCTAATCGAAAATCCAAAAAAATTTGGACCATTAACATGAATTTATCAATTTGTTTATTTATTTGCTAGAGCTCTTCGTGGCGACAGTCAAACTGCTTAATCCAATTAACCCATTAATCGAAGTATTTTTTTATTGCTTTCTAGCGCACAGCGCAACGTCAACATTCTGAAAAATACTTGGAATAGTACTATAAAGCTGAATATTGCAACTACATAAATTCTACTTTGTCTCAAGCTAGAAATATTTAATTAATTATTAAGAAAGACATGGCTAAATGTATTACACAGCTTCAAACCTTTAACTTTCGAAATGATCGCATCATTTTTCAGTCATAAGAAAGACCGTAGAATTTGAAAAATTTCCTATCCTCTGCCTTGGTTGTTAGCTCAGATAAATTATGTATTTCAGAAGGTTCAAATTTTGTATGTTGCATTCTTACTTGTTGATTATCTTTAGGCATTGGTTGTGCGGCGTCATTCGCATGAATTGTTTGAATAAATACGAAGTTACGTGAGTTTTGGGCGGTTATTCTTCCGTTTCAAATAGCACACATCTGGCTCTATATGAAATAGACAAAAATTCGTCGAAATACGCTACGTAAATAATTACGATATATATAAAAAATAAAAACTAACTTCAGTGAGTCAAGCTCAAGCGCAAAAATCGATGTCTCCTTCTGTTCCTTACCAGATATTTGCGCAATATTTTTTTAATACCCTTTTTATGATTTTTGTTGTTCAAAGGTACCAAGTCAGAGTACACTGAAAGAAATCAACCTAAACGAAGTTGAAAGTTGCAGATAAAATGCTTTGATGCATTTGGGCAATTTATGAGTTCGAGTGTACATTATTTATTCCTACGAGAATGCTTATTGTATATTTAAATACATGTAAGTTTAATTTTAATCTCTATTTTAGCAGGCTTCCTTGGCAGTTTCCTATCGAAGGGTCTGAAAACAAATCAATTGGTTGTTAACACGGATGAAAAAACATTAAGACCAATTGCACGATTAAAGGAACCACGCGATCTATTCGCACTGCCTAAGGACAAGGACAATGACTGCTCACAGCAGGCCCCCAGATGGCCGGTAGAATGCCAGGTGAGTTGCTCACAGTGTATGCCCATATGTTTGTGTACATTTGCATATTCGAAACGCTCTGAGTAGGTGGGAAGAGATAACTTTTCGATAAAGCAGCATTGTCCTCCCATTCGTTGTCTCTTGTCTCGGGGTAGGCATATCAAATTGCCCCAACGTGTCGGGTGTCGTTATTGGAAACTTTTGTTTCCTCTGATATGTATTTTTTTTTTGTTTTTTTTTTTTTTTTGGCTCTTAGCTTACAGGTTTTCTTAGAAAGTTTTTGCTTGGCGACTAAGTAAATAAATATTTAATATATATAGGTCACATGCAATATTCTATGCCGTTATATCAATTATAAGCATGAACGCTTCAGTCTCTTTAACCAGGATTGAAAAAGTCATTGACATATTGGTGATCACATTTATCCGCATACGTATATGCAAATATGTACCTAAATTGTACAGTTCTTTTAAATTTTAAAATAAAATAATAAATTTAAATTTGACGAAAGAAGTATTTTTAGTTGTAGTAGCAAGATGGTCGTCACCCTTTCTAAAACAATATATGTACACTATTGTGGAACATTCAGTTTAAAACTGAATTTGAATTCAATTTGAACTATAAACAATTTTGAGTGTAACGTAGAAAAGCGTAAGATAACAAACTTCGAATAAAATTCTTGATGTTAGCAGATAAAATCGATAAATGCTTATATATATCCGTTATAATCGTTCTTTCGTGATTTAAATCTCAGGAGATTATTAGGCATCTAATCTTCAAATGTGTGTTGGTAACTGGGTACAGGGTATCATCTACTAGTCAGTCCCTCCTCTCGTCATTCGATAAATATCGATTTCGAATCTCTTTTGGACATATGTAAATACATATGAAGATGAATGTTCTCTTAGTTCTTTATAACTGACATATGTACATACGTTCTGAGTGAACTGAATTCAAATTGTGTATTTCACTTTTTAGGTGATTGGGGATCGTATTATACACATTCCCTATGTGCCGGCGCAGCCTGAACCGCTAAATGTGCCAACGGGCAATGAGCTGAAGCCGCGTCCAGTTGGTGAGGAGAATGGCATCGTTGTCTTTACCTATTGTCCCATAAGTGCTGTTAACTATGTGAGTACTCATCATCATCATCGCAATCATCATCAATATTTCTTGTGATACTTTAAAGCATGCACTGTCGGCACAGTCACACACACACACACACAACAGAGTTGGGAGGGCAGCGATAAGGTTTTTGGGGCATTTGGGCGGCAAGCTAATTAAATTGACTTTCAACAACCTAACAGGAAAAGACAAATACCAAAGCCAAGACAGAGGACAAGTCCAGCGAGGATTCGGATGACTCTTCGGACTCTAGAAATGATATTGTACCCATCAATCGCAGGGTGAATCAACATGCTGGTGGAAAAGGCCAGATGAATAGAATTTCTAAGATCATAAATAGTCTGGATGATCGCTCCACGAGCAACTCTCAGGACGATGACGATGATGATGATGATGATGACGACGACGACGATGACTGCGATACGAGTGGGGAAGGAAAAGAGGCGATTGAGAGATTAGCCATCCAAAGTCTTATCGATGCCAAGAAGAAACGATTTGCAATTCCCATCAATGATTCGGACGGCAGCAAAGGAGACAGCAAGTCAACCAGTAAGGATGCCAGCGAAATTGATGATATTTGGAAGAACAATAGCACCGAGTACAAGCCGGCCTCGCCCCACTACGTGCTCAGTCAGTTTGGCAAGAAGGTATCGAAAGCAATAATTGAGAAGATTATCGAGCACGACGAGAAACCCTCAACATTCGCCGGCAGCTCCACCTCAAGCAAGGTACAAAATATAAAATATGCCGTTTCCCCAATCAAACTACCCAAAACGAACATAACGCGTTTGGAGGTGGCTCTAGAAAGTGGTCCACACCAATCCTACCATAAAAAGAGCAGTGTGGATGGTGACACGGCAACAAAGGGTGAACTACCAATTGATCGTCTGACCGGTGGCGCTGACAAGCGTCCAGCTACCAGCTCTGGGTCCGTATCAGATACGGATACGCTAGTGGGAGATGAGAGCCTGTTGAGGCTTGCCACATGTAATGAACAATGAAAGTGTTAATTAGAGATCAGCACGAGTCGAAATCACTGTGTGCATTTGCCATATTTTAGTTTCGGCCAATTACAATAGTGTGTATGTGTGCTGAGCAATAAAAAGCTCTCCATTCTAAATGCAAGCGTAGCGCATGAAAGCACAAAAAAGCTTTCTCGTGTACATGTGAAAGCTCGATCAAAAGCTTGGCTTGGCCGGCACTAATCTAGCTAGATGGTCAGACAAGTTAATAACATAACAAGAAGTCTACGCGACAAGCAATTTATGCTTATGTATACCCAATAAGGGCGTTTCCACATCAATATCTGCATTTCCGTTTTAATATTACACAAATGAAGTATGTTTCAGAAATGGAAACTCGAACTTACATTTTTTTATTATTTTTTTTTTTTTTTGTATTTGTAATCATTATTTTTTGCACACTCCTTACTTGTGACCAGTGATCAAGCTACAGATTCAGAAGATTTCGCTCGTGCAGACATCTAATTCCACATTGAGAAAGAGAATTTGTTTTACTTTTGTTTTTATATAAGTAGAATTAAATACAACCGTCACAGCAGCAACAAACGATGATAAAAAAACATTGGCATTGCCTTGTGTGAGCATGGCGGCAGCGGTGGCAGCTGTTGCAAGGAATCGCCGTCGAGGCACTGAAGCGTTGTTGCAAGCGTCAAGCTTTGAAGTTGGGGTTACTCATTCGGGTACCAGTAGCACCAATACGAGCACCAATACGGGCACCAATACGAGCACCTATGAAATGCCCAATGCGAGGCCCTGTCCAGAGATAATTATTAATGAGAAGACATCTTTTCAATCTCCATCTCTTCCCAATGATCCATCACAAATGCAGTTTAGTCGCTCGGCGGTGGGCGGTGCCAAATTTGTGACCAACTGCCATCCCATGAACGCCGAGGAGTACGATAGCCTGGAGTTTGAGTCGCGCTTTGAGTCCGGCAATCTGGCGAAGGCTGTGCAGATCACACCCACCTACTATGAGCTCTATTTGCGACCCGACCTCTACACCAGCCGTTCCAAGCAGTGGTTCTATTTTCGCGTTCGTCGCACTCGCCGCAACATGCTCTATCGTTTCTCCATTGTCAATCTGGTTAAGTCGGATAGTCTTTATAACGATGGCATGCGACCGGTCATGTACTCCACACTGGGTGCCAAAGAGAAGAACGAGGGCTGGCGGAGATGTGGCAATAACATATCATACTACCGCAACGATGACGAGTAAGTGTACACATTTATCAGCATGCGCTCAACATCATATATATCCCACATATACCATTTGAAAGCAGCAGCAACAATGCCAATGAAGAGGACGAGGATAACTCAAGCTACACACTGACTTTCACCATTGAGTTCGACCATGACGATGATACAGTGTATTTTGCCCATAGCTATCCGTACACCTACAGCGATTTGCAGGTAAAGATCAAAATTCGCTCATTCCATTGTCAACCATTATAATTATGATCCGTTTGATTGCAGGATTATCTCATGGAGATACAGCGTCATCCCGTCAAATCAAAATTTTGCAAACTTCGCCTTCTCTGCCGCACACTAGCTGGCAATAATGTCTATTATCTGACAGTCACGGCGCCATCCAGCAACGAGGACAACATGCGTGTAAGTTAAAGTCGTTTCACTCATAAAACAAGTAAATCTCAATCGGTTGAAACTCTAAACGAATTCTATATTCGCTTACAGAGTTCAAGTTTCAGTTAACGTTCTCGTTTTATAGCATTCTTGCAATTGAATTTAATTTATTAGCTTACCTTATATTTTTTGTTTTTAGTTTAACAATTTTAGCAGCGCGAGTTCTTTAAAAACTGCAAAAATTGCACAACAATTCTAAGTAACTTAAAAAAATAATATGATGATTAGATAAGATAAAAATCGTCTCACTTACACGTGTAAATACTTAAACACTGTCTGTGTTCAAGCTGGTATACGATAACCTATATTCCACATTTGATGTATTTAGTTCTCAGACATCAGATAAGATATTCATACAGACTGACATGGCTAGTTCAACTCATGTGTTAAAGCTAGTCAAGAATATATGCAGATTATGGGATCGAAGATGCGTCCTTCTGCCTGTTATATACTTTTGAACAACTTCATTGTTCGCCTTTTGCCAGTTTTTAGTTTGTTCAGGTTCAACGTAACATCATGGAAAGGCTTGTAGTCGACCCATTTGTATCTCTATATCTATCATTATAATTGCCAAGTTTTTATATATCTCTTTTGCTCAAATGCAAGATGTTTCTGGCCACCTGTAATTAGCTGATATTGCATTGATATCAGAGTATTTCGCATTGAGTTACGTCCGACTTGAATGTTCTCACATATTGTTTCAAACTTTTGTATTGTACCACTGTTCAAGGTAAATCAATACCTAACCGTACACAGTTAAAAAGTTTGACAAAACACTGGTAACATCGCTATAACCTTGCTTCTAATATATATCAGAATTTTTCTTTTAAAAATCGATCTAAGAGAATTTTTAAATATTACCAAACTTAAATCGATCTAATTTTATAATTGCATTTGTGCTCCATGAACTGACAGCGTAAGAAATCAATTGTGGTATCGGCACGCGTGCATCCCAGCGAAACGCCATCGTCGTGGATGATGAAGGGTCTGATGGACTTTATAACGGGCGATACGACAGTTGCGAAGCGACTGCGTCACAAATTTATCTTTAAACTGGTGCCGATGCTAAATCCGGATGGAGTCATTGTCGGCAACACACGCAACTCGCTAACTGGCAAGGACCTGAATCGTCAATATCGAACTGTCATACGAGAGACATATCCATCAATTTGGTATACAAAAGCCATGATTAGAAGGTAGGCCGCTCGATAAATATAGTCGTAGTCGTAGTCGTAGTCGTAGTCGTAGTCCCAATCAAGAGATCTACAAATTCAACTCAAAATTCCAGACTGATTGAAGAATGTGGTGTGGCCATGTATTGTGATATGCACGCACATTCACGCAAGCATAACATATTCATATATGGTTGTGAGAACAAGCGTAATCCGGAGAAGAGGCTCACGGAGCAGGTCTTCCCATTGATGCTGCACAAGAACAGTGCCGATCGGGTGTGTTTTGTCTATGTCCCACCACTATGCACTCATCTGTTTAATTGATTTTTATGCATATTTTTTTGTGACATTTTGTGATAGTTCTCCTTCGAAAGCTGTAAGTTTAAGATACAGAGGAGCAAGGAAGGCACTGGACGCATTGTTGTTTGGATGCTGGGCATCACGAATAGCTACACGATTGAGGCATCCTTTGGCGGATCTGTGCTCGGCTCGCGCAAAGGCACCCACTTCAACACACAGGTAATATTTTCAACATTTAGATGGCACGAGAGCAGTGTTTTAACTGGGATTTTGCAGGATTATGAGCACATGGGACGCGCATTTTGTGAGACGTTATTGGACTATTGTGATGAAAACCCGAACAAAGTAAAGCGACATGCTAAACTATTTAAGCAAATTAAAAAGATAAGAAAACGCGAGAAACGCGAACAGAAAGCATTAAAATTACAAAAAATGGCCGATCAGGGATGTATACTAAGCGATAAATTGAAAGTGAAACGTTCTGTGGAGAAAAGTGTATCCTAAGAATTGTGTTCCTTCACTCACATAACACACATAAACACACATTTGCAAATACACGCTCGCATACAAACGGACAGACAGACAGACAGACAGACAGACAGACAGACAGACAGGCAACCATCCCTACACAAAAACCGCCAGCAAATCGCTTTTTACTGAATGTTTGGGTATATTTGTAAATTGTTGTTGTGTGCTGCTGTTGTGCCGATTACTCCCCATATAAAATACATAATACAAAATTAAGAATGGTGAATGGAGACTACGCTAAGCAGAGATTTCAAATATACATCTATATATCATATGTGTATTGTTGCCAAAGTTCTGAATTTAAATGCTCTCTATCGCTAATCGCTGGTTTTCTCATTTTTTTTCTTCTTTCTAAAACGTCCTAGTTTAATAGTCATCAGCACTAAATGTATTAAATCGATATATCTAAATTCTAACAAATTTGTTTCACTACAAAAATACATGTGTATATTTGTATATACATACATACATGCGATATATGTATGTATATATGTTTAATATATAATGTATGTTTAGCAATAAGCACAGGCAACAGAGCACCGTAAGGCACATGAGTAATTGTCGTTAATATTCTTTTTATTATTTTATTATTATTATTATTATTATTATTACTTAAGTAGTACGTTTTGTAGCTCGCCTTTGACAACATGCAGTACACTGTATAATATTTGACTGAATAAAAACAATTGTCGTAGTTAGTGGCTATTATTGTTTACATGATTTTTATATGTTTTCAACCAGCTTTGCCAACTTTTATATATTAACACACTTAATTCATTTCAATAATAATATTCTTTTTGTTCGGCATAATTTGTTAAAGTTCACTAATCCTAATGCATTAACATTAAAAATAGATTTTAAATTTACTCAAACAACAGGAAAGACTACGCTCCAAAATAATCGAAAGACTGATGCGCGAAGGATCTAGCGCTGATGAACCATTAAACATACCGCTTTCGGATTACTCCAGGTAGGATTTATCCAACTAACCCGACAACCATCCATTCCATTACAGTACATAACATAAATTAAGACATATGACATATGTATGTATGTATGTATGTATGTGTGTGTGTGTGTGTATGTATTTGTCTGTGTGTGCCTGTATTTTCAAATATATATAGATTTTATTTTTAGTTGTTTAGTTTTAATGCATATACAATTATTAATTTGTTGTGAGCATCTGTTCGACAAATAAGATGTTTGTCATAAATTCTGCCGTATGTATAAACTGGACGTTGTTATTTTTATATATATTATATAAGCCAAGAACATTATTATAATGATTAATATGTCAATAACATTTAATTGGTATATAACATAGCATTTAATGGGAATGGATCGACGTTGTTTAGAAATTTCTTGGTGCATACTTTAAAGCTTAAAGATATTTGTTCTTTTAAGTTAGATATAAAAAGGAATGCTAAAAACTTTGCACGTTTCGAGTGTTTTTTCTTCAAATTGCACACATTTCTTTTTATTTTCTTGCTTGATCGAAAAACATCTTACAGATAAATTAATACACATTTTTAGGTTGGCTGAAATGTTGAACAATTGGATTAACTCACTTTCACTTAGACCATAAATGGAAAGTACAGTGAGCAATGTTTTGAAGCTTTCGACTTTCTGACTGTTACTACCCACTACTACATTAACACCACTTCTCTCCAAATTGTTCACCCAAAATAACTCATAATATGCTTGTAATACTTTTGCAACGTAGCGACGAAGGCAACTGCAGTTCCAGTTCCGATAACGAGGGCAAACATTCGATTACTGCCTCAGATCTGGAAGGTCCTTGCTGTGCGCCAATACGTGCACCGCCCAGTTCGCCCGAGGTCATGCACGAGATTCGGAAGGTAAGTGGTCAAGTGGTCAATGTAGATATTATTTGTAGTCCGTCCAGCAAAAGCGCACCCCAAACCACCCACCTCATACACTTCACCTGTAGTTTCGAGTGCGTCGCATGCACAAGGTGATGCATGTCTTGGACCAAATCTACTTTTCACCGGTGCTCCAGCGTAAGTTCAAGGCACTGGCGCGCCTGAAGCGTCGTCGTCATGATTTGGATGGCAAGGTGACCGGTACAAAGCGTACGACTGCCGGTGCCACTGGACCCCGTTCACCCAGCGACAGTCTCAATGCGAAGCTAGCAAGTAGCGAGACACGCCAATACACACAGATCACAACAAAGTTGCCGGCCTCAGATTGTTCCAATGGCAGCAATGGATCCCAGTCTTCGGATGTATTGACAGATGCCAGCACGACGGAGACCAATCAGTCCACCAAACCAAAGAAGCAGCATGCAACCCAAACCCGCAAGCGTCAAAGGCCAAAAAAGAAGCACATGCCCACAGAAAATAGCAAAACGCGTGCATTCAACCGCAAGACGCGCATCAATCGCAATTTGCGACTTTGGCTGGCCAATCGACGCATTTTTATTTTTCGCAGCAAGAAGGTAGCTAGACACAAGATGCACAGTGCACCACACACACACACAAAACACAATCGAAGAGTGCTCTTCGGCTTGCATGGATTAGACACTTAGAATACAGTTCCAATCCACAACTTTTAAGCAACAGCAACCTGCTCTTGCAAACAAGTGAGTGGGTTGGAGTCGGGCATTATTGACTACGGAATACTCTGATTATTACAGGTAGCAAGTAACTTTCTTGTGGCTGTGTCTCGGCCATTGAATAGTCTTAAATATGTTTTTCAAATTGGATAGCCCAATTTCTAAAATTGCGGCAGACTTTGGCCTTTGGCGACCAAGAAATTTTCCTACCACTCCCAGGGGAAGTAGCGTGGTCGATGCCGATAGTCGAATGACGTCGTAAATCAGAAATAATAACCAAATTCGCTGATTCTAGCTTTAAGATTTTATAGTTTATCGTTGTGCGATTATCGCAATAAGCCAAAATGCTTTCATACCTTCCATAAAAGAGTATAAAAATAGTACAGAAATTCGTAATTAGTTTAACCTGCCAATAAATGGGTAAGGTTCTGGTCTGATAGCAAAGTCTGAAGAGTTATATATATATATTTATATATATATTTAAAATATTTGTAAAATATTTTGAAATCCTTTCTCTTGTTTAGAATCGGCGTCAACGGGTTCGCAGTAAGCCACTGAAGAAGCGTGGCGAAGTGGTGCGCACCGCACTTGATTTGCCCACGACAGATCCGGGCTCTGATTTGCATTTCTCCACAGACGACGAGGAGCTGCTGCCCACAGGCAACGTGGCGTTTGGAGCGGTGGCTCCACTGCGTCACACCTTGCTCCAGAGTGAGCTGCAGCGGCGATATATCGAGGAAATTGGCGATATGGTGGTGCAGAAGCCCAAGCAGGCACATATGCCGCCCGAATTGATTGTGACCACGCCCTCGAAGAGTAGCGCTGGCGGCGGTGTTAAAAAGCTGGAAGTTTACAAGCTGACGCCACGGACAGCGCCCGAGCAGCAGGGAGGCCTTCAGCTGCATAGCCAGAGCAATGCCACTGGCGCCCGACGTACTTACTCCTGGCATAATCTCAACCAGGATAGCGGACATGCCAGGCCCAATTTCTATATTAACGATGCCAAGCCGTCCGTGAAGATCCAGAAGGCGCCACCACGACGGTAAGTCATGCCCACAACTATAGACTATAGATTAGTTTGACTAATTTTGGCTAATGACTACCCTGCAGCAGTGTGCCGAGCAACTTTATACCACTTGGCCAGCAGCGATATGCCAATGCCGATGATCTGCATCTGAAATTGTCGCTGAAGAAAAAGATTTGGACGGGTGCCAACGGTGACAATGATGGCAGACCGCTTGCTTGGTACAAGGGTCATCAATCCCAGACCCATGCCCATGTGGCAAGCGTAATGGCAACTGCAGCGGCGGCAGCAGCGCTTCGCAACGCTGGCGGTGCACAAACTCGCAACATGTTTGCCGGCAGCAACAAGGATCCGTTAGCAACAACGGCAGCAGGTGTTGGTATCGGTGCAGGTGCAGGAGCAACAACGTCGACAGTTTCAGCCACATTGCCACCCGCCTATATGGGTGCGCCACGCAGGTCACGCAAATTGGAGCAGGTGGATTTGTTCAAGTAGGTCAACGTCAACGTCAAACTTCTCCAACTCAAACACGGCCAAAAGTCGAAATTATCAAATATAAAACTGCTGACAAGTCAGCTCAGAACGATTGTTCATATGGGAACATATATATATATATATGTGCTTCGATCGAATTGGATTAGCTCGACTTTAATTCTTTTCTTCATTTCTCTTTCTTTAGTGCCTGCTCGCAAAAGCTGCTAATGTGGCAGCAGGAGCACAAGAGCAAAATGCAGACATCGAATGCACGACTGATGGGCGGCAACAGCGGTAAGCTGGATGCACAGGAGCCGCCGCAGATTCTGATGCGTGGCTGTAAGCCAAAAAAAAATGTGAAAACCGTTGGCGGCGGCGGCGGCAACGATGTCGTCCACGTGAATATATCTAGTGTGAGCGGCAAGGGTAAGCGCAAGTCGAGCATGATTAAGATTGCCGAGACGACTCAGCTGGTGACGCGATTCTCTCGGACGCATGCCAGCGCTGGTGGTGGTGCCACACTAGCCAATGCCAATACAAATACAACAAATGCCAATGCCAATGCCAATCATCAGATGACACAGATGCAGCGCTTGATCTACAAGAGCAGCGACCATCATCAGCAGCATCATCATGCTGGCTCCGTCTCTGCCACGGCAAGTGGCATGCAACGCACAACTAGCAAGTTTAAGACTGGTGGCATTGTCGTCACAGCCGTACAGCAATCAACGGTTAATCATGCGGCACCCGTTGGCGCTGCTGGCGTCTCCAGGCGAATACGACATGCCCACGCCCACACCCACAGCCACACCCATGGTCATATGGGGCACACACACACGCACAATGCCGGACTGATTATCAAGGGCAGCTGCAACGGTGCCGCCGACAACATTCTGCAATATCGCAATGCGAACGCGCTGCAGGCGAACAAATCAACGACAGGCTTCTCCCTGGACACGGTCAGCCTGGTGCGCAAGGTGAAGACCAAGTTGAAAAAGCGCAAATCTCGAACGCTGGCAAATGCTGCTGCTGCGAAGGCCAAGTGAATTCACTTCTTGGAGTGTCCTCCATAGACAGCGTAGAGATTTAGGATTAGTATACCCGGACATTCCCCCGACTTCCTTGACCGACCGTTTTGCTCCCTGATATTGGAAAATAAGTTCATGTACTTTCGTTTGGATATACATATATACATATATATAATTTTTTTTTTTTTTTTGCCTTTAAGCCAAATTTTAGTCAAATATAAATTTGTTATACAGTCGAACGTTGCTATAGAATTGTGTTCAATCAAGTACAAAGAAAGTTGCAAATGATTTGCATGTTCTGTGCGACTTCACTGTAGCGAGGTTCGACTGTACTGCGCCAAAATAGCGTTAGCGTTAGCGAATAATGAGCGCGATTAGCAAAATGTGCTTAGCTAAATTTCCATTACGTGTAATGTACAGTAATAATATGTTTGAATGTATTGAATATTTCATAATTTAGCGCAATCATTTGGCCCACAATTTTTCTATACAAATTCGCAATAAAAAATTAATTTGTTTTGAGTTAGTTCTTGGCTTATCGGGACCCGGGATTTCATTTGAAGCAAGACGGTGCGATTTATGTATTTATGGAATATCAAAGAAATTATTCATTACCCTCACAAAAATCAATGGCACAATAAGTGGCGCAGTCAACAAACAAACAACGCTACAGTTATATGAATTTATGACAATGCCCTCAGGAAACTGAACTTCAACCCACGGGACTCAGAACACTCTCGTAAGTTGGAGCGGGAACGGGAACGAGAACGAGAACGGAAATGGCAACGGGTACAAAGTTGAGTTTAAGGAAATATGGGTTTGGTCGTTTTACATACCCCTTTTCGTTGCGGGTGTCCTTAACACTCGATTGTGGTTGAAATGTCACTTAAACATATATGTTTCAATCTAGGTGAATATTATTATTGCGAAAGTAAACAAAACGTTGTCTAAATGTGACCTCTAAAGATGGCAGTGTGCGGAAATAAGTCGATATAATTGCAATGTTTCTAACTTATCGATATATTTCGATATTCGCAGGCACAGAGCAATTCTACGCATATGCTTTTAAACGGTCAAAAACTCGACCGATTACATTAACGTAATATATGCTTGATCTATTTATTAACTTAAAAAAGTACATGAAACGAATAATATATTAATTAAGCAATTGCGATAAAGGAATATTTTTCCAAATTTATAAATTAGACCACGGCAACCATGCAATGGCAATGAAACTTTGGAGCTTTCGATAAATAGAACGTCGCGCGGTCGATGATTTTTGTCAGTGTGACCAGACTTTTTCAATATTGTGCGGCAAGCTTAAAGGTCAAATGGCGAACGGATAAAAATAAAATCACGAGAATGATAATAAAATCATTTGATAAAAATAATGAAAAGAAATTAGTAGAGATAGATAACGTATACTAAAGTAGACTCGATATAAATGTATCTCCTGTATTACAAAAATGACCAATAAATATTTGTCCGTGATTTGCATGTGGATAAATTGAATATGTTGTGCAGTTGTTTTAAATGTTTTCTTTCTTTCAAGTTTACTTTATTTTACCAGACTTATATATAGTATATATATATGCGACAATATCGTAGCCAATGTGGTTCCACTGAGCTGTGATTATTGCTGTTTGAATACTTTATTAATGTGTAGAAGCCCTTGAAAATCTCATTGTTTCTTACTTTGTTTTTTGTTTATATTTTGTTTATTTAATTATATGCATATAATAGCTGAAGTCATGTGTAAGCCGCATGCATTTGGAATGTTGTATACCATTCGCATTGTTTATATTATACTTAAACCGTTGCTTATGCTTACCGAAAATAAAATGCGTATTTATTTTATAATAATTAAGATTGTATACTTGAAATTGGGTAAATATGCGTACGTATTTGCTCCTCCCTAGTTTATAGCACAATAGGAGGAGGCGTTCATTCATTTAACTAATATTAGGCGCGTCCACACACACTGATAACCCATTATATATATATATATGCATTTTAAATACATACATATATATTTACATGTACGTAGATGTAAATATATACATACGCACACCGCTTAGAGTATTCACGGTTTTTGTTTTGATTTAAACATTAACTGCATTCTGAAGTGCAGTCTTGTCATCTACAATAATGTTGGCAGCGGCTGTGGTTGTATTGGAGCTGAGCAACTGTTTGGTCGATGAACTGGATGAGTAGCTGTCACTGGAGCTGCGTGTGGACGCCGAATTGCCGCTAACGGGACTGTCCAGCATATCTGCGAAATCAAAGAGATGCACAACTATGTACTCTATTTAATGGAAATGAGCGAGATGTGTGCGAGTGTGTGGCTTACCCGGCAGTGAGCTGACATTGTTGCTCTTTAGTTCGACAACGCCGCTGCAAACAGGCGCTGCTCCACTTGGTCCAACAATATTGCCCACTGATGTGGATTTCTTTTGCAGATTCTGATTCTTTTTCATGGCTGTGCTATAACTCACACCAGCAGCGCTGAGCATGCTCATCTCGCTGTTGGCGTGGCTAGCGACTCCGCAAGTGCCACATAAGGGATCGCCGCTCTTTGCCCGCTCAGCGGGGCACAATGGACTAAGTATGGTGTTTTGTGTGTCTTCGGGTGTATAGTAGTCCGAGTCTTCGGCACTTAAGTTGGCCGCCAATAAACCGGGCTCGTTGGCCGGTGAACCGGCATCCGATAGCTCCGGCCGATGTGATGATCGCTTTAATGAGCTACTCTTTCTGGAGCTTTTGTCTTCCTGTTGGTTAACATCGCCGCTGCCAATGCTGCCGCTGACAGCGGCATCGATGTCATCTCTGTTGGTTACCATATTGTCCTCGTCACCGCTACCGCTAAGGCTCTCCACAACTTGCTTAAGTGATTTGGTGGATGTATGCTTGACACGGCTACCCGGCGATAGCAGCGGTGACAATTTCTCATTCTCGCTATCCTCATCGTCGTCATGATTGCCAGTGCTACGTTTCTGGTACTTGAGCCCATTGTGGCGTTCATTAACAATGTGCATCTCCTGCTTCTCCGGCGAACAGCTGAGTGTTGGCGTTGGCGTTGACGGTGATTTGGGTGAGGTGCAGGTGCTTGGGGTCTTCTTGGGATCATTTTCAATTTCAACAACGGACTGTGTGGAACCAGCGCCAGTTTGGTTGGTCAAAGTGCCCACCTCATTGGTGGTGGTGCAAGTCGAGGCGTTCTTCTTGATCTTGGGCCGGCGTTGGCTACTCGATTTGATTGGTGACGTTGTCTTAATGTCTTCAGTGGTCATCGTTGAGGCGGCTACCGTAGCGCTCTCCGGCGCATCATTCTCACTGGACCTAAGGGATACAAATTTAACATTTGGCTTAGACAAATAACTAACAATTCTTCAATTTGTAACTTAATTGTTATTGTAATTTAATATAAATCAGTGAGCAAAGACAGGTGTTTCCCCTAACTTCAGCATAGCCATAAACTAGCCATAACTTCAAATAGCCATAAATTGATAACAAACCCAATAAGCTATAAGTGGATTTTGGATTACATTAGAAGTGAATCATAAAGTTGCACAAACAAGTGCATCATTATAACAAGTGCACATAATTTATTGGCCAATCTGACGACATTAAGAACACCAGTGATTCCCTAGTGCTGAATTGGATATTCACCATTAAGTCTTAAGTCTACTATTGATTGACTTGGATTAGATCATAAGAGCTTTGTGGTCTAAGGCTTCCGAGATGGGATCAAAAAATGGATCCAGGTTGAAAGGATGAAACAATAATTTATGTTTTTATGTTACCTAAATTGTTATATGTTTAGCTGATTAAAGAAAATTATGATTTCAGTAAGTAAGTTAATCAATTCTATAATAGACAAGATAGAAGATACCCTGAGAGCAGTACTCCTGCTGAAATTAGTTTGTTCAGTATGAAAATACGTACTGGCTAATCAATTCAGCGTTTTTTTTTTCCGATCTTAATGAAATTTTATCAATCGTATATCGGGATATATGGTATATGAGTGTTTGCTTTATCTCCACTATTGCGTCATTTACTGCTTTCCGCAATCATCAAATAAACTTGATTTGCGTATTGCCATTAAGCAGACATTACTATATATAGCCTATTATGGCTTACGAGAACTTATATTCCACATTTTGGATTTCTAGCTAGTTCATACAGACAGACAGATCAAGAATATATATAAATGTGTATATAACTGTTGAAAATGGAGTTCTTGAGCGAAAA
Organism: Drosophila grimshawi; assembly: GCF_018153295.1. Taxonomy (NCBI): domain Eukaryota; kingdom Metazoa; phylum Arthropoda; class Insecta; order Diptera; family Drosophilidae; genus Drosophila; species Drosophila grimshawi. Next base: position 17,379,785 of record NW_025063692.1, on the reverse strand, counting down.
CCGTGTTTGCTTTCCACATATTTTGACTGCCTTCCAATGAACCTTTTCTTTATAATAAATTAATAAGGGGATAAAATGATTGGCATGGTTGAATATGAATCTTTGGCAATCCGCAGATGGCCGCACATTTTTGTTGGTTTTTCGAATCATACCTGGCACGAGCCACATACTGTGGCGGTCCGTTGAGTGCCTCAATGAGCGAGACGGGTATATAGCCGGGTGGGACATCGAGGGGAGTGTGCTCGCCAGCGGCCGAGGTTGGCGTATTCTGGTGGAGCACATGGGTGCTGATGCCCTTTTGAACGGCACGTATTTGCAAGAGGGCACGGAACGGAGCACGGCAGATGGGGCAGTTGTTGGCCTGGTAGCGTAGAGAGTCGGCACACGAGTTGCAGAGACAGAGATGGCGGCATGGCAGTATGAGTGTGTCCCTTGTCTCGCTCATGCAGATGACACACTCACTGCCATGATCGTCGATATCCTCGTCCAGCGAGGTCTTGTTTACCGCCTTGTTCTCAATGCCATAGATCTCCTGCAGCAGATAGCATAGGCCGTCGACATATATCTTCTGCTTGAGCGCACGCAGCACATAGCTGTTTGTCTCCGGATGATGATCGATAACGCAAATGGTTGTATGCGACTGGCGACACTCGTCGTTGCCCTCATCGACGACACAGTGTATGGCGACCGGGAATTGCTCGCGGCCGGAACTGTAGAGGAGATCATCCTCGGGTATCATCATCGGATTGAATACGTGGCTGGGCTGCGAGAAGAACTGATTGATCCCCTTCTCGTAGTGGTACGTGTCCGATGTGATCGAGTAGCCTTCGCGTGGCGTCATCGTAACACCGCTGGGACTCACATCTTCCGCACAAAAATAGTAAATGGTTATCGAACACTTGGCATCCGAATCGAATATGAATTCAACATTGTAGCAATAATTTGGTAGCGCCGACTCTGAATCATCATCGAGGCTGACCATATTGCAGAGTACATTGCCATCGACCTGCTCGATGGATGCACTGCTGATTTCCTTAGCCTTCTTCTTACGGTTTTCCTTTAACAATTCAACATCTGCGTAGGCTGCCATCTTTTCAAATGGAATGCGGACAAAGCGCACGGATTCCTTACGTATGTTGACCAGACTCTTGAGCGTTTTGGTTGGCTCATTCGCCTGCGGCGGTGGGTAGGGAAAGGCCGTCGGTCGCGTGCCCAGAAAATTGAGATCGACATTTTCGCCAAACAAATAGGATTCGGGCTGGGGCGTGTCAAAGCGCTCACCGCCCATTATAAAATGGGTGCCAAAGAAGCTGCCCATGCGAGGCGGATATTTGTAGGCATTGTTGATGATGTGGTCGGCTTCCTCGACGTCTGCGTTTTGTCTGCTCACAAAGTTACCCATTTATGCACCGTTGGTTGCTGCTGGTTTTTGTTTGCTTTCACCTTGCACTGGCTCCTGTTTTGTTCTATTCTTTTTCTTGCTATTACAACATTCACATATATGTATTTACATTTACATAGGCAGCGACATCGATAACAAATTGCGAAAGCGATGGCGATAACGATTACTAATACTGATACTACTCTTTGCAAGCAAATGCAACCATCACCAACAGTGTGGCAGTCATCTTTAGTAGTACTTGGTATTTTTCTTAATCTTTCATATATTGGTTAATTACTATTCCGCATAATTTGAAGTTGAGCAGAAATAATTGTTTTGCTTTATAATTTCTTTTATTGAGAAATAAAATGCATTTGTAAGGCCTTATTAAGTTGACTGTGATTTATGTCTAGTAATTCCGATGAAGTTTGCAGGCAGAGCTGAAAATAATTTACGGTCACACTTTACAACCGATATGATGAATTCAAAAAACACCTTAGAATTTAAATGTATCATGGAAAATATTACACGATTCATTTGATTTCAACATTTCATTCAAGTTATTAGTTTCTTCAATTTTTTATTTATACTGTCACCAAAATTTTGTTGGTAGGTTGTCGCCCACCTCCGCCGCCCTGCCCTTAAACATTTTTAATGGCTATTTCTTCTTCCCTTTTGAAATTAGAGCCATCAAATTTGGAATGGGCATATTACCACCTCCCCAAATCGATACACTTGTTAGTGTAAATCGATAAGACCACACATCTCATACAATTTGAAAGCTAGAGTCATAAAATTGAGAGGTATATTGGTACACCCTTAAGAAATCCGGAAAAGACGTTGGGACCACGCCCACTGAATGCACTAGCAGTTAGTGCGCTTAAAATTAAGCAGTAGGTTACGGTTTAATTTATTAACATTCTCGTTACTAAATTCAATTAAATATTTGGAAAACTAAACATTAAAATTTATATTACAAATTTAAGTATATCGAATTAAGAAAAATAAAAAAATAAGAATTTATCATGCAAAATATGACTACCCCTTTACAGGTTTTCATTGGGTGAAGAGCTGAATACAGATTTGTGTGAAAATTAATGTCTAAGTTTGAAAAATATCGTCAGCTTTATCCCTCTCAGTAAACACTTTTATATACATACAATACATTTTCATAAAATCAGAAAGTCCTAAATCGACAATCCCATTTCTAAAAAGTATAAATTCGTGCCGAAATCTGAAAATACAAAGGTATTATTAAAATAATAGAAGCAAAAAAAATATAATGTTATATTTTCTGTGTGTAACACATGTAAAAAAAACATTTTGGAAGTTAGATATTTTTTTCTACATTTTAGAAAAATATACACTGAAAAGAAAAACGCTGATTTTTTAGTATATACGCAGGCACCAAAAAGTTAGCGAATTTACACTTGTATTCAGGGCAATTTAATTTCTGAGCTTATATATGAATATTTCGTTTTATTTTTACACAAAATTCCAGTTGAATTCAATGACTTTTTGAGTAAGCCAATAATGCAACCAAAGACTTCTCACATTCGCGGTTGCCAAGCACCGCGTTTGATTGACACTGCAAATATTCCGCGCCATTGTACATTCACACATTCATACATTCATACATTCAAACATACAAATATACATGTTCACTCTGCACAGATATATTCTTATATCAAACGGCTGCCCACTCAAATATGATACGAGGTATTTAATGGCTTTTCACGAGCTCAATTTTGAATTCTTGTCAATCGAATGGGGGCTTCACAAAAAAAAAAATGCTGTACAGTCTTCAATGAATTTTCATTTGCAAAACTCTAGAATGAATCGGCTGAACAACAAAATAGTTGGGTGCAATCATTTGTCGGACATTTTTTGACCTTTGCCACGAAAATGTCAAATTTACTGCACTACACTATTGGTAAGTATTTTTTTGGAAAACGAAAAAAACTTGTTCACACAAAAACTCATAGTTTGCCTCATTGCTTCTCTGAAAGCTAAAGGATATTTTGAGTTCAATCAGGCTGACTTTGTCACTGTGCGGGCCTTTTACTATTTCCAAAGTCGTCCATAATTCATCTGTTTCATTAATATAAATTTGAAGTTGAGTTATTATACAAATAACGTTACAACTTGTTGTCCTACTGTGGAGAGAGAACGACTCCTGCTAGGCCTGATTTAAGTCCAAGCATCGTTTGTGAAAAGTATTTATGAGTTGCATCCATGCATATTGTTCAGATACATATATACATTCGTATTGAGTTATGTATGTAAAAGTGTTCTGTCGATCAGCTAGCAAAAGCTAAAATGGTGTTCAGAACCGAGATGCAACACGCCTCCAGCTACTTGAATGTGCATATTATCAACCCCATTGTAGCTGGCTTACGATACGACTCCTCTCTCTCTCTCTCACACTCACACTCTCTCTCTCTCTCTCCCTCTCCATATCTCTCTCTATCTCTCTCTCTCTCTGACTATGTGTGTGTGTCTTTTTTACGCACCTTTTTCGCTCGCTATTTGCCTCTCTCAGTTTGGCAGTTCGATTTGAAGGGCAGGCGAAAGCTCGCCGAGGAAAAGAGCAATAAGTAACTGGGAAAAGCTGCTCAGAAGCAAGTGCCCAACACTGTGCAGCAAAATCGATACTGATAATAGCATAAAACAATATATGCACTTAATTCAATATATATGTTCAAGTAGAAGTATATAAAATTTAGCATACTTATAAGCATAAAATGCAGACACCAATCAATTTAAAAATATATATTTATTTATACATGAGATTTATAAGACGTTTATAAACTGTACAGTTTGATTTGTTTGTGCCGAAATTGGTATCTGGAATATGTGAAAAGAGTCTTTTTTTAGTTACATTCATATTTAACTTTAATGTTAACACATTTCATTTAATCTATTTATAAAATTTACAATGAAAGCTTTTTCATGAATGCTTTGAGTCAATTATAGTTAAGCAAATGGATTTTACGGTTCTAATGGTGATTGTATTATTGATTAATAGATACGGTCTAAGTGCACAAACTGAACAACTACAATTAAAGTAGATGACTTCAGAATTCGATGTGCATTCATAAATGTGATGCAACTTGAACGTTTCAAAACGTAATTTGCGCAGTTACATTACAGTGTAGGCGTTAATTTTGTCGTTGAGTGTAAACATCGTTTATTCGTAGTACGACGTGGCGACACAACAGTGTGGCAACAGAGGCAGCAGAGGCAGCAGAGGCAACGGAGGCAACAGAGGCAGAAGAGGCAACCGACGCAGCGACGCCTAATGTATAAATACTGAGAGCCAGACGCGTCCGCTTTCATTCTCTTGTAGTGTTTAAAGTGACATGAAAGTGGTGCACTGCAACAAGTCATGTATCAGCATGTCCAACCAAGCAACACAAATCATATTTATGCCGACGGTGAGTGTGGGTGGAACTCTTACTACTACAACTACTGCTTCTGCTACAACTACTTCGACTACTTCAACTACCACTACTGATATGATGTCACTGTAGTCAAGTTCGGCTTTGGCTCTCAATTATCTTCTTTTTTTTTGTTTGCTTGCTTGCAAATTAGTGTGCATATTTTTTTTAGTCGCGTGCTAAGTGCAGTTACAGTTACAGTTACAGTTTACAGTTTACAGTGCAGTTGCAAAAGAGAGTAGAAAATAAATGAGTAAAAATAAATGAAGTCAAACAGTGCGTATGAGCTATATTTGTTTGAGTTGATCCATTGTTAAGCTGTTAAGCTGTTGTCTGGGCAAAGGCGTGCACAAACAAATTATAATATAAATATAACGAAAATACAAGTAAATAAGTAAGTAAAGTAAAAACCCTAAATGGGCTGAGATAATCACAAAACGCCCGAGTCAAAGTGCTAATCGAGCGCATGCGCGAAATACGCCACAAAAAATACCGGGTAAATATTTGGCGGACGAATGTTCGTGCATTGACTGTCTGACAATGTATGTGTGTGAACTCTGTGTGTGTGTGTGTGTGTACTACATAAAATAATGCACATGTACATAAGCCGAATGGTGTGTGTGTGTGTGTGTGTGCCTGTGGAACAGCTGTTTGGTTAAGCCTAATGCAATTGCAAGCGACACGCGATGCGTGCAACAGTGGCAACAACACCCAAAAAACGGGGTCACTGTTTCCGTGCCCTTGCCACAATATATATATTACCACACACACACACACACACACACATACACACATACACACATACACAGAAACTGCTATAAGTACCAGCATCAAAGGCGACAACATGAATTTAAAATTGCACATAAGCTAATGTGTACTTATGTACGTATATATGTATGTATGTATGTGTATGTATGTATGTATGTATGTTATGTACAAATGTGCACATTTATATATGTACAACAAATATGTATGTGTGTGTATGTCTTTCGCAATGTTAATTGTAATGCATTGTGCTTATACATTGCTTTAGCTTCTACGCCGGAATGTTTGTGTGTTCATATGCACAAACATACATACAGACATACGTACAGAGGTGCACAGATGCATGTACATTTAGCCGTGATTTCAGAGCCAACCACTTGCTGTGCAACGTGTTACGCAACAGTTCACAGCAACATTGTTGGCGGCATCAGTCTCAGTGTTTGGCTTCAACTGTACCCCAAAAAGGCAACGAAGGAATTTGTCAACTGCGCAGCGAATATCAAATTGTTCTCGCTCGACTGATTGGCTGACTGACTGACTGATTGACTGACTGATTGACTGGTTGGTTGACTGGTTGACTGATTGATTGGTGTTCGTTGTTAAGTCTGCGCAACTAAATATTTAAACAGTATTTTTATGGCATTTAAATGTTTGCCACGTGCCTGCCACAAGATCGAAAAGTCGATCGTTTTAAAATTTATTTTCAAAAATCTCTGAAAATGCGCCGCCCTGTTTGGCAAATGGCTGTTCAAGATCATCTTCTATTCCAGACAATCTTCAAAGGCGTAATTTGTCCAAATGTGTGCAATTTTAAGATAACGTTGATAGCTGTTTTCATTGCTCCTTAACTATTTTTATATAAATAAATTGTGAAAGGGGCTAAAAAATATTGATTGGCTTTACTTTTTACTTGTGACTTTTTTTATATTATAAGTACGATTTTTTTTTAAAATTATTTATGTATTAATTTTTGACAGCAGCGTAGAGATAAAATAACTTGACTTATCTCTATTAGAGATATGTGTTTGATGAACAGCTTTAACAGTTCAACTCAAAATTGATAAACTTCACGTTGTATATATATGCATGTCTCCATACATACACACACATACATATATATATATATAGAATATTTGGATGGTTGTCACTTGTTATTGCGTTTTGCGCTTGTTTTGAAAAACTTTTGCAATTAGTGGCTTGTGGCTTGCGGTCTGTTTACTGTCGCCTGCTTTTAATCACAGGCATCGTATTACCAGAGTAGAGTAAGCCAATATGCGCATTATATAAGCCACAACTATTTGCCGTTCATTGTTTTCAACTAAGCCAACCAACTGAATGAAAATAAGCAGGTGCCACAGCAGCCAACAACAAGCCAAGGTCGATGTCAGAAAACCACAAAGAGAAATATAATCAAATGGATAGCTCTGAGTATCCTTCAGCCAACCCTTCCATAAAAATATGGAAATTAATGCAAAGGTTTAAAGGAAGCTCCTCCGATTTCATAGAGTGGATTGAAATATAATACATTTAAATGTGGGTTGTTGGTTGCATTTTTGAATCGAAGTTTCGGCTTGAACCAACCCTTAAGTTGGGAACAGAAGAGAAAGGAACCAATATTTTAAATTAGGAACGTAGGTTCAAAGTTTAAACACAAAAATGATCAAATGCGCATCTAATAAATAGATAAATAGTTAGGGTATAGAATATTGAATGCCAAGCACTTTATCATTTTGTGTTTGTTTGTCAAACAAATAATAATAGTTAGTTTATTTTAGTTTATGTATTTGAACGCTCCTCAAATCAGTTTGATTTATGAGCATATTTATCGTAATATTATTTCTTAAATGACTTGCAATAATTTGAAACAACAAGCGAGAAAAAAAAACAACAACCATTCAGCTAATTGTTTTTCCAAATAATACTTTCCTCTTTAATGAGTTGTTTGCATGTTCATATAAGGCAAGCTTAAGTTTTGAAGTCTGTCTGTTTTGAAGTACTCTGCTCATCAGTGGAGCACTCAGGCAGCTCGAGGACCTTGGAGCGACCCTTTATTTTTTGTTGTCTAGGGTTAACTGGTAGCAGCAACAACGCAGTGCAAAACAAAAGCCGGAGATAGAGGAGGAGAGGAGAGGAGGAGGAGGCAATAGGGCAGCAGCCGGCAAGTATATTGTTTAGGCAATGTGGCATCCTTTCGGGCTGGCATCGCATTGCTCTGCTCTGCTCTGCTCTGCTCTGCTCTGCTCTGCTCGGCTGATAGCAGCTCGGCTACACTTTGGGGTGGCTTCTGCTCCTGGTCGTCGGCGGCAATGTGACAGTGAAAGTGCGCAGCACTAAAGCAGCCTGCGACGTGCTATTAGCCATGCTTACGACTACTCAACTCAGACTCAGTCTCAGTTTCAGTCAGGATGTCATGGCAAGGACATCCAATTAGGCGCATGCGCCAAGCGAAAGCTTTTTAGCTTAATCTCTGCCCATGCTGTCACTCTGTACGTGTGTGTGTGTGTGTCTGAGTGTGTGTATGTGTGGAATATATTTTTATTCATTATTTGTGTGTGTGTGTGTGTGTGTATTGCTGGTAGCCGGTTTTAATGCCTTTTTGTGTGTGCAGAGAACAGGTGGCCAGGAGTCCTTACCCTGATTAAAAGTGTCTATATATATATATATATATATATATATATGTATATAGGCTTTTGTGTGTGTGCCACGTGTAGCAACTGTAGCCAGAAAATTAAATGTTTATTATCAAGTGAAAAGAAGACCTTAAACAACTTTGTTCTCAATGAATGAAAAGTCACAACAAAAGACACAAATTACAACTAAAGCATTGATGTACTTAGCCATGGAACAAAATAGAAATAAATATAATATATATAAATATAATATATAAAAATATAATATGTACACACAAATTTAAATTGCCTAAGATAAATATTGAAAGTGTCATTTTTCACTAACTATTTTGTGGTCTGATTAGGTTTTTAATTTTTATTAATTTGTTTTTTAATTTTTAAGAATTCCTACATAATTTAATCAACTTGTTTTTTAACTTGTTGTATTTTTTTTTGTGTCCACTGACGTTAGTTGACATTAAATAAATATGTATATAAATAAATGCATTCGTATATATTTGTATGGATTTATATATGTATGCATCAACATGTTGTTCGTGTGCTCGATGCTGTCAGCAGTGCGATAGGACCACAAATCGTAGGGTGTTCGCCTTGCCATGTCTGACCTAAGCCAAAAGTGTGCATGCTGCGGCAATATGTCCCTCGGACAAGGGCACAAAGTCGAGGCTGTTGCGACGAGCCCCTAAAATTTATGCCCCCAACAACCTCGACGCTTTTATACACGCACACACACACACACACACACACACACGCACACACACACACACACACACACACACACACACACACACACACACACATACACTGCCTATTTAAGTATCTGCTGTGCTGTTGCTGTACCGCAACCAAGAATTGAGTTGAACATCCTGCCGACAGATGGCTCAACCCCAATTCTGTTAACCCTCCACCCAGCACCCCATCTCTCAATCTCGTTCTCTCTCGTTCTCTCTCTGACTCTCTCGCTGTCTTATTTTTTCGGTTGATTCGTGTCAGACTTGTGTATTCTATTCATAGCTGGGCAGCACAGAAACAACAGCAACAACGAAGAAACAATTTCACAAAAATATTCGCGTGCGTCCCGAAATACGAAATATAAAATACAAATTTGTTTAATTCACTCGAGTTAGGCAAACGATAACTTTTCTTAGCTGCTGTTGGACAAAAAAAAAAAAAAAAACATTACCAGTTCTCTTTTTCTTCTTTTTTTTTTTTGCTGAGGGATAACAGGTTATGTGTTGCTTTTCAAATGTAAATTTCTTAATAAATTAAGCGACGAAATTGGCTTTTCTATTTTTTTTTTCTTTTCTCTGTTTTCTGTATTTTGCAGTCACACAGCTAGAATTTTCAATTTACGAGTGTCTTTGGATCTCAGCAGCTGGACTGTGAATTGCTCAGCAAATGAATTTATCGCTTTGTAATTATTATGGCTGATCATTAGCGTCAACGTCATCATCATCATCATCAGCATCATTATCATCATCATCAATTAGTGGAGGGGGGGGGGGGGGGGGACAGTGTGGGCACCGGCGAGCTTGCTATGAAGTTGGTGCGTCACGAGCCAAATAAAAATCAATTGAGTTAAATTGAAAGGCGCACCGACACGTCGGCAAAAACATTAAAAAAAAAAAGAATATAAAACAAAGAAAAGTGTATATATATAAATAATGACGACCAGACCGATAGCGATGGCGATAACGATAACGATAACGATATGAAATGTGTCAAACAGACAAAATGCAAGATTTGCAGAACAGGATGCAAAAGAAGACGAAAAGTGCCCAAAGCTGACAATCCGACAAGATTACGGTAAACGAAATAAGCTTTGAATCGAGCAAATCCGTCCGTCTATCGACAGCACTACAAATACCAATACACAAATAAATATTCGAGCCTGGGTATGCAAATACAGCTGCACAGACAGACATATGTATGTATATGTAAAATGTCGAGTCTTTGTTATGACTATATATGTATATAACTGTAAGTGGATGTACAGTTAATTATTGATGATTGTTAAAATTAAATGGGACGAAAAAAAAAACTAGCGACCTTTAAAAGTTCTCTATAGAAATTGTGCACCTGGAATTTAACACGTGTTCTTTGGTGAGTTGGTGAACAAGTGAAAAATAAATCCTGTTTATAAATCGCATATTAATATTTAATTGACACAGACTTGTAGATATTCATTGAATATTGATATTTATCGATTTTCTCGTGGAACTGTGGAAAAAATGCCATTTATCTGAGAATGCCAAATCTATAAATTTGAATCTCAAAAATCGATGCAAAATCAAATCGGGTTCAACTAGAAGAGCTCCAATCAAAATAAAAGCAGGGTGACATACGAAGAAAGGCAATAAGACAATAAGACAATAAAAAATAACAAAAGAAACACGCAACTGCAGTTTATTGCCAGTAAGCAATTTGCATTTCTCATATAACAGCCACACCAATAAGCCACCCCCCGCCCCCACCTCCCCCCCCACTCGACATCCTGCTGAGCAAACTTGACATTGACTTTGCAATTGCTGCACTAGCGGTACACACACACACACACACATGCATGTACAGTTGCGGTCAAAATAATTGAAATGCTGCTATATTATATGGCTCATATAAAAATATGGCTTCTTTTTTTGCAATATAAAGAAAAATTCAATTCAAGCTGTAAGGCAACAACTGATTGGTTTCTCATCTGGCAATGATTTCAAATACTATTATTTTTTCACATACGAAACGTAGTTTTGCTGAGAATGCGTCACTATTATTCCACTACTGTAATTTTGATTGGCTCATTTGTGATACATTTAAAGTCTTTAATATTTTTGTTCTTTTCACCTTTTAATGCTTACGTATGTATTCAGTATTTATTGCTTGTGTTCAAACACAGTTTTCAACATTTTTTAACTACATTCTTTTTAACTACGTTTTTGTTTTTTATTTAGCAATTTCCAAGACATACTAATATTTTGAGCGCAGCTGTGTGTGCAAGTTTGTTACAATGCCGAGTTCTCGTTAATTGCGAGAGGCAAATGCAAAATAAACAGAAAACGATACATTTCAATTAAGGAACAAATTATTTCGACAGTATCCAATATCAAAAAGCGGAGCCAAGGGCTATTCGAGACGAAGGCATAGAAACCGACCGAGTAACAAATACAAATTTATACTTGTACTCAAATATCGTTTATCTGTATGTGGTATAGGATTTCTGTAATAATACAACAGCCCGATAATATCCTAATAAATACTTACGCTCAGTCTGAGTGAGGCTCCAAGGATCGACTAGAAAGCAATAATATTTCATATCATATTCCCTACAGGCCACTCAGAACTCTATAGGCTATTCAAATCAATAGTTTTCATCGTTTCCTTTGCGATATCAATTTAAATGTGATAAAGAGGCGTGCTTAAAACCAGCTTAAAACTTTTCCGTTTCCCGTTTCCGTTTCCGTTTCCGTTTTTACATGCATAAATTAGTGATGCCAATTTAGCTTTTTCTAGCGAATGATCAAATGTTTTAATGCGTAATGCGACAAACAGAAAATAAACAATCAAGCAAAGCGTGGCATAAACCTTGTTTTTAGTCAATATTAAAATCAGTTGAGATTGTTTTTGTTATTGTTTTCTTTATTATGCTATTTGTTTTGATACAAATATCAATTAACAGCTATTTTCGCTCATTAAAGTTTGTCAACACTGATGTACAAACAAGCACACGTGCACATACATCATGACTGACACATTTGCACATACATTGTATATTAAATTGACACGCTTGTGCATGCAACCATGATGTACACATACATACTCAAATGTACATACATACATGCATACGGTTTGTCTTCTTCTTTTTGTTTTTGTTTTTAAGTACATACTTTGTGCCACAGATAAAGGTAATTTTCACCCTCTCTGCGCTCTCGACTTGAAGTTTAATGGGCCACCAACACATAGTAAATCTAAAAAATGTAGAAACAATTACACAAAAAAAAAAAAGCATTTATTTTAATTTGGACACATGCCAATAATAGTGCCCCGCGTCCGCTTAGCAGTCCTAACCCATCTCACAATGCCTTTCATATTTGAAATTTTCATTTGCATTAGAAAAACACAAATAAAAACCAAAAAAAAAAAAAAAGAAGAAGATAAAAGCAGCGGTCAGCGCGTGATTATTAGTCATTTGATGAAGACGCCGTTCCGTTCGTTTTTGTCGCTGTCGCTGTCACTGCCGACGTCGCGACGTTGGCGTTGACGCTAACGCTCGCAGTCGACGCCAAGTGCGATTTTTTGCGTCACAGCATGGAAAGTGGAGGGGAACTGGAGGTAGGCAGAGAGAAAGAGAGAGGGAAAGCGAGAGGGAGAGAGAGAGAGAGAGGAGCTCAGTTTCGCATAAATATTAGGTTTGTTAATACCAGTACTTAATGACAAGCACCAAACACCAAAACAAAGTCAGCCGCTGTCCAATGTCCAGTAAAAACTGTTATGTATGTATGTGTGTCTGTGTGTGTGTACATCTGCATAACTCCAGCAGTTTACTTGCCAAATGTGAATAAAGGGTATATGCACTCACCTGTAAATTCGAACAAAAAACAAAAATCTTTGCTAAAAAAGGATATGTGTGTAAATATATATTTATATATATATATATATTTCAGTTTAAGGATCACGCAAACATCTCAACGTTTTCAGACTCAGTACAGAGCATTGCGCAGTCGGAAAATTACTTATTTCGCTAGTTGAGTTGCTTAAATAATTAACGAAAGAACAAAAAACAACCGATCGTGTGACCGACTAACCAGCGTCACACATACACACACTCGTAGCTATACATCTATGCATGCACATATATACACACATACACACACACACACACACATACCTCTCCCACTGTCTATTTGTCTTTATGTCTACGTGCGAATCAGATCGTCTGCCACTGTGCCGCTCGTTGATGAAGTTGTGCTGATTTTAGATAGGATCACCTATCTGGCAATGCCATTGGAAAAAAACGTCAATTTTTATGAAAGAAAAAGACGAAAGCCAATTTGAAATCAACTCTTTTCACATAAAAAAATTGCTTTATTTCGAGAATTAAAAAAAAAATCTGACTTAGGTGCTAAAAGAAAATTTCCTTTTAAAATTAGTTTAAAAAAAGATCGGCTTTCTTCTCTTCATTCGTGACAGTTTTTGTCTTAGGGATCATTCGCTAAATTCTAGCATGTTTAGGTGCTAAAAGAACATTTCTTATAAAAATGAAAAAAAAAGTCGTCGTTTTTCTTCCCAGTTTTTTATTATTTTGTTTTTGTTTTCAATCCCGTAGATAAAACTGCGTGAATTTAGTATTTCTATTAATATTCATATTTGTTTACTGTTTATCTCATCGAGATTGTCTCCATCAATGCAGCCGACTTAAATAAATATATATTTTTTTAATTTCGACGTAGTCTTCGGCTTTTCCCATCCTTTTCGCGTTGAAGCCAATATCTAACACTGTATAAGTAACACTTGGGAAAAGTATTAGTGTTGTTCATACGTCAAAAGAGTGTTGTATAAATTCCGCGTGACTTTTATGACAGAAACATTGACAATGAATATCGACAGAGAAATAAGACGAGAGGACGCGACTATGAGCTACCCTGTACTGTATTGAGGTCAGCGGCTATGCTGATTCATCTCTAAGCTGATCAGTTTGAAAAAAAACTGAAAAAAAACCTGAAAAAAGTGCAACTTAAACATGAAGAAAAAGTCATTAATATATTTCCATTTAAGTTAATCAAAGATTCACCAAAGATATATATTAATAATCGATTCTCTCAGGATTGGGTGGGAGCTTATATAACGGAGCGAAAGTAAATATATAAAAATTCCGCCATTTTGTACACGCAGGATAAGGGATCCATAAAAAGAAAAAAAAATGAATCTTTATTGACAGTTTATATGTAATATCTCGTAGATAGATGGCTAAGTTGATTATCCGTAGATATTTAATTGCTCGTTGACAGTTTATATGTACTATGGCTAAGTTGATTATCCGTAGATATTTAATTGCTCGTTAAGTACACTTGCAGAATTGAATTGTTTGCCTTGCTTATATTCAGCTTGTATAGAAGGTATATAATAATATTTACAATAATACACAAAAATTCGCTTTCCTATGCTTATATTTGAATTAGTTGCTGCGCATATATTATGTATGTCTGTGTACATAAATACATATATATATATGTTTGTAAACTTTTGTTATTTATTATATATATATATATATATATACATGTGAGGGAGTATAGATATACTCTCGTCCGTAGCTACACAGAGGAGTGAGACAGATTCAGTAATTTTCTGTTCTGTTGTTGAGCAAAATACGGTCCAAAGCTACAATTGGGTCATCATCAATAGAAGAACATTGATCTGTGAAGCACATCTCTCAGTAGAACATGCCACATTGTTGGCAACTAGCAAGCGAGGTGCAAAGTTCAAGATACTTTATCGAGTGCTCAAATTCTGTGACGTATCAACGATAATCGATGGACTAAGTAACGGCAACACATGACCATTAACTGGGGGAATGTCTCTATTAATATGCAGACAATTGGGATACACATAAGATGAAAATCATTTAAGGTACTTGATGCCCCATTCATTGGACAGAGTGAGAGAGAGAGAGAGAGAGAGAGAGATAGTGGGAGAGAGAGTGGGAAATTTGCTAATTGGAAAACTCAGAGTTCGGGTCCATGCTTTACATGCCACTGCCTGCTGCCTGCTGCTGCAGTTTTGATTGAGCGACGAACTAGGCGAGGCGACTATAGAAACTCTAACATCGTAGACAGACAAAGGAAACAACAATAAAATGGACACATGACGATAAGGCCACCAACTAAAAAAAATACATTTAATTCCGATGGTGTTCAACATATTTACATAGATACTCATACATGTACATATTGCCAAAAAACAACTGTTATAAATAGAGGCGGCATACAGAGGCAGAGACAGAGAATTAAATAAATATATTGTGAGAAATATGTTCACCTTCGCTTCACTAAATTTCATTAAATTTGTGTCTGCATAATATTCTACAGTAGCGGCAGCCAAGCAGCAGCAGCGCTATAAAAATCTATAACAAGTTGCAAAGGCGAACGGCAAAGTCAAGAAAAGCCGAAAATCTCAAAACATTTTCTGATTTTAGCCGAAAAATGAAATAAATTAACGAACGAGGACTCGGAATTCACGAGTCGTAAATATAGCGCGACGAAAACTACACACACACACACACACATACATATACCAAATTTTAGCCGGCATTCGTATCACGTACACAGGGCCCGACGGCGCACAGCACCAGCTCGGCGAGCCCGACCGACAAAGAGAGAGCGAGAGAGAGAGAGAGAGCCTAGATCTTTGCTCAGCAGCATCTTGCCATTCGGCATTCGGACTTTTTGCCTTCGGCTCGCATCGTTAGCTTATCAACGGTATTTGATGGGGCGCCAGCAAGCTGTTCCAACAGTTGCCATCGATTAATCGCCCATTGAGCACGCGCTTTTGCCGCTTCAGCAGCATTCAACTTCTGATACAGATTCGCTTTTCGTTCCGTTGTATTCGTTCTTCGCTGGGAGTTGAAATTCGCGGCGAAATAATTTTGGCTATTTTTTATCCGTCCATGCCATGCGCGATAAAATATCACAACTATTTTGCTTGCAAAAAAACGCATGCAAAAATAATACAGCAGATAATAGAGGTGGGTTAATGTATCTCTCTCTCTCTCTCTCTCTGTGTGTGTGGGTATCTTCTGTGTGTGTGTGTGTGTGTGCGTTTGTGTCTATGCCTGCGTGTGTGTGTGTGTGTGTGTATATATATGTTAGTGGGTGCCGCTATTGATGATGATACCGCCCAATGCGTAAGGCATTCGTTAGCCAAGGCTAAAAACCAAAAATGTGCCTAATACATGTCTATGTACATATGTATGTATGTACGTGTGTGTGTACATATGTATGTACGTATGTGTATCGAAAATAGCCACACTGTGCAGAAATTTTGTTTATCTGTTTGAAAAAGACACTAATTTAGCTAGTCGCCGATGATATCCCTATCTTTAAACAGTGTGTGTGCTTTTTTTTTTTTTTTTTTTTTTTTTTGATAATTTTTGTTGTAACGAGAATTTTTTTGATTTTGTTATTGTTTGAACTAATCTGTGATTGCATTTTGTTCTGTGATTTGCCACGTGCGACTCTTAAATGATACCGTGTAGGACATAATGTGCCAACAAAAGCAACGAGCAATGGGACAATGTGTGCCAATGGGTCTCTTGGGACAGAAGGGCCCGAAGCGACAGAGACCGACTCATCAGGGACCGGGCGGATGCGGAAGCCGTTGGAGAGGAATGGCTCAACGCAGAACGACACTGTTCACCTCGAGAGAAGGTAAGAATCGGAGTTATATATACATTTACCACAATCCTGCTAAAAATCCTTATAAAAATGTTTTGATTATTGATATTTATCAATATGGTCCTTATCGAAAATAACTGTCATATAACCGAAACGCTCTAATCGATCTATAAATATTGCTTTTAATAGACCTTAGCAAATTACCCTTTCTTTATCAAACTATTAAATCTTTTCTTTCTCTTTGTTTTTGTTCTTTAGGTTGGGCCTCTTCAGTGGGGTGGCTTTAATTGTCGGAACTATGATAGGTAAGTACAATTTTTTTTATAGGTATATCAATTTAATATATCAACGACTAAGCACTGAATACTCCTTGCAAAGTACCACAAATTTTACAGGGTATGTTGGGTGTGCATATGCGAAAAAGCAACGAGCGACGAGTGTGACACACAAATCGCATTTCGGCCATCTAGAATTGCGTCAAGAAATTGTTTTTGTAATTCCCGATTGCGCTGAGCAAAATCATCGTCACATTTTCTTTCTTGAGCTTTCTGGAGGCACGTTTGCCCCAAAAAAAGGAAAAAATACATATATCAGTGCATAAATTTAGAAACATTTGTACCGTATATTTCTCTATATATTTCTGTATATGTCGGCAGTTGTCGCATATATCCGAACATGCGAAATTTCTGAACGTTGCTTCAACTTCTATAATCCAATATAATCTTACAAATATTGATGTGAAAGCCAACAAAATTAGGTCCATGTTTATGTCAAAAATAGTCTGCAGTCGGCTGATAGTATTTACGACCAGTAAATACCCTAAGCTAAGCTTTTTTGGCAATGCTTGTGCTTCATCTTAACTGCGTCCCACTTTCTATGGACAAAAGCGGATATAAAAATATGTTTTGAATGATCTTTAGAAAAGCATTTAGCACAGTGTACGTGACGTATACTTAATATATGTATGTAGCCTATCTGAGAGCCTAACAAGATCTCACACATCGACTAACTTAAACAAGTTTTTAAGTACTCAAAAGATTGAATATACATATATATATATATATATATATATATATATATATATTTGTTTCGTCTCGTTGATCTCATGGAATAAATGATCCACAGTTAAATTCACAGAAAGGAAAATGTTAACTAAGGCCAACTGTAAATATTTGTAATTTGTTAACAATATTTATCACACAAATATATATCTCACAGCACAAAAGAGATAAGTTAATGTATACATATAGATAATATTTCACGAAAAATTGTGTTAATTTATCACCCAAAATAGTGACAACTTAAATTATTTTGTTTTCGATGGAACACAAAAATTTCTTTATGGGTTGGCTTAGGCCTTGTTAGCACCTTCCAATAATTGAATAATCCACACATTATTTTCGAAGAAAAACCAGTTTTTAGTTTATCTGCAAAATTGCAAAGCTTCGACTTTAGAAAGTACCTAAATGGTATATGTATGTGTGTTAGATCTATTCAGAAGTTGGACAGAGTATCTTTAAGTCGAATATCTTTCTGCTAGAGTATTCTTACGTGTTTTTTTTTTTTTTTATATCAATAAACTTATTTCTGATGAACACTTGCCGCAATCTTTATTTGTTTGGATAGCAATCAAACTCAAATATTATATGACCCGTGCATACACGTC
This sequence comes from Drosophila grimshawi, assembly GCF_018153295.1. Classification (NCBI taxonomy): domain Eukaryota; kingdom Metazoa; phylum Arthropoda; class Insecta; order Diptera; family Drosophilidae; genus Drosophila; species Drosophila grimshawi. The sequence continues at coordinate 17,361,522 of NW_025063692.1, read as the reverse complement.
ACATGTATATAAGTATGTATGTATGTATATATACAGCATGAGTTTTAAACTAAATATGAATCCATCTGCACATTTGACCTTAGACGTTGTCGTTGTTTGGCTCACGCAATCTTGAAGTTCAGCACGCAATCCTTAAACTTAACCAGACGCACCCAGCTCTCCCCCGCTCAGACCACGCAACTGAATGTATGTATGTATATATATATATACATATATATTTATGTACGCAAGTACGTATCTTATTGGTACTATTATTCAGCTTTTAAGTGAAAGCGGCTGTGAAGCTTTTAATGGACACACTCGTGTGGCCTGTGCAAAAAAGCTTTCAGCTGATGACGTTTCACGCTGATGCGTGGGTTCAAAGCTTCCGGACAGCCGGAAGTCTGCGACGAATCAATACATATACATATGTATATATATATACACACACACACACACATATATATGTATAAATACATATTGCTGACGCAAAAGGGCAACCACAGCAGCGCAAAGCGATGAAAAGCAAAGCAGCTGCTGTCTTTTAAAAATGCCTATGCCACTTACTCATCTCATCTCATTCACATTCATATTGGTAATGGTTTTCAATGGATTTGATCAAGTGTGGATCTTGCACTATTTTCAGGGTCTGGAATATTTGTGTCACCCTCTGGTTTACTGGTTCGCACCGGTTCCGTTGGAGTTAGCTTCGTAATTTGGCTTGCCTGTGGCGTCCTCTCATTGTTGGGTAAGTACATCATCACTCATTGTCATCATTAACATATTACAGTTATCAAGAACTAAATGCATTCCGATCAAGTTTATCAGGCGCACGAATAAATCAAGTCAGAGGGTTCTAGACGAGACAAAGACAGTCATTATTTCCACCTTCATAGTTTATATCTCTGTATAATCCGGTAAACAAAACAATAAACAAGATATTTATGACGCGTATTTCGAATTGCTGATTATATCATAAAAAAATGAATCAAGTTCAAGGGCTTTAGTCGGGAGTGCTCGACTTGGCCACAGCCTATTTACGCATTTTAACGAGCTTCTCGAATAATTTTCATATTTTTTTAGCAGATCAAGAAAATTATTATTATTATTATTGCTATTGTGTCTACCTCTGAGCTAACAGCTCTTCAAGCACGAATTCAAGAACTTTTCTCGGATTGATTAAGACATGTTTCCCTAGGATAATACATCTTATTTTTCGCAAGTTAGCATTTAGAATTCGGGCAGATTCCGTCACTGATGAGTCTTCTAAGTCTGTTATTATTATTTGCCCAAATCATTGTCCAAAACCTGGTGCCTCTATCCAGCTATCATCCTAAATATGTTCGGGGAATATGAAATAAAATAACGACATTTCCAGTGCATTGACTATGACTCACTTCAAAGCATATGAAGTTATGGTATTTATTATATATGTAGGTCAGCAAACACAAAACAAAACAAACATTAAAAATGTAAATTAATACGATTACGAGTGAATGGGGTAAATCTTATAATCTCAAAGTGTTTAGTTCTAGAAAAGTCGGATATGTTCACTTCGGACTATTGCTCATCTTTGTGATACCCATTAAGAATCCCATTAAAACAAAATATATTCATTTTTTTATTTTTATTAATTTTGTATAAATAATTTAAAATGTTGTGTTCAATTGTAGGCGCTCTGGCATACGCTGAACTTGGCACAATGAACACCTCGTCTGGTGCGGAATGGGCGTACTTTATGGACGCTTATGGACCGGCGCCGGCGTTTCTATTCTCATGGGTATCGACATTGGTGTTGAAGCCATCTCAAATGGCTATAATATGCTTATCATTTGCACAGTATGCGGTTGAGGCCTTTGTGACGGAATGCGATCCACCCAGGGGTGTTGTCAAAATGGTTGCACTGGTCGCAATTGGTAAGCGATACCCATTCAATTCTTGCCCAGCACGAAAACAAAACTAATTTTGGTTCATTTTTTTCTATCCTTTCTATCCTTTTGTTTTTTCGTTTTTCGTTTTTTCTTTTTTCTTTTTTTTCTTTTTATTTTTTTTCTTTTTTACTGTTTTTGTTTCTGTTTTCACAGTAATGATATTGTTTGTGAATTGCTACAGCGTCAATTTGGGCATGGCCGTGCAGAATATATTCACGGCGGCCAAATTGGTTGCCGTCGTCATTGTTATATGCGGCGGCATTTGGAAGCTCTGCCAGGGAAGTACGCAGCATCTGTCGAATGCATTTACTGGGCCGATGCCAAGCATTGGCGCGATTGCGACAGCATTTTACACTGGCCTCTGGGCATACGATGGCTGGAACAATCTCAACTATGTCACCGAGGAGATTAAGAATCCCAGCAAGAATTTGCCGCGCTCAATTATGATTGGCATACCGCTGGTGACGCTGTGCTATGCACTCATCAATATATCGTATCTGGCGGCAATGTCCGCGCAGGAGATGATTGAGTCTGAGGCGGTCGCTGTCACCTTTGGCAATCGCATCCTGGGCGTCCTCGCCTGGCTAATGCCACTGAGCGTCACTATCAGTACATTTGGTAGTGCTAACGGTACGCTCTTTGCCGCAGGACGGTACGTTACATATTCCAGCCTTCTATATCTCTTTCCTTTCTCCCTCTCCCTTTCTCTCTCTCTCTCTCACACACTTTCTCCCTCTCTCTTTCTCCCCAACTTTACCTTCTTCCCTCTTCGTCATTTTTATGTGTGTATTATTTCTAAACCTTTCTGTCTACTGTAGTCTTTGCTTTGCAGCTAGTCGAGAGGGACATCTGCTCGACATTTTGTCCTATGTACATGTGCGTCGCCTGACTCCGGCTCCTGGCCTCATATTCCACGTAAGTGCTCAGAATACAATAGACACACACACACACCTACAGTCATGGCCATATAAATAGTGCAAGTACACATAATATAAGTTCAAGTTGGTGCTAACTGAAAATGCTGTATAAGTCCATATCCATGATCAAAAAAGTTATTTAAAGCAGGCAACAGCTAAAGTCAAACATAGCAGCCGAGAAAGCCAATTTCATTATTATTTTCTGCATTTTGCATTTCTATTTTTATGAAATATTGTCAGTTTCTGCTATAAAAAAAAACAATGAATTTACACTCAGAAAAAAATCGCCTTGCTATTTAGAAAATCATCTTAAAGTGAAAATCGCCTTAAAAATTAGAATTATGTTCATTATAGAAAGAATTTCGAAATATTCAAAATAAATGTCTTAAAAATGCAGAAGTGTTTGTTTTTCTATTTTTTAGAAATGTTTTCAATATTAAGAAATATGTTTTTAAAAAGACGAAACTAATAAGAAAAAAACTAATGTGGAACTTCTGTAAAAAAGAATTCAGTGAGAATTATACCTATTTTACAGGGTATCTGCTTGACTAGATGATTCATATTTTGTTCACTATAACCTATTTGAAAGGATCATTTTGAAAACGCATAGTCGCTGTTGACGAGCAACGAGCAGCTTCAAAATGTTGAAGAATTTTGATTTGAAACCTTACTAACTAATTGTATCCAATTAATTATGCCCCATTTGTCTTTCAACAGTCGCTAATTGCCTCAGCAATGGTGCTGCATGGCACAATTGATTCGCTGATTGATTTCTTCAGCTTCACCGCGTGGATATTCTATGGTGGCGCGATGCTGGCACTTATCGTGATGCGCTACACCAAACCCAACCATCCACGGCCATACAAAGTGCCAATTATCATTCCCGTTGTGGTCTTGGTCATATCCGTGTATCTCGTTGCAGCGCCCATCATTGAGACGCCTCGCATTGAATACTTGTATGCATTGCTCTTCATCTTTGCGGGCCTCATATTTTATGTGCCCTTCGTCAAACTGGGGATGACGCCTCGCTTTATGAGTGAGTAGACTGAATTGCAACAGATACTTCATATACATATATATATATATATATATATATAGATACTATATTTTTCTTTTTTCCTTCTTTTGTGTTTTTGCAGATAAGGTGACACTGTTCTTTCAGCTGCTGCTGGAAGTGGTGCCAACTTCATCGATGAGCATGTTTGAGTAAAATTACTTTCTCTATGCTCAACAATGTATGTTAGACACCAAATCAATCTTATTCGGATGCAGAGAGATAGCTAGAGAGAGAGAGAGAGAGAGAGAGAGAGAGAGAGAGAGAGAGAGAGAGAGAGAGAGAGAATATGTACTTAGTTCTGCGGAATCTAAATAGCAAAACAAATCCAGAATACTGAAAACAAAAAGCAAAGCAAACATTCACAGATATTTAAAGTTACAAAAAAAAAGAAGAAAATTATATGTATGTCGTTGATTGACAACTATTCCAAATAGTTGGCGCCCACAATTATACAGATGGAGTTTTTGTGCCACGTGCAGGTTACATTCAAAATATAACCTAAATGTACATTTATATGTACAAATATGCTTATCTTCATTAACAAGGCAATGACAAAGTGTTAACTCTTGCAAACTACTAGTGAATTATGTTGACTAGACAGAGTGCAGTCAGTTAAGTGACAATGCAATACAAAAAAAAAAACAAAAAAAAAAATCCAAAGAATAAATAAAATAATACACAAAAACATCAGCAACAAAAAAATTGTGCATTCAAGCAAAGACACTAGAAGTTAAACAATTTGCATTTTATTTATACTTTATAAGAACTAAACGAGCAAATGTTTGACTGGTTAAAAAATACTATTTGAACTATAAGGTCTTCTTCTTCTTCTTCTTCATCTGTTTTTTCAGTTTTTTTTTTAAGCTTATTGCTATTGATTATTGTGAAAATTCCTTATATACGGTACGATTGTTAAAATACTTACTTATAGTGTAATATAAATGAATATTTTGGCTAACGATGCAGAATTCATCTAGTGTCTTTGATTGAGCTCATGAATTAAGCTGCTGCAAATATGGCAAACAGTTCCCATTGTGTGTGTACTTAAGTGCATAGATAAGGTGAAGTCAGCTCAGATCCCAACCACAGGATTAACTTATTTTCGACAAGAAGACGACCCCACCAAAAAACACAAAAACAAAAGACCAAAACAAGTATTTTAAAGTCTCGCTGGAAACCATTGTTGCATTGTTGCACACTGCTGTCATGTCTTCAATTGCATTGTTCTGTATTTAATTGAATTAAGTGAATACGAATCCATGGAGATCAGCTTAAATAGCAATATAAATGTTGACATTGAACGATGAAAACATTGACTAGGTATAGCATAACTACAGTTAAAATGTTTCTAACTTTGGCGCTCGGTTCAAATGTTTGTTGCGCGCGACTTTGTGAAAATCGTAGGACTGCAAATAGGCATAATGCTTTTAATTGATACCAAAGGTTACAAATCGAACAAAAACAAAAAAAAAACAAAAAACAAACAAAAAAAAAAAAAAAACAATAACAGTTAGATTTATACATGCAAATGTGTATGTATTTATTACGTTTGGTAGTGCTTATCGAAATGTTGTAAACTATTCTACAACAAATACACATAGCGTAAGATTTGCGATCATTGAGATGCATACACATTATAATTTCAAATCAGTGCGAATCGCCTTTAAATGCTTAAGTTTGAAAAAGACAGCGTATATCGTGTCGTCTCGCTCGAGTTGTGCTCCATCACATTCTACCTAACATCCATGTGCCAGGCGTCCATGGGTGCACCAAGATTTTGGTTTTCTTTTTTTTTTTTTTTTTCTTTTACTGATGATATGGTCAACCAAAAGAAAGGACATACGTATTGGTGTTGTTCGACGCTAAATAGAACATAAATATAGCATATATTATTACAATTATGCCTTGAGGGGAGGACGTACATACATATACACATAAATACGATACGCATACATATAATTTGTTAAGTTTATAAATTTTATAATTTTATTACAAACTATATATTTACAAGAACTTAAAAGAAATACACGAAAAACAAACAAATCTCTTTCTCTATTTACATACGCATACATACATATGTATGTATTTATGTATTTATATGTACACACGTATGTACTTGCAACGGAGTATAAGTTGTATTATATAACAAACATTTATGAAATAAAGTTTTTAAAACAAATGCCCGTCCACTTTATTGTAATCTGAATGAATGATCACTAGGACAATAAATATATATATATATGTTTATATTACATTATATAGAATGTGACTAGCACGATACTTGCTGTGATTGTGAAAAGCTTTCCAATATAATTGAGGTACAAAAGATTATTTGTGCACATGTGAAAGCTTGCACAGAGTGCATCTGGTTTAAAGTCTAGTTCCTAATGGTAACACAATTTACAAGTTGCAATGTACTTTCGACTCACAAACAATTCATATATTGTTTCTCTGAGAATATTGATTGGCTTGGATCACGCACTTTTACTGTTATTGGCTTGACTGCTGCGGATGCGAGTCACATCGAATTCCGGAAAGAGTATGCCAATCTCCCGCATTGCGGAGGCTTCACTGTCCGAGCCGTGACAGGCATTCCGCGTGTCGGAGAGTCCATAGAGAGCACGAATGGAATCCGGTTCGGTGTAGACCGCCCTAAACACCTTGGTGGGCCCCATGAGTTGGCGCCACTTTTGGATGCATGACTCCGACTGCAGTATGAGGGCGTAACAGGGTCCGCTGCAAGCAAATCAAAATGCATTAGATGAATACAAATTTGCATTTCAATTCTTCATTGTCACGTACCTCTGCATAAAGCTTGTTAGACGCTGGTAGAAGAATTTACCCTTGTGTTCCGCGTAAAAGCACTCGGATATTTCTTTTGTTATGCGCACCTCCTTGGCTTGCAGGACATCAAAGTTGCTGGCAATCAGCGCCTTCAATTGCCGCAGTGCATAAGTGTTACGCAGCACGTGCGGCTTCAGCAGTGCTAGCGTTATTTCCATAACCAAATTGCGATGTTTGCCTGTTTGTCGTTGTGTCCTTCACGCGACTAGCTCAAGGTTGTTATTTACTAAACAGCAGCTGCTGCAACTAATAATAACTAAAATTCCATAATGGATAAATATCACTAGATCGACAAGAACATGGTATTGAAAATACATTCATTTTTTCATATCGATATTTTCGTGCATATATTTTGAACTATTGTTATTTAATATAGCTGAGCATACAATTTGTCAAAGCATTATAACAAAAATAATACAATTTTAATAACTTATTGTCGATTCTTGTGCCTTGCGCTTATAATTTAAATAACTATAGCAGTGAGTTAAAGTGCAACTATCGATACGCATCAGCTGTTTCTTCGGTTATCGATATCCGCCTTTTTGCCGGAATTACACAAGCGGCCAAAGTTGCCTTAAAATTATTTGTTTTAACTTAAGCTGAATTAATCAATCTTCAAAATGCCGTTCATGAAGGGGCGAGAGCCAATACGGCGCACACTTAAATATCTGAACGCTGGAAAACTGGTGTTAAAGGATAAGGTGCGGATATTCAGCGTCAACTACAACACATACGGCAATCATCATGCTGGCGCCAGGTGATTTGATGAGAAAACATCTATTAGCGTTATTGCTTAACTAACAAATCCAATTCGTATGTGCCCCATTCAGGGACTTTGTCTTTTGGAATATACCACAGATACAATTTCGGAATCCTGATGTTCAGGTTATCACACTGAAAAACATGACACCGTCGCCGTTTGTGCGCTGCTATTTTGACGATGGTCGGGATATACTCATTGACATTGATACTCGGAATCGGGATGAGATCATTGAGCACTTGGTCAAGGTGGTTGGCAAGACACGGTAAGCAGAGAAAATAGCAACCATCTGCGACTCGATTCTGATTTCTTTTTTTTCGGTTCCAGAGAGCAACTGGTCGCGGAGGCACGTTTGGCGGAGAGTAAAGATAATCCGGCCAATTTTGGGTATGGCTGTGAACGGCACTGCATCTGCGAAATACCCGGGCAAGTGTCCTGCCCGGGCACCGTGCCGCTGCCGGAGCAAATGCGTGGCAAATTCAAGTTTGCTCCCAAATAAAACCATTACTTTATTTTTTTTTTATTTGCTGTTTTAATTTTATGTTAATAAATTAAATGAATAGAGTGATTTTTTGCAAGTGCTCGAGAGAATGTTGAGTTTCTTCAGATGAGTTTCAGTTCAGCGTCGCTTGGGCTGCTGCTGTCGATGGTATGGTGCCGATGACTTATTTTTCATGTATTTGCCATGTGGGCCAGTCCGTTGCTGAGTATCACGATCTTTGTTAAATTGGTAGCGCTGAATAAATGGCACGTTTGGCTCACGTCCGATGGGATTCAGTTCCAAATTGTCATCGGTCTGTCGCTCCAGAGTCTTAAGTTTCGCCTCAATGGCACGAATCGCCTCCGCTTTGCTGATCTTCTCCTCCCGCTTGCCGCTGCCTAGCGCTGGAATCTCAATGCGAGGCTTCGGCCTTTGCAGATCATCCTAAACGTTTGATTCATAATAACATAATTATTTTGATTTGATTTTGTGTCGATTTTCATTTTGTTCACTTACGTATTTAATGTTCTTTGCCAAGCGCACAGCTATTGAACGGCTTCCCACATGGGTGCCATCCAGTTTCATCAGCGCATTTGTGGCGCCCTCGTTCTGGGCGAATGTGACGAAGGCGTAACCCCGCGACTGACCGACCATGGGACCGCCCTTGTGGAATAGCATGTCAAACTTGTCGATGGCACCGCATTTTTGCATTAGTTTGAGAAGTTGAAACCGATAGTTGTCAAATGGCAATGTATATATATATATATTAGCACGATTCGGGAACAATTCAAATATCAAACATGTGTGAGCCAATCATAGTTCACAACTCACTCGGTGATGCGCGAGTCCAAATTTCCCACCCAAATGCGTCTGTGCTCCTCGGATATGGCATTGGCCTGTGCGGATGCATTAATGCTGTTGCTGCTACTGCTACTGCTACTGCTGGGCGCAGCGTTTGTTGTGTTTTCCTATAATTAAGTAAAAACATTAGGTTTTTTGTATATTAAACAATATTCTAGTCCACTTTTTACATACAGCATTTGACATTTTTGTTGCAAACTGCATATCGATGTATCTATTTTGCGAGCAAGCGATTTGTCATCGATGATTTTTTCTTTCGATACCTCGTGCTTCTTTCACAATAATCGGCTGTGCGATAATTTGGTATATTTGAATATTTGTTTAATAAAAGTGCTGACATTTCTTGTCAGCATATTACTGGCATGCATCATTTGATTAGATTGGTATACAATTCTAATTAGTTAGCTAATACAATGTGTTGTGCAGCAGACTTTTTACTTGAGTTTATGCATTTTAATTTACTTGAGAAAATGATTTTAAACGACCATCTCTTCAGTTTTTAAAAAAACTTAATTGAAAATCAAAAATCAAAAAACTATGTTTTTCTGAGGCGATGCTTCGATACCTAGAGATTTCCCCTGTATAACCACCCCAATGGGTGGTCGGGCCTGCGTATACAGAGATATTTAAATTCCATGAGCATGCCCAGTATCCGCTTTGGTGTTCACTTAATCCGTGACCTGAAGCACATGTATGTATGTTGTGAGCATTCCCAATGGTTTCACAATGTGAAAACATAAACAATCTTCGATGGGACAATGCAACTGAAGGCAGCCAGACGCTTGTGGCCCTGGGTGGGTGATGCCACAGTCCGCAGCCCGCAACACACAAGTCCCTTTGATGTTGCCTTCGCTGCTGTCGTTGTGGCCTGATGCTGAAATTTAATACTTTGCACATTTTCTAAACTGTCGTTGGCTATGCGTCCGTTGGCACTGCCGTTGCCTTCGCCACAGTCCCAGGGCGAGCAGGATGCAGAATATGTGCAACCGCAGCAGCCTCACTGCATTTTTCTATTCCCGTTTTCATTTATGCAACAGCAGTCGGAAGAGAACAAAATGACTGCGCTATTAAAATTAAAATATAAAAAAAACGACTAGAAATAAAATTATCGTCGGTATGCCAAAGATGAAATACCCTTGCTGATGTATCTTCTATGTTATAAATTTATCGGCAATAATCATATTCTTTATAGCGTTCGACTTGACAGATAGCTAAACTTTAACACAACAAATTACATTTTCAGAAGGGATTTGTTTTTTGTAAAAATAGCTGTTTGCATTTATACTGTTTAGAAATGTATTTATTTGTTAAGAAATATATTGAAAAATAATTAAAAAAAAACATTTCTAATTAAAAGACTTTTGTTTTATATTTAGTAATTAATTAAAAAATATCAGCATTTTTCTTGTTTCTTATATTTCTAGCCCGATTTTCTAAAATGCAAGACAAAAACATGAATTTATCTAAAGTTATATGAAACTTAGTTAACTAGACTTTTGATGTGGATCAAAAATATATTTTCTTAACTTGAGAGCTTTGCATCAATCAAGACGTTACATATTTGATGAGTAAATTATAATACCGCCTGTTAAATATGCGCTTGCAGCGTTAGTTATAGTTTTGGTTGTAGTTGTTTCTGTAGATGTAGTTGCAGTTGCATCTGTAGTTGTAGTTTTAGTTGTAGCTGCAACATTGATGTTGCCATCAGCGACGGTACTTCGTGGCGCGTTGCAATTTTTATGACATTTCATTTGCATGCGGTGCAAGGCAGCAAAAATAAATTAAACGGAACAACGACGAGTAGCAAGCGGCAAGTGGCAAGTGGCAAGTGGCAAATGGCGAGTGGCGAGCAGAGAGCAGCGATGTCGGGTTGCAGTTGAGGATGAGGCATGGAATGCCCATCTGGCTTGCAAAATGTTAACAATATGGCGTCCACAGCTGATATTGCTGCTTTGAAAGCGCCTTGTCTGCATTTGGAAGAAGACGAGGCGTCTGTGCCATTTGGGCGTCATTTTAATTAATTCAGCTTGCGCTATTGCTACGATGTTTTGCATTTAAATTAGTTGCATTTGCATTAATTGGCTGAAAAATCTGTTTGCAATATATATATATATATATATATATATATAAAGAATGAAAAATAACCAAACAATGGCATTTCTACAAACATTTCAAAAATCACATGTCTGTATTATATCGCTTCAAAACTAATATGATTACTGAGATGAAAGCTTTGCTGCGAATACAAATTCGGAATGGAAAATTTCTATTTACGTATATGTCTTTGTTATGTTAATAACGAAAACATTCTTAGTTTACATTGAAATTCAAATAAAATATAATGTTTTCAATCAAATCAAGTAATGTAATGTAAATTCGTTGTACTCTTGCTTAGAGTAGGCAAAATTAACTAAATATTTTAAATTAAATTCCATAAATTTGATGAATAATAATAACTTTATTTTTAAATATTTGTAAACCTAACTTAGGAACAGTTGGTCGAAAGTTTTAAGTTGTAAGATTAAGATATCCATAGATATCCATGTCAGCATTTCTGGTACGTAAGAAACACAATACTATCTAGAACTTCGGACTAAAATTAGGATGTCGGCCAGTTAACTTTGGTCTACAATTCGCGTCGTGCTTTCTTTTCTTTCTTATTATTTTTAGCTTCGATATTTTGGGACTTGTTGAAAAAAGTAGCACAGAAAGAATGGGTTAGGTAATATTTGTTTATTTGTTAATTAAAATATTAGAACGTCTTACAAAATGAAAGAACCAACTATTAAATATTATATATTAAGTAGTAAAAATGTGCGGATTCTGACACAGTAAATGGTGAACTGTGTATTCTAACACAGGAACTGGTGCAGCGGCCATGACAGTTTTTGGCTTTTCCGGTTGATCGTGGTTGCGGCAACTGCCGGGTTGCCGGGGATGTAAAGCCTGTTTTCAGAGTGGCATTGTGGACTGCGGTGACTGAGTTGCATTGTGAGGCTGTGCTGGCGATAGATACTACAGGGCGACTTTGTGACGCTGGACGTGGCGCGTTGTTCGACCGGCTTATGAAGCAGTGCTTCTGCCACAGATCCAAAAAACAGTCAAAGGAGGGTTGAATAAATTACTAAAAGGTATAGAAAAAGTAAATACTTCCCTAGCTTAATAACAAGAAATATGAAAATCGTCTTCTTCTGTGTCATTTACATTCCTATGCATATGAGGCTTAACTAATTGTCGGGCAGCAATAGAAAATCGCTTACAACTTGGCTGAAATGTTTTGTGCAATTTTATATTTTTGGCACAAAATATTGTATTGCACAAATCGGCAATTGAAGAGTTCGCACATTTTTACTACTAAAAAATATATATTTAAGTAAAAGAAATGCAAGAGTAAAAAACAAAATGACTGCTGTGAATGTGTGTTCTTTTGGTGTATATGTATATAATCCAAAAGGTTTCGGATTATTTTTAAGCACTCGATTATATTAAGTGCATCCTCATTGATTCAACTTATTTACATTAAATATAAATACATTTGAAGAATAAGCTTGTTGATTTTTTGTTTCGCAATCCGCAAAACATTAACCAGCCAGGGGATGTGGTGATGGCGATGGGATATGAGTATGGGCAAGGGGGAGGTAAAAAAGATTTCTTTCATCAGCCAGTTGCTTGGATATTTGCGTGTATTTTTCCGAGTCACTTATTTGCGTTAGTCATTTGTATAGGCCTTTTGCAGCTGCGACGCATCGTCAGGGCCTTGATTGATAGGTGGCCTCAGTTGCCACCCACTGTCAGTTGCCTCGTTGGGACCTTGCCAGCAATTGTAAGCTGCATTTGTTTGCTGCCACAAATGGTAAGTGGTGGGGCACGTAAGGCTGTGGCAAAACATATGAGCTTTATTTTGCCAGCTACTCATGGCATAATCATCAGGATGAAGTGGCCGATTGCGATTCGCTTAATTAGCTCATTTCAAGTTGCTGGCATTAAAATAACATTCTGTGTATGTTGCTTTTGCATTGATTCGAATTAATTCACAGCCAGCAGACATCAGTAACTGGATACTGAGATGCATGCAAAAGTCGTGCCAATTCTAAAAATACCTTCCTAGTTGAAGTTTGACAATTTTTGACGAAGATATGGCCATTTATTTAGAGGTTGACCCTATTTAAATGTTTTAATTTATTTTCGATTTTTTAAAGGATATCCCCTAATATCTTTCTTAGATGAGTCTGAAGTCAATTTTTTTAAATGCAGTTTTGTTTCAAAAGTCGTGCCAATTCTAAAAATACATTAATATTTGAAATTTGACAATAAGGTATTTTCGATTAAAAATAAATTAATATAAATAATTAGTCTAAGCATAATACAACACATTGAGGGCATTGTGTCCACCCAGAAGACAGACTTTCGTCGCTTTGAATATACAAATATTAATATGCATATGCATAAGTATGTGTGCACATTTTCATTGTTTCTGTGTGTGTGTTTGTGTGTGTGTGTGTGTGTGTGTGTGTGTTAGCATACAAGTGGTTTGTTTGTTAAACTTGTTATTTGATTGCGTGCATGACCGCTGAGTTGGCTTTAAACGAAGGGAATGGTAGTGGTACTGTCTCATTATGTACGTAAGTACTTTATCATTATGGATACGTGTAAGCCAGTTGTGTGAATCATTCGTTGTCATGGATATAAATTCGCCGACCAAAAGTCAATGATTTACCCAAAAAGTAAATATTGCCTTTTGTTAATGGGTAAATTCGATTATCTGTTAACGTATAAATGTATTTTCAGGCGGATGATAGCTTGTGTGACTCGTTTCCTTCACGTAAATGATTACAAAAATTTGCCAATGCAAAAACTATATTTGTTGCAGATTTCTTATATGTGATGATGATTTTAATCAATCAGAATTAGGTAAAACATATTTAGAACAAATCAAGATTAAATATGTATACAATAATTATCATAAATTACATAACTAAACTTATAAAATTTTCGATTATATTTTATTATTATTATTTTTCTTATTTATGAAAGCTTTGTTGTGATAAAAATGCTATGTTTTTCATTAAAATTATTGATAACCGAAAATCTTTTTAGAATATTAAATATATGAAATATTCGGTTACACAATTTGTTTATTTTTAAAATTAAACGAGAGTTATTAATAGCTAACATTATTAAATATTCGATGGTATTTAATTTATCTATTTTTCAAATGAATTTCTTTCATTTATGCAAGGTTGTCTGATACATAAAAAACTCGAATAAATGATGGGGTCTTAACAGCCTCGTGTACCTTTAAAGCGACTGCAATATGCTTGTTAAGCATTTTTATCGGTTAGAAGGTATTGAAAAAAAAATGTACATAAGAAAAAGCGTTACGGATACGTTGTTTGTTGGCAGTATTATGAAAATATATGTGCGATCAGTGTAATTTCAGGTGAATTTGGACCCTTGACAAACAAGAAGCACCAAGAGATTTAATGCCAATCATAAAAGCATAGCTCCTATTGATTTACGGCAATGCATTTTTTAGTGTAACCCCAGGCAGCTTGGCACGCAAACACTAAGACTGAGAGCATGTGGGGGGGGGAGGGAGGTACGGGCGCTGGGAACTTCTCGAGGAGCAGTCCTAACAAGGTATGCATAAGAGTTATGAGCTGTTAAGCGCACGCAAACATAGAGACAGCGATGCCAACACTGAAACACAAGCCCAACTGCCAGACAGGATGCTTTAAGCCACCTAAGTGCGTATAAATCAGTAAATTGCTACGCCAGCCGATGTTCCCAGCGGTAAACGAATGGCGGCGGGCGAGGAAAACACATTATAAGCTAAAATTATTATAATCGTTGCATACTTGCAGGCGCTCGAAGTTCATAAATAACAGCCATCCGCATAGTTAACCCGTAGAACTCACTCCCCCAGAGGCCCCGCGACTTCTGCATCGTTGCCACCAAGAGTGAAATCAAATGAGAAATGCACTAAGCCCGAATGCGAAAGAATATATATATATATTTATACATTCATATATACGAGTATATAGGAAAGATAGTGGAATCGGTCTACCTAAAGTTTAATGCACTTTCATATTATGGAAACTTTTATCGCATTACGATTTAGTGCCGATTTTTAATTTATATACAGTTAGTTGTCAACAGTTAGGTTTTTGTTTAAAACTTTTATTGCGGACAATAGAAATGTAGAGCAGCATTTAGAGCAAAATTTGTATTTTTCATTAAATTCAGTTTGTTTTTTTTGTTGCACATTTTGTTAATTATGCAAATTAGATTAAATGTACAATAGTAACCGCCTGCTAAATACCCTAATACAAGTACAACAGTTTCAAATGAGTAAAGTCAATCACACAAAACCAATATACTCGTATGTGTTCAGCAAGAACAGGGTATGCAAATTACGTATAGGTCAAAATATAAATAACAATTGGAGCGTAAACATGAATTGATAAAAATCAAAAAATCTTCAAGGGCATCGATAAAATGAAAATATTTTGAGTTAGTAAGAATTGAAGCGGCCAGAAGCATTTTTATTTTATTTTTTCTTATTTTTTTTTTGTTTTGCATCAATTTCGAAACCGAAATGTTGCTATTTTTGTTTTCCGTCACTAATTCCCACAAAATGTATTTTCTTTTTTCATGCTCGTCAGAATCAGTCAGCTGAATGGGCTAGGATTATATTCGCTGGACCACAAACCTGCACTTTGAAAAGCTGGCAGCAAAACTGTGAATTCTAAATAATACAAAAGTACTATAAAAAGGTTTTAATACGTCAAAATGCAAAGTGCAATACGTTCAGTCTAAATAAAACACATTTATACACACATTCATATTTCTAATATTTGCCGCGCTGCATATGCCAGTTATATCTGCCTTTTTACTTTTGTGTGCAGAACGTTATTAGTTACATTCATTTAAAGGACTAAAATTACAAAATTTAAAATAAAATTAACCAAAATTAAAAAAAAAATTGGCTTAAACTTTATTGGAATAGTTAAACTAATGGGACAAATTTTCAAAATAAATGGAAATCTAAAATAAAAATATAAATATAAAATAGAGAAGAAATTCAAAATTATTCCAATTGAAAATTGAATTAAAGAAAGAACTAGTTATCCATTATAAGATTTACACAGCGTATTCAGTCGAGTTTGAAGGTTATTAATAAGGATTCAAGTTCCTAGTAGGTTTACTAGGGACAGGCAAATTAAGACATTTATCAACCTATGTAGGAAATCAACACCGAGAAGTCTTCTTCGGATTGGTCTTGAAAGGGTTCTTAAGCCAATGCTTTATGAAGCCTAGTGCACCCTTGAACTCATCAACAATTGTGGCAATATGAAGATTAAAGTTTGATTTGGTATCAAAGATACCTTTAAGATCCTTAACTGTAAGTATACGTTGCAATGGAACATTGTTGATCGTACAAGGTATTGGGTCTTGGCATATATTTTCAATGGTAAAAATGCAACTAGTTCCCTGAGATTGATGTTAGATCATTAATGAAAAGGGCGAAAATAAGGTTCCAAGCTGACTATCTCGAGATACCCTCGAAATAACGTGCACTTTTTTGAGGTAGTCGACCTTAGTAATAATCGTTGAGTTCGCCCTTTTAAATAATAAGATATCCCGGACAAAAATTGGGGAGAATCGCTAAGAAATCCAGCTTATGCCTTACGGCAGTTAATGTAAATAACATCAGTTTTACGAGCTAATTAGTAAAGGTAGATCGATAATGGTGCAAAGTTGAAGTAAGAAATATTCCAAATGACCCTTCTGGCAATTCGAAGGCAGTACGGGGTATGCGATGCGGTCGTTGAATGACGCTCCAATCAGAGGAGTGGCACTCTTTGGGCAGGCCAAATCATTTCCTTGGTCTAATGTGGCAGTCCCTCCATGATGCCATTTCGCACAACAGCCACAGACAGCAAATGGACAGGCCAGTATCTCGCTTCTACCTGTCAGTCAGCACTCTAGTCTACCCCACACAACCCATTCCACACGGCATGCCCGATTTGTAAGCGTTGTTGGAGCATTATACCACCAACCATTCGGTTCTTCTCACACGTACGCATACCTCAACACGTACGCATTGCGATATTTACAATTTGTCCATGGTTTTACTGTGTTTTGCTTTCAACTCTCTTTGTAGCCGAAGTTGCACAATTCCCGTTTGCTACTACAGATATATATTTATATATAAACATATATATATATGTATATATATACTTATATACATCTATGTATATGGAGGTACATATATGGCACTTGCTCAGCATGGACGGACCACATGCGAAGGACTACGTGCGAAAAGTGTTGCATATGGCATCGCCGGTTGAGGCATGAGGGATGAGGTTGTAATTTTAATTAAATTGGTTTTGCTTTGCATTAGTCGGAGTCAGCGTCGCTCACGACTTTTACGACAGACACGGTTATCAGAGATAATGGCTGTAAAGAAAGAAAACAGCGCACAAGAGTCAAGAGCAACCCACTTACTATCCTATCATATAAAATCCTGTCCTTCAGCTCAAATCCCGAGCTTCTGCTCACTCATGCGTGACTATGTATGTCGAGGGAATCTCTCGGACTGTGTATTTAAAAGTACATAAATATTTCATGACACCCGCGTGCCAGCATCCAAATCACACGTCCAGCTAGCCGCCCGCTGCCCTGTGAAACTAGGAAACTAGGTTCCTTCAGTTCAACTGCCCATGCCCAAAACTACTCTACATATATAGTATATCTATCGTATATTTATAGTATGTGTATATAGTATATATATATATATATATATATTTGGCGTTACGCACTTTATGCAGCCACCCGCCCAATTCTGTTGCTGACCAACAGTTAAAAAATAAAAAAAAACACAAAACACAAAACAAAAAAATGCTTTTGTTTTTTTTTTATGGTGGGGATTTTCTTGACTATTGAATTGAAAAGTTTATTTACTTTTTGCCCAGCTCACCTTTATCCAGCTTACCCTATTCATGGCAACAGACAGCAACAACGCACACAAGTTGAGTCTCCAATCCACCTTTACCCCGGCCAGTTTGACTCCGTGAAGCGACATTGTAAAATTTTTTGGCATAAAGTTAATAGCATTTTTGATTACTATCTAAATAGGTTTTTGTGCCATTGAGCACAAAAATGTTTTGCTCTGCCTATTGTTGTCGTTCTTGTCGTAGTTACAGTCAATGCATGTCCCATGTCTCCTATGGCCTATGTCCTATGTCCTATGTCCTATGTCCTATGTGCTGCTATTCTTATTTCTGCCAACTCAGTGAGCCGATCCGAATTGTCATTCATCTTGTTACAAAACAAAATAAAAACTAGCAAATCAAATATTTATGCTACGAATGCACACTAATTAATCCCGAATAAAAAATACTCGAATGTATATAGGATGTAAGTCTCTGCAGTTGACTCAATTTGCATTTACATTGTATTGTTTTTTTTGTTTTTTTGTTGCGTCAATCAACGAGGGTATAATACAAGACCAGTTTATTGACTTACAAGGATAAGACACACTATCAAGCGACTTCCAGCAGGTTATTCAAAAGGAAAAGTGGAAACAACTTAATGCAAAATCTCAGCCTGAGCCTAGATTTGCCTTCGTTATTTTCTCCCCCTTTTTAACTGTTTTGCTTTCCTTATTACTAATAGCCTTATTGCACAATCCACATTTCGTACATTCTTGAATGTCTACAGTATGGAATGTTATAAATTCGTCCTGAGTATTATGTGGATTTTGCGATGACTTATCGAAGTTCGAATCGGTGTTTTGAAAAGTTTGAAATTATCAATGTCACAAACAGCTTATATATCAATAAAGAAGAATTAAAATATAATTATACTTTAATTTGTTTTTATAACATTTTTTGAATGAATAAATAAATAAAATAAATAATAAAAAAGTAAAATTGAAAGTCTTTTTTTTTTTTTAATTTTAAATTGGTTTCCTATTGCGCCCTGAAGTATACTTTAATTATTTGTTTTATTGTTAATTGCACAAAGACAAATAAAATTAAGCTTATCAGCTATTTTATTTAAATCAAGCGGTAATTTTGGCACTCTTTTGTTAATGACAAATGAGACTTACATAAGAATTTGAGCTGAAGAAGTGTTGAGCAAAATTTAATCGGATTATATGATAATATACATATATATCTGGGGGTATTCAAACTATGTACAGTGGTCCAACATTTATTATATTACTAAAAGTCTGATTCAATGTTTTGACTGTTTTTAGTCTAAGCTAAATAAATAAATCTATTTTATTTTATTTCTTTTTTATTCAATTACTTTCTTAAATTTGGCATACATCACCTTCTTATATTCAAAAATATCTCGATGTGTTTTAAAATAATGCAATACAAGAGTATTAATACAAGGGTATTCAGCATACTTCATTCAGTAGCTGCTTTATTATGTTGTTATGTTCTGAATGAGTACGGTTTGTTCACATAGGTTCAAAAGAGTTTAATTTAAATGTGAGCTATAGCACTTTTAAATGTTAATAATATTGCTATTTAATATGCATTTGTTTTATTCTAATCAATTATGAAACAAATTATTCTAAAATGCATGAACTTTTAATGAAGCATCAACAAAATGCAAATGAATTATAAATATAAAATATTATCAACTTCATTTCCTCATTCCTCAACATTTTAATTTGATTATTGTGGATTTTCCATATGCCAGACTGCACACATTTTGTCTTTGTTTTTTTTTTTTTGTTGGCCAATTTGTTGCCATGGCCACTGGGGAGGCGAATAATTAACGGAAATGCGTGACCATCTCTCCAATTTGAATGTCATCGGAAATTTGAGTACTGACGAATTTTAAAATATCTGTTTAAAAAAAATGGAGAAAATCGTTTAAGAGTAGAATGCTCAACCGAAATAAACTTAAGTTCCAATTCTGGTACTAAAAGTATAATAATTTCGGGAGAGAACGCCGTATTAGTTCAAACTCGTTTGCGATATCCTTTTGCGTATTGGTAACTTGAGGTGGTAAGGATCTTTGATATGTCTGCAGGTGCACTCCACGTGATGACTCCAAGGTTGTGTTATCTTCGGCGTGTTTTCTTGTTATGCCCTGAACCCATTATAAATGGGTAAAAAGGGTATAATGAAAATTGTGCAAATTTATATAAAAGACAGAAGAAAGCATCTCCAATCCTATAGGGTATATATTATCACTGGCCATCACTATCCATATATGTCTGTCTGTCTGTAAGTTTGACACCCGATATGAAAGACATAATTTTCATTATGAAGAGGTTTCATAATGTCATAATGTTTTCCAACTATTATTACCAGAGTATTGTGTAGTCGCTTCAATTGGCTATTCAAGCTCAAAATGTTTGTTGCCCATTATTATTGTGATATTAGAGGAATGTGAGTGCTCGTATGTTTTGCAATGTTAAAATAATTATACCATTTATCCATGCAAGGAGTGAATGGTAATATTTTTCATAGCCCCAAAAACAATAATGTGGGCAAATGTTGAAAGTTGTATAAAATATAGTGAGGCATTCAAATTCCGAATAGCTCGGTTTTTGCAGTTAAAGAATTCCGACGCATTTACATACACGCGCACACACACACTCACACACTCACACACACACACTCACACACCCACACATACGTTTGTTTATACTTTTACTCCTATGTGGCAAAATTGTCAATGTCGACCCTGTGGAAGGAAAACAATTCCATTAAAATGCAAAGAAATTCTACCGCATATAAAATTTTGGAATGAATGCATATAAACTTGCAATGCTTGATAGGCACAGGCCATAGACATAGGACACACAGGACACACAGGACACAGAGGACATAGAGGACAACCCATGCTGCCGGGGCAACCACAAATGAACAATTGCCGCAAAAAACATGGAAAATTAATAAAATTCTTGAAACGTGGCAAATGTCCAGTAAGGCAATGAAGACGTTTTCCTGAGCTCCGAGACCGCAGTCCTTTGTTTTTTGGCCTCTGTCTTAAGCGTAAGCAAGGCATACCGACCAAACCCTCTGGCCAAATTACTGAGCTCTAAATTTGCCGAAAAGTTCATTAGAGTAAGACGTAAATGGTTGGATGGCTGTTTTCCTTTATCTCTGTGGTCTTTAACAGTTTTTCTTTATTCTGTGACCAACGACGCCACCATCAAATTGTTCTTCTCTTATGTTGGTTGTTTTAATTAAAAGCCCATAGACGAGCCGGGTAAGGTCCGTCCAGGTCAAGTCAGGTCAGGTCAGGTCAGTTTTTGGGCCGGACCGAGCTGGCCTATTCGATGCGGTCATCAGATAATTACATATTTCCGGAAATGTTCTACGAATGTCGCCTCATTTTACAGATGTTTGTTTTTAAATTTAAAACTTTCTTAACAAGTACGAAAGCAACTTGAGACTTGGCAAGTTATCCAAGACTAAAACACTACTTTTTATCTTATCTGTGCTTCCATTGGAATATCTCATCAGCTCACTGTTCATAAATTTGTAATTAAAGTTTAATGTAAGTATAGTTTTTTCTTTTATGATTTTTCTGCTGTGCATAAACTAATTTTTAGCACGGAGAGCTACTTAAGACCGTGTTATATTTTTTTTTTGCAATCTGCCCTGCGCTGGCTGTGTGAGGAAAGGGAAGCCGTTTTGTTTGTGCTCTTAGAAAGACTAGAGTAGTTGTAGTTATTAATTTTATGACTTTCAGATGCACTCAATACCTACTGAAGTGCAAGTCGACTAACACGCTTTTAGTGAATGCTATGCGTTAATTGACCTTTTGTTACAAAATGTTGCTGACTGCAGTTCGAGGAGATCTTTAAGCTTAAGTCTTTTAAATAATTATTCACACCATAATCAACAGAATGTCAGGTCTGTGACCAGTTAGGACATTTGCCTTCTCTGAATTGGATTCTGTTTTGGATTCGCTTTTGGGTTTTCTCATTCTGCGTATGAGCTTGCAACTTAATTGAGTAATTGTGGCATTGAAGGCAACAGTCGCACCCCGTAATGGCCCAAGGTTGCTCTCTGGGTGAATAACGGAAATGACAACGACCAGTTGCCGCTAAGCTGCTTAGCCAAAACAGCAGCAGACCCACCGGAAAACCCACTGCCCTCGACAAAGGCATTTGCAAGTTTGCGGAGCCGCTTAAGTCCGAACTTTGTGGCCTGACCAGGCTCATTTTGTCCTGGCTCTGGCTCTGGCTCTTTTCGCATCAACTCGGACACCTCCTTGTGGTTGGTCCGTTGCAGTAAGGCAAATGTCCGAGTATGTTGCAAGTAGCATATATCGTGTAGCATGTTGCGTGTAGAAAGTGGCTGGTGAATGGGGCTTAGTTGTTTCGGGTCATGGTCGCTACAGCGGCATCAGCACAAATTTCACCATTGCTATTTTCAATGTGTCAGTTGAACATTAAAGCTCATCAAGGTCCAAGCCCAGCTTTTCTACAGAAACAAAACTTTATCATTTTGGTTTCGGGCTGGCAAATATTGTTAAGGTTTACTGTTTGAGTAGTTGGGTTCGGTTTTGCTAATTTTTGTTGCACACTCGACCGATTTGAGCTTCTCTGTTCTTACTTAAAAATGTATATAAATTATATTATTCTAAATATTCTAATTATAATCTTTATCGGACTGCCCATTATCAATGCAGGCAATTCTTATTTCAATTATTTGTTAATCACCAAAAGTATGTAATTTTGAGTTTGTGAAATTTTTCCCAGAGGGCATCAGAGACGACTGGCAGTTCATTTTTTACAGCTTTCAATACCAATTGGCTTATTTCACAAACTTCTGCGTGGCACCAGGTATTTGAAATTTGTTTGCAGTCGAAATTACGTCGAGAGGCAATGCCATCATTAGTCACAAAGTCACTCACTACGTGTGAGTTTAATGCTATCTGATATGAATAGCATTGTAAGACTGGAGTATTGTAGCATTGTAGGATTGATATTTGTATGTTGGTTGCTTTCGGTACAAGAAACGTATGTGTCGAGGCAGATGGCAGCAGCCCACAAGCTCTCAGTCTTTTTGGTTGTCAAATGCGCTCTTGGGGTATCTTTGTGCTTTTATCTTCTATCTTTTACCCTTTTGCTATCAAGTACATCTGGGCTTCAAAGTACGCTACGCAAAGTTCTTGGGAGTTGAGGTGCTATTTGGCGTCTTCTCCAAGTCGTGACAGCCACTTGACTGAACGCTATCAACCACATGAGTAGCTCTTGCCAGCTGACTGCAAGCTCCAGGCTCAAGGCTCCTGTTATTCTGGAGCTTGCCCTTTGTTGGCTGATTGATTGATTGCCGTCGCATGAAAAACAAACGGTGGCCTCTGGGCAGCAACTGTTGGTGAGTGAGTAAACACAATGCTGCCATCGGGCAAGCACCTCATCTGCCATCCGACCTCATCTCATCTTGAACCCACACGTCCGCAGCCACTTGAAGTAACAGTCTATGAGTACAAGCATGCATTCACACCATGTACATATATATATATATCTATATATATATATATATACGTAATACGTATATTTTATATGTATATGTGTATGGCTTTTCTAAATACGTGCTTGTTAACTTGGGCTAACCATTCAATTATTATACTTTGTTCCCAAGGGGACAAGCGTATATTAAACAAGCAAGACAGCAAGCTATCGTTGGCATACCGAAGATTGCATACCCTTATAGACCGAACATTATACCTTAATCAATTAATATTTACCAAACTTAATGAACAACCTATATTAGATTAAATATAAAATGCCGATTTTAATCATTTTTAGCCAAAATACTATGAACTGTGAAAAGAAAACTGTTTTTTTTTTTTTGTTGAACTTGATAAAAATGTCGTTGAACACCAAATGTTTTCCATGTTCGCAAGATGTGTAGAGTATGTAATGCATGAAGTAGAAATACAAATGCCGTCAAGGAGTCATCAAGATTGGCTTAAGCCTGAGAGAGCAAATCCTGAAGAAACGGGCAGACAACTTTGGTTGATGGTTGATGACCTTGAATATGAATACTCAGGGACCGCAATAAGTATGAGATATATTATAAAAATTACATGAAACATTAAATTATTATTTATTCAATTTTATCTAATTGCTCCTACAATATTGATTCGTTTTTCCGTTTTACTAAACTGTTCAATCCAATTTGAATATGTAAATAAATATTTGTGTTTTATTTTTATTTTGCTTATATTATTATTTTTATATTTTTTTGCCCTTTGCCTAAGTCTTAAGCTGCTAGTTAGCTTCACGGATTTGACTTCTTAAATATCCCGTCCAGTCTATCCATTATATCGCCAAGCACAAATTCAGGTTCGAAGCTTTACTCCAGTACATGTATAGAGGAATTGTAAGGCTGGATTGCAATCCTTGATGTTGCAATCAAAAAGGATTACATTCCTGTTGTTCTTTTGTTGAATTTGCTGCTGTGCGCTTTGTGTAGTATTGCAAAGGCAGTGGGCAAAGACCTGCCACAGAATGAATACAACCCGCTTCTGGTTGGCTCGGATCGGTTTACTTGCCGATGGCCGCTGGCACATTTTGTTTTAATTGAAAGCAATTAATAATATTGATGCTGAATGCATGGCAACACCTCCATGCATCCCACATACTCTGCATAAATATACTTACATACACATACACATACATGTATATGAATGCATTCGCGACTCTGTGTGTGTGTGTGTGTATGTAAACAGGTGTATTTGCATATTTGCAGTTTGTATGTATGTAAAATAGCACATACGTTGCATTTGTGCCTTGCGCATTGACAAATGGTGTTTTTAATTAAAGGTAATATATTTGTGCTGCTGCGAGAGAGAAATAAAGAAAATCTCTGCTCTACACGCATAAATCAAAACTGTAGTTGGGTCAGACATATTATAGTATAAATCGATTAAAAAAACAATTGAGCACGACTTGCTGATACCCTGAAGCCCCTGGTCCTCACCTACACTAATTTGTACACGTTTAATATCCAATACTTTGAAAAATGCATTTACACTCATTCTGTGTGCACGTATTCTTAAGTTCTCGGAT
This sequence comes from Drosophila grimshawi, assembly GCF_018153295.1. Lineage (NCBI taxonomy): Eukaryota > Metazoa > Arthropoda > Insecta > Diptera > Drosophilidae > Drosophila > Drosophila grimshawi. Next base: position 17,336,626 of record NW_025063692.1, on the reverse strand, counting down.
CAAGACATTGACACCCTTTCTTATTCTAAACAAATACACAAATGTGGAATATTTATTTTATTTCACTGTCAGTTTGCTTGATTCGTATTTTGTACAACTGTATTATACCCTATTAACCATTTTTAACGAGCTCAGGATATTTTTCGCGAGAAAATAATACAAATGAAAAACAGTAAATGCAATCATTGCTTCAATAACAAATAATAATAAAAATTATAACGTGTTTTATAACGAAAAATCAAATTTAATTTAGCTAAATTCAGTTGATTGGGAAAACGCTTCAACTAATAATTGGAGGGTACTTTAGCAGGCAACTTGAATAAAAATTGATGTGCTTAACAATTGGCCGCATTATCCACAAATTCAAGAATATTTCTCGATTTTTTTTTTAGAAATCAATGTTATCAAACACCTGAAGTGAAACGTGAAACTTAAGTCAGATGTGTTATCGTCGTTCGATCTTTTTGATTCTTTATTGGATGCATCTTTTTGATGCAGCCACTAGTCGAAAGTTTTGACATGAGTACGTTTCTTGCCAACCAAATTATCCGGGCTAAACTTAATAGTTAGCAGCAGGTGGAAACATTGGTAATCTTTGGCGGATCCCAGATAGGTCGCCTCTTTGATAGCAGTTGTAAGGTTGTGCAGCATGGGGCTACTTGGCCCCTAAAATCATTAGGCAAATACATGGGTTGTGGTTGCTTTCTAATGGCAGTCAGCTAAATCGTTAGTGGTGCACCGGTGGAGCCTAGCCAGAGGGTATGTACATACAAATGTTAGTACCTTTTGTGCACACACACAATGCCAATAGAACTGTTGCCAAAATGCAATGCACGTTTTCTGAGATGACGCTTTCACTGGCAGCACTGCCAGCAGCAAATGCGGCCAAGACCACGGGCAACGCAAAACGTGGCTAAAGAAAAAATAAATATATATATATATATATATATATACACATACCTAAATGTTTTTACAAACGTAATTGTGCCGTCAAAACAATTTCCGAGATTTGGCGTCCAATGGCTACTGGTGCTGCTTTTGTAAGTGCTGTGAATGTGGTCGAAACATCGTCTGTATCAAAAGTTCTCCTGACTTACTCTCCAATATTTGTGTTAGTCTCCCATAGAGTTTTGGTTTGAAAATACCTTACACTTATCTTGCAGTCACCAGCTATGGCCAATATCCGCAAATACCACGCGTTGGCTGTTGATTTGCTTATAAATATATTTGTGTGTTTGCTTTAACTAAATAAATAAAAATAGTTTCAATATCTAAAATTACAATAGAAATAATCAGTGTTTTTGTCTTTTTAATTCTCTGTGACCATTGGTAGTAATTTACTAAAACCGATTATAATTTTGAAATAGCAGTTTGAAAAAGTTATTTAATCGACAAATTAGTCACTTTCGAGTTGCATTTCTCGATTGGCGTGTTGTCCAGAATGAATGGAGATTTTCCTTATTATATTTATTACTGTGCGACATCTAGCTTTCAGATTCCCGGACTCTGGAAGTCGAATAGTTTGACTTAAGCTTCAAACCACTACCCAATTGTGTTTTCGTGATAGCTATTATTAATCCAACTTCGCCTTGGGTCGTCAGTTTTATGTTAATGATTTTTTTGTTTGTAGTTTTCCCTTTCTTCAATTCGTGTTTCCGTAAGTTTTCATAGAATTTAGTCTTTGTTTCTGATGAGTCTAGTTGTCCATTTCAAATCGCGATTAGTCTTTGTTCCCATTTTGAATATTGTTTCGGAAAACAATGTTCCAATTTGCCGAATGATGAACTCACAATCAGTAACGAATTAATTACATATCAGATGTATATTCATATAATATCATAAATCATATCATATACATTTCAATTGGTTAATTGCGCAGTTCTGTTAGGCTCAACGGGAGAGAAAATAATTGTAGTGATGTCAATTCGGCAGCCAAGAATGAATTAAATAATGCATACTCTCTGTGGATTCAGATAAATGTATAATCAGTGGTGTAAAGTGCTGCTGCATGAATAATATTAAAACAATAAATATAAATGTAAATTGAATGTTTCAATATCGGTCAACTTTGCTAAAAATCTAGAAGCTACTCATTTTTTCAGTTTGTATTTGTGAAGGAAAACAAAAACCAAAATTAATTCTTAAAGAAATCGCCGGTATATTAATATAACATGACATCTGTATCTAACATGCAACTTTGTACTTAACTTATGATATCGATATCGATCGGTCGACGCCAGGTCGCCAGGTCTCCCGCAAGTGACCATGACAGCTCGCCAGGGTTGGATGCATCCGAGAGCGAGGGGCGATCGAGCGCCGGTTAGACATCTCAGCGCAACATTTTGTAAATTCAACATAATGAAATTTTCAGCGGACAACGACGACAGTGGAGTCGACAGCTGCCGGCATTTTGTCGCCAGCAAAAACGGCCGGTGTGAAATTCAACAGGCAGAGTCAGGATTTCTGCGTGAGTTATAATTAAATATTCACGGTATCCCATAAAATGGTAAGCTATGAGCTATGCTATGAGCCCATTAAAAATGGGTCAACAATTTTAAATGAAGTTTTGTAAAAATATCCAACAGACATAAGGAAGCATCGGCTGAGCCAATCTAGCCAAATCCATGCATCCGTGTTCGGAGACTAGTAGAGCTAGATACATAAAAAAAAATGGATATATTTTTTAAAAATGTTTTAAAAATTTCGGGAATTTTGTCTTGAATTATGGTATATGTAAATTAAAATAAGTGATCCCATTGCTTTATATTAACGCAGGTATAACAAAATCGTGTGGGATTTGGATTGACTGCCAATGTGTATGCTAGCTACGATTTAGCAATGACGTGCCAAAGTTATTATACTCTGCAGGAGCATGCACATATTCGTACATACACAAATACACATGTCGACGCATTCACATTGTGTATAGAAAACAGCAGCGGCAAAATTGTTGTTCGGAACTGCCATTAGCTTCCGTTGCCGTTGTCGCTGGGTTGCTTTGTGTGAAAATGCAATCGGAAGTTTGTGGTTAACACTGTTGCAATCTGAATGACTTACAGCTCACATATGCACACACCCACACACACACACACACACACAGAGAAACACACACACAGCGACAGCATAGACGAATGCGAATGAACGCGCACATGAAAGTTTGTTGTTAAACTATTGCAACATACATTTTTCTGTTGCTGCTCTTACAGTCTGTCGTTGTCAGGCAGTGTCAGCAGCAGATTTTGGCTTTGAATTATTCGCGTGGCACGCACAACAAACCGCAGGCACGCACCGTACCCTAAGCCCAACACCAACCCGAATCCCATCCACACACCACATATCAACGCACTCACCCTCCACCCCCACATCACTTGTATTCCCATCTGAATTTGCACCCCCACAAATTCAATTAAATAAAGCATTTTTTCCATCCACCAAATCGAAAAAAAAAATAAATAAAATAAATCCTTAACAATTTTAGTAACATCAAAAGTGAGAGGGTATTTCATTCAACTCATAAACAAATATGTTAAAAGTGAGCTCAGATAGGATTATTGAGTAAATGTGCTCTACACAAATCGCGCGTCTTTTAATGTTAACAAACACCATCCACAAAACAAAAAGCAAAAAAAACGACAAACATCCAAATTTTGGCAATTTAAAGTTTGTAACGCTGATAATCTCTGGCATCGTCGCACTTAAGAAAGTAGTATTTTAATTACATTCACAAGCCATATGATCCACTAGGGGTTTTTAAAATGACTTCTAGAAGTATTGTTTGCAACTTTTCCAGGTTGCTTTACTTAATTAACACAAGCATTGAATTTTTACATAAAAAGGTGATAATGAGCTTATTGCCTCAGATTTCACTCATTTTCAATTATTCACATTTGTGAAAGTATTGCGGTGGAAAAACGGAGAGAATAGTTTTTATTTGTATGAGTGATGTTAGTTAAATATTTCACATGTAAAGTATTATAAGTCTAAGCTTCTTATATTACCTACCGACGACATACACAGTTACCATTTGTGATGTATGCCAAATTTGCCAGAACTACAGAAAATGAATTACACAAGCAACTTTGCAAAAAGCATGCGACTTGTAAACGTGTTTTCCTATTCACAAAGGGGCAATCACAACTACATAAATATGTACATATATGTATGTGTTGCATGTATTTACATACATATAGCAAGTTGCACTTTGCGCTGCGAAAGGCACCGAAGTGGAAAATTGAGATCCTAGGCTGGTATGGGCAAAAGTTTAATGTTCGTTTGCAAAACATTATTGCCCCTCTTGGCGCAATTGAAAGAATGCGAGAAAAACGCGTTGAGAGTTTATTTCATATTTTCTGTTTAAAGCTAAATAGAACAGATTCACTCTTTACAATTGGTAACGTTCGCCTATAAGCAAACTGTTCAATATTGATTAATTGCGGATTCTTATTAATTATATTTGTTGACTTGGATGTGCGGTAAGTACTACACTCAGAAAAATTTAGCTTGAAATTTATTTTTTCAAATTTCTTAAAACCAGAGTTTTTCTTCTCTTCATTCCTGGGACCATTTTATAGGAATATATGACAACATATGTTTACGCAGAACTCTTAAATTCGATTTTTGGTTGCTTATATTACTATTAATCATTATATTTTTGTTTTTAAGATTTCACATACATAACCATTTTAAATAGTTTATAAATTCGTGTGCGAGTTGAGTGACTTCCCCCACTGAGTTACGCTGCCTCAAAGGCAGACAACAGCTAAGCTCGAATCTTGCAGTGGAAAGTGCTTATTTCACTGCTATTTTCTGAATTTACATTTCCACTTTTTATATACATATATTTGCTGTTATTTAGGAATGTATTTCTGGAAAATAGAGAACAAGTCTTTCTGGTTAGAAATTATTTCTAAAAATCATTTTTCTTCGGCACTCCATTGTGGTCCATCTTCGACATTCATTAAGATAGCCTCCAAGCTCTGTGAGCTCTGAGCATATAATACTACAAAATGTTGACAGATGGACACGGCTATATCGACTCGGCTGGTGATGCTTGTGAAGAATATTTAGTCAATTGGTTGAATACAAAATCAAGAAAATTATTATAGTTTTTAGTACAATTTTCATTGTATGGCGACGGCTATAAATTTACAAATTTCATAACCTTTTTTTTTGCTGGGTGTACTGAGGTAAGTTGTAGTCGAGTACTCTCACCATCGTTTCCATCTCACTAACTAGCTGACTGTAGTGCTCCATGTTTTTGTTTCGGCATTTGTGAATTGCGTTCTGCGTACGTCAGCAAGACGTAAACTAAACAATAAATTCAAGTTGGCGTGTCTAATTCAGTTGTGAACGTTGGCAACTGAATTAAAAGAGGGAGCGCGAGAATAGGATGCTGTCGTTGCCGTTAGTCTTGAATGCTGGCTGCCAACGACTCTTAATTCCCGTCGCTGGTCTCAACTCTCTCTCTCTCTCTCTCTCTCTCTCTCTCTCTCTCTCTCTCTCTATCTGTCTCTATCTCTGTCTCTCGTCCAACTTTCTTAGATGATGCACTTAATTAGTTTGCTGTTGCCAGCGAAGCGTCGTTGGGATGCCGACCGCATGCTGCGTGCTGCATGTTACATGTTGCAACATGTAGCATGTTGCTGCCTTGCTGCTTTGCTGCAAGTCTAGTTCGCTTGCTGGTAAGTCCTTGCATAAGCAAAGGCGCGCCGCTGCTCAGATCACTTGCGGTCGGCTATCCAATATGCCGACCTTGGAGGAAGAGGACGAAGCAGTAGGACCAGCATGCTGTGAAACAAGGGCTAATTTGTGATTCAGTTTGTTTTTAGCGACTTGTCAGCGAAATGTGAATGAAAAGGATAACAATGCTGGATATTCATCCTTCACCGTTTCAATGTCGTTGAATGGCTCTTTTTTTGTTTCTGTTTCTGTTTTTGTTTTGGTTTTGGTTTTGGTTTTTTCTCTTTTTGACGTCCATTCTTATTGAAATTTGACTGCCAGACAAATGCACATTAATTGCTGGCGCTGCCTGGGATAAAGTTTGTTAAGAGATAGCAATGAAAGCAATTATAGAAAATTCTGTTTTCTCTGTATTATTTATAACGCAATCCCCGCAGCTTCAGGCCGTGAATGCGGCAAACCGCAAAATAACTTTGTCTTTGGCTTTTGCTGCTTTGGAATTAATAATAAAATGATGTGGCCACTTTTCCTCTATCGCAGCGTGACTGCGTTGCCAATTATATTCGAGAGATTGCAGCACGAATCAGAAGTCCTGCAGGAGATTGTGTAGTCGCCGAACTTAAATCGAACTATTTACTTTTCGCTTAAACACTTCTTATTTTACAATTGATGTTGCTACAATTACGGCTTATACTCTAATTCCGAAAGTATCAAGAGCATATTGGTTTTATGCAATGTCCGCCATTCTATCTCTTCGTCAATGGTCTGTGCCCGCATCAAAATTGGAGTGCTATGTCTAGGAAATCGATAAAAATCGACAAGGTCACCTATCTCCAATAATTTTAAAGTTAAAATCACAAAATTAGGTTGGTAGTTTGCTAGCAATATGGCACTCTTGACGCGGGTGCCAGTAAGCCAGTAAGCCAGTAAACAGAGTAAGTTTCAAGGCTCTTGATTTAAGGGTGTCGACAAAACGTGCGTTCATAGCGACGGACAGACACCATGATGGACATTGCACAAAACCAATATACTCGAAGTATAAAAATTACAATCCACTCAGTATGTTGTGTACAAGTTTTTGCCAGGCTGTTCCAAATGCTGCCTACTTGGCTCAGCTTTATAGGCAACACAAAGTGTAGCCAAATAGAAGATGCGACCTCATTGGACAATTTGACGGCTTTTGGCGACGTGAGCTGAAAGCCAACCAGAAATTAACATAATAAGAACGCGGTCATCGCGCTGATGCAGCGTTCAGGTGGAGATGCGCCTGGATGTTGATATGGATGTGGAATGGGCATGTGAACGTGGTCAGTGGTAAATTTGCAAATTTGTCACACTTCAAGCATCAATCAATTTGTGGACTAGAAATATTTACGATGTACTTGAATTTCCCTTAACTTGACGAAAATCACAATTGCTTGGAAACAGAACTAAAGCATGTCGGACTTTAGTTAAGAACTTGATTTTATTATTTTTAGCGGTAAGTAGTTCTTCATCCACTACCGATAAAATTAACCTAATAAAACCTAAAAATAATAAAATAAATAAAACAGAAAACGACTATTTATTCGTTGTGCGTAATGCTAAATAGGTATTTTTTGAGAAAATATTTCTTATAGTTGGAGATTTTGCCGAATGAAATGTATCTTGTTCTTGTAAAATGAAAGTGTAAAATCCATGAAAGAGAAAACTAAGTGCATATCGAAGCACTTAATTTATTTGCAAAGTACATCGGCCTCACACGACTATTTATAAATCGGCAGCTGCTAAAATGCACCACAAATGATCCACGAGCTGACACCTGAATATTGTGCTTCGATTTGGCTTAGATGGATGTTCTACAATGACTAAAAAAGTTCAGGCTGGCACAATATTTCCATTGCTTTAGCCACAACCCAAATATAAAATATGAATGACTTTAACTCGATGCCAGGAATTAGAGATACTAGCTGGATTAGATGTAATCAACTCTTTCGTGAGTTTCGTGCGCGTTCAGTTGAACTATTACGTCAATTTTTGATAAAACTGTATAAGAATTGGTTTTCGTCTTGGTTCCATGAATCCAGTTGTATCCCAAGCTCATATATTTCTACCCTTTTTCAACTTGTTTGAATCTGTCTCAGTCATTTAACGGTTTGTTATGGCAAACATTTGCTTGCCAACGCTTGCCAAAATATCATCCATATTTCTTATTTTACACATTTTGAATGAATTTCTGACCCTCTCAGTTCAGATCCCGGGTGTCCATTTCGGTCATTTAGCGTGGCAATATTGACTCGGCTGTTGATGATATATATATATATGTATGTACGAAGTGATTTTCTTCAATTTGAAATACATATATACAATTTGAAATGAACATCATGAACTGCAGTTGTCCAGCGCCAGGGGATTCCCAAAATAGACCTGCAAGCTGCTTACACAAACTGCTGCATGGCATTGGCGCTAGCAGTGGCAAAGTTTGCGGGTTATTAAATGCATGCAACGCGCAATTAGCGTTAGTGCAAGGGGATGCAATTTGTGAAATCGTGCATACTCATTGACCGCTATAATTATTGCTATTGTTGTCCGGATTGTTCAATTGGTGGTCTGGTCTGTTCAGGTTGGGTATTATTAGTGCCGCCGCTAGCGGGGTAAGGCTTGTGGCAGGACGGCAGCCGTGCCTGTCCCGGCCGTGGTAAATGTGGTGCTTTATTCACGGTGTACGTGGCATTAATGCCTATACATGTTCGATATGTAGCTTATCGAATCAAATCATAACACATCGGTTCATGAAAGCGTAATTCATTCATTTACGATTTTAATTAAATTTTCAATTTTTTGTACAATTTGCTATGATTTGTTAATAAATTATTAAACTGGCATTTTGTAAATCGGATTAGAACATTTACGATCAAATTATCCAAACCACTATTTATTATTAATATTGTTGAGTTGAGTTATACATATACATATACATATTGCCATATATATCTATCTTTCATTCAAGAATTAAGTATCCTCAATAATCCAAAAAAAAAATAGTGCAAATAATAATACAAATAAATAATAATAGTATGCATTAATGCAATTTTAGAATTTTCAAATTGTGGTTTTATACTTAATATTCCTTATTTGTTTAGATTAAATTTGCTTTTCTCGATTGAAAATTTAATGGTACAGCAAAATATTATCGATTTGCCAGCCCTCCAATGGGCATGTCACAAAAATCGTTTACCATTAGTTTCATTGGATTCAGCATTGAAAAAGTTTTGGCAGACCCAGCATTTGTACAATTCACATATGTGTATGTTTATGGGAATAAATATGAGAGACATTGGGAAGTTAATCGTATATCTTAATTGTCTCATTTTTATACTTTATCAGAGACTGCCAAGAGTTTCAAGGTCTCCGAAAACTCACAAACACTCTGAATGGCCTGCAAAACACACAGTGAACACCGACATACACTGTGCGGAAATAGGAACGATTTCGTTCGTTTAACTTTGCCACTTTATTTATTTTCTTTTTATTTTGCCGCTCTCTTTGTAGTCGATTCTACACTGAAACCGTTCAAAATGGCTAAATATATAATAAAGTTGTGCAAAGTACTCGTTTACCATAAGTTTTTCATTATTTACATATATCATTTCATCGATAACACAATTTTAAAAGTGTATCCTTTTAGTGCGACTTGTACAAATTTCGGTCGAACGATGAGTTTTAAGTGACATGTTGACAATTTTGAGTGCTTTCCAAATGAACTTTGACCCATATTTTACCATTCACCACTTGCTTACTTGGGAGCCACCTGTAATTGGAAGCTTCATTTCACCAATCACTTGGTTACTCAAGTCAAAAGGTTTATTTACATAGATTGATATCAAAACAAATTAGCTAACATTGTGATCAAGGGTTTATTTGGTATGGACACTCGTGATTATTATTTGACAAACCTGCCACAATCTGTGCCCCACAATATGATGGAATTAAACAATTACAGCCGCACAGAGTGTTTTACAAACAATAAAAGCACAATTGATTAATAAACGAGAAACAGAATTCATAAATTTACCCAACATTTGTTGGAGGGGGAAGGCAGATTATGGCAGCAGGGGATCAGAATCACACCATGCTTATCGATTTAATTTGGCAGGAATTTGAATACTTACAACGATGACGGCAGCTGCTCGCATATTTGCGGCAAAATGCCCCAATGGCACAGGTCCGTGTCGGGCCCTCGACGGTCCCTGGTACCGCCCAGTGGCCACTTGACGGGCACCGCATGTTTGAAATTTTCAAATACACAAATTGTTGGTAAATTAAACGCAAATATTTTAGCGCCTCGCTTTTGATTGAAGCAAGGGGGTAGTAGTAAGGGAAACCAATGTGCTGCAGAGTGAATGCCGATTAAAGTATTTTAAGGACAAAATTGCTGCTTGGTCGCAGCTTGACGCCCAATTTTCAGTAGCCAATTATTTCCAGGATTTCCCATAAAAGAAAACCACCTTAATTCCACCTCAAAGAAATGCAATTTGATTGTTCCAGTGCTGTTCACATTTTCTGTGCGTATTTCGCTAGTGTTGATCGATTAAGTGCCGAAAAATGAATCCATATATAATTGAAATTGGATTGAATAGAGATTGCTACATTCCCTGCGTTCCGTTCAGTCACTTTTGCCGAGAATTTAATGAAGAAAAGAAAAAGGAAGTGTTTTATATATTCCATTACTCGATGGACTATAAGTGCAATTTCATATATACCAGCTTATGAGGCATTATTCCACTTGAAATCGCAACAATATAAGCCAAATGGATAAAAAGGTATAGCCGAGAAAATGAACATATTTTTTGTTTCGCAATTTTTGGCAACGCTTGTCAAAAGTGGGCGTTGTGGATGTAAGCGAGTTGCTGCCAAAAATACGCCCATTTCCACATATATATATATATATGTATGTATGTATGTGTGTGGCTATATATATATATACATACATATTGGCGGAATCAATACACTTGTCTGGTTTGTGGCCAAGAAAACCGCGCGTCAGCACTGACTGCAACGGGCATAGATATCTCTGAATGTTATTTAAATGGTATTATCTAAATATAAAAATTGCATTTAGTGCAATTTGTCTGAGGCAAAGCACTAAGAGGAGAAATGGCTTCGTCAGCGAAAAAAATAAATCTATCAATTATTCAACACAACCCAAATGGCGACCAAAAGTGGCGCCTTGTTGACTTGTTGAGTCACAATTCAATTCACAACTCCGAGCTCCGAGCGATGGCCTACAAAAACTTTACCGAATTAAGTTGCGTGTTAAGCCAGCATAGTTAAATCTTAGAACTGAATACACAAAACTACAGAAAGGAAAGAAATCTTTTTTTGAGCACATGGCATTAAATACACAAAATCCATTTGCAGTTTTAATCGGCTTTACTTCAATTTGCATTCTTCTGATTGTTTTCAGCCAAAGAAGTCACGGGCCAATGTGACTTAAACTATGCCTGTGTGTGTTGGTTGGGTGTATTTTAAAGGGGAAAGGACGGTGGGTGGTGTGTGGAGGTGTGTGGTGGTGTGTGGAGGTGTATGGAGGCGTTGGGTTAGCTGGTTGTACGAAATCTGCGAACTTTCAATCGTTTTCGTAGCGAATTGATGAATTCGCAATTGTTAAAAGAAAATACGTAAGTGCAAAGTGCAGACGCCAACACTTAATCTACCTTTATACACACACACACATTCAAAATGCACACATCGATTTTGTTGTTGGCAACAACAGCAAGGATAACGGAACGATGGCAGGTTTGTTCATTCTGAAGCACTAGGATGTGATAGCTTCATTAGCAGTTCAAATGTCAATCACAAAGCCTTTTGCACATTTGCATTTTGTTCTTTGGGTGGCTGCCGTTGCTTATTCTGCTGCTGTTGCTGTTGCTGTTGTAGTTGCTGCTTACACGTTGCTTGTTTTTCATGCCAATGCAACTCTTTGAATCTGTTGTGCATCCAATAAGTACTATTGTACTACAGGTCTGTGTGTCTGTATGTGGCTGGGGCGCTGACTTGAAGTTCAAGTTGGGCGTTCTGGAATTGCATAACATTGCAAGTTTGACAGCCATGGGAATTGCAAGTGCCGTTACATTCACATTTACAGCTGCATTTATCTGTTGCGTTTATCGGGCCAGATGCAACAACAGAAATTCTTCGTGCAATCGGTGCTTGTGTCGCTTAAGCGTCTGCCACATTGCACACACAATATGTACATCTATGTATCTATGTATGTATGTATCTATGTATGTATGTATGTATGTATGTATGTATATCAGATCTAGGTTCCCAATTGGAGCGTGCTTCAACCATCAGACAAGCAATTTACCTGCAATATTCAGTCAAATTGCAATACAGATAACTTCAACAAAATTGCATTAAGTAATAGTTGCAAATATGAGCTGCGTACTATTTTCTGATTTGATTTCTTCTCTTCTTATAAGAACGGAGTATTTGATTGGGCAAGTAAAAAGTCGACTCTATAGAAGTTGATTGATCACCATATCAATATTCTTGATCTGCATCCACTCTGATGTTTAATCTTGAATTGAAAGTGACAAAGACAAGCTTACGCATCAAACAAACCCTTTTCACTGAACCCATTAAAAATGGGTAAGCTACGTATGATTGTTTTGTAACAAGTAGAAAGAAGCATATCCGATTCCATAAAGGAATAAAGGAAATTAGAAAAAGAGTATTAGAATTAGCTAAACAGTTGGGCTCTGTATTTTTTTCATAGTCGACTTTGACTTGTTATACACAGTACTAAATAAGAGAAGGTAGTACAGCTGTCTCCGGCACACGAAAGCTCACACAAAGTATAGAAATTTATTTTATTTTTTTTTTTATAAGAAGGTTCCTTTGGGAGCTACATAATTTATATATATTAACATTTCGTGTCAATATTTTAGCCTGCTTATTTGCATAGCAAAAATTGAGATTTTCCTAACTAACAAAATAAAAGTAAACACCTAATCAGATGTGAGAATTACTTATTGTTCATCTAAGTAGTCAATATGGTAAAGAGAACTTTTTCACAACAAGCGATGTACATTTTTGTGTACTATGAACAGACAAATTGTACATAAAATTTTAGTTAAAAACCTCCGAAACTGAAACGGGTCCCCACGGGAAACATCGCAAAATTGCTCAATCAATGCAAACCGCTGACATGTACAACCAGGTAGTTTAAACAACAGGCATATCTGTGCACAAACATACATACATGCATACATACATATATACATGCATTCGAGTTTGTATTTACGAGTATGTATGTGTGCAAGCGACGCTGACAACAATGCTTTACAAATGGTAATTCATTATCTTGATGACACTGTGGCAGAAGCGCTCGGCAAGCAAGCAGTCAGGCAGGTGTGTTTTTTTACTAACAAACTAAACAGTTCTAAAAAATTTGCATACGAGCATAGCGCACGCTTTGCGTCTCCGCTTGAGGTTAAGGCTGAAGTTGAGGTTGAGGTTGACGTTGGATGATTGTCATAGCTTCGGCGAAATTCAACAGAATTTTACGCATGCTAAATACTTGTCGCATAGCGCCATTCAAATACACACAGATACCAGTGTTGGCAAAAGTATTTTGACAAACAGAATTTGCGACATTTTGGTTAATAACATTTAATGAATCTAAATAAAAAGTTTTAATTAATTTTTCCAAATAGTTATACGTAGTAATTTGCGATAATTAGCGTTAGCGGTTATAAATGCATCGTTGATCAAACGAAAATTTTGTTTTTACAAATTAGCATTTTGACAATTCAAAAAAACTTGCATAACTTTTTACAAATAAAAATTGATGTGTCAACTAGCAGCTCATGACGAGCCAATAAAAACTATATTCTAATTTAGCTTCTATTTTTTTTTTTCAGTCGCATAGACTGTTCCCAGTTATGGATATAGTCCCAGCAAATATATTTCCAGTGTGCTTGCACCTCTGATATCGTGATTTCGCGGCTTCAAATCAAGTTTGCACACCTTTTTGGTTTTAATATATAAAACGAGAGATTTCCGTTTGTATTATAAGTCTGGGTTAAATCCCTAAGTCCTGTAGAAATTGTTTTTAAAAGATTGTCCATATTGCACGGGGTATTGTTCCATTAGAAAATAAATGCCTCTCATTTGGGATATTTCAATTAAATTCAAAACTTTATGTACGCTTTTATTTTGGACTATTTGCCGAACTATTTACCGATATTCGGAAATACGTGTTGTCCAAATACTTTTGCAGCCTAGTGTGCATGCATTAATGCAAAGACTCGCGCTTGCAGGCAAAGATGGGGCAAACAGGCAAAGCAAAGCAAAGCTTAGCATTATAATAACCTGGACCGAGTGCGTCGTCTCCACATTCTCCTTCCCGTTCTCCTTCTGCTTCTCGTTCGCGTTCTCATTCTCACTCTCATTCTCATTCTCATTCTTATGCGCATTCTCACACCAATATTAAAATCCCCCCCACCCCCATACACATGCCCACACTCATAGTGATTCTCATTTATATTCTTATTCACCGGGTTGTCGTTGTCAACGACGCGCGTCGTTGACTGTTCCTGTTTAAATAATAAACTAAGAAAGCTTATCGAACAAATGCAAAGTTAAATATGCAAATACACACGTTCGGATAAACAGCGGTGGTGCAGGAGCTTTTGCTTAAATGAGCGCATAACCACCATCCAACCAAAGCAGGATCATAAGCCGCTCAGCACATTTTTTGAATGTATTTAACCATATACACACACACACACACACACACCTATACATACATACGAACACACATGTATTTCAATTATGCACATTATACTGACAAAGACAGGACGAAAACGAGAGAAAGAGAGAAAATTGTATGTATTCATTTAGATACAGTTTTATGAATTTTCGCTGCTTTAAGCTCATGTGATAAAAGCCAGTAAGTAACAGAATGAGGCTTAAAAGAAATTTCATATTCTTTTTTTTTTTTTTTTTTTTTTTTTTTTTGCTGCAGTGCTTTACTTATTTTTTTTTTTAAGCCTGCAAATGGAAATGTGTGTGGCATCCAAAAGCAGCGAATACGCGAAATAGGATAGACGACAGCGGCTATGATGTTCATTGGGAGAGGGGGGTTTGGGAAGGAGGTGTCCTTGACATTTAACCATTTGCTTGGATTTAATGCGTAGATTTTTACTTCAAGTGAGTGTGACTTTGCATATTCTCCCCCTTCCATGACTTTGAGCAATTCTCATACTGAAACTAAGTATGCAAACACAATTTTGTGTACAAATTCAGATTGGAATTGCAGGTATTTGCTAAGGTTCTAATTTTGAAATTTTGAAAATGCTTTAAAACATTTTATACTTGATTGTAGAAAAGCTAGCATGAAATTCGACTTAAAATTGTAAAAAACAAAAAAAAAAATCTTCATTGAAGATAAGTTGAAAAACATAATTTTTCCCAGACATTTATTTCCTTGTGTAGTGATAGCATTTACGGAAGCAAGTGGAACTCTAGCGTTATCATTTGCGTGATTGCCGTTGTCGTTGTCGACCGTTGTTGACAACGGTGGTAATGCAATAAAGTTGGTAATTTTATTATAGTCTCCAGTTACACGGACTGACATACACAGGCGTATACTTACAAACGAAAGTGTTAATGATGCTTTACATTTTGCGCTTCAAGTTTTTTTTTTTTTTATATATAAGCTTAATTGAATTTTGGTAGAGAACCGAGGACAGCCGCCCAAAGATGCTGGCTTCAAAGCTTCCGTTAAATTAATTGAAATCGTGCACGAATAAGCTCGATATATTTACTTTAAGTATAAATTTGTGAAATTATGTAACCACATACATACATACATACAGATATGGTCATACGTATAGCACAAATTTAATTAATTCAAACCACATTGATCCTTGTAATTCAAATAGGAAGTTAGAACAAATTTGATTTGAATTTTGGCAAGCACGTTGATTAAGCCAGCAAACGAATTTGATGGAAAATTTTGTCAGCCAGAGAGCAAAGTTCGCTTAATCTTTTCGTGATTTGTCGTTTCGACACATTGAGACAATGGCTGTTAAATATATCCAGCCAAAGTTTTATCAGCATATTTGGCTTCATGTGCGCTGTTCGTATGACTATAGCTGTACTTATATATGTATATATGTATACATAGATGTACATATGTATATGTATATGTATATGTATAGTACGTATGTACAGTTGTGCGCGTGAATGGAAATGCTTCTCCAGCACGTAACACAAAATGCAATTGAAAAAGTTTTTAATTTATTTCCCGAATATGAAGAACAGACAGAGCACATGCAAGCTAGCAAGCAAGCACCAATATAGAAACATTCTCTGTTCTGGTGTGACTCCATTTTACTAGGCCTATTGGCGCATCGATTATTTATTACTCATTCGCCTCGTGCTACGCATTTTGTTTCATAGCCAGCACTCAACAGGGCCATATAACATGGTCGATACGAAAGCGCGACTACTTCCACCATCGACACCATCGACACCATCCCACCTGCCCCTCGCTACCCCTCCTCCTCATCCATCCTCACCGTGTCCGCCATTCCGACCAATTCTCTTATCATGCTGTTTACTACTGTGACCTGCAGAGCATTGGCTTATTATGCATTCAAGCCGAGTTTGGCAACTGATAAACAAAAACAAAACTAAAGTGATTTCAATAATACGTATATATTAAGTTCCTAAACACGCGGACAAGAAATACTGTTTCAGATTCTCATATTAGTGTTAATCATCATTTGCAGTCTTTTGGGAAATAAAGCATAAAAGGAAACATTTTCTTTAAATAAAATAAATCTTTAGCACTTCACCGCCACAGTTTGGCAGGATGGATCCTTTTCATGACCGACGTTTTCATGGTCGTATTGTCCAATGCCTTTAGGGCTGAAATATCAGGCTGACTTTTATCCGAGTCGATCTCTATGCATATTTATTTATTGTGAAATAACCGTTTGAGACCCATCGGTCTGTGATTGTTGAATTACATCCTAATTACAAACAGCAATTACCTGGGTGTGTTAGAGCGCCCATAGCGGAAGCAGCCTCAGCAGAAATAGGATATTCAAGAATCACAAAAGTTTTTAGTGCATCAGCAATGAAGTGATGAACTGAAGTGATTTCTTAGCAAATACCTTAACCTATTCGATGACATCACTATTCCTATTTTTACTAATTATTATCAATAATTTCAACATTTTCAATTGAATTTATAACTATTTAACCAACAAAAGTAATTGAAATTGTTAGACATATATGCCAATATTTCCAGAACATTACCGTAAATTTCACAGCAGAATAATGCCCCAATTTGCACATGTAAAAAACTGAATTCAGTATAGCAATCGAAATTTAATGGAGGTATCCTCCTATTATCCTCATCTTAATACAATCGAGAGTGTAAGGAGATTAAATAACATGAAAGGATATGAGTCAGGGAGGCAATTTCAAAGCATGCAGTCATTAACAGGTGCCTTCAATGCGGCCTGGAGCAAGATATCAATAAATTATTTGATATAATTATCGAGTATATATTGAATACAGGCGGTTTCACAAGTTATTAAATGATATTAAATATTCGAAAAATTAATGAAAATTTAAATAAAACCAAAGCTATGAAAGTGCACCCCAGTTATATTAGTTTTCAGTTGCTGTTCGAATTTATTTATTTATTTTATATATAAAAAACACTGAATACGGAAAAAAATATGTATCTTCTGATATCGATTGACTTTTTTAAAAATCAAATTACAAATGGAAATCTTCAGAAATCGTCCTGATATCTGAGTTGTCTTAGTGACCCAGTAATTTGGGCAACTGAGCAAATAGGATTCGTATTCGAATTCCAGGCCATAGGATGGATGTTCTTACATTTTAGACGAAGTCGTCAGTGCTATTTGAAAGAAACCTTTGTAAATACTATGAAGATTAAGTCATTTTTATTAGCAATTAAATTAAACACGGAAAGCTAGTTTGACTTAGTAGTTTCCCAAATATCCCGATTATGCGATTCAAGCATATAAAACAACAGCTAATTACTCTGTGTACCTGTTGTGAGTTTGCGTCTGTTTGTTTGTGTGTGTGTGTGTGTGTTTGTCTGTGTGTGTGTGTGTGTCTGTGTTCAAATGTGTGTGACATTTATTAAAATGATGGAACAGCTGCCAGGTACAGCGGTGCCATCAATTTCCGCCTATATGTTGTCTGCATTTATTGCCAACTATTACAAGGACATTTATGGATATTGCTGTGTGTATGTATGCATGTGTGCTATGTGTGTGTGTGTGTGTGTGTGCTTCATGTGTCATGCTTGTTGATATTACATTTGCCGCTGTTCGTGCCTCGTGTGTTATTGTATTCGCTACGTGCTGCAAACTGCAATTGCATATTTGTCAATAGACGAGTCGAGTTTCGAGTCGAAAGCTCGCCTTAAGGATAACAAGTAGCCATACAGACAGGCATGTACACAATACAGCTGTCACTGTATTAGTGTTGTAGTTTGTGTTGTTGCTGTTTCCTGTGCTGCCCTCTATGCCTTTGTCTCCCGCTAGTTAACAACTTTCACGGATACAGACACAGACAGACATACATCGACAAGCGTAAATATGACAAGCAGATTAGCATGAATATGATTTGCCAACAACAATCGCCGCACTCCGCACATTGTGTCGCATACTAATGAATTGCTTGAAACAAATATGGTTGTAAATGACAAACAAAAAACAAATATCATCAAAATGAACATTGTTGTAAGCTAAAAAGAAAACAATTTTAATTGAAACGATGGTCAAACCAATGTACAAGAATAATATTTCATAAAACAATAAATACTCGTATATTTAATATGTCGCTGAGATCTGAAATGCTCAAAACAAAAATATTTAGGGCATATCTTTAGAGTAAAGACATACACATTAAATTGAAATGAATCGCTTTAAGTGAATTATTAGCATTTCTTATGCTTATAAATTGATAAACATTCCGTTATTTTTCATCAACATAAGCAAACATTAAAGGTGAAATGACTGCAAACGACTTTGACTATTTCTGTTAAAGTGCACAACAATTGATTCAATGCAATTGTTTTTGTGTCACAAACTTTCACAGTTCTACACAAACTTTACACCTTTAAATTCCCGTAGGACTCAATGTGCTCTTCTCTCTTCTCTTCCTGTTCGCTTGAGTCGCTCAGGCAACAGTGCTCTGAGGGCTTAAGGGGCAAAGCGGAAATGGCAATGGCAGACTGGCAGGTGGATATACATATACATACAGACAAACATACAAACACAGAAACATACAAACAGACATGCATATGTAAATGGCTTCCAGACCCCCTTTCTAAGCAGCACATTCTCTTCTAGAGTTGAATCGCACTCTCTCTCTCTCTCTCTCTCTCGCTCTTTCGCTCTCTTTTCTGTGTCTGTCTGTTCCTCTTGGGAAAGGCAATTTCCCAATCGTTTTCCCGCTTTCGCTGCCTATCTTTTGTGCTTTGGCATGTCTTTTGTTTTAAACATGGCCAGCCAAACACTTGTGCGGGAGGAGCTGTAATCCTTCTCGCGTCCTCAATCTTGCCAACTTGCTAACTCTCTCTCTCTCTCTCTCTCTCTCTCTCTCTCTCTCTGGATATAACTATATCTATCTTTATCTCTTTCTCGTTCTCTTTTTCTGTGTCGCAGAACTCTCCCATTCAAGAATAATGGCTCTTGATATTGTTGCTCTAAGTGGTGGTGTCAATTTCGAGTGAAATGAATAATATGTCATGCAAGTCGCCAGTGTTGTCGGCTTTTATCTTCCTTATTTACACTCGCTCTGTGTCTATCCAAGTGTGGCCAAGTGTCTATACACAATACATTCTTGCATACCTCCACAGTTCATTGTACATACCAATGTACATATGTGGATGTGGATGTGTGCTGTCTGTATATATATGCAAACATATAGACAAACATAGGTACATATGTGCATATGTGTATGTATATATGTATGTATGTATGTATGAGCTTGAGAGTGTGTTATATATCATAAGACAACACTTGGATAAATTGCAGATACTACAGTATGCACTCGCTTAAGACTACCCGACCACAATCTCAACAGCCGAAACTCATAGAAACGCAGAGTGAAAGACGACAGAGGGGATGAGTGAACCAGCACTCTCGACACTAGCATAATTTAATTAATTGGCATTCTGCTTCACTTGTTTTCTCTTCAATAAAGTCTTATACGCGTTGCCGGATGATTAATTGCTGCCTCTGACCCGTTCATCCTTGCACATCCTTTGCTTGTCTAGGCCTTTCTGTCGTCAACCTGGTACCATTTTGATAAAGAATGCCTCGTTAACGCTAGGCGTCCATTGTCCAGCCATGTTATCCTGCCTGGGTTGCAGAGCTCGTGTAACATCCCCTTCCAACATCTGTATGTTTTAAATTCCTTTAAAATGTGCCTTGGCATTTAAAGCACTTCAGGCCTTATCCCAATTAAGTCAATTAAGTCAATCGCATCCAAATGCATCATGTATTTACTTCTGCATCATGTATTTACTACTCGCACTTATAGCTAAGCAACATGAAAGTTGCCAAGTTGCCAAGTTTCAAGTTTCGGATACGTCCCCGCTTGATATAGGAGTCTCTTCCTCTTGCCTTGCAGCCAATACGACGTTGAGGTTAAACATAGTATTTTGTACACTCGCACATTTGTTTTGGCATAGGGCAACTTTTTGATTCGCCTGTGTCACCTCCACTTGTAGGGTGGCCACTTTGTGCTCAAGTTCTTTTTTTGTCTGCGCATGCATGCGTCTTGCTTGTACCAAATCTTTGATATGTTTTGTAATTTTCCGTCTCTGCATAAAGCGATCCCTTTTTAAATAAGTGTTTATTCTTGTCGCATTTCCCAAGGATTTCTTTAGCCTTGCGATTTTTTGGTTTTGTTTTTCAATTGTCCTATTTGCAATTTGTTCATTTTCTACAAATTCGTTGACCATCTGTTCTATTGCAGCATTGACGGACAGTTGACGAAAGTTAATGCGGCTGACCGCAGCTACGGAATTTGTTGTTGTGGTATTCTCCATTTTGCAGACGATTTACGTGCATGTCTCTATTTCACAATATTTCCGAATGAAATATAAATGTTCGTTGTTGACAGAGATGAAGTGTCAGATTTTTATGGTTGCCAGATTTGTCTTCGATGCGTTGATCTGGCAAGGTTTGCGTTTCGGCCGTTTGTTTTAAATATACAATATAGATCAAATAATTGGCAGCCTGTCAAACAATAATATCAATCAACGCTGTATGTAAATATATATTTATTAGGATGTCAAAAATGAACCACATGCTACCGATAAAAATTCGAATTCGAAATCGAAATCGGATCGAATCGGACCAAAGTAATGATGTATCAATCACAATTGTATTTGACTTCTTGATTAAAGTTTGCATTCTCTGATCTTAGCGCAATTAAATTTAATCACTAAAGAATTATTAGCTACTCTAAACTCAAATAAAGCTAATATAAATTTGATTATGCTATCAATCAATAAATTAAATTTGAAATCAATAATCAATTGATCCTGTCAATAAGCCTGTCTAAACTTAAATAAAGCTGGGTAGAAAGTATTACTCAGTCGGTTATGTTTGGGTGCAGTGTTCTTTCGTACCTGGTTTTTAATTGGGGATTTTGTTCGGTCGTCAAGTAGCCGTTGCGAGGCTTCGCCGCGATAAACTTGCAATCGCTGCTTGATTGGAATCGCCACGCAGCCATAATTTCTGAAACAAGCTACCATCCCACCATCAACACTTAACCGATTCCTGCATGTCTATGCATAAATGTATAACGAACAATAAAAAACATCTCTGCAATTTTGTTGCAGTAGAAGTGTTATCACAATTGTTGAATTGTTATTCAACAATCCGTTAACTTATTAAATACAGATTTTAAGGCAAACATTCTAGCTGCATGTTATGAAGGCATAAGGATACGTATTCGAGCTTAGTTATAATTAACAATAAATTGATTATGCGTCGACAGTAAAGTCCACTTAAGGCATTCGGGCAAGAATCAGTTACCGGATCCAGCCAGATAGCTTCTTGCTGTTACTGAGCTGAACTACTTGTAAAGGAATAGAGGCAATATTTTTTTCGGTTTCGATTTCGGTTTCGTGCTGCAAACGATGTGTTAACAACCATAAAATCTAAATCAAACCGCAAACATTCAACACACTCGCTCAACGAAATATGTCAGCTTCTTCTATCGCACCTTAGTCGGGTCGGGCAGGGATCGGGACAGAGTGGGGCAGGCAATGCAAAATGCTACAATTCATGATTGAAATTTAAATTGAATCTGTAATCTGAAACAAAATCTAATCGAATTATAGCAACAACCAGTGCCGGCAGCAGCCAGCTAAAGGGGAGAGGTAGAGGTAGAGAGAGAGAGAGAGAGAGAGAGAGAGAGAGAGAGAGAGAGTTGGGTTGTGGCAACAAATTTACCACATGCAGCAGAGCCAATTTGGAAGGACTCACGCTTCGGTACATTGAAAGTGAGAGCAGCGCAAAAATCAGCAACTTTCAAATCAATGCTAACAAGAGCATTGCTAGTGACATATCAAAATTCAAATACCTTTTCTAAAACATTTAATCGATGGAAGACAAAGTATAAAAATAAATATGAAGAAAATTGAATAATAGCTTTCATCGGCTTAGCATACTCGTACACAAACAAAATGATGCTGGCGAAATAACTAGTTTAGTAGCAGCATGTTGACCAATAATAAATTTGAGATCTAACCAAAAATGATCAACTAACGGCCCCACACACATAAGCGAACAAAGATACCAGCAACTCTATGTTCGGGTAGAGTAAACAGTGCCAGTAATACTCGAAATTTAAAACCTATTTCTGGGGGTAGGGTAAAAGAGCGCAAATGCTTATGGACTGACTGCGACAGGAAGAGTTTCACTCTAAACTGAGGCTAGATGCGTACGTTTGTGTCTCAAATAAGTATGACAACAACAACAACAATAAGAATAACACTAGAATACGTACACACACACACACACACACTTACATACATACATATACACAAATAACAACAACGACAATGTCTGTGACCCGTTTTTCCAACAAACAAGCCCCAAAAATGGCAACATCATCAGTGCCATCTACGAGCAGATAAAAACTCTTGTCCATGTGAACTACTATGAATGTGTGTGTATGTGTGTGTACGTGTGTTTGTGTGTTTGCGTATTTGCATGTGTGTGTGTGTGTGCGGGTGCGTGAGTGTGGCCCTAGCCATATTTAAGTCAATTTACATGCAACAATCAATATTTTTTGTGCAAATAGTCAACGTTTGGCCCTAGTCAAAAGCCTCGAAATTTGTACAAAATTTTCAATCTCAGCAGAGAAAACACATTAGGGCAACAAGGGAGGACTGGTCAGGAGGGGAGAAAAGGACTGAGGAAGGGCAAAGCGAACACTTTTGATGGCCTAGGCACATGCTGCCTGCCTGCCTGCCTGCCTGTGTTTAGCCCCAAAAACTTAACTAATAACTTCTCGGTGTATTGGCTGGTATTTTAGAGTGGAGGGGTGTCAGCCGTACCAGACTCGGATATATGCTCGGATATGGATGGCAAGTTTTTTGGGTATTTCAGCTTATGACCATGGCTGGTTGAGGTTGCCTGCCATGAGAAATTTGAGGTGTTTGCCTTGCCCAAAGCCGAAAGCCGGTGGCGCAATGAAAACCTGTTAAT
This sequence comes from Drosophila grimshawi, assembly GCF_018153295.1. Taxonomy (NCBI): domain Eukaryota; kingdom Metazoa; phylum Arthropoda; class Insecta; order Diptera; family Drosophilidae; genus Drosophila; species Drosophila grimshawi. Next base: position 17,313,173 of record NW_025063692.1, on the reverse strand, counting down.
ACTATTTTTGGGAAATGGTAAGTGTTTGGAACAAAGCTGTAAACTTGGAACAAAATTAAAAACAAGTTTATCGCATGGTTTAACAATATTCTCGTCGGGAGTGCCCAAGCTAGCAAACATTACGTACGATCAGTCGATAAACATTTTTTTTATCAGGGACCGTAATCTTTAAATCTGATATGATAAAAATCACAGTTTAATGTGAATTTATTAATTGTATTTTGATGTGAGACTCAGAAATACTTGCAACTCACTTTGAATATTTAATGCTTAATTTATTTTTAATTAAGTACAGGCTTAAAAAGTCCGGAAAAAATTGTGGATCACGCCCACTCCCGCCCCAAAAAAACGATAAAAGCCTATATCTCCCGCAATTGAAGAGCAACAGTTACCAAACTTGGAAGGACGATTACTAAGATCGTACTCCAAAATTATTTTTTGGCCTCGCTCACTCTCGCCTCCCAGAAGCCTGTATCTCCCTCAATTTCAGAGCCACAGTTACCAAGCTGATTAGTATGAACCTTTTCTATAATTTTTTTCTGTCACGCCCACTCCCACCCGCCAAAATTTCCAATCCAATCCTATATCTCCCATAATTTAAGAGCTACAGTTTGCAAACTTCGATAGAACCTTATTAGCTTATATCTACCGCAATTTGAAATGCAAACTTGAACATTTCTTGGCTTGCCTTTCTGTTATCAGCTTTTAATACGAATGGTATCAAAGTATTTCGCAGTCGGTTACGACTACAACGTTCTCTCTTGTTGATGCTTTATTTTTGTTAATCGTGAAGCAATTACAATTGCTTGGTTGAGCAAATTTACTAATTCTTCAAAGGGAGTTTGAAGTATTTTTTTCCTAAAAGAATAATTAAATCTTAGTTTCATTTTCTGGCAAAAAAATAAAGTTTACAGAATAGTAAGCTTTTTTGATATTTAAAAGTTGCAATACCTTTTAAAGGGCCAGTGAATTGTCGTCCAAAATGAGATACGCACGTAATTTATGAACTATTCGCAATTAGGAAAGAGTTGGCGAAGACACATTGGTCGAAGGATGCTAAAGTGGGCTAAATGCCACCCCACTGCATGCTGTGCGGACCACATTCAGCAATTAAGTGCAACAACGTGACCAGCAAGCACAAAATTGACACAAAGAGACTAAATGCCATTCGGCTACAATGCACTCCTACATCATGGTCTTGTTGATGTTTTTGTTACTGTTGTTGTTGTTGGTTTTGGTGTTGGTGTTGGTGTTTTTGTAAGTGCCAGCAATTTTATGCCTATGGTTGAGGCTGAGATGGGGCGGGAGCCCGCAGGAGAGTAGCCACGTCATAAATACATACATTCCAAACAAATAGTGTAGAAATCAGTATTTAAATTAATATTTATTTATAATTTGATACTACTTTCCAGCTATTCTAACCCTACTTTTAAAACTAAATTTATTTTGGAAGCCATACATTTTTTAAAATTGATTCTTGTTCGCCACACATTTAATTTGTTTGATATTTGTCTTATTTATATCTTTAAATTTATTAAAAAAAAAATGGCATGAATAATTAAATCTCATTTTACTTTGCACGTTTTTTTCCCTGTGTATATATGGAATGCCAATAAAAGCCAGTCAGCAATTTTGGACGCTCTAAGGTTGGTTCGCCACCGTATTTGCAGCTCGCATAACTTTCTGGTCTAATTAGTTTCGCAACAACAAAGAACATTTATTGCCAAACAGTAACTACAATATATACACATATACTAAAGTGTATAGTATGTGTGCTGACAGACTTAAGTGACTGGTGACGTACATTAAATACAATAGATACACTCATTGCATGATTTAATAATATAGTCAATATTTTAGATACTTTAAAGAAGTGGCTTCACTTCACGTTAGAAAAGTGTCGTTTTTCCCAATGATCTGTTAAGTATTTAAGGCAAATCTTTTATCCCTTCGATGACAAAAGTATTTTCCACACGGAAACGCTCTTTTTATCCCCTTTTTTTTTTCTCGCATTCCTTAAGCTAGCCACCTTTCGACCCACCTAGAAAATACAGCTTAGCTCCAATCCGTTTGTCATTTTCGGTGAGTTTTTCACATTCGTGTTGTTATTTTAATGCCAGGCCAAGAGAATATCCCAGTGACCGTCCTAACCCAACCACATACATATTTTATTTGGTTCTGCTTTTGGCATACCCTGTTTCCACAGAAATGTATTAAGGGGTGTTACAAATCCTGTCGAATATGTGTGCATGTGTAACCGGCCAGAGGATAATCATAAACAGTTAAGGAAAACATAAGAAATTCATCCTATCCGCATATCGAACAAACGTAGTTGCATATGATATATTTATTCTGGGGCAAAACATGGGGCACAACGTGAAGCGACTGTATCATTTTTGGAAAAAAAAAAGATTTAGCATTAGACTCGTTTGTTGCGTTCACGGGATTTGTTTTTCACATAGCTCCATCGTCACATTCTCGACAGCCAAATTCCGATGCTAATTCTAATTAAGCGTATTTTATGAAGTAAACGTGCTCCGAGTTTTTACTTCATAAAGAAAAGCGAAGGGGTGGGTCGGGTGTTTGGGGGAGGGGAACTGTCGACGAGCGTCGACATGGCTCAACGCTCAGATAAAATTTCAACGCGGGCCCATTAAAAACTTTTGCAGCAGCAATAAAGCTACAAAAAAGACGAAATATAATAGTTAACTTCTGGTTACCGAAGATTGAAATACCCTTGTAGATGTGTAAATATGTATATGGCAGAAGTATATTAAGTTTAAGAGTGTAAGAGGTCGTTCTATTTAACTATTTTGAGGAACACAGGAACTGACTGCACCAATAGGATAGATTTCAGATACAGTTCTCGAAAGCTCAGTTTGGCCAAAACAAAAACAGATAAAAAACAGTTCTTCAAATTAGATTATTGACTAATTTTATCAACGACAGTCATAAAATAAATGCTTATATACAATGCGGAAATACTTTGCTATATCAACTTAATTCGGGGTTTGCGTTGACTCCTTTATTGATGAAATTGAAATACCCCCGGCAAGGGTATGAGAATAAATATACGCATAAACAACACTAATACAGGCAGGAGAGATGAATAAATAAAATAAAATGTGTTAGCGTCGAGGGCTACGCGGGAGGGCAAAAAAATTCATTGTCATTGTCAAAATAAATATTCCTTTTGAAATCCATTAAAGATTTCATTTGAAGCGAAGTTGTTAGAAAAGTGCAAACGGCGACCAAAAAAAAAAAAAAAAAAAACAAGAAAAAATAATACAACAACAACAACAAAAATGAAATAAAGACACGAAAAGGAAAGTATGAGAATAGCTGAACAGAAGCAGAACAGGAAAAAAGAAATGAAAATATTACAAAACTTTTGCGATTATCCCGTTTTCCTTCATTGTTGCCGCTTCTGGTCGGCACTCATCTGTTCCCAAAATGCTATGTGCCTCTTTTCCCTGACCCACCACAGTTGCTAACTCTCCAATCGGCAATTATTACAAGGCAGCAAAAAAGTTGAATCTTCTCTCATCCAACATCTATCGATACGACAAGCGCTTGGTCGTCAACATACAAGTAAATACTTGACAACTTGGACAATTGTTGCGCCAACAAAAACCACTTAAGTATGGACGGAAACCATGTGTAAGCCATCAAAGATGTCTTATACATCAATGTATGTACCTCAAAATATATCAATGAATCGTGCATTTGTAGTTAGGACTTTCCCATAAGTAGTTTGTACTCTCAAGTCGACTTATAATTTGTTTATCGCATTTGAATACGCAGAAAAAACTTTTTTATGAAGTAAAATCATTAGTGAAACGGGTTTGTTATTCGCAACTAACTAAGATTGTATACATCTTATAACATTTTATTTCTCGCTTATCTGCTTCAAAATTTCCGTTTTATTGAGTCTTTTTTCTTTTTATCTAACTTGGATAATACTAAAAATTGATTTTATGGCGCTACATTCATGTGACGTTCATAATTGGTGAAATGAGCAAAAAAAAAAAAAAAAATTGTTTTTCTTATATCCAAATTTTAAAATAATAAAAAACATATAGAAATGGTTTGCAGGAAATAAGTATTATTGTCTTGAAAACACAAACAAAATTGTTTACGACATTTTGTAGAACTCTCAATCGCGAAAATAAACTTAGGGCGCCTTAAGCCGGGCTTGGCCCTTGAGGGTTAAAAAGTATTTCATACTCCAAGGCAGCAGAAATGAATGTGAACTTTGACGTGAAACGTTATCGAATTGGTCATACTCGGATACCAGTTCAATACCAGCTGAAAGCAGGTGGCAAATAACATACTTTTGGGGGTAGGGCTCGAATAACAGTGGTTGGGTGTGAACATTCATAAATTCATCTTTTAAATTTAGTCATTCTACAATGGTGGGAGTAAGCTTCAAGGGTGACAAGATCGAAATTTGTACTTTCTTGCTTGCTCAAATACTTAAGTTCAACAATTCACATGATTTGCACTGTGGGCCAGATCGATAATTTTATTTTTGAAATAACCAAAAAATGTAGTTGCACAATTGTTACTTATCGCATATGAAAGACGCCAAATGTATGATAATTAACCACTCTTTCCGATAATGCGACCACTCCCACGATTACCACATATATCAAATTAAATGAAGATTACAAAAATATTTGTTTGATAAAGATATTCTCACCAAACGTTTTACATTTATACAAAAAATCTTCGTACCTGGTCATTGTATTCATTCATCAGCAGACTTTGACCTCGACAATAATCGGTTCTCCAGAGTGAAAATACTCCGATTGGGCTCTCCACGGAGAGCTTCGCTCCTCTCTACTTAGCAGCGACATGGCTAATTTATTTTTTCTTTGTATGCAGATGTATTTTCGAATATCTTATAAAACAGTAATAATTTAAATCTGCGTTAATAATACAAAAGTTAATAATAATTAATTGTTTGCAGGAATAACTTAAATGTTATTTACAAGATTTGTGAGACGCTGTTGCATGGATGAATTTGAAAACTGGTCATGTTCGCCAGTGACTGAAGCCACTTAATATTGTAATTTACATATGCTAATCAAACCAAAAGTATTTGGCAGCGTTAAAGGGGTTTTACGGCCTCAAAGTGGCTGCCAAATTTGCAGTATTAAATGAAAGTAAAAATTCGTATATAATATGCTGATATTTTGTGCCGCGCCTTGAAATTTGAATTTATGTCTGTTTGGATTATGAAAGACCTTTTGTGTATGATTTTCAAATGTGAAAGCTAAGAAGGAGACGGAGAAGCTGTTACGCCACTCTAACTACTGTTGTTGTTTGTGACTCAGAAATTGCAATGATTATGCGTCAATTCGTTTGCATTTCTGCGCAGACACAAAGTATTACGTATTGTTTACAAAATGGAACCCGAAACCTTATGGGCTTATCCAATTCGGATTAATAATTTATAAGCCCAGCTCGAATACATGGCTAAAAAATACACCAAAGTAACAAATTTCTTATGTACTTATCTATATAAAGTTTTTACTTTGTGTTGATCTTTAAGACTATTACAGCTGAAGATATTCAATTTCAAACATTATGCAAACATTCAAATTCTAGTTATAATATATAAATTGTAATATTATTACTGAAATTGTATTTTTTAAATAATTAAGCTATAAAAATAAATAAATATTAGAGGAAAACAGCTTGACCTTGCTGGCTAGTAGGGATTGTTGCAGCAGCAGTTCTTAATCAGGGCGTGTTCGTAGCAAGATTTGGCATACAGCAGCGAGCAGTCGAAGTAAACGCATTGCGACGGACGGGGCTGATGCACTGCAGCGGCAAGTTGCAAGTTGCAAGAACCAAGTGTAAATCAGTTGTACGTGCCGTGTAAAATATTAAAATGTTCAGTCATTAGAAATTAGGCATACATGTGGAATCGTAGTAATTACCTGGAAAATCACAGCAGCAAGCGTCGTGCACCATTTTATGGGAGCAGTAGGTATACACGGAAGAATCGCACAGTGGGCAGACCTGCCCTGCTCCTGATGAGGGGTAACCAAGGCCTAATCCCGGATTCGATGAGATGCCCAGACCATTACCAAAGCTCGGGCTCCCAAATTGACGACCTTGAAAATAATTGCGAGTAATTCGTTTTTTCATTTCATATTTAATTAGAATGTCGTGCATTTCTGCGATTGTTAATATGATTAAAACGACTACAGGCTTAAATTCATTGCAGAAGAGTTCTCTCTCTTAAATATTTACTTCGTAATAAAGTTGTAAAATCATCCATCATTGATTTTAAATTGAAGCGAACACTCAACCAGCTGAGTGCCCTTAGATGTTATTGCTCTTTAATATAAGTTTGCTTAAAATGTTTAACTAAAACTTAAGATTAATCGATCGATTAACTATCATTTTCATGGTTCATTATTGGCAAATGGTAGCAAAATGATCTAAGCTTTTTCTTTTCCCATTAAGTATCAGTTAAAAAATTAGGCAGCTGTGCACTAAATAGAGATTATATGTGAATTTGAAATCGAATAAACGCATAATGCTGCCGCTTATCAACTTTCGACTTACCCGGGTTTGATTGCTGCTTGGCTGAAACCGAGTAGCTCAGCCAAAGTATTAAAAAGATGCCCACTGTGCGGTTGCGCAATAGTTCTGGTCCTGGTAGGCGTGGCATGACTTAAGAGGCTTGCTGTTTGCTGAATGCCGCTGCTCTTGCTGCTGTTATTGCCGGCTGCTGTGCGTCGACTGCAGTAGTTACAATTTAAACACAGAGCAACGGTGACAGTGACGGTGACGATGGCAACGATGGCAACGATGGCGATGTCGATGTCGATGTCGAAATCGTTAACGATTTTGGTATTAATCTCGAGACGTTAGCTTTCGCTCTCAAGTGACTGGAGATTGGGACCAATTTGAATCGACGCGTCGGAAGGTGCCATAAATAATGTGCTGGCTCTCGAAACCATGGCAAACAAATGCTTTTGAAATCTACAAGTGTGTGCCGCAAAAGTAACAGACAATCAATTGGCGAAATTTATCATGTATGTATTTGGGTCTCCCACACTTTATTGGAATAGAAATTGAGTGTTAGTTGTACGTTAAAATGTTGCACCTGTTAATGGAGCCCTGGTATTTATTGATGACAGCGCAGCGGGCCAAGTAATGCAGATGACTACCATTCAGTGGAGATGCGAGGAAACCTCTTTAACTTTTACTTTCGTTATTTATTGTTTCATCTTTCAACATTTCGGAATTCGGAATTTAACCCAGTGCTGCGTCATAAAGATCGGACATCCATTCGACACAAATATACATATACAAATTTGTTTCCCACACTCGCGGAAACACGAGCTTAAGCAGCTGTAACAGAAACAACAATAGCAACAGTAACAACAACAACAACAACAACAACAATACTCGACGCTTATGTAAAATTAATAAGACATAAAATAAATTTCTGGCGATGCGCATTAGACAAGCGAAGAAGAAATGATTTTTGTTTATTATTAAAGCGAAACTCGAAATTCTCCATGACCAAATACCCAAATACAAAGTAAAAGTATTTTAATTTCATCTCGGCTGGCTTCGCTGCCAACCAACTCAGATTTACATTGATACATTGATGAATGCCTCAAGTGCGCTATGGGCTGGGCTTGGGACAGTTAATTGTCTTTGAACGCTGATCTGAGGTATAGTATCTTAATAAAGCAATCTCAGAGATACATCAACATAAAGAGAGAGGGAGAGAGATAGATACATAGAGAGATTGAGAGATTGAGAGAGAGGTGAATAGAGTAATGGATAAATGGTTACTTGATTTCATTTCTATTGTTACTTGTCGCCAGCAGCCACTGACCAGTCTTAATCTGTGTGTGTGTGTGTGTGTGTGTTTGGTGTGTGTGTGTGTGTGTGTGTGTGCGTGTGCGTGCGTGTGTGTGTAACTGAATGTATATTCATAGTTTGTATGTTATGTGTTCTGATTTGTTTTGAGCGCTGTGCTCATTGTGTCTGTTATCTTGACAAATCGGCCCACGTCCAACGAAATTATGTGATGTACATACATAGGTACATATGTAGATGCTCGTACATTATAAGTATGTTTGCACATGCATACATAATGTGACCCTGTCGTTGTGATGCATCTGCCTATACAACTCTCTCTCTCGCTCTAGTACTATAGTATCCATTCACCTTACAAATATCTACCTTGTCACGCACAATGTCATAATTTCAGATACATAAGAGTGATCCCAGCTTGAAATTACCCTGTATTCAGCTGTTGAGATTGAGATAGAAGTTGCTAGCTGTTGTGCTTATCTAACTGACTCCGCTTTGTCAAGCAACATCATGCAAAATAATAGCAGTGCAGCTATTATGTTTCGATACATTTAAATAAGAAATGCAGAAATACACTTCAAATCAAATTTCACCTTTTTTGTATTTTTCGTCTCACAAATCTGTTACAGAAAATATTTAACAATTAATAAGTGAGATAATCATAGAAATATTACCAAAAATCGAAAGTCGCAAAATGTATGAAAAATGAGCCGGTTAAAATAATAATAGTCGTAAAGTTTTCTTAGCTCTCTTTGGGATTAGATAATTATATTGTAAAAAATATCAACTAAATATTATGTGCTGTTTGGATCATAAATAACCGTACATAGATAGACTTCTGCTCGCCCTGACCAAGAATAATTGATAACTTCTGCTGATTTCATACCGTTTGATAACATTATGATACAATTTTACTGGGTATTTAAAGTGAATCTAGGACGCCTAAGTTGAGCCGCGTCGATCGCTACGTGGTCGGGTATTTTGAAGAAACAAGTGATGCAACAACCGCTGCCGCAACCACACGTTGCACTCATTTCAACTATGCGCTGTCGTCTCTTTAACTTTTTCTGCTCCTTTCGCTTTTTTTGCCGATGCTGCCGATGCTGCCGATGCTTAAGCTCCTCTGCTTTTACATAGGGAGCTAATAACCATGTCGCAGAACCTGTGCCACATTAAATGAGGCAAATCCAACTTTTCCCATTGAGCTTAAGCACAAATATTCTTGATCAGAACGAAAAGCTGACTTTCAAAGGTAATCTAGAATATTGTGTACACAAATTTTGTTTTGGTAAGTGCAAGGCATCTGATAGTCTATCACACTCGACTCGAAAGCACTTTTACTTGATTTCCATGCATTGCCTCGTTAATCTCTCCGCACTTCGCTCTCCAATATTGTTTACGACTCTGACACTCATGTAAATAGGTCACTCGTATCATCCGCTGGCGCAGCCACATTCAACACAGAAGGAAGCAACATTATGTATTCCACGGAGCATCATCGTTGTCACCGACTGAGCCCACACACACACACACACACACACACGTATTCACACACATACGTCACACAAGCACACTCACAGGTGGTGTCAGTCTGAGTGTCTGTCGCATCCCATCGCATTCCTTTCTTTCACATTTCAAAAGATAAGAAAGAGGCGAGATCAGTCAAGTGGTTTTTATACCCTTGCAAAGGGTTTCATAATTTTGTCACGAAATGAGTAATGCACTTGAGCAAGTTATTGGACTTACTGCCTACTTTAATGCAAATTTGTCGCTTAGTTAGACACAATTTTGGTACCAGTTTTTAGTCTAACAATACAACATTCTTGGTCTTTTCAGACATCTCGTCCATAAGGAGCCTCCGCAGGATCCTACAACGTGATAAATAAATAAATTGATCAACATAGGATTGATATAAAAATATATATATCTATAAACCTTATACAGTTGGATATGTCTCCTGCTGTCCGAATTTATTATGTGCTCTTTAATGGGTACACAATATGCAAATGGGCTTTGTTATTTTTAATGTTTCTATAAAATACTAAAAAGTCACAAGCCAAAAAACAACAGAAGCTCGGCAAAAAACTTCATCAATGTCGAACAAAACTTGTCGTCCATGTCGCTAAGATTTTGTGGTTGTTCTTGTTGTTGTTGCTGTTGTTGTTGTTGTTGTTGGTGTTGTTGTTGTTGCTGTTGGTGTTGGTCTTGTGATGAGGCGTCTGAGGGATGTCATGGATTATGAACTTCTGTGGGACCGTAAACTTGTCCATTTCGTAAGTTTATAACGATGTAGCACAAACAATGTATGTGTGTGCAAGCGTTTGTATGTTTGTCAAGCTAAGGTGCAATAAACAAGTTGGCAACGTTGACAATTTTGATAAGAGAAACATGTTAAATGCGCAAAATTATATGACGAGTGACAACGAGCCGAAAAGAAGAGACGCTCAGGATTATGAAGGGCCAACAAAAATGAGAAAATACAAGAAAAAATAGAACGGTACAGAGAATAAAGAATAAGCATGCAAATGTCTCAGAGATGGCTGAACTACTTGCAATCTCTTGGATAGCAAAATGATTTAGCTGGACGCACTCGGCTTAATTGCTTATAGGACACGGAATGACGAAAAAGATGGGAAAAGCGAAGGGTGTTGTCCAAGCTAAAGAAGGGTGAAAGATCCAGCAAAATCACAAAATGACAAAATAGCAAATGTCAAATGGAAACTGGATAACTCTAAATGGAAGGTCTTTCAGTGCCATATATCGTATGTGTGTAGATGCTGTGGTGCGAAACTATGAAAAAGTATGCAGAAACTCGAGAAAAGCATTCAACAAGTTTTTTTTTTTCTTTCCGCAAATGTACAACTCGTTTGATTGCAGTGATGGCTATCTAACCTTCAACAAGAATATTGCAATGTGAGCAACTTTAGACATGCGATTGCAGAATTTTGATATATGTTATAGTAATTGTGAAGCACCCGGCAATAAAACGAGAACTTGAGCAAATTGCGACCACACACCCAGATGAGGATTGCCACTTATTTGAAAATGATGAAGTTATTTATTTTCATACTGGCATTCGGTCGATGAAAAGTTGAACGCACAGCAATTTTAAAGAGTATCTGAGATGTGTGTGTGTTTGGCAACCGTCTTTCATCTCCTGCATTTGAATTACCATACAGATTTACATATTCAAATATATATACACATGTAGTTGCCTGTCTGCTGATTACGTTCAACTTGTGCCCCACAACAGCAGCTACAATCTATGATGTATAGGTGTGTGTGTATGTACGAGTATATATGTATGTACATATATATGTACATATGTATGCAGTATGCTGTATGAGCACGCGCTAGGTTCTCTTTGAGCATTTGCACATCACTTGGGTGTTTTTACTGTCACCGATAACAAAGAAGTTTTGGATTTGTTACAGCTTTGTGTGGGTGTTGCTTATGCAGCACCAGGAACAGGACCAGGAGCAGCAGTGTCAGCCTTTGGTTTTTATGGGCCTTCCACATACATAGGTTGCCTCTGGCACTATGCCAAAATATTTATTTGCAACTTGGGTAAAATTGATTTGCAAATTTACGAGCTATGTCGCTCATTCTGGCAGATAGCTGCTTTAATGAGCAACAGCATCCATTGTTCCTACCTACACACACACACACACACACACACACACACACACACACACACACACACACACACATACACTATATTCAAACGTATTCTCAAAAAATTATTAATCTGCCTTCCAGAATGACAGAAAAATACAAAACCAACTCAAACATTTTGTGGCTTGATAACGCCTGCTGCGTACTTCCTGATTCTATCCTCAGAGGCACGGCTGGATTACAAGTTTATCATTGTTACTTGATTACCTCTCTTCGAATGAGAGTTGCATGAGGATGTCCTGTGCGGCCAACAAAATTGCATGAAAGAATATTGCACATAAACCTGTAAATTAATTACGAAGAACAAAAACGGAAGCCAAAATATAACTTGGCACGGACAGCCCAAAAGCCCAAAAACAATTTACACGAAAAACTACGAAGCCACTTAAATGTATTTTTCAGCATGACATTTGCTTGTGGTAAATGTTTTTGTGTGTGGCACTCAACAAATAAGATCGACGCACACAAGCAACTTTTGCACATTTTTGAAGCCATCAATTTAATTGGAGCTTTGAGAAATACCGGAACGGCCAATGTCGGATAACAGCACCTAATTTGACCAACAACTCACATATATATGTATATGTACAGTGAAACTTTTATAAGGGCAAACAAGATAACTTTTAGCATTCGAATTTCGAATTATTGAGTGTTGAACAAAGCTTATAAGTACTAATTGAATCCGCACGCATGGTATGGCCAGATGAGGGAAGGTGGATTTATAGGGGATATGGGCAGGTCGATCGGATTGATTGGTATTAACCCAATTCGACAATGCTATACACATACGAGTACATGCAGATTTCAATACGATTTGTATATCGGAGTAGGTATTTGGGCATCGTGCGTACGTACTAGCATCCAATTAAAATAGTTTTGAATCGAGACAAAGTCAGCTAGAGGCGTTGGCTGGATTAGAGAAAGTTAATTAAACACAATAAACACAAAGCGAAACTCCAAGACAGATAGAAAGAGAGATAATTTCGACCTGACTCTGGGAAGCCCTCGATTAGTAAGGTCGAGCATTTTAACTGATTAACGATTGTGATTTACTTAAATGCTGCTGCGGGTTTTGGGACGATGACGATGACGATGACGATGACATAAGGCGGATCGTGCAACAAGTGCGCGTCGAAACAGCATTTTCGCCATTCCTTTTTGTGTGTGTAATTTTTGTTTTGTTTAGTTTTTTGTATTTTGTTTTTTTTTTGTGTATGTACCCGCCTTTATTTAGTTTTGTTCGATTTGAAGCGTCACTTCTAAGCTCATTTTGCGCAATGAGTGAAAGTTGAGGTGCTTCGCGACTGGGACCTAACAAACTTGTTGCTGCCTGCTGAACAAATCGTTTATCTTGCTACACAGTCAAACAGGCGCGAAAAATTATGAAGATGGTCGTTGCTAGATGAAATGCGGAAGATGCCAAATGGATGGCTGGATGGGGTAAGGGGACGGTCGACGGTGGAAGATGGCGGTGGTGGAGAGAGAGAGAGAGAGAGAGAGAGAGAGAGAGAGAGAGAGAGAGAGAGAGAGAGAGAGAGAGCAGGCAGTGCCCAGAGGCAGTGTATAATTCAAGGCATCGTTGTTCGACTCGCTTCCGACTCGCACTGAGAAGCAGAGTTTAACACCTTTTAACGATTAATATGATAATTTATGGCCGCCCGCAACGCATCATAAATTTGCTGCAGCTCCATTGCTGTTGTCTTCTTCTTTCGCTGCCAAAATTGTTCACGCAACGTAAGCATGAACAATTTTTGGCAGACTTGCGGTGAGGCTGGAATGGTGGTCGCCTCGCATTCTAAGTGCCATTGGGGGCGGTGTTGGATACGACGCGTAAGCCAAAAACAGATCCTCACGCATTTGACAATGCAAATGAGATGCTGGCACCCAAATTGAAATGGCAAATGTTGGTTGACTTTCAGGCAGTAAGTCGTGGAAATTCAGAGTTAATCAGCATAATATTTATGTGGGAATCCTTGCAAAATACCTATATATATTTATATGCGGATATTTCGAGTATTAACTTTGACTGCCTCACCTCAGAGCACTAGGTGTGCTACTGGCTGAAGGTGCCTGCCTCGTTCAGTGTCTCGTGTTTAACCTATTTAATTCGTACATATGTATGTAGGATTGTATGTTGATAGATGCAACATTTCCACTTGTTATTGCCATTGAATTGATCAAGTCGATTAGAAAATGGGATATTTGTGAATATATGATTTATTTACCAACTTGTGTGTCTTATAACCAATCTTGATAAGATTATTTCAGTTGATTAAGATTTTGACAATATATATTCAAATTGAGAGGGCATTTTTGAAATTGTGATTATATTTCATTTGGTTGTCGATGAATACCGATTTCTAAGCTTTTCAGGCCGAATTGATTTTGGGTGACTTAAATAATATATTAGGTCATAATAAGACTAAAAATTACATATCATATTCATTAGAATTATTATTATTATTTTTTTTTTAATTTAAAGATTTAAATTAGAATTGCAAGCGTAATATATAAGATAACTGGAATTATTTAAATTAATAAAAGTCGAACACACATTTTGCATAATTGTTTAGTTTTTACATTTTTCTATTCTTTATTCCTTATGTATTTTCTCTGAGATGCGAGGGAGATGATAAGGTTCACTGATTAGTTGAAAGAAAGACGTTTAATAGGAATGCAGGGCAAGTCTGCATTTAATTAACATTAATTAAAACGACTTGGCAATAACAACAATACACAAAGGTCTCCACTCGACGCAGACTGCCAGTTCGGCATTGTGAAAGTGAGGTAATGCGTATTGGAGCAATTGTGCTCGAAATCAATGCTTTCTGGAGCATTCGGCATGACAAATTGCAAATCGCTTTTGGGCTGGCCAAAAGACGGACCCAGAAGCGGATGCAAAGCCACCATCGAAACCGAAACCGAAACCGAAACCATTGCCTAAAGCACCAACAACAGCAGCAGCACCAACAACATCAACACCAACAACAGCAACAGCAGCAGCAGCAGCAGCAGCAGCGGCAGCAGCAGCAACAACGTCAAGTGTCATAGAAACGATGGCCAGAGAATGAAAGACGGCAAGAAGAAAGCGGATTGCGCAATATTTGCGTCATCGCATTAAGCGAGACGCAGGCAGCAGAGTGGGCAACAGTGGAACGCGGCAACTGGGTGGGGCGAGTGGGAGAGGGGGAGACTGTGTGCTGCCACAGCATATGAGACGGCGGCTGGACCCGCATAATTGTGGCTACACCTGAAATTTGGGGCCCTGCAACCGAAATCAACTGAAATGTGGGCGAGGCCTACGCGCAGCAGCCAGCGACGAAAGCGAACACAACAACAACCACAACAATGACAACAACAACGGCAACGGCAGCAACAATAGCAACAGCAACACCTTCGACAACAATGTCTCACAGCATTGGAATGCAATTTCACTTCTTTAAATATTTTCTCAATAATTGTGCGTTTCGCGTTGACATTGGATAGAGTATTATCTCTATTTGGCATGCATATGCACACACACACACACACACACACACACACATATATATAGATACAGATGTGGCACAAATTCGAATGCTACGGCTTTAAGGTTGCTTAAAGTTGACTTGGGAAATACAAATTGTTTCATTAATGAGTTTACGTTCGCTAATCAAAAAACAACAAACAAAAAAACAAAATTTAAAATCACTTAAATATTCAATATTTGTGTTCATAGTTTGCTGTGACCTAGAGATACCCTGCACTACATATTATGTATCCCAAATGTTATGCAACTGGTTCACAGAAAATGCTATTATCCCCAGTATCCCGAACGCTGCTTTTCATAAGACTTAGAAACGTTTCGATTCAGTTACAAGTATTAGGTAATCGAACTTGATTAAAAATGTAAGTGAAACATAAGTATCAAATAGATTTGGGGATAAATAATCTTATTATTTGAAGAGTTTAGCTTTTGGAATATTTATTTTTTAATTATGGCTTTACCATATTATGTTAACTTATAATATTATTGCAATGGTTTGCTTATGTTTACATTTGAAAATAATATTTTTCATAAATTCCGAGTATTCCTATATGGACCTATGGATATGGTATGGAATATTATATAAGTGCCATTCAAATCTCGGCAATTCCATATCAGTTAAGGAATGCATACTTTTTAATTATCGGCTCGTATATACCTGTTCGTGAATAATATATATGCATATAATTAAAAAACCTTTTTTCCTGTTAACATATACATATATATGTAATAAAAGAAAGTTTCCTCAACTTTAAACTCGACAAAGTAAAAGCGCAAAAAATTGCAAAGCAATCCTACAGCAAGCATGACAACCCAAAGGGAACAGATGGGGACAAAATGTTTGCAGATACTTAAGTTGATGCTGTTGTTAAGTTGTTGTTGTTGCTGTTGTTGCTGTTGTTGCTGTTGTTGTCGCTGCATTTGCTGTTATTGTTGTTATTGGTTAGGTGGCTGATGCTGGTAAACCAGTGGCCCCGACCCGATCCGATCCGACCTGACACCGACCGCAGCCCCAGGCCGAGTCCCAGTCTCAGTCCCAGTCCCAGTCCCAGTCCCAGCCCCAATTCCGACCCCGAAAACGAAACCAAACCGTAAATGTTATAACTTCAGTAGTAGCAGGAAGTCTAAAAGTCTGCCTGAGGCAGCAGTAGCGGTGTTGATGCAAGCACAACGACAGTCCACATACATATTTATGTAATATGTCTACGTGCATGTGTGTGTGTGTGTGTGTGTGTGTGTGTGTGTGTGTGTGTGTGTGGAGAGTCAGCTGCTTACAAAACTGGATAAATATCAGCGCTAAAGTCCGAGTCATCACCTGAAAACTAAGACTGCAATGTTAAATGTAGGTTTATTTTATTTATTTACTTTTTTTTTTTTTGTGTATTTATTTTTCTTATTTTTTATTTTTATTTTTTTGTTGTTGATTGTGTGTGAGGAAATTGCTTATGAGATGAAAACAAATTTGACCATTCATAACATGCAATATTTACTCGCATTAAAAGCTAATTTTGAAATCTTATTGGGATTACACTCTAACCAAGTTTTGCATGTAAGGGTGAAAGCCAAAGTAAACGAGTTTCAAGGGGTATCATTTAAAAAATGCAGAAAACAAAATCTTTAAAGCCAGCAAAGGTTGAGGCTTATGCCAAAACTCTGTCTTCTATATGCATGAGTTGTTGTATGTGTGTATGTGTGTATGTGTGTACGTGTGTATGTGTAAGTGTTTAAGTGTGTATGTGTATAGGCAGCAAAAGATAACGAAGATGATGACAACCATAAATCTGTTGCCAGAGGCAAAAGGCAAAGCCAAAATCATGCTCGCCTTCGATGTTACCGTCGGCAACGGTGATAGCAAGAGTGGCGACCTCCAACCACCCACCGCCCAATATGGAAATGAAAGCGAAATCGAATCGAAGCACGCAAATTGTGCCTACGCCTGCCACACCTCCAACCCAAACAAAACAGAAGGCAAAACTTGCTCTGCGCTACTTGTTGGCTCGGTGCGCCAAGATGATGAAGTCATATGACTTAACCAGCAGATGCCTCGGGCAACTTAAGTGGATGACATTAATTCAAAGAATTTAACACGACACCAGTATTTACATACATACATACATACACATACATTCATAAAGTTTCAATTGCAACTGGTTAAAGTGTGTGCGGCTCCGGAAAGGTTTTCTCACTTAGCCACAAAGCTGACCATCGCGTAAGGGCGCATTGCTATTATGTCACTCTATATAGGTGTTTGCAATTTGATGCTTGCCACATACACTTGATACTCTGCTCGTAGGTCTTAGATATAAATGCATTAATAATCGGAATCTAGTTATTGATACTGGTATCGATGCGAAAATGTACTAAATATGGAATGCAAATGTATAACTTGAAGTATGACTTAATACAAGCTTTTATGCTTTTAGAGGTTAATGTTAAAAGAAATGGAAAGTGGACAATGAAAGACAAATTAATCGCTTTTGTATACTGAGCCCTTTTTTTCTATTTACTAAACAACACACATAATTCCTTGTAATCCCAAAAGTGGACAATCACACGCTTTAACACTCTTTACAATGCATAAGCGGATATGCAACGAGGCTTTTCTCCATCCATACAAATCATAAAAATAGAGCAGTGTGGCACATGCAACACCTTTTCAGACACTATTATACATTAAGCTTATGGTAAGCCCTCAAAGTGAGTGCAAGGTGAGTGCATATAAATAAAAAATCACTTTTTTTTCTAATCATTTTTCACTATGTGAGATATGTTTTTGGGTAATGCAGTTCAAAATGGATAGGAAAATACAAGAAGCTAATTCCAAATGGGTATGTATAAGAGTTGGACTTAATCCAATTAGCTTTAATATACTGTGTTGCCAATTTAACTACAGAGTCTTCAAATCACAAAAGGAAAATGTCTTAGTGCATTTGCTGAATGAGTCTTTAGAATCTTTTACTTGGTTACTATGTGACACAAACATCTTTATGGGTGCCGTGGCACAGTCTCTTGACTGGTAAAGCTGCAGTTGTGGCTGCAGCCAATTTGCATTCAGCATGTGGCAAAAGCCACAAAGTCTGTGTGAAATTGTTGCAAAACTGGTCGCGTACAAAAGACTCTTTCCCTTTCGCTCACTCCCTCAAACTCTCTTTCTCTCTCTCTCTCTCTCTCTCTCTCCCTCTCTCTCTCTCTCTTTCTCTCTATCCTCCTCTATCTCTCACTATCTCTCTTTTCTCGCTCGCTGCGACTGTCACTCTGTGCCTGCCCCTGGCCCAGAGTCGGATGCCGGTCCCTTCAGCGTGCACCTTGTGCCGACTCCAAAGTCGTCAGTTTGTCTTCTTTTTTTTTATTTTTATTTATTTTAGTGTCTTGTGTGTGTGTGTGTGTGTCTGTGTGCGTGTTTTTTTGTTGTTGTTGTTTTTTTTTTTACGCTTACAAAATTTCTTCACTTTCGGTTTCGAGTTTTCGACTCTACGGCCGTGGCTGCGGTGGCTGCGGCGCCGGCGCCGACGACGCCGACGTTCGCTATTACCTATATGAGCTGGCGTTATCATCTGTGCGGCAGCATTTTCAATTCGAGAGTGACAAGTAACGGACGATCCGTTGCCGAAACCTTGTCGATTCGCGTTCCGTGCAGTATTGTGTGTCTCGAGGCGGCGCCAAACACATTTATTTTCTTCCTACACAAATATATATATATATATATATATATATATATGTATACACAAATATATATATAATAATATATATACTCGAACATACGTCGCGTCCTCGTGCAGTGAACAGCCAGCAAAGTATCTGCTAATTGTTTGTTTCTGGCTTTGGCTTTTGTTTTTGTTATTTTTTTTCTGTTGCTGTTTGAAAAGTGGCAAGACGAAACTCACGAAAAGCGGAATAAGTAACGCATAAGGTTGGCGGATCGGCTGCGAAGCATAATAAGTTTTGCTAACGGCTTTGGGAAGCATCTTTGGCGCTGCCGCAATGGTAAAGAATTTATTCTAAGTTCCTAAGTGGCAATAAAAATATCTTGCTTAATTTTAATTAATTACCAAGATTGCCGAACGGCTGCTAATACAAAAGTTAAACACAGCTTTTCGATGAGCAAGCCAGCTGGTACAACATTTTAAGAATCATCACTAATTAGGATCAGACAAAATATGCAAAGGGGTCGGGTCGTCGGTTGGTTGTCGGTTGGTTGGATATGCTCACAACTAAGCCAAAATAAAGAAAGTGGCTAATTGAAGCTGTCACTGTCACTGTCACAGTCTCACCATCACTAATTGTCATGGTGATGACGAACCGCTTAGGAGTGAAAAAAACCAAAAACAAAAACAAAAACAAAAATCAAATAAGGAGAAAAAAAAAAAAATCCAAACAGATTGAATGTAGAAATTAAAAAGTTTCTATCACTTGGTAAATGATTGCGATATGATTTCGCTATGACTGACCTATGCAATCAATTAATAAGGGGTTTTCGGTTTTCGTGTACACAAATGAAAATTGATGCGGAATTGTGAACCATCCTTGCCAGTGGCAGATTACTCATTTCGACAACACGATGCCTGAAGGCTTCTGCCTTTTATGGGTCCACATAATTAATTTATGATCGAAATTGATTCATAAATATTTCGTATTTGCTATTCAATGAGTTTGCTATCGTTGTTGTTGTTGTTGTTGTTGCCACTTCTGGTGCTGCTGCTGCGGCTGCTGCTGCTAGCAAGGAATTAACACAGATTACGAGCCTTACTTTTGAGCAAATGCCTGAAAGACAGAAAGACAGACAGACGGCAGCAGCTGTGCCCAGGCAATCCAAACGAAAATATGAATTGTAATTGGAAATGAGAATGAGAATGAAAATGGTAGGGAGATTGGGGTGGGGTTGCTGGAGAAAGGGGTTGGATGTGGGTGGACCAATGCGAGTGTTTCGGGGTATGATTATAGAATGAGATAAGCAATCCTTTCGGGATTCTGTTGCTGCTTCCTTTTCGAATTTAGTGGGCATCCGTCTTCATTTACATTTAATATATGTAAATGTTGTTGTATGTTAAGTTTTGTTGTTGTTGTTATTATTCGTTTGGTTTGTTTGTTCATCTTCGAACTAAATTATCGTTTTCTCAACGAGAGTGAAAGTTCGCAGCTTGCTTTTTTTTTCTACATATTTTTGCTTATTTTGTTTTTGAGTGTTTTGTTGTTACTGCTGCGACTGCTCGTTTGTTTGTGTCTGTTGTTGCTGTTGTTTTGTCAATTGTTTAGCATCAATAACAAATATTTGTGGGCTATGCTAATGAACAGAAATCGAACGAAAGCTGCTCAAAGTAATGGCCAAGTAAACAGTCGACAGCCGTATTAGAAGTGGTAGAAATAGTAGTAAGTGAAGTCAAGTTTGTGCTCATTTTCTCATTTGCTGATTCTATCACTTAATCAATATGACAAACAACCGACAGACCGACTGACTGACTGACTGACTGACTGACTGACTGACTGACTGACTGGCTGCCTGACTGACTGACTGACTGGCTGGCTGCCTGACTGACTGACTCTCTCGCAATAGATTACTACAAAAACAATTGGGTTAGTTACTTTTCGTTATTATTAACTATCTGCTGGCAGCATGCGGGTCACTTCACACGCTTCACAGACAATGGGCGGCTCTACAGGTTAACTCCCCACCCTGCCACCCTGCCACCCTGCCAGCCAGCCACCTGCCATCTGCCATCTGCCACCTGCCCCTTTCAGCCAGCACTCTTTGCTAACCGCATCTCACATGATTTTATGCTTGCTGGCACTCTTAATTGTTTGCTATTTCTTGTATAATGTATTTTCATTATGAGCAGCGTAATTTCACTGCCTGCATTTGTGACACCTACTCATCCTCCTCACAACAGATGGATTGAGGCGCAGAGGGTGGGATGGTTGGATGGATGGACGACAGACAGAAAGAGAGAGAGAGAGACAGAGACAGAGACAAAGACAGAGAGAGGGAGAGAGAGAGAGAGAGAGAGAGAGCCATTGATGTACATACATATATTTGCGGCAGTCTTCAGTTTTTTGTTATTGTGGCTAACGGGAAGTGAAAGTTTTTACCTCGGACGAGGCATTTCTTTTTGGCTTCTTCGCTTTTGGCCACTTGGGGCGCTTATAACATTTAAATGCTGGCCAAATTGTTGTTCGCTTTGCTTATTGTTATTGCTTTTGCCTCTGGCTTCATCTTTTGATATTCAATGCACAGTGGCTGAGGCCATCGAGCTGCACTCTAAGTAGATGATTGCCCATAGTGCGTCTTACGTAATTGTTGCCGTAATTGGAGAAAGGGGCATCATCACTCAAGCAAGTTTATCAATACGTGTATGTGTGTGTTTATCTTTTAGTTACACAATAGTGCAGACGACCTCATATCTGACATACTGACTGATTTGACCATTGGAATTGGCTTTGAAGTCGGAACTATCGAATCGCTCAGCATCCTCAGCAACCTGTTAACGCTACCAATTTTACTTGTCACCTGCCTGCTCTCTTTTGTGATTGTTGTTGTTACTTACTCAACTCATTTGCATTCGATCGTTATTTGTTATTTGTAGCCTAAAACCCACTCATGGATGGCCCATCAGAAACAGCCGAAATGCTTTATTGACCTCATGTAATCACATCCAATTAGTATTATATGCCATATATATATATATATATATATACATATATACAAACATGTATTTGCACTTGTACGTGCAGCTGTAATCGTGCTTTTTGAGCCCGGTCACTCGCTTTCAACGGTTAATTCACACGCTGTGTTTCGAATGTGGAATGAGTAATCATATAATGCTTGTTGCCTGCCGCATTTTTTATTGAATTAACACAATAAAAGCTTGGAGTGCCGGCGATGATATACCCTAGTCTTCATACACCCATTAGATAACAAATTATCAGCAGTAACACGTTCTTTGTTCATTTGATTCGGTTTCCAAACAAAAGTTACAATGACAGCTGCATATAAATGTATTTTAAGTTTGGCATGTTTGTTTCATTAAAAGCTGATAGTGACAGATTGAAGTGAATGGAATAGATTATTTTCAATTAGAGTTATGATAAACAATACAGAAAATTATATGTTATCTCATTTACTAGAAACATTTCAATATTCCTGTTAGCTTTGATAAATGGGAATTATACTAATCGAAAATAATATTTATTGTTATTCAAATTTTATATATATTTACACCGATTTTACAAATTAAGTGCATCAAACTTGTCGCATGCAACAAATGCAATCAACAATTAATTTTCAAGATAATACCGAAGACAATCTGTAGCTTTAAGATGTAAAATTCATGTTTACTTTGAATTTAATTTGTACCCAAGTCGTTTGGTCAATTATTTTTCAAACTGTATGCGGACTTTCAGTGTATAAGCCTAGTCGGGCATTCGGCTTATTATATATAATTTGTTTGTTGGTCTTCTTGTTTTGTTTGTGGCACGCTCTGCTGTTGTTCAGTTATTGACGATGATGCGTAAGGGGCATGGGAATCATGACGATTACGATATGATTGCCATGGGGTCTTTGACGATGAAGACAGTACCTCAATTAAGTTTTAATTAGAGCGCCAGACTCAGCTAGCAGTAGTGTGATTGGCCAACCGCTGACTAATTACTGCTAAGAGAGAAGGGAGAGAGAAATGACGGCTGCAATTAGAGCAAGTTATGGTCACACGTAAGCCATGTTTGCAACCGTGGACACAGCGAGAGTGTGCGAATGGTGTGAAACCCAGAACTGCGTTATTGCAAATGGGATTCGGATTGTTTGACAATCGAAATAGCAAAATGTACGTTTTGCCTAAAAATGTAAATCTTATTTAAGTCATGGTTAATATCGCAGTAAGCTGCTATCGTAGACGAATTAAATATCGCTAGCAAAAAGGCATCAAAATATAATTATTACCACTCAGGAAAATCAATTAACAGCAAATCATTGCGTATACTTATTTATTTTAACGTATATTCCAAGTGAATGATTTACTTGATTACACAATTAAAAAAATAATCATTATTTACACTCGCTGATTTATACACGGTATATAAAATGATTTAAATTGTGATTTATAAATAGAAATTGAATCAATCTCCTTCATTTCTCTCATTCGTTGCATCTCTTTCTTTTTGTTCG
Organism: Drosophila grimshawi; assembly: GCF_018153295.1. Lineage (NCBI taxonomy): Eukaryota > Metazoa > Arthropoda > Insecta > Diptera > Drosophilidae > Drosophila > Drosophila grimshawi. Next base: position 17,289,966 of record NW_025063692.1, on the reverse strand, counting down.
TTCTCCTTCAGATGCTGCTCCGGCTCGCATTGCTGATGGCATTAAGCTTTGGCCTTGGCCAAGCTGTGCTCAGTGGCAAAGATTTGAAGCGACGAGAGGCCGGCTTTGACAGTTACGGACCGCCACCAAGGCCAGCACCACAGTATGGCCCACCGCCACCACACCATATACCACACCGGGAGTATGGCGTACCACAGCAGATTCCATTCCGCGAGTACGGCCCACCAGCCTTAAAGTATGGCCCACCTAAACTTAACTTTTTGGGCGGTGGAGGTGGTGGTGGTGGTGGTGGTGGTGGTGGTGGGGGTGGCTCATCGTTCTCGGGTGGCTTGTATGAGCAGATCAAGACACACTTTGGAGTTCCTAAGCCATTTTATGGACCACCTCATATACACCATAAGCCAGCACCGGAATATGGGCCACCACCACCGAAGCCAGTGTATGGCCCACCTGCACCACAGTATGGACCACCGCCACAGCCTGCACCGCAGTACGGTCCACCACCTGAAAAGTATGGACCGCCGCCACCACTGAAGCTACAGCATCGTCCGTCACCACAGTACGGACCGCCACCACATTACGGACCGCCACCACAGAAACCACATTTTCCTCAGCCACTGCCTGCACCACATCCTGCCCAACTATTCAAGCCAGCCCATCAGCCAGCCACTTCCTACGGCCCACCCGCCTCGGGACCCTTGAACCTGCCACCTAAGCCTGTCTACGATACCCCACCCAACTATGGCCCACCACCTCTGCCCATTAATCTGCCCGGCCCGCATCCGGCGAACTTCAACCGGGCGCCCGAGACTACCATCATATTGTCTGGTCCCGGTGGTCAGCAGCTACCCAGTGGTCCGGGTGGACCGCCGCCCTTCAAGCAAGTGCAGATCCAGATCGATGCCTCTGGACACACACACAGCGTGAGTGGCTCCCAGGCACCATTCCACACAGCCTGCGATGGCTGGAAACCGATTCCAGCTCCGATCGGTGCCTACATTGAACAGAACCACATCGAGACCCAGGGCGGCTACAGCAACGTCAATCAGGGTCAGGGCCACAGTCACAGTCAGGCACACAGTCAGAGTCATGGTCAGATCCTCGGCACCCAGTACAATGTGGGTGGAGGCGGCACGGGCGGTGGCAGCATTGTTGATGGACTCACCGACGAACAGCTGGTTGCCGTTGCTCTGCAGAGTGATGGTGGAAACTTGATCACTGGTCCCGGCGGCGATGCTCATTTCAACAACAACAACCACATTGACTCCGACGCTTTACAGGTACGTAATCAATGCCACACTCAAAAATAAAGTTTGGAGAATCGCATTTGTTTTAAATTCAAAAAGCAAGAGAGTCAAACTATAAGAAATGCATTTTCTCAGTTGAACTTATGACAAGTATAACATTCTTTTCGACGAACAGATCTCCGTCGGTGCCATTGAAGACAGCTATTCCAAGCCGCCAGCTGATTCGTTTGCGCCTGGTTCCGTGCATGCTCACAAATACCAGACTATTGGTGGTGGTGGTCAGCCACCACTGCAGGCACCACCCGGACCCAACTATGGTCCACCACCGCCACCGCAGCCACATTTTGCCGCTTTGACAAGTAGCCATGCCCAGTCGCAGGCGCATTCGCAGTCGCATTCCAACGTTAACATCCAATATGGACCACCCTCTGGAAATCCACCGCCATTCGCACGTCCTGGTGCTGGACATCCCAGCAAGCCCGTCGCTTATCGTCCGCCCGTGCCAAACGGTCTGTTGGAGTCGATTGGCGCCACCGTTCAGCATCTGGATCAATTTGGCGTTAAGCCAGCGCAACAACCACCCACTTACATTCCACCAGCCGCCCATGAAATTGCCTTGAGTGGTCCACCCACTGCTCCGCAAGCTATCTACGGAACGCCTCTAAATCGTCCAGGTCCGCCGCCGCCACAGATCATTGTCCAGCAGCAACTGCCGCAGCCGCAGCACGGACCAGCGTTCATTCATCAGAAGCCTGGACAAGGGCAGCAGTTCGGTCCTCCAGGTCCTGGTCCACAGCCTAACTACTTACCACCACCACCACCATCACCACAGCAGCAATATCTCCTACCTCGACCACCACCACACATTCAACTGCAGCAGCAACAGCACCAGCAACATCATCAACAACACTTGGAGAACAGTTTCAGTTCGTCGCAGTACACGCAACAGTTTGTCCACTCGCAGGGACTTCCTTTGGCACACCAGGCACCGAGATTTAATCAACAACCAGGCCTGGCACCACCACCGCAACCCCACCAGCAGCAACAGACGATTGTTGTGCACGATTGCGGCCATGGTCCCAATTTGGTAAGCAGCACTGGCTACCAAGTGCAACATCAACAACACCAGCAGCAGCAGCAACAACAATTTGGCAGCATCTCGGCGTCATCTCCGGGCGCATACAATGCCATCGCACAGAGCATTCCAGTCGCTGAGCAGCATACACAGTTTGTGACCAGGCCCAGTGACAGTTATGGTCCACCACCCTCGGGCAACGAAATTGATTTCGATCACTCCGGCTACGCCTCACAGAAGTCGTCAGTGTCTGCACTACCCGACGGAACCGATCCGCATGAGCTGCCGGGACTGGATGGTTTGAATGTGATCTCGGCACAAAAATCTCAGAGCATTCAGTTGGGAGCAACCGATGGCCAGCCGATGCAGAACTTTCAGGTACAGTTTGGTAGCTCGCTAAACAATGCGGGTGTTGGCGGTGCTGGCAGCAATCTACACAGTGGTGCAGCCAGCGGTGAGCCAGTTGCCAATCACGAGGAGATCTTGTCACAGGGTCTATTGCAATCCATACTAACGGCCATTGAGCAGCCACAGTCATCGTCGTCATCTCTGCCACAGAATCATAAGGCGCAGAGTCGTTCCGATGACACGCAACATGACGATCAGAAGGTGGACCCGCAGCAAGTGGACGATGAAGACGTGCATGAAGAGCATGAACAGGAACATGGCGCCTCCAATCGTGTGGAGGTGCGCGTCTTACCCGATGCGGAAGGCAAGGGGGAGGAGCAGTCCGGCAAGCAGCTGGAGCCCATTGTCGCTGCCGAGGTGGAGGAGGAGGAGGCCAAGCATTAAGTTCAGTCACTACTCATATAAGTAGCCATCGCTTGCAATTTAAAACTAAACAGTCCATTTAACCCTCATTCGCGAATGCGTTGCTTCTCCTTATTTATTGCTACTTCATTTTCATCGTAGACTCTTCCTATTTCGTATTCTGTATTTAACTTTATTATTTCGTGAGCTCTGGTCGCTTTAATTGCCATTAAAAACAAAAAAAAAAAATACAAAAATTAATAAAAGATGATCAAGACACGAGGTGAAATCAGAAGAAACGACAACGACAACAATAGAAGCTAATTACAAGAGTCGTGGTTGGAGTCAGTTACTCGCCAAGTCATCAAATGTGACGCGAGATACATATTAAAACAAAAAACTGCATTTTCATGTATAAGCTTATGTGTAAAATATATTATAAATAAATAATTTATTTATTATTATAATTATTTGTATTTTATATTTTAAACAATAAATATGTATGTATGTACTTATGAATATTTGTTTGGATTTTTATCGCGATTCATTTGCATTTGTTTTCAGAAGAGTTGATTCAATACTTCACTGAATCAAAAATAAACGCTAAGTTTTAAATAATAGAAAATTTCAAAATCAACAGTTAATAATGGATCACTTCTCAGGCCAGCGCCAAAACATTATTTTTTTTTCTGCATTTAACACTTAATGAATTTTTTTTCTTCACATTATATTCTAAAACTTCGTAATAAATTGCGGAGTTTGTTAAGTTACTTAACTTGATTAGTAATAATCACAACACAACGAAATTAGAAAATTGCAGTCAGGCGTAAGCGACTGCAAAATACTCTGATGCCAACAAGCATCTGACAACAAATGAAACGGAACAGGATGATTGTAGCCAAGAATTACCAATCTTTGAGGAAGGTTCCTGGTAATCTGCATTCCAAGTTTGACTTTAAAATTGCGGAAGAGATAAATGCAAAATATATTTTGATTTAGATGTCGAGTAATCTACGTAATTTATCTCTTAAATAAACCTTTCTCTTATTGATTCTCAAATGGAGTTATCAGGAACATACTAAACATTTGTTGACTTCAACATACAAATTGTGAACGGACATTGAAATATATAGTATAAAAATCAAGCGATTTAAAAATATACTTTGCGGTCAAAGTATGCGGAAAATGGATACTGTAACTGCAATGGTTAATTGAGGACTTACTTACATATTCATATATTTTTCTACACAACTATTCAAAATTAAGAGATTAGTTTACAAGAAAGAAGCAATTTGCAAACCCTCCAATCAAATAATATATATATATATATATATATATAAGTGATGGTTACGTTTTACATTTTGTATGCATGAATGATTGCTTGGTGGCCGTTTTCCACTTGGATTTGCTGTGTTGTGTAAAGTGGAAATGGTTTGTTGCATACGGCTACTTGAAAAGCATAATGAAGGATAATGAGTTCTTGATTAGTACAAAGTGGAAAATTGTGTATGTTTTCGGTGTCGCGCTTTGTGTGTGCTTGACCATGTTTTCTCACTGGCCCGTCTTATATTGTATTCTCCCTTCATTCCACTTATTCTGTGGCATCAATTAACTGTAATTAGGGGCGCCGCATTCTGCGTAACCAGTGCAAACAACGATGTGCTTTGGCGACAGGACGCCTGTTGGCCACCCCTGCTGTTGCTGGAAAACATAAATGCATGTAAACTAAGCAAGCGCCATCTAATGCACCCTGAATGCGGCAGAAATGCCGACTGCGCACAACAGATGAAATGGGAAAACTACGTTGAGTGAATAACTAATGGCAAATCGCGAGTAACATCAACAGCAATAAGCCAACTAAGTAGACATGGCTACAAGTGATCATCATCTTAAGCGCTATCGTCTAGTGTACTTTAGTATTATTTGTTCACTCACGAAGTAATCAGTATGGCATGGGTTGATTGGTAAAACCAAACAATAGTTACTATTATCTTAGCAGATGAGTAATTTAAGAAATAATCATTAAATTGTGATTTTTATAATATAATTTATACACTGATTGCGGTCCAAAGTACTTCTAGAGAAGCTAATTGTTTTTTTAGAAATGATTTAACTAGTTTTAATAAAGTTTAAGTTTCAAACTTTGAACTTTGCACTTCACATGCAATAGTAACAATCTTTGTGGGTGGTTTGGCTAACAACCCCACATTTTTACCCGTAATAAGCATGTTTCATTGCCCATGTCAATGCCGTTGGCTCTCCTCATTTCGACTGTTTTTATAAAATTAATTAAAAGCGTGCTCACGAAATGAAATGCCAATGCCAGAGCTGGACCCGGCGCCGGAGCCGGAGCCGGAGCTCGAGTCAAAACCAGTTGCCAGTGCCGGGCGTCATGGGCAGAGAATCGCGGCAATGTCCACCGCGCCTCAACAAACAATAGTCGCAATGGACAAGTAACCAAATCAAAAGCACCAAGTACCAGTTAGGAGGACGACTAAGCAACGAAATAATAATGAATGGGCAAATAAGGCGCAAAATGTAGCCTCATTGGCGGAAACTCTTACACACATACACACAGGCAACGCTGCCCCATCGCACAGAGAATTCGCAACCCATTTATGGCCAAACTGGCGTAATGCCATTCCGCACTGCTCCGCATGGCTCCGCACACTTGGCACTCGGCACTCGGCAGTCGACAGTCGACAGTTGGGAGTCAATGGGAGTTGGCACCCCTTCCCTTTAGCGTCATCCGTCCACCTTTTAGTTGAACACCCGGACGCGGCTCCTCGGGGCCAAGCACGTCTTTTATGCCAGTTGCTGGTGAATGTAACGGTATAAATTTCTAGTTAATTAATCACCTTTTGCTTTGTTTATGCCTAATTTAATTAATTTTATGTCTTTTATTGTTTCGCCTGCCCGCCACTGCACCAGGGATCGGGACAAAATGTGGCCTGGCCCCAACATTGAGTTGAATTGATGGCGCTGCTAAATTTGATGCAGACACTTAAACCGGAATTCTAACTTGGGCCAAAGTATAAAAATTATTCATAAGCCACATTGATGGAGAAAATAGGCAAAAGAAAACAAATGAGACCCAGTCAGGAGTCTGCATTACATCTGCACATGTGTAATACATACTATATATGTATGTATGTATGTATTTGTATATATATGTATGTATGTATGTTTGCATCTACATTCAGACAATTTATAGCTAAGCGCTTGCTGACGTCTATGAATATGGATGTTAATCGAGACTTATCGATTGTTTAAGACTGACGCAAGTTACCGGGAAGCTCAAATGAGTTTTATTAATGAGTGTTCTTATATAGGAACAACAGAGACAAGAACAAAGTCAAAGACATTGTATACTGCATTACTTTACATAACATGCGTCATATTAATTGGCTAAGCATTTCTTTTTGAATATCCACTAATAGAAGTCGACACGAGAAATACAGAAATAAATTGAACTTAAATGTAATATTTCAATAAAACATATAAGAAAAGTTAATAAAATAATAAATTCTTAATTATATTTATATACTTTATACTTTATTATATACTATAATTAGTTGTACTACATTTAAGAGCAAGTGAGGAGAACGAAGAAGTACCGAAATGGTGTAGAAGATACATGAAAATATAATGGCTGATCAACGCAATATCAATTTCAACATTTTGTAATTTAGCAACAAATATGACACTCAACGACTAGCTAGGGAGGAAAGGTCAATAAGAATAACTCTATCGATGTATGGAGGTTATTCATGTTTAGTATTTTTAAACATTTTCTTCTTGTTCAAAACAGGAAAAATGTTAGTTTTTCTTCATTTGAATTGGGAACAAAACTAAAAATGAAAATATAAATATTTTATATATAATTATTATAATTGACTACATCTGTGCAGTGGATGAAAATCATTAAATTGTTTGCCATTCCCATACATGTTCAATTATATTAAGATCGAATGAATACGTGCGTTTTTTGATTCCATAATCAGGTAAAAAGCGAATGATTTCTTGAGGATGCACTTCGATGGCACAATCTGAAGCTCGAAAAATTAGTTTATTATTAATCAACTTTTTAGCTTTAGTCGCTTTAACATCAGAACATCACAAATGTAAGATATGTTTATATTGCAATTGACAAATTGTGGGATTCTCTTTAGTTCAAAAATGTATCTGTGAAATCTATATGATAACAGCTTGATGTTGATATATGTTTGTTCCAAATGATAGTAGCATAAAAACACTTTATATACATATTCTGTAATATAGTTGTATATATATATATATATGGTCGGTTGCTGATGCTGATCGATAATATACATATGTAGTTAATATTTATTTAATTAATATGGGGAATGAAATCATTGTACATTTTTGTCACTGTGTTTGTATGCGTGAAATTGCAGTTCGTCGCTCACTGTGCACCATGTCAATGTGCTTTTAATGATCGCGTTTATGCCAAAAGGCGAACACGCGGCACCGGCTCGAGAAGGAGGCCGGCCACACAGTGAGTCCATATCCTCGTACTCGTCCTCGGCCAAGGCTGCGGCAAATGAGAAAGCGCTAATAAAGTGCACTTGTCGCTTCGGCAACAACAGCAGCAGCAGGAAGTAATGTTCTACGGCCAACAACAACAACAGCAACAACAGCAACAACAACAGCAGCAACTACGACGGCGATGGTTGTTCCTTCTCATCCTTAGTGGGCCATGTTTATTGCGTTCATAACATGGATATAGTGTTGAAAAAAGCGCAACAAGAAAAACGTTTCTAATTTAAGTCTGTCGCGCATAAATTATTGGCCAGCACCGTGGGACTTGAAAGTGGCACAGTGGGTGGTACAAGACTCCCCATCAAATTCTGCCCAAACATACATACAGACATACATATGTTTGTATATGTATGCAATTACTTCTTATGCAGCTGTGCCCCCTTGTGTCTCTTTGTGTAAACTGATAAAATTATTGTTATTGCTCCGAGTGTTTGTTAAAATTTCGCAATTAAGTTTCAATCCTGGCGGCCAGAGCGTCCATTATAAAGCGTTTAGTTGGCCATTCGGTTGGCATTAGTGCCCAACCCCATCCCCATCCACATCCCCACAAAGTGCTGCTTCCCCACCACTCCCCATCCCTGTACAGATGCCTATGCAAAGCTCTCATACATTTATTCATTTCATTTTGCTTGAGTGACCTTTTTGGTTGAAGCCAGCGCGTGACCTTAGCGCACAGGTTATCAGGTTGCTGCCTCAACCGTGGTGAGGGCGTGGTCCTTCCTGTTTAATGACTGCACGTAGTCACATGTGTGAAGTATCTGCCTGTGTGTGTGTGTGTGTGTATATATGCTTTGTATGCGTGGCACAGTTCATTAAATGCTCGTATAATTTGTGAGCCGAACTGAACTTTGAACCCGCTTTTAATTGCCTCACAACGTGCCTACAGTGGTTCCACAGTCTGCAAATATGATATCAAATGCGGAAAAAAACTTTCTTGACCGCGAATACAATTATTGAATTGCCGCGGAATTCGATTGTCAAGATAAAATAGTATTTTCATGTAGATTTTTCTGATGAACACACATACATAGAATTCTGATTGCTAATGATAATAACAAAACTTTTATATTGAGCGCACATTTCATAAGAAGCTTGATGACTTTTATTATTTTGTTATTAAACCTACCTGATGAAGTTGCAACATAAATGTAAATTAATTCTTGACTAAATAAAAGATATTTGAGAAAGTAGCCGACTTACTAGTAACACAGCCATATACATATAAAAAGTAAAGTTTTAATAGCTATTAGACTTTACTCTTCGATTTTATTTGTATAACTATGAATCTGTACGGACTGTAAAACTCGATTTGGATCTCAGTAATAAACATTTAGCGACAGCTCACCAATTGATGTAATAATGTGTGTACAGACAATCTTGTGTGATCTTGTCATTCGTCAGTTCATCTTAGATATTGATTTATTTCTGCGAGCCCCGATCGATTGCAGATGAACAATAGCAATAAGTTATGTTGAGGCGGCGGTCAGAGGGGGTGTAAGCCCGCATCGACCCATGTACAGGCTCATTGTGCCACCGCAATGGACATAATCCTTTTTAATTTTCTTACACCTGCACTATAATCCATCCCGCACACCAAGCGTTAAGTTAATTGTCTGTGAGATGTATATGAACTCTTGAAATACTTAAAAGAATATGTCCAACACAATGCAGCAGTGTATTTAATCTTTTATAGAAATGTGTCCTTTTATAGTCTTTGAGCAAAATAAATGTGTGCTTATACAATATATAGATGAATACACATACATTTATTTGTGTTTGCATTCAACTATCGAGTCACCTGACAAACTTTCCTTTGTTGTATTGGGTTCCTTTATAATTCGTTTCAGTTTATTTGGGAGTGCAGCTTCTCTTTCTCTATCCCCCTCTCTCTCTCTCTCTCTCTCTCTCTCTCTCTCTCTCTCTCTCTCTCTCTCGGTGTGTATCCCCAGCTATTGTTGTTGGTTTGCTTGAATGTGGCCAGCCACCCCTAGCCGGTCCTTTGCGCCCGGAATTCTTGTCGACCCATTTGTCGGTGCTTCTTTTATTATTTACGCTTGTTTAATTTTTTGCATGCTTACTAATTTTTAGCACCGTCCAAGTATTTTAACATATTTTACAACTTTTTAAGCGAGCCTAAGCGCATACAGCCTCACCGCCCCATCGTGCCATGACCGCTGCCACCCAACCACCTCCAACCGCCACCTCATCTTCGAGCACTAGGCCTTGGCAGCTTGTGACCCTTGTAGGCAGCGTTCTTTGGTCGCCTCCACTTTACGTTTGCCAAACATATTTGTTGGCCATAAATTAACACGCCCCTTGCTTACTTAATATTTTTATGGCCTAGTCGCACGCCTTTTCTCCCCCGCTGCGTGCGCTCTGCAATTTAATAATTTGCTCAACATTAACCACTTGGCGGCCTGTCTGTTATCCTTGGTCGCTTGCCCGCACACCCTTTGCTGCTACAGTTGTTGCTGTTGTTGCTGCTGCTGCTGCCGCTGCTGTTGTTGTTGTAGTTGTCAACTTGGAACGTTTTCTCTTTACATTTCTCCCTCTTTTTTTACTGCTAATTATAAGTGGATTATTTGCTTATCCGTAAAGGATTGCCGCTTGGGCGTTGCCACAAAAGGTCCACTGTAACTAAAAACTAAAAGAAAAACTCTTTTATTTGCTGTCACTTCGGCATACCCATTTAAATGTATTTAATTTAACGCATTGACAGATAGCATCCATGCTCGTTTCCCGGTACAATAATAGTTGGTTGGGTTTTAAGGTTTTGAGGTCTTGAAGTCTTTGAGATATAGATTTTTTCATTTTATTTATTCTCGCTTTATTTGTTTAGGAAACGAATAAAAAACGTCGTATATTAATGTATGCATATATAAGTATATGTTATTTTCAGATAATAAGAATGCAAATTTGGTTTCGGCACATTAAAAAAGCACACTTTCCCTCTGCACTGCCATGAATATGAACACATTCATGTATTTAATTGCTTGTCTTTAAATTTGGGCTTCTCACTAATTGACAGCTAATGTCCTCCTCGTCAGCACATTATTAATTCTGCTTCCTTCTATGTGCGTAACGTATATGTATGTGTATTTGATGGTATTCAACACCTAAGCCAAAAATGTTAATGCCCAGTTGACAGTCTCATTATTTGCAGGCGAAACGTGTATACATTAAATACATGCACACATATACACATATACATACACATTAGTGTACTTACATGTACTTAAATATAAGTCCCGTCGTCTAAATAATGGGATGTGCGGTAGAATTTGCAGTTGATTTGATACCCGAAGTTGATAAGCCATCGTAGAGACCATCTGGAACATATTTTCAAACATATTCGACGTATCATTCACACCTACTCGATTATAAACATATAATTTCCATTTCCATTTATTAAAACAAGACGCACATTTTTTTACATTTATCTGTAATTTTACACTTTTATTGAAATTGTATTTTAAATCTTCTTTGTTTTGTTCTCATTCATTTTCATGTTATATTTTTGCCCGAACCTAAGTACTAATAATATTCTCCGAATACTTCACTTAATTTAAATTGAAAAAAAAAACATAAGTTTCTTTCAAATTTTACTTTTTTCTTAAATTTCTTTCAAATTTAACTTTTTTGTTTTATGAATCGGCAAGCCATCTGAATATGTGTATGTATTTATGAATTATTATTATTATTTTTTTTTTTTTTGTATTTTAAATTTTTTCTGTTTTGCAAACATTTATGAATTCTGTATTTATTCTTATTTAACCACATTTAAATTGTTTATCATTTATGCAATTTTTATGCTTATTTTAAACATACATATTTATTTTTTAAACTTTTTTTCTGCATTTTCTAGCAATTTTATACTTTTTGAGTTTAATTCTACCAAAAAAAATATGGTGTTCAACATATATGAAATTATGGCTTATAGATTATATATTAATGCCAGTATTATTTAATTGTGTTTTAGTTTATACTTAAAGTTTTTAGCTTTCTCAACATGGACTTTATTTTCACCTTATTTATACATACAATAAAAAGTTGTGTCATTTATTTCATTCTATATATACTCTATTCCCAATGGGAAAAAATAGCAAATTGGTTTTATCTCACTGTCTGTCCTTCTGTCCGTATGAAAGCGGGTTTTTCAGTATTCTAGTAGCTAGAGACCTTAAGATTGGTTTAAATAGAATTATGCTCTTTTTTATCCGCTTCTGAGAAAATGCACAGATATTTCCCTGACTGTTCCGCTCCTCTTCACAGATAGTGAGAATCTAAGTCGCCCAAATTTTTTGGAAGAAGAGTCACCAATATTCTTGGTCACATATGCAGCAGAAAATTTGGGCAAAAATATTGATTCCCACTTATAGATGAAAATTTTTCAACTGTGCTTAGCTGTTTTATCACTGGGAACAGAGTATTGCGGAGTCGTGAGAATCAATTTGTCTGCACTTTTTTTGGTCATATTTTTGAAAACAACTTATTCAAAGATACTCAATGCTAAGCATATAGTAATTTAGATTTTGAATATTGTCCAAAACGCTGCTTTGAACTGAAAACATTGGATGCAAATAATTCGAAATGCGTTTGGTAAGTCAAGGTTATCTTTGGGGTTGACCGTATTTACTACCCAGTAATTTTTGACTAGAATTCTTAAATCTTTTTACTTATGGAGAGAGCATTTAAGGATATTCCTTATTCAACACTGAAATGCATCGAAACTTATACATACATATACATAAATGGTATTTGTGTCTGTGTGTGCTATAATTTATCGCCGTGCTTATCTCGCGCGCGCTTATCATTGATGTTTTGGTCATCGGTTTTTTGTTTAGTGTTTTATTGAATAAGCTTGAAATTTGCTAGACGTTCATCACATTTATTAAATATACTTTCGAGCTTTGAATATTTTTTATTTGATTTGGTTTTGCTTATATATGTTGTATTTATGTACTAAATTTATGCATTATTTTATTATAGTATGTAGTACTTTCTGTAGAGTGAACATTTTTTTTTGCGATTGGGCGAATTTTTTAAAATATTATAAATTGGGCTTGTTGGCTATTGTGGCTAGGACTTGGTTTGGGTTAAACCCAAATTTGGGGTGGGACTATCCATCGTTTCTTTTTTTTTGTTTTTTAGCTTGGCCAAATTCCCATAAGTTAACACTTAATAAACGAGCAAGTGTGTTTTTACGTGACATAGATTGAAAGTGATATAAAACACGTTGCTCCTTTGCAAAGTGCTCCGAATGACATAGAGAAGTAGAAAGCCACAAAAGGGAGAGAGAGTGGAAGAGAGGTTTGAGAGGGAGAGTTAGAGAGAAAGAGTGAGAGATAAATGCTTACATAAGTACTTATAAATTGCTGTATTTAGTATGGGTAGTTGCTTATCCTGACAATAATCATGTTTCTCATGTGTGTGTGTGTGTGTGTTGAATTCTCTTTGCTTACAAGCGAACATTAATACATTAATACATTTACACACTCAAATACATATGTAAACGTCCTACATATGAAAACGCGCGCCAAACTTACGGTATTTAAATTACCTACGATAAGTGCATAAAAAAAAGTAAATGATAAAATTAATCACTTACATTTTATACATACTTGGCCATTCAGGAGTGCACTATATTCATACCCTTGCAGTGGTTATTATAACTAATAGCAGCCATTGATTGCATTTCGAAAATCCAAATCCATAAAGTATATACAAATATAAATATAAATAGTGCCTCAGCCAAAATAAACAATCTAGAAAAAAGTTACATGTACATACATATATACATATATATGTGTTGAAACCGGCCGGGTCTGATCACAAAGTTGTCATTGCCGTAGTAGGAACAATCGGTCGGATACAAAGCTTTTTATCTCGTACGAGTTTGGTCGATTTCATTAAAATATACCAATAGCGGACAACTTTCCTTTTTTCTTTAGCTGCAACAAGAACGATGGGTTGAAAACTGAATTACTCGCAAGGTTTTGTTGTATAAGAAAAAACCTGTTTGGTAATTTTGTCTGCAAGGGTATTTAATCTTTGGCAAGCCGAAGAGCAATTTTAAGATTCTACAGCATGCAATTTCAAACATTTTCAATGTATGTACATATACACATATGCCTATACATATGTATGAGCTATATGTATGTATGTTGCTTGCATATTATGTATGTATGTGATGTAAGCTGCATAGTTATTGCAGCAACTCTTTTCTTAAATATTACTATAGTCTTGGGCTTAGCCTAGATAAAACAACGACAAAAAAAAAGTCGATTCCCTTTGGGGTCTTTATATTACATACATATACTATGTCTGTATGTATTTATATTTAGACATCTATAGCTTAACTTGTATGTGTGTGCGTGTGTGTAAGTGTGTGTGTGTGTGTGTGTGAGAGTGTGTGTAGGTGTGTGTTGCTAGTTGCTTGCTTATCGTACGTTACCTGTTGAGAGTTCAAAGTAGACAAGACGAATAAACAAACACTAACTAACACAAATTACTTTAGACAATTATTTAAAGTTATGGCAAATAGTAAAATTACATTTAGTAGCCCTTATGTAAGCTGACAATTTGTGTGTATTCATGTGTGGGTGTGCCTGTGTGTGTGTGTGTGATTGGGTATGTTTTGGGTGTGGGTCTGTGTGGATTTCAGTGTAGTTGGCTTTACTTGCGTCATTGCCACAAAGCAACATTTTCACTACTTTTTATTTTTATTTTTTTAATTCCTGTTATTTGATAATAGTATTTTTAGAAAATTGATAAAAGTGTCTGCGTTTCAGTGTTTTTCGCCTGATGCAAACCGGCCTCTTAATTTAGTGATAACGAGATTAACCAACGATACACTAGTATAGTATTAGGTTCGAATCATAAACATATCTTAAAGTCGAAATAACAAAATACAAACTTAGGTCCTTAGCTTCTTAGAAAGTCCTTCCCATGGGGTCTCTGCATTTTTAGACTGCAACTGTGGCAGCTGTGCCAGCGCCTGTCAGCTATGTCGCCGACGGCAACATGCCGTACTCCAACTGATTTCCAGATAGCTGCAACTCAGCGCAGCTAACCGGAGCGATAACGTTGGCAATGGCGATGACGGCGAAGATGTCGTTGGCATTGGCATTAGTTTTGTTGCTGGTGCTGGTCTTGTTTCGTTGCTCGAGTTCAGTTGTTATTGTTGCTGTTGTTGTTGTTGTCATATTAGCTGTGGTGGTGGTAGTAGTGGGTGAGGAATGGTCGGTGGACGGGAGACGAGAGATGTACGACTCGGTCCCGGACCCGGACCCATTCCCGTTCAACTCCAGAAAGAGCAGTAATCCGCACGAGAGCAGCAGCAATAGCAGCAGTTCCGGTGGCTCCAGAGAACCGGAGCTGCCATGATGCATAGCTGCTGGATGCTCGCCTGCAAAATTGGTATAGTTAGTGAGGGCAAAGATACGGTGCAGGAATAATAATAACGTTGAGTGGACAAAAGATAGAATGAAAATGAAAACATAAGCCAGCAACGTTGGCGAGCGCGTGCTGGCGGCAAATGCAAAAGCTTTATTGTCTATTAATTTAATTGCCGGCAATAAAAGAAAACCTAAATACCCAGTGCCCTCCAAAACCGAGCTCATATACATATTTCTTACTTCCTATTCACACAGAGACAACAAAACACATACCGATGCGCACTTCACGCGAATTCACTTTGAAAAATTAATTCTAAAATAACTTCTGCGCTCGCTATAAAATTTGGCGGGCAACAAAATGCCACATTGTGCCAACAGTAAGCGCTTTGGCTTTAAGTTCAAACAGCTTGGCTATATTTGCGTCCTTACTCTGTAAATACTGATGCACCACTTGGCTACTTGCTATTTACCATTTACTATTTTTAAATTTTTCTTTTTATGTCTAGATCCCGAAGGTAGATTACTGGTTTATTTTTACCAAGATTGATAAAAATTGTCGAAGAAGTGGATAAGCCCATAAACTCCATAGTGTTGAAGCTAGTTTGGATGATAAAAGGTCTCGACTGTAAAAATAAGGAGAACTACCGGGAAAATATGTACATTTATTGCAAAGCATGTTAGAATGCTGTAGTCAAACGAGAACTCGAGTACGAGATTCCCTGAAGCCAGCTATTAAATACGTTGAGCGCCGTTTGTTATCGGAATTAAAGTTATGTCGATATTCACGAGTCAGACGAATTATCGATTAAAATGAAAGAAACTTGATCTGTGCGTTGTATACGTGAATTTCTATGCTAAATCTGAAGTCTCTAGCTCTTATAGTCCCTGAAATCGGATATTGCCAAAGTTAAATAAATTAATTAAAAAATTAGTAATGAATGGAAAAATGTTATTGTTAACAATGGATCCTATATAAAAAGTTATAATATTGAGAGTTATTTTAGATGAAACATACTTTTAACAGCTAAAACAAATATAAAGGTATCTAATTGATTAACATTTAAAGTATGAACGTCTTCATGATAATCCACAATTTAAATCCCTGTTTCTCAGAGATTGTTCCTCCAGTAGGAAAAAAACTAAAACTTTATCGATTAGGTTGTTGAATGACAAAAGATACTTTAGCAGAGTTGGATTCACTTGAAGAATATGATATCCCAGATTCACATAATTCCTATAGTGAAATTGAAGACATAGAAGCACATAAATTATTAATAATCAGGCTCCTGTTGGTATGTATGGATGATAAAGCACAAACATAATTGTCCAATTGGTTAATACAATGATATGAAAACATTACAAAAACATTCTTCGTCGGGTTTATAATCAAAAGTATATACTTTCTTAGAATTATTGCTGTATTGTCTTATTGCTGAAATTCCAGTGGTACTCTTATTATTATCCCAATTACTCGTATGTTATAATTTCGATAGTTGAGATCCATCGACGTATTTAAATATTGTTTTATACAATGCATATGTGCAAAGTGGCAACACTTCTATTTTAACTTAAAGTATATTTATATTGAGCTATTAATTGTATTTATATAAATATTTATTGTCGTTTAGCTTGCTTTACTTTTTTTTAAAACAACTTAAGGACGCTTGTCAAATTTATTTCTGTCTTACACAATATAAAAAAGTTAATAACATATATAAAAAAAATTTTAAAAAAGACTGGTCGAATGAAATCAATAGAAACACATATTTCCGGCTCTGCCTGCTTTCTAAGGGTGCAGTTGGGTATGTCAATAGATTTTGAGCTTAACCCGCTGTGGGAATTGCAAATAACAAAATAGTAGAGATTACATTTGCCTGTCATCTTTTTTTATGTGTGTGTTTGTAGCAGTTCAGCTGCGAATACATGAGAAATTAAAAAGAAAAAAGCGAAAAGTTGGATTGTAAAAATATTTAATGAAAAGCCATTTAAATATTTAAATTGCATTTGGGGTGAAACTCTAATTGGAAGTGTGGTGTTTGTTTAATAGTAAGCAGCTTTCAATTGAAAACATATCAATGTTTAACAATTATCAGTCAGATTAGACTGAAAACCTCATAAATTGTAAATGTTAAGCCAATTAACAGAAATTCAAGCCATACCTTAGCATTAGCTGATTTATATTGACCGATTAGGATAGATTTTCGGAGGGAGCAAACGCTATTTCGGCTAATTCAAGTGAAAGGAGAAATCTGTACGGAAAAATGCTAAAATGACAGCACTGCCGCCGACAATTTAATCTGAGTAAAAATATCAGACTATTTAATTAAATAAATAAAACACCATTCAATTTCGAAAAAAGTAATTCTAAATTCTACGAAAACCCTTGTAAAAATACCAAATTATTCAGTTAAAAATCAACAATATTAAATAATATATATATTATTCAAGTATGTAAGTATGACAATAAAAATAAAGACGAGATAATGGCATGGGGATTTATTAGACAATAAAGTGCAAAGATCACAACCAAATAAGCATATTGTATGCTTATTAATGAAATCCGCACGAAGCACGCTTGTAGGAAACTTAATTATGTTTTTATTGACATCAGGTCATTTAATAATTGGGCAATGGGCATGTGTATGCTAGAACTAGGTATTGGTATCAAGCACTGGCGATTGAAGTATTCTTTTTATGATATGAACTGCTGAGAAATGTAGTAAAATGCGTCCTGCAGACACGTCCCTGGATTTGCCTCCCTGCTTAGTCAGTTACATTGAGTGCAAACAACTTGTGTTAATTACTTAAGTTTCAGCAGTTGCTCCACTTAAGAAGTTGATATTGTTGTCTTTCATACCCTGTATCCCGGAGTGCGTACAGAGACTTCAAATTTGACATGCTAAATGCTCAGATCGAACTGAGTACAAATTTATTCATTTTTTCTTCATTAAATCGATACATATCAGAATTAAGGGCAGCACATATTCATGAGAACATTTGCAGAAATGAATGATTCAGATCTGTGTACAGGGTATGTGCTGGATGACACTTTAGTTGCTGCTGAGGGTTGCTGAGGTTCTTTTCTGCTTGTTGTTGCTATTATTATTTTAGTCTAATTCCGTGGTGTATTTGTTGTAGCGAGCCGCTTACAAGCCAAAGTCATTTGCGCTCAAGTTGTTAAACTTTTTGCTTTGTAAGCTCTTTTTTCCGGCCACGGCGGAAGTGGGGAAGAACAGATGAGAGGACGATGGGGGCTTGGAGAGTATAATGTGGAGAGCGTAACGCAAAGCGACGAACTGTTGGAGAGATGTGACGTAAGTGAGTCAAAACTTACGAAAATGTTGATGCCCAAAGTTGCTAAAAACTAATTTTTTACGACTTTGGCAAATGTGTGAATATCTCTGCCACTAATCAACACAGTGTCACAAAGTTGGGCATCAGAATGACTGCTTTAATTGAAACTATTGAAATGCCAGTGGCGGAATTTCCGTGAATTAACCGCTTTTATGCCCTAATATTAAGTACACAGGGTATATTACGTTTGCACAAAGCAACTAGCATTAACAAACAACTCTACTTATGGCTATATGTATTTATGAATCTTGCTTTGCATGAGTTGGTCGAATAAAATCACTAATCGTCGTAATTCAAATTAATTAATGGGTCAAAAAAGTCTTCTTTGAAATTGTGAAGTGAAAACAAATATTGTTAGATATACATGTATATAAATTCATTATCTACTATGTCCAAGCTCAGATCAATATTTTTCTGATATATGTTTACAAATAAGTATTGTGCTGCCATAGAAATAACGATCAATTAAAGTATATATTTAAATAGCAAGTTCGATTGCACTAGATTTCTTTTGATTTGTCAAAAATCAATGTGAAGTACAAAAATAAATATATCTATATATAGACGTATATGTATATTTATATATATGGATGTATATATATGCCACGCAAGTCCTAGGAAATGCCACACAAGTGATAGGGATATTGCGCATACGCCCAGCTGTCCGTCCGTTAATTTTTGGTCAAGCTTGAATTAAATGGGTAGCATTTGGATTTGAGAGCAGAGCACCGCAGTAAGCAAGTTGTCGTCAATCACAGCCGCGGTCGTCTGTCAAAGTAAGTCAAATAAGCTTAGTTGGCTTTTGGGCGTCGCACATTTGTCTTGCCACTGACCACGCCGATGACGACTTCTCAGCCAGCCAGCCAGCTATCCCACACCACCCACGATTAAAGCGCTCTCTGCTCGCACAACGTTCCAAGCTCCGGCAATATGAAGGAAGGTTGAATATGGAAACGAGGGTTTTGCATACCGGGCTACTCACCATCGACGATGTGCACGCGCACCGACGTCGGGTTGGCATTGGATGGTGAACATGTATAGAGTCCGGAGTCCTGTTGGATGGCCTTTTGTACCAGGAGCCGACTGCTGGTCAGCACACCTTTCTCAGTGACTAATGATATGCCGCCGCGAGGTGAATCGAAATTTATGAGCTGAAATGAATAACAGAACCAGCGTTAGACAAAAGTAAACAAACAGCTAACAGCTTAGTGCCAGAGCCAATGCCAAAGCAGATTCTCTGCTATTTCCCAGCGAACTGTTTTCGTCCATACATAAAAAAAAATATACATATACTTATATATATCTAGTGTCTCTATCCCTGCGGCGGCAGCTTACGGCCCCATGAGTTTGTTAGTTAAATTTTTATTAATGATACTATTTGAGTCCAGCTAGTCTAGCTAGCTGTTTTTTTCTTCTTTTTTTTGTTGTTTTTTTCATCAGTACCAATAAACATTGGCCAGACCCAACATGTTATTTACGTACACTATTTAAGAGCGCACATATTATGAGCAGGATTTACTAATTTTGACATGTAGGGATACCCTTATTGAAACGACCATATCAAAATTAATTCCCAAGTGTCGTAACTTTCGCATAATGTTACAATTTACTGAAGTGGTTGCCCATTACGAGAGCAAAAATAAATACTTATACTGTAGGTCGTATTATGTTTTAAATAATTCTAAGCTTGAAATTCGGTTCAGCTATGACAAAGTTATTTAAACTTCAACCTTCCCTTGATCTAAAAAGAAACTGGCGGACAAACTATGCCCTATAAATACCTAAGCATGATAAGCGGGTTGGCCTTAATAAAGTTATGCAATCTAGAAACCTTCATTGATTTCTCAGGATAAAACAGAAGAATGCTTTGGTTGTGTGTAGATAACAAAGTACTCACCTCTCGATTGTGCGACCAGACGACGGCTGGTGGTGGTTCCGGTGCAAATTTAACAGTACAAGTCAAATTGATGGTGGATCCCATATTGATGTGCAGCTCAGGACCGCCAATGATGTCAGTGATGGGCTCTGCATTGGGAGAGAGGTGATAGGTGACAGATAAGTATAAAAACGTTAGTCTGTGTAAAATATTGAGAGATGCAAGGTGTCCTTTGCCCACGACAAACCCCTACTTTCGTCGTATTTGAGGAATACTCCTAGCCACGAAAGAAAATGAGGATTTTCAAGCGTTTCGTTAAGGGATTTAAACGGAAAAAAAGAATCTAACAAAGTATCATCAATGAAACACTACACTTTAAATAATGTCAACAGCATGATTTGTTATAAGCGTGTTCAAAATATGTATCGCTTTCCCATTCTATGTGTCTGTAATTATGTATTCCGAGTACTGCTTTCGTTTTCATCTTAGGCAAATTGAAAGTTTACCACAATTTAATTTATTGATTTCAATGTTCGGTCTTTGTAAGCTTCCGCTACATTTGCCAGCAAAAGAGCAAGGAGGCGTGGTGATGTGTGGGGGAGGGGCTTGAAAGAGAAGTCTCGTTTGCCCAGGCAAAATATAAAACAAAAGGCAAAGGCAGCAAACGGTGGGATGGTGGCTGAAACGCACACGGCCTAAGCGAAAAACCAATGGGAAAACAAACCCAAAGTCTAAGCCAAAGTCAAATAGGAATGGTTTATCCTGCGGGCTCTCGAGTGATAGTACACACACAAACACTCGCAGGCGCACACACACACACTCAAAGCAACGCCCGAAATGTCAGGGAGTTAATATCAAACAAGCATTGCGCATACCACACGTGGGACCAGTTGCCAACCATCAAACGCGCTTCGATTATGTCTGTGTGTGTGTGTGCGTATCTCTCCTGATGGAGTAGCATGCATCAGGTTTATTATTTATGCCATTCATGCGGCGCCGCACCAAAAATTCACAATTCTACATACGCACATTCATAGAGGAAATACCCGCATTCATCTTTGGGCCCAGCAACTGTTTGTATCCCATGAATAGCTGAATTGATGACCCCTTTTCTCTTAATTTGGTTGCGTCAGCGTGGGGCTTATTGTCATTACCCGAAAATAAGCTGATTGCTTATGCATTTGTTGCTTAGATCATCCTTTTGTTCCAGTAAAAATATTTCCGATAATCATCAATATCAATCTGGCTTTCGATTTCAGAGCTAAATACATTAAATATGATATCAAATGTATGTTTATATTGCATAAATCCCAGATCTATCAATAAATTTCTGGATGACACATTAAGACCAGCTAGAAGGCGAAGGAACTGTTAAGGAAGAGTATATACTTTGGCTTTTGCTTGTTTGCCTCTTAAATTAATTAACTTTGATGGTATTTGGCTTACCGTCACATATGTAAAATATTTGGACGACATGCATATGAGAAAACTGCATAATTATCCAAGACTTGGCACCGGACAATTAATTAGAGTAGTTTCTTTGATGGCGTGCAGAAATATGCTTTCAAATTAAAAAATGCTTGACAAAGAATGGGGGTTCGTCAATCCACTGATGAAATCTTTTGACTGCAAGACAAGATTAATGCTAAAAATACACATTTTTCATTCAGCTGAAAAGTAAACCGGAGTAAAAACCATCAAAATTTTAATTTAATTAATAAACTATAAAAAGTCATGAGTACGTCAACCGAGGTACGATTTAGTTGTGAAATAAATTAAGGCTGACCAATGAGCTGTCAAATTTCTTATTCCAATTATAGCTAGAAATTCAGGATTTCTAAAGCGCAATCTTGTGGAAGCAGGAGCGCGGGTGTTTCGCGTGCTTTAATTCAAATGTTGCAAACAGACAACCGGACGGATATTGTAAATATTACATACTCTCTTACTCGACTGCCTTTGGCAACCTTTGCAATTGACAAGGCAAACGATGTGTAATGTGTCTTTGTGGAGGGAAAATTGTCTCCTAAAGAGATTATTGGTCGCTGTCAGACTTTGAACCATCGATTCATTTGTGCCACAAATTTCTGCATGTCAACTGTAAAATGGTCCTGATTATCTGATGGAGCAAAGAGCAGTACAACAACCGAACAACTCGCATTTCAGCAGTCGCATATATTGATGAACTTTAGCTTTGATATTGACTGAGAGCAAAAAATACCACTTCAGCTGCTCCCGACTATGAAATACTCTACTTCGTTACCTTAGCTCTAAAATCGAGAGCGATTCAATTGAAAACACTTTTTTTTCGTTTCAAACTAGAGCGTAAAAGCCCATCGACTATGTGGAATCTGTAATTGACAACGATTCGAAAAGCATTAAAAATGCATTAATTTTTTTTATTGGCAAACACAATGCATTCACATACAAATGCTTGCGTACATTAATAAATATTTGTATATATGCACGCATAAATTAAATAAATAGTAATTGAATTAAAAGTTCACTCTAGCATTCAAATATGAATATGAGGTGAAGAACAAATTTCCATTATCATGTTTAAATTGATTATGTAAATTGCATTGCCAATTGAGCTTTGTGTGGCAGCTTGCAAATATGTACTCTGATGCATTTTTGTCTCAAAGCCCCAACAAGTAGAAAAACTGGTGGTGGCAATGGACAGTGTGAAGTGGGCAGTTCATGTGGCAATCATAATTTGCTTTTATTATTCGTGTGACATTATCTACTATCAAAAGAAAGAAAATTTGTTATGTTCGGGTGCACTTAAAAAATAATAAACAAGTTATTTACAAATTAAATTGCAATATTGACAAACAACTAAGAGTGCTGAAGTAAAGAGTGCTTGACTACGCGACACCCTAAGCCTATCTATTAAATATATTAAGTTATTAACTATTAACACGTTATAGTTTTACTGCCAAATTTCAACTGGAAGACCTTAAGAGTGGGGTTTATATCGATCTGCATACGCGAAACTGGACAAGCGTAGTTTATACCGGAGATGCTTCCTTCTGCCTGTTACATACTTTTTGCAGAAAACCATTATACCTCTGATACCCATTTTTAATGGGTATAAAACTTTTTATTATATTAATTTGTTAATTTATTGCTGAAAAATAATATTAAAAAAAAAAATAGTTTGTAAAATGATTTAAATGAAGTTGTTAAAGACTTGTTATTAAGTCCAAATTATGTTATTCCTGTGAAATGTGTTACAGCCTTTATAAATAGAAAATGATGAAAAAAAAAAAAAATGATGTAGGCAACATTTTGTCGACATTGACGTGCCCTTTCATCAAGCTCCGGTGGTTTTAATTTTGGCTGTGCCCTGAGAGTTGAGAAGCACCCTTGGCTTAGATTTGGTATGAGCACTTTAGATGTCTGCGATGTCTGCGATGTCTGCAGCAGAAATGTGATATATGTGCATATGTATATGAGTATGTTGTTTCTCGTTAGAGTAATCAACGCACTCTGCTCTTTTTTTTTTTTTTGGACTCAAGCCACAGAGATGTGTTTCGTTTATATTTTGTTTTTGTGCTTTTTTGTTTGTTCTTTGCGCCTAAGCGCCTTTCACGCACAACTACATAAAGTAATATGTTTATGTGTGTTGTATGTTGTTGTGCGGTAATGTGTGTAGTGTGCGAGTATAACTCCCGCACTAGCCTTCATCTGCATATTCGTTATGTAACTGGGTAACTGTCCTAACTAGTTTCTAGCATCTCTTTCATGTGCCACGTCACTTGTCCCATTTCGCTTAAGACCTTTGGGAATCTTCGCTTATTTTGGTATCTGTTTCGCCTTTGGTTTCAGTTTCAGTTTCAGTTTCGATTTCTGTTTCTTTTTTCTCTGTTTCGGTGGAGTGGCCATGAAATTGTCTAGATTTGCACAGCGTCGGCATATCCCTTTTGCTACTCCCCAAACCCCCCGATACCCTCCCCCCCCCCACCGCACACCAAGTGGTTCTGTGAGCCTGCTCCTTGCCGCTTGCCCCCATCGTCCGTAATGTTTCTTATCAATGTCGCGACGAGCCTGACAAAAGCTGAAAACACCCATGTCCCTACTGGGACATTCCACTCCACTCCACGCCGCTGCCCGATAAGTCAACGAACATCGCATTTGTTGTTGCTATTGTGCGCGACAAAGTCGGGCAGACGAGCGGACGAGCGGACGAACAGACGAACAGACGAGTTCACAGACAGCGTGAACCATGCAGTTACTAATACAAACAAAGACACACAATCCCACCGACCATATGTACAGTATTCATATACATACACATATGCATGCTTAAGCTGCAATGTACTCCTCTTGCTTGTTGAACAGTTATGCCACACACACACACACACACACACACACACATACACACACACAAACTAGCAGTACACTAAGAAAGTAGCCCTAAAATGCCGTATTTTTGGCAGCAATTTCTACAATTTACGTTTGTGGTCTTCTAAAAACTACGGTTTGCATTTCTAAATTTCGGTGTGGATTTTTCTGAAATGTGGAAAAATGATGTATAATTTCCAGGATGTTGTTTACAATTTATTCTATTATACATGTATATATTATTAATAATAAGCACTTGTATGTTCATAATAATTTGAAAAAAAAACGGGAAAAATTTCACGGGTATTTGGACCCGTTACACGCCTGGATCGCGAGTTGAGATAATTCACACTGAGCTATTCTGGAATGCAGACGACTGCTAAATACTAATATAAAACCCTAGCCAGTAAATATCATTGCTTGTTTCTGTATTTTAGAAAGGATTTTTCTAAAAACTAGGTTGCATTGCTATTATTTAAAAATGTTTTCCTTAATAATAGAAAATATATCTAAGAAATAGAAAAATACGTTATAATTTTGATATTGTCGATTTGGGGCAAGCCCTTCTAAATTTTTAAAATATTTTTCCAAATATTTTAAAATTATTTCTAAAAACATATGTTTTATATTTTATGGCGATTGTCATTGTCATTTTTTTTTTTTTTTTTTTTTTGAGTGTATGGATATGCACACACACAACACATGACAGCAGCAGCTTCCATTTTGCAGACGGGGAACCAACATGCAAACAACCGCAAATGTGTTTGTACGTGATTTGAGGCAAGACCACGCCCCTTCTAGTTTCATGTCAGCCTGCCAAACGCCTCAGCGAAGTGTTAAAAGTTGAATTATGTGTGTGTTTGTGTTGACATTATAATAATGGTTTGGTTTATGTTTATAGTCTGTTTCACTCTCGACAGCTGGCTCGACTTTCCTCGCCTCGTCCTTGTTAACTTACAATTCTGTACTTCTCTAGATGTACATACATACATACATGCAAGCATACAAATGTATTTGCCAAGTGCATATAAATTTGAGCATAACATCCATGTATGTGTGTATGTTAGTATGTTAGTATGTTAGTATTTCTGTGTTGATTACTACTCAAATATTGGTACAGTGGAAAATACAAATAAACATCTTTGCATTATTTGTGTTGCCAATTCTTCTCAATTGCTCTTTCTTTATCTCGCTCTCGCTCTCTCTCTCTCTCTCTCTCTCTCTCTCTCTCTCTCTATAAATATATATACATTTCTCTCTGTCTCTCTCCCACTCCCTCTTAAAAAAAAAACTGTTGAAAAATGCATTTAATTGACTTTACCTCTCTGAATATACAAAAAAAAAAATGAGTGAATAACTATTGTGAAAACTTTTTGTTATTCATCAACTATGTAAAAATGTTATGGTTACCAAGAATTAAGACTGAGTCGGACAATGAACAGAGAGAAAGACAATGCATTGGAGGCTCTAGAGAGAAAGGGCATTTAAATAAATGTTTTGCTGTTCATTAAAAAGATGAAAAGACGAAAAGAAATAAACGCACTTTTAAAACTGTGAGTGAAAATATTTAAACAGCAATTTGGGCATCAACCACAAAATAAAATGTAAAATAAAATGAAATAAAATTATACGCAGCACCATGAAGCATTAAAATGATACTATTTTCGAATTAAGTAGAATTCATTTAAGACGGACATGCCACAGTGTGTAGCAACACTCTTGACTTGACTTGACTCGACTCGAATCGACTTGAGTTGACTTGAGTAGAGCATAAGTACGTGTTGTTTTGGTTTTTATAGCCACAAAATGCACAACTTGTAATTTATGATACGGGGCATCTACCGCTAGCAGCCGCCGACCCGGCAGCGACACCTCAAGCTTAAAAGGCACAGCATCCAAGAGCGCCCCAAGTTGAAAACGCTAAAAAAAAATCCCAAGACTCACGCTCCTTCGTGGGTGTCGTCAAAAGGAGGAGGCGACGGCGACGACGGCATCGTTGTCGGTCTGTGAAAAGCCATAAAGTGCAAATGGTGCCCAGGGGAATCATCAAACAGCAAAAAGCTGCCATAAAACGACACAAACATTGCAACAACAACAACAGCAACAACACTTTAGAGGTAGGTTGAGGTCCACGCACACACACACACACACACCCAGATACCCAGAGACACCCAGAGACACCCAGAGATACTCACTGGCACACACAGTGAGCTAGATCCAAGATATAGATACGGTCAAGTGGTCAGCTTTTTTTTGCGGATGCTCCTTTCGAGCAACACTTCCTGCTTTCGACTTCTGCCAGATTGGATGTCAGACAGAGTCCACACACAGAAAAGTGCCTGGCAAATCAGTCACACGTAGCCGTAGCCAAATAGTAAAAGCGTCCAGATGGGAAATGACAGCAACCCCCAGCTAAGAGGCTTTACCCGACCTATATATATACATATATATATATATATATATATATATATATATAAATATATATATGTGTGTGTGTTGCCACACCCGCAGGTTAATTGATACTCACCCACAATATTCAAGTAGACAGGGTGACCAATTGGCGGAGTCGTAGAGATCTGACACTCATAAATACCCGAATCCTTGCGCTGAGCATAACGGATGCGCAGTGTCCAATCCTCGGCATGAGGCGAGTGCATTGCCTCAAAACGCTGATCTGATGTATACGTATAGCGACCCACAGTCAGAAGATGTATATCTCGATGGCGCACCCAAGAGACCTGAAACAAAGCAAAGTCAGCAAATCAATGTTAAATTAATAAAGGTCCTTTATACAATAAATATATATCCAAACAAATAGGCGGAAATCTGCGAAAAAACATTCATGTTCTTTCTGCAAATTGAACTTGAGTCGTCTATAATATGTATTTATTCCAAGCCTCGTTTAAGAACTCGGCGGAAAAGTGTTGAAAACAGATTTATTGATTTCGAAAATTCCATTGAGGAATTAACTTATCTGTTTCGAGGTTCGTTCGATCGGTTCAATGCATATTCATTTCTTAAGAACTGTTGATAGATTGAAAAATTCGACATAAGCAACATTAATTAACTCTTAATATATGAGTTTTTTTTTTACTCTTTCAAATTCTCTTACCAAACATTAATAGCCGCAACTGCAAAAAGGTTAGCTGTACTCGAACAATTTATCATTTTGGCTTGCTGCCGAGTCGCAGACTCCGCTGCCAATTTCTTAGTGCTTGTATCTGTGTGTGTGTGTGTGTCCGTTTGTGTGTGTGTGTGTGTCGGCTTTGTGGGCGCCAATTAAACGATGATGAGTGACTTAAGCGCGCGTAAAAGCGTTAATAATACATCAGCAGCAGTTTGGCAGCAGTTGCCGCAAAAGCTAATAACAACTTAAGGAGTCAATTTTACTTAAAACGCTTACATCGATATTATAGCAAACAGCAACCTGCGTTCATAAAATCGTAATCATTATCTTCTTTAGAGACTTTAGAGACGAGGGGTGCCGGGAATCTGCTCTGATCAAGTTTGATTACAAATTGTGATATGAACACGCACAATCTTCTTCAAGCTTAATATCTTGGCATGCTTCACAAAGGGGAAGTTTAACTTACTCCTTTTGAGAAAAAGTTACGTACTAAGAATAATTACAATCCACGTAGCTAGCAAGATTGATTTGGCCACATTGTGCGGCATGACGGCGCCAAAGGAGCACTGGCAGTGTGCCACAGTAGCGCCATTCTTGGCGTAGGCAATCGCCCAGCTAGCGGCAAGTTTTGCCAGACTTTACAGCTATCGGACAATCAGAGCAGAGTGCCACCGAACATTTATCCGCAAACTCGTCTCCGAAAGCATTACTCAGCCGATGGCTCAAGGCCAATGCAGTGTAGATAGTGAATGTGCTGCATTCCATTGAGCACTTGGCATTTGAGTGGGATATGCTCGCAAATGACTTGATCCTGAAATGTTTTGGTAAATCTGCTATAGTTTATGTACTTGTCGAGGGGATTATGATTTGTTTTCAAATTTGCAACGCCTTCGAGTAGACGTCATCGACATATGTCAGCCAAAGTGTAAAAATTGGAATGCTACGTCCACGAAGGGGCTAGAATCGATAATCCCGTTAATCGTTAAGGTCTCATATCTCTCACAAAAAATAGAAAAGCCGCAAAAAATGTTGGACCACGCTGGCTACCGCTTCCAAAAACGATAAAAGCCTACATCTCCGACAATTTAAGAACTATGGTTAGCAAACTTAGAAAGTAGATTACTAAGATCGTTCCCCAAGGCGGTATGAAACTCTTTCCACATTTTTTTAAAGTCACGCTTACTCACGCCCCCAAAATTCACAGTCACAGTTACCAAACTAGGAAGGAGGGAGGAAACTTCCAACTCTTGGCAACACTCAACTTGTTCTGTGCCACCTGTTACCAGGTGATATTACTTATGGTATCAACGTTCTCACTTGTTTTTCACTATTTCATAAAATGTTTTCTGTTTTTAAGATATTTAACAGAAATGCAAACCCATTTTTTTGTTTGTAACACACTTTCTAATATTTTCCCTTTCGACTTTCGTCTCAAATGTTTTATTTTTATTTTTTTAAAGGACTTAATTAAGACAAAAGTTAACACCCTAGAACTTATAATAATAAAAGCAAATGCTGTGTAATTTAAGAAAAAAGTAAAAATATTTTAATTTATTGAAGAATTTTATCTTGGAATTAAGAAGGGATAAGCAAAACCTTTCGCTTTAATAATTCGCCAAAAGAAAGCGGAATTAATTTCGTATAGAGTCAGCTCTTTTATTTGTCATCAGCTGTGACCACTCCTCCGCTGATATTATGACCTCGTTGTGCTGACCAGGCACGCCTTACAAGCTTAGCTCTGTATCCACCATTGTGAACCAGAATCTCAAGGATAACCCAGATCTAAAGTACATTCATAGATTGTTTGAGATAAGTTGAATCTTTTATTGATTTTAATTTCATTGCCTGAAGCTGGCTCTGAAAGTTGTTTAATATATTACCGTTAGCAGAAATGCTAAGTGTTTCGAACTATTTGCTAAAATGTACATCTAGTTTTAAATAAAATCTTATTTAATTCGAATTGACGTGCTCGAACCTGGATACTCAGCATTCATTAAAAATACTCAAGTAGAGGAAAGAGCAATTGCCAAAAATATAATACCCCTGCAGATAAAGGTGTATGCACAGTATATGTATGTGTGTGACAGTGTAAGGGGGCTGGGGGATGGGGTATGGTGGATGGGTACAGGGTGTCTGATAGTTGAGCAGCCACTTCCCGGGCACACTTGCTTGTTAAGTTCACCTTACTACTTTTTAGATAAATAAAGGCGCGTTCAGCTGGAATAAATTGCTGGTCGCTTTATATTACTTTTTAAGGTGTTCTTTTCTTTTCTTTTCTTTTCTTTTATATTTTTATGTGTTTTTGGCCAACCAGGCCTTTTGTGTCTTGCTTTTGGCTCAATTGGCAACAACTTTTTTCACCCGAGGTCTTCACACACGCCACCCACAACCTCAGCCGGAGCAGCAGCAGCAGTAGCAGCAGCAGCAGCAGCAGCAACAGCAGCAGAAGCAAAGTGTTTATTTATTTTTATTCAGTCGCCCTGTTTTATCCTTGTCGTGCATCGTCACGACTCGCCCCGCCCTGCCCTGCCCTGCCACGCCCCGCCCCTACCATTCCGCCCAACAGACAAATGCTTATATTTTGCTTAAGTTCCTTTTTTTTGTTTCTTTCTTCATTTACTCGATGCGGCTGCGGCTGCGGCTGCGGTTGGAACTGCGGCTGCTACTGCGACTAATGTTGTTGCTGGGTTTTTGTCACCGCAGGAAAAACTACGTAGCCAAGTTAAAAGTTGCTGGCATGCCTTTAGTGTCAGTCAGGCTGCTTGCTGCTTATATTGGGTAGTCATTTAAGCCAAAAAGTAAACCAATTGTTAGTTTTAATGGAATTTATTGGGTAAATATTTGCTTAGCACAAGAAATTGCTTGTGAACATTTGCTGTCGTCTGGTTGATTTAAGATTAAAACTTTTTACACTTAATCCCCACGTATATTTCTGCGGCTTAGAATCGCTGACTGGAATGCCAATCAAGGGGCTCTCACTGAGACCGGCAGTGTTACTTGCCAATTATTTTGCATACATCAGCCTCTCTCTCTCTCTCTCTCTCTCTCTCTTTGTGTATCTATCTAGGGTCTTCATTAGCAAAGTGCTCCCCGTTAGGCTGACGAGGATATCGCTTATATTGTAGTTTGCCTGTCAATGTCTGGATGCGTATATTTTGCTTTGTATTTTGTGTTGTTGGCAGGCTTAAGGAGATGATGTGGCCTTTTATGATTTATACACGTCCAAGTTAAACGCCAACGCCAGCAGCTATCGCAAAGCCATTGTTATGCATCTTATATATGTCGGTCAATAAATGTCCTGCAAGTGGTATGTATGGCGAAGTAAGGGATAGATGGGACAGGGGGCTTCTTATCTGCTGCGGGCATCATCAATTTGTTCAGAGTATGTCCCTCATTAGCTTATATCAGGAAGTTTAAGTTTTTTAGTTGGTCAGTTCGACTAGCAGATACCCTGCACCTGTATACCCTAAATAAACCGAACATATAACGTATATCGTATCTTAACTATCAGTTATACTCGGTGGATCAAAGTCGTTGTCTAAATATGGTGGGATATTTTCTCCAACAAGAAATGTTGCATAGAATCGGCATCGAATTTACTCAACTATTTATGCTCAACATAAGTTCATAAATAAGTTCATCTTTTAAAGCTCTTTGTACCATTAACCCATTAAAAATGGGTGAGGTTGTAGAAGCTGATTTGCAATTGTGCCAAATTATGTACAGGCCCTTCTCGTATAACACATTAATTATTATATCATTTTGTCGATAATTTCACCCGTTTCGCTATTATCGATATAGATTGATTTCCGAAAGCAATAAGCAAAAATAATAATAATAATAATAACAATAAAATGAGCTCTTAAATTGTAATTAAGATAAATAAATAACCCAAATTTAGTCAACAAAAACGTAGTTGCATATTAAACAAACTAATTTTAACAATACTGTGTTTTAAAAACTGGCTTCAGGGTATCTACTATTCGAGTTTTGTTTGATCTTTTTACTTTTATCAATTTTGTATAAAATGTGTCATTTAACGTATTTTGTTGTCATCACGGACTTGGCAGCCTCTGTCTACATTTACATTTCACTTTGGGCATGTCAGGTTAATAGTGCATATAAACATCTGTAGTTCAATTTGAATAATATAGAGTATTAAGCAATTACATTCCATCAGTGCAAAGATTACTATATACCCGAGGCCTGTTAGCACTTTCTGCTTGGTTACTCCAAGTGGACTACTTTGCCTACTCTTTCACTAATGCAAATATATGATTAGTTGGAAGTGTTTGTTGCCTGCAGCTGAATTACAGTTGCTGATTAAATAATGAAATATATTAATAAATTTAGCGTCTGATAGATAATGCAAATTGTCTTTCAAATTAATTTTATGATACGTTTTTGATTAAGGGATGATCTTTAGTTAGTTTAAGCCAAGTCTGATTGTATCAAGGCATTGAAAATTGGTCTGTAACAAATTTATTAAATAACAAGTAAAATTGCAATATATTGCTTAACTCTTTGGAGTAATATCAATTCTATCATATTTCTCTATATCTATAAAACAGATTGTGAAGGTAAATAAAAGTAAATAAATACATTAAAACGTATAATTGAGATGCAAAGCACGTCAGAATAAAAAAAGTGCAGAAAAAAGACCTCATCAGACAAAGACAATGATAAAATAACATAATGTGAGTTGCGGCTCCAAACCCCAAACATAATTCAAAGAAAACACAATATTATTTGTTTGTAAATTGTCTTAAGACTGAATGTGAAACTCTCCGAATGTTACCGACCCAGTTTGCCATAACGATTGTCTGTAGTGCAAATATTATACATGTTGCTCATATTTTATTTAATGTTGTTACACAAAGTGCGATATTGACTCTTACGTTGCACCAGGCGTTAACAATTGGTCTGTAATTGGCCACTTTCTGCGCTTATTTGTTAGCCTGCCAACATCGATGCAGTCACGTGACAGCCAGTTGGCTACCATTTGCAACTAGCAAATAGATATTTAATTGCATGCGAAGAAGTGCAGGACGGTGCTGAAGTATACTTATGTGCACGCATACACACATACACACACCTGCACACACACACACCTGCACACACACACACACACACACAGAGAGAGAGACATATATACCGTAAATTGCTCACTTTCGGGTTTTCCTCATGCTTTACACCTTGGAAAATTGACTCTTGCGAGTTTATTATCCAATTGTAATAAAATTTGCAGGTCATAAAAACAAGCATTCCAATTCGTAATAACAAAATGTTGTCTGACTCCAGGAAAAAGGGAAAAAAAAGTGTTTTAAAATTTAGACGACAGACGACAGGCAAGCGCACAAACAATCAGGTCAATTTTTGTCCTGTTCTGCTATATTTTCACAAACTAAGAATTGGCTCATAAAAGATTAGGTTATGGTGTAAGATCCGGGATACTTTGAAAATTATCCAAAAACATTTGTCCAATTCCTATTCGTTCTAGGCAGATTAGCTCAGTTCATTTACAAATCATAACGTCCCTTGAAACTCATAAGAAAAAGAAACCAGCAAACTGATTAACTTTAAAATTAGTTATTCAAAAACAATACACTCCGAAAAAACTGCCTGTATTTTTTTTCGGACTGTATACTCCTTAATATATTGCCTTTTTCCAACCGCATAATATGGCAATAACTATTCAAGTGCTTAAGGAAACTTTATCTTGAAAGCACCTGATAACATCACCGATACATGTACTTAATTGTTTGCGTTCTTTTTATTTTCAACCGGCTCAGTTACCTTCAGTTGTCCTTATCTACAAATAACTTAAATTTCTTTAAATATCAGAATGCTCTTTAGAGCAGCAAACGGCAAAGGAATTCCCACCGCTTGGCAATTTCATTGTAGTTTCATTGTACTGCTATTTTTCCCGTCTCCCCTTGCCGCCCCACAGCGCCCATTAATACTCTGTACGCAAAATGCATGGTTAGAGAGGGTATAGTAAGGTAGTTCCAAAGTATGTAACACACAGAACTAAACATCAATGAAACATCATCCAGACGCACTAAGTCCGATTTATAGCCGGGTTCCGTTGATGCAATGACTAATAAAACAATTAATTCAAATGTAATCACTTTTCTCCAAGCAACACATAAAGTGAGAAACAAATTCAAAAGGATTTTATTTATATTTGAAAATAAATACAAAAATAAAAAGAAAAGTCTGCAGGACATCTTCTCGTCGTGCAACATTGACTTGAGCATTCTTACCCGTGGCAATTTGATTTTTTGCCCACCTCAGTGACAGTTGTTATTGTCGTGCCAAAGAAGCTATCCGTTTTTTTCGCGTTTGACGACGCGATGACTATATTGAGGATGCGAATGGTTATGGAGTGGAGTTGGGAGGTGGGGCTGGAGGTTTATTGACGTTGATTTTATCGAGCCGCTTGCTCTGGGTGGGCTTAACTTCGCATTTGCTCCACTTATTCCACTTGAACGCTTCGCTAAGAGCAAACTTTGGCTCTAATGCTCTTCAGCAGGTTTCTTTTCGTCAGCATCAGCTCCTGGTGCAGCTTCAGCTACAGCTACAGCTTCAGCTTCAGCTTCAGCTTGAGCTTGAGTGTCAGCTATTGTGGCTGCTGCTACTGCTTCTGCTGCTGCGCTTGTCTAGCAAGTGTGGCACAGCTTAACAAGGTTGATCCAACTACGACTTCGTCTTAGTGCTGCCACGTTGCTAAAAGTTCGTCTTGGCAATTTTTGAGTGTGCGCCAAACGAACAAAAGAGACGGAGATGGAGATGGAGATGGAGATGGTTTGCAACTGAACACTCGTCCACGTCAAGCCTATCGAGTCTGGGCAAGGACACAACTACAGCGGAACGGGACGCAACGAGCCAGACTTCACACACCGGCCTTGGGTGTCTCCGTTTGTGTCTATGACTCTCTCTCTCTCTGTGTCTTTCTCTCTCTCTCTCTCTCTCTATCTCTCTCTGTGTCTGTGAGTGTGTATGGGCCGCGTACATGTTTCGTTGAATATTTGCAAAAGGGCCACGTGCACTGGTCCAGGCCTTAACTGTTGTTGTTCAAGCTCAACCAAGCACCGAGAACCGAACTGAGCACTGTTCAGATTAGCCAATATGACATTAAAGAGGAGCCACATTCAAAGCGACATCGCACAAAGTTTTTACATTGGCAAAGTTGCGTCTGGCAGCGTCAAGCGGAAAACATCAGCATAGAATGGTCGCATCCCTAACTTCAGGTGCTTGGATCACCAACTGCTCCAACTGTTTCAGCTGCTCATCTAACTCTGACAATGAGCCCCAAAGTATCATGTCAATGGAACGGACCCCACAAACTGGAATGCAACAAATGCCCATTGTGTGCTTAACTTTTATGGAAGTTCTTTTTTTTTTGCCTTTTTTTTTTTGTATGTTTTTCATTTTTGAAATGTGCGCTTACTTGGGAGAGAAATGTGAATGGATGCTCTGGGCTCTGGGCTTGAGCTTAGTTTGTTGTTGGCTGGGTTTTAGT
The DNA here is from genome assembly GCF_018153295.1 of Drosophila grimshawi. Lineage (NCBI taxonomy): Eukaryota > Metazoa > Arthropoda > Insecta > Diptera > Drosophilidae > Drosophila > Drosophila grimshawi. Next base: position 17,254,708 of record NW_025063692.1, on the reverse strand, counting down.
TTCAACACGGCAGCAATTTGTGTTTATACAATTTTTGTAAATGTTTTATGACGGCCGCATTAAAACGAGCAGCAGCAGCAGCAACAGCAGCAGCAACAGCAGCAGCAGCAGCAGCAGCAGCAAAAGAAAGAGATGGACAATGGGCAAACAGCAACTGTCGCTGACAAGCTCGTGTAATATATGATTTATGCCATAAGAATGACAGTTGCCAGCCCCAGTTGGCAATATACAATGTAATTGGCGGACACGCCCACACACACACACACACACACACACACACACATACGCACTGTCGTCCCATGACATCGTCCCCATGCAAGCAGTTAATGCTGCTTTGACAGTTTCTTGCTTTCTGTTCGCTGCTGGCTTGCTGGATTTGTCTGCTTTATTTATTCATAATTAAAATGACTGCAATTTTGGTGACATGTTGCGGCATGTGATGACTTGTGGTTGCGTCTCACTTACAGCTCATGCACTTCAAATGTCATCAGAATGACGAGTGGCAACTGATATGAATGACTGACATAGTATATTTATAATAAATTTCGTTGATTCACAATCGATTCCCTAGAAATTTGTCCGGTTCAATATGTGCATTATTTATGTGTTGATACAATGACCACTTTCAACTGATTCGCCCATTCAATTTATCTATTATAAAGTCCCATATATATTTATGTCATAAATTGGCGCAATTAAGGTATAATGACTTCTGGTTCAATTTTATAAATCGGATGCATTTGAAATTCTATGAAATTGGCATGTGGCATCGAGTTTAATGACTGTTGTGTTGTGTGGAAGTAGCACATATAAATTAATGACGCACGATCGATTGGAGCTTAATTTGTTAGCTAGACGAAAGACTCGATTTGTGATTTGACTTGTTATGCTCGGTTAAGAAACTCTACCATTATATACACTTTAGGATGTAAACATTTAACTTTGTTTCACATTAATTTCAAATTTGAACTAACTACGAAAAAAAGTAAGTAATATAACGAAAAATAAAAATATGTCAACGACTACTCTTATTGTCGGATTATTTAAACCTTTAAACATAAGAAACTTTTTTGCACATCAACTGATATACTATTAATAAGTTTATTGACTTGACTGGTTGATTTAGTTTTAGTTTTCGAGCTTAAGCAAAAAAAGAAATAAAAATTAATTAATTAATAAAAGTCAAAGATTACCATTTCTGTCTGGTTAGTAATTGATATTAAGAATGAACACTATTTTAAGACCCTTAAGTGGCAATAAATTAACACATTTTATATTACATATAATCACATTATTAGAAAAGGCAATACATAAATTGTAATCATATCTATAATAGTTGATCAGTAGCTAGTATCGATTCGGCTGTTCAGCCAGACCAAGAATATTAGGTGTTCTATTCACTATAAGGCAAGTGAAGCAAGTAGGAGCTCTCTGGGCGCGAGATACCCCTTCTTAGCTATTTTTAATGGGTACAGGGTATGAGAAGAGGACTCTTGCAGATGCACGGTCCCCAATTGTTTCGCATGGTTGCTTAGCGTCTTTTGTTTGCATGTATTCTCTTAAGTGCCAGCCACTTGAAAAGGTAGTACAATGACGGCGACCATTATTCAACACTTTTAAGAATTCGGGTAATACGTATCTCTTCAGGTGGAAACAATCTGCGCAGCTTGCAGTGTGTTTCATTGTTAATATATGCATATGAATATATGTATGTAGAGGATGTTATTAACTTAAGCGAGTATGTTAAAGAAGTTTAAGTCATAGATGTATTGATGCAAGTCGATCCGCGCTTTTAATGTGCAATTTATATAAATAACTAAGATATTTAATGCGATTAGCTTTCTTATGTAACAGATTTCTTATCATGTAACAGTCCACGTAAATAGACTAAGGATTGTTTGTCTAGTCATAGGACACATATGATAAGGCAAAATAAAGAACCAACCAAAGGCAGGGATCTGAATCGCCTTAAAAAAGTCGTATTTTGTATTTTAGTTTCCGAACCAACGGTGACAAAAACAAAATAATTGGTACTTTTTTGCATTGCGGTGAGTGCATAATTTCTTGTGTTTTGTCAAAATACAGATTGTCAAGTCAAAAAACACAATATGCACTTCAGTGTGCAATTACTTTTTTGCTTGTTTGTTCTCAAACAGTGGGCCAAAGCTCGACGGCGGGCAACGCACATGAACAATAACAATAACAATAACAATAACAGCATCATAATTAACACATATTTTTTAGCACCGTGCATCCCTAATTAAAATGGCAGCATTAAAGGGAGCGGAGATCCATACATCATTAGAGGACAACACACACACACATGTGTTTGTGCGTGTATATATATATATATATATATATATATATATATATATATATGTATATATACATTAAAAAGCAACCTCATTACTGTTTGCGCATAAAAAAATGCTGTTTGCCGGAAATAAACTGAATGTGTGTATTAAAAATGAATACAATGCAATTGGCAGCTTATCGGCTTTTGTCATTGATAATGTGTTTTTGCTACCGCAAGTTTATTATTATAGTGAACAGCAGGCAAAAAAATATGTAAAAGACGGAAGACCTTGTTTAATTGTGTTATGCCTTGCCTGTCGAAAGCACCAATATATCGCTCAGCCGGCTAGCTATCGGCTCAGGGATAATTCGACCGCGATATATTGGGCGGCAAGTTAACAAACAATTTTTATTCTTCTGTAAACAAAAAAAAAAAACTAATATTTCCATCAAACCAGTCCGCTCGCTGCTGTGTTGGCTGTGTGGATGTTGTACAGCCTGCGTGTCCCTCCCTTCCTTGTGATTCCTCCTCTAAATTTCCTGGAGAAATTCCCTTTCACAATTATTCCTTTCTCGTTTGTTTCTTATGCCCTCATCTCACCCAATCACATTAATTTACCACCTCATGTTCATTTTTAAGGACTATTTAATTTACAACTCATGAGATACATGCGACATCGTGATCCCTAACATTTTGTTTGTGCGCGGATTTCAGAGACTAGAAGATCTAGATTCTTCAAATTTCGATTATATATGAGATAGAGGCTTCACATTTGGAATATAACTTCTCGTATACCGCAGGCAGATCAGTTTTTTTAACTTCATCAATAACTGTCCTCGATTCACGGATACCGATACATCGATTTCCGATTCCGATTTCCGATAGCCATAAATGTTAATATTATAAAATCTTATTGATCAATTACAAAAATTGCATTAAATTGCGGTCAGGAAACTATCACAACGTCTTCTCATATGGATCTCATTACTTTAATTAATGAGGCTTTCAGTATCTGAGATCGTCCTTGCTGATCAAGAATATAGAGGGTATTGTCTACCAATGCCTGTTGCATACATCTGCATTGTTTAATTACATTCTTTTGGCCCTTCAGTGTATACATGATTATTTGATCAGGCTTTATGTTATATCATTATTTATACGGCCTCTCAAAATGAAGAACAATTTGTTGTCTTCATAAAATATGCACAAATATTATATTGTATGCGAACTCTTTCGGGCTGATTTGAATAAGACACTGGGGCCTGCAAATGGGAGTTTTTATGTTTATTGCCGGTGCAGCAGTGTCATAAAACAATTTTGCAATATCGTGCGGATTAGCATAAGAGGCACATCAGGCAAAGATGTTACCCACATCGAACATATCCAAATTTATGGCTGGCTAATAAGCTGTCGAAATGGCCAAGTGTTTGTTCGATTCGAAACGCTCGCTAATGACACACACAGGGAATGGCAATGGGAATGGGAATGGCAATGGGAATGGGTAGCGGAAAAGGGCCAGTGGCGAATGCTAAATGGTAGCAGATGGGGGATGGGATGTATATCGCCTTTTGACTTACCGTTAACCCAAATAGCTATGCTAACGAGGCCAGACGGTGGAGTTTCTTCCCGCAAGGTGCGGGAGGGGGGGAGTGAGGCGCCTTTTGCGTCGGCGTTTCCTGCAGCGCGAAATATTCATAACGAAATTGAATGAAATTGCCTACCAAACAACAACAACGGCAACAACAAAAACAACAAAAACAACGACAACAACAGCGAGGACAACAACAACAGCTACAGCAACAATAACAACAGCAAGGAGAAAGGGCAGCAAGATGAAATAATAATAAGCACGGCCGTAAAACTCCCGCCAACACACCCCCCAACGGCCCCGCCCCTATGCTCGCTCAAGTCACCGCCCACCCCGCTTGTCGCCACCAGGAGCACCCACAGACTCCATCACACGCTTAACACGAAGCACGTAACGCAATTTTTGTTTAAAAACAAGCCGAAGCACAGGAGCTGGAAGGAAGAGTACACGTCAGGGAAATTGTATTTAAATGGCTGGGTGGTCTCGCCCGCAGCCTTTGACCTGGCACATTAGTTTCTGGGTCTGGCTTACACAGTGGAAGGAAAGAAGCAATGGAAACGGCCATGGAAATGGGATTTGCCGCCAAGAAGGTGACGGAGACGGAGACGGAGGAGCGGGCGGAGCAATCACTGAGCACGTAAATCAAAAAAATGTTGACGAAAATAAACGATGCCACGGCACAAAGCATAGCATATAGTATACGTACAAATATATGTACATATTCATACACAAATTCATTTATATACCTACACAAACATGATGGTAGAGTATAGATATATATATATATATATATATATATATATATGTATGTCCTTTATTTGTATACACTGCACCCATCAAAAATGAATAAAAAGCAAATAATAAGGCCGGGCAGATTTATGTAACAGGCAGCATCAAACAGACAACTCCACACCCATCAAGTATATTCATTTCTGTTTAGGACAATATCCAGTCGATCCAATATCCATATCTATCCCTCTCTCTCTCTATCTCTTTCTCTCTGAATTACGTTTCAATTTAGATTTGAAATGTAGAAATTTATTTACCATCGTATGGTGTGGTATGATGGTGCTTTAATTCACTGTTTAACTTCCACCTCATAAGTTAAGACTAGATTTGGCTAAAGGTTAATTTGGCGCATTAATTCAACACACTACGATATAAATCATTTAAAATTAAAATTAAAAGCACTGGGCTTAAAAAAAGATTCCACAAAATTAAATTCTGAAAAACTGTAGATCTGAGAATTATCTTTGGTTAATTTGTATTCAATTATTTCAAGACTTTTTTATAACAGTTAGTTATTAAAGGCAGCTCAGTAAAATAATCTATTATCCCAGTTTTTTGGTAGGCAGCTGTTTTTGGCGCCCCAACGCTCGTTAGTTATGACAATGATTTAGGGAGCTGCACCGAGCCAGTGGGGTTATGCACCCGTTGATCCGGATCCTAGCAAGAAACAGCCGTTTCAGAAGTATCTCATATGTTAGCCAGCAGCCAATAGAAGACACTCGTCCTACAAGTATGTTTCACTTGTTTATGTGACTACATCTATCAGTGTTTATCTGCCAGGCTTAAGCACAGCCTCCCAGCCTTTCAGACGTTCTGCAATCTGACACACTCACAACACACACACACACACAAAGGTTTATGGCAATGAACTAACTAGTGTAGACAGCCGTTTGGGGTCTATGTGTGTGTGTGTGTGTGTTTGTGTGTGTTTGTGTGTGTTTGTGTGTGTTTGTCTGTGTTTGTTTGCATTCAAGTCAATAAGAGACGCACTGCCATTTAGCACTTACTGGCAAATGTTGGCAGCAAAACCAATCTGTAAGTTATACCCGAAAGCGCGACTGGCTTGTAAGCAGACAAATAACCCAAGAGATAACAATAATGAAAGAGGGTGCAAAGGAAATAGGAAAATGGGAACGATGTTCCGCAAAGTACTACTTCGCTGAGCGTGTAATGGCCAAGGTTGAGGAGTGCCACAAATTGTCCTTTGCTTCCCTTGTTATTTTTGACCCATCGATTGGATAACTATGTTATCCGGAGTCATGAGGCTCACGACGACAACACAGTTTCTTCTTTCTTTTTTTTTTTAAATATATATAAAAATTAATTGATTAATTAACAATTTTCAACGCACTCCTATTTTCCCATTCAACTAAATTATTTATTTTTTGTTTGAAAATATAATAGTACAATATATACAAAATTAAGAAATAATTTAAATAAATAAAAGAAGATAAATTTAAAGATTTCAAATTAGCAACGAGTAATTCGATTTGTATTTAAAATATAAAATATCAAAACCAAATAAAAATGTTCTAAATATCTCTGTATATTAATTCCATAAGGGTATGCAACCAGATTTGATTTGACATTTCCATTATAAAGTTGAACATTTCTGTCACAAACGTAAGCAGCACGTTTTGATGGACGAGTTCTATTTGTCAACTACTTGGACTACCTCGACAACTACTTCAACACTTGAGCTTGGAAGTTCATAATATTATAGCCACGCCCGGCTTCGGGCTCGTAATCAAGAAGGGTCATTGCTAACAGCTTTGAGCAGTCATTTGACTGGGAACAGAGAATTGCGCAGCCGCCAGATTGGCGGCCAACTTAATGAAAAATCACCTGGCTTGTGGGCATGGCAGTGGGAATTGGCAGGAAACAAACCAAATAAAAGTAATTGCCGATTATTTTAACAGCGTTTTTTAAATGAGCCACTCAACATGAGCCGAAAAGGCGGAAAATCAGAGGGAAAATGGGCGTGTCAGCGTATTAAAAGTTATTTAACGAATGCACTAAGTATTCCATTTAGTGCACTAAGTGAGCCAGCACTCATTGAGCAATATTTAAACTTGTGAGAAATGGTTTCTGCTTTTGCTATTGATTTAGCTTTTCTGCTGCTCTTAGCTCCCTTTTGGGTAGGCAACCAAATCTAGTGGAAGTGGCAGCTGTTGCGCTGTGCGCCGCATTCACAGTGCAAATGCAAAGCTCACAAATTTAAATAAATGTTTGAAATTGGGGACAAAGGGGCAAAAAACACAAAATTGCCCGAAAAGTTGAGTGACTGCAAGCGGCCAGGGGTCAGGGGAGAGGGGCAGAGGGGCAGAGGGGCAGAAGTGGGGCAGGGACCAGGGAATTCTGCACAAAAAACATCGAAAAACGCACACAAAAAACACATACTCTGGGATTAGTAAGAGTCAAAGCGGAAATCGACTCGACAGTCCTCGTGTGTGTGTGTGTGTGTGTGTGTGTGTCTATGTAAGTGTGGTGAACGTGCCCTGCGGCAGCCACGAATTGTGACAAAACAAAAGGGCAATCCAGAGCTAGAGGGGGAGAGGCAGAGGTTGCGAAAAGAAACGTTTACAGGACCATGCGGCTCACACGCCAAATTGCACTTTCAATTGGTGTTGGCCAATAGGATATGTGTGTGTGTACATATGTATGTATGATTGACCCACACATATCAATTTACTTGCAGCATCAACCACAACAATTTCAATTCCAATCGACAGTCGACATCACATCACATCGCATCGCATCCCATCGGATGCCTCATCGCCCCATCGCCTAGTGGAGGTAGCTTCTGTGACGTACATGGCACTGGGGGCATTGGCAATCCAATTGACGACACCACTTCAATTACACACTAATGAAGTGCATGCAATGAGATTAGACGTCTCGCTCCCCACCTGACCAAACCTTTGCGGCGTGAAAGCCTTCGAATGTGCGGTCGCCTGGTAAAGCGGCCAGTTGCATACATAACCACAATTGACAGGCAAGAAGCGGCTAAAGCCCAAAACCTCTAGCAGCTTGTCTTTCTTATTTCATTTTCATCACCGCAACTACACTCAAAGAAAAGAAAAATCGTACTAAAATTGTAAAATCACAGTTTAGCTGTTCCGTTGACAAGGGAGACATTTTTATGCAAAAACCAGTAGTCGAGTGAGCTGGACTACCCTAAACCCATTATTTTAATATATTATTATAATTTTATTGCCAAGTATCACTTTTAAAAGCTTTGCACTCTCAAACGTAAGTAGGCGTGGAAGTGCTCAAATGTAAGTAGGCGTGGCCTATACATACTTTCGCATTAAACCAAGTGGATACTTTTTTACACAGTTTTAATGGGCTCTAGGTGAAAAGAAAAACTCTTGAATCTTATAAGGAATCATAAAAAGATATTAAAATATTAAAAAATAATATATTGAATCTTAAAATAAAATATTAGAGAAAATTTAGATTTTTTTTCTAAAAGAAATTAAATTTCCATTTTATGAAAGAGCCAACCATCGTCTGAGAAATTAACTTTTTGAGCACTCACACTCCAAATCATTATGATTTTTATACTTTTTTATAGCGAAGGTATCTCAAAAGCCCATATCTCCCGCAATTTAAGAGCTACAGTTTCCAAACTAGGAATATATTAATATGCGATGGATTACTAAAACTCTCCTTAAAAGATCGATATTTCTTGGCTAAACCCACGCTGTTTTGTAGCACCTGTTATCAGATGGTATTACTTATGGTATCAGAGTCTTTCGCAGTTGGGTTCGCCCGACTGCAACGTTCTCGCTTGTTTTTTTTTTTTTTTTTCTAATGTATGTAATTTTTTTTTTATTGCCAACAACAAAGCAAAAGGACACTAACATGACTTTAGCGTATCGCAACCATTGATGGCGGCTGCTACGAATGTGATTTTAATAAGCTTTCCTGACGACGCGTCGATTTGATTGTATTGAAATCAATTTAGCCTTAGCAACAGCATCTGCAACAACAACAACAAAAGTCGTAACTATGTATATGAGTATCGGAGAGTGCAACAAATGTTGCTATCATAATGGTCAGATGTCATTTCCCATTTTCCATTCTCAATTTGCTTTATTGTGCCAGATGAATATTGACATCTGCTGTTCTTCTTTTTCGGCTTCAGAAAAAGCGACATCAAAAATGATTTTATCAGAATTGACATTGACGTCCTCCTCCACAAATATACAAACATACAAATATATTTTGAATTGTCTGCTTTAAATGGCAGCCCACTAATTGTGCCATTTATTGCTTCGCATTCAAAAATATGTTAAAATATGGCAAGGCAATTGGAACATGACACTCGAGACATGAGCAAAGTGCAAATTGCTGTCTTAGCATAAACCAAGCCACTTAATTCCACACACTTCACTCCCCTGTCGACCACCATGTTAATTGTTATTTATGAGCTTGCATCTTGCGAATAGTTCGACATCTGGAGCATTATAATTGACAAACTGTTGGCCATGTGATTAATTACTCTTCTCTAGGCAGCTAATTAACATCAATGGATGCCGCTTAACACCAATAAATATACTGTACTGAATTGGGGAAGCCAATGTACTAGTTAACATCAGACATCACGAAGCTAAATATGCAAAAGGTATAATTTAGCCACCTGGGATCAATGTTGTTTATTAGTCGAATGGAAAAATATGTTTGTTTTTTTGTACAGCTCAACTTAAATAACGAATGCTCTTTGTGAGCTTTTACATAAATGATAGATTAGTCCGATGTTAATAATATTTTGTAAAACAAAAAAAGATTGTCATTTAAAAAATAATTTTGTGAAGAATAGCTTCTAAGGCAGTCTAAACATAAACTAGCCCTTTTTGATAGTATTTTACCCAAGTTGTGTTCTTCAATTCTACAATTCATTTCTCATAGAAAGAGACAAGCGTTTGCTTTTATTTTATTATTTATTATTTATATATACAGTCAGAACAATATTTATTCGTACACTTTGCTTAAATATTATTTAAAAAAAATACATATTTACAAAATACTAACGAAAAAATCGTGGAATGGTTGCTTTTAATTCAACTTACATTCTTATTTGGCCTTTAATTTGTCTTTACACCCAGATATTGGTGTCAATACCACTTATTTCATTCCATACAACTAACTGTGTCTTTTTAAGAATTCCGTTGAAATACTAATGAAAAACAGCCTCGAGTATAGTTCATAACATTTAGTAGGGCCTTCTTTTGCCCTTAATTACGTCCTTGCACCAAGTTATTGGTGCTATTAACACCTATTTTATTCCATTCAACTAACTATGCCGTTTTTGAGGACTCCTTTCATGGAACCATGTGTTTCCTTATTATCTTCTGTAATCCGATTTTTGGAATAGCATTCTTAGATGTTTGCAGTGTCGAGTGAGGAGTCCCTTCGGTCATTTTCGGGCTCAAAGACGAGTGTCTTTCGATCAAGCCCAAGCTTCAGGTCATTTCGGCCTGATGATCAAATAGCTGTGCTTGTCCACTTTCTCATCCATAAGCACAGCTCGAACAGCTCCAGCTGCAACTTTGCAACTACCACATATTCGCCGTTATGCTTGATTCGCCTAGGCCTAACTTTGGGAGGGCCATCGAGTCCATATATAGCCAGATTCCTTTTTAATTTTTAATTCTTTTCATTATTAGTGACTACTCAAAATGTAAAATATTTAAATTTGCTGGAATTGCAGATGGGAGAAACTTAAAAAGTGCAATGTTAACTGTTTGACTTGGCCTGAATGTTATTTGGTACAGTGACTTCTGAGTAAAAATTAAATTTCTAATTGTTTAACAGCTGGCGCTATAGCAAACTCAACAACTTCAACTGGTCGCATTTCGAATGAATTTTCAAGTAGACAAAGCCATAGTGAGATGCACAGAGAAATGTTGAAGCCGGCTCACAACTTTTGCCCGAGTGAACGTCAGTGGAAAGTCGACAGTCGACTGTCGACCGTCGACCGTCGACAGACGACAGCTGCCATCAGTTAAAGCCCTGCCCTTACTATACTCTTCCTCTTCTAATAACAAGCAACTCTTTGCAGTCGCCTTCCGTGAAGCGTAAAGCCTTTCGACAACTTTTCGCTGTACAACTTTTATATTTAAATACCCACATTCCAAAAAGAAAAATGAGCATATTGGTTTTGCTAATGCAACACCCATTTGGCCGTCTGACTTCTGTGTATATATTTTTCGCCCACTCCCAGCAAGGAACACGAAATTCGTGAATAACTTCATCGAAGGCAGCTTAGAATCTTAGACTTTTTACATTTTTTCAGCTCTTTCCCAGAGTTCAATCTAAAAAATGCATTTTATGAATACATTTATGCTTTGGTACAGTGATATATATACTATACTTGCATTGAGAACAGAACATGGCTCTGGCGGTTAAAATACTTATGTCATCTTGCGTTACGGCGTAAGCGGAAACAAATTCGACCAGTAAAGCATATATCGATAGCAAATCCAAAAAATATTGTCTAAAAATATCATAATAAGACTTTTGCCTATCTATATCATATATATCTTTCACAGTTACATAGTTGAATTTCCATATTATAGAGCTATTATATAAAAATCTTAATTCAAAAATTTCTTAAAGGTATTTGTTATTCGGCACCATCAAAACTTGTATACCTCGTCACGCTTTGAGTTGGCGCTTCGTACATATGCACGAATACTTCAGATTAAATTAACTGCATTTCGAACAGCTAGCTGCTTTTTAGTACTTACCGTGCGATTTCCGAGATTTTTGACGCGACAGGTCAACTTGATTGTTTTTCCCACGAGACCGGTTACGTTGGTGGCAATGTTTGTATCAAATGTGGGTCCCCCTGTGCCGGGTGTGGGTAGGTCCTGCAGGAAGTCGGTAAAGAATCGCTTCGAGGCACCCTGCGAACCCCCTGCAAAATATGATAACAGTTGCGAAGATTTTGTTATTTACGAATATGGTTAATTTATGCAGAAAAAAAATGTAGAAAAAAACCCCGTAAAAAGACAATCGAATCTAACCTGGAAAGTTTTTATTTTGTTTTTAGAAAAATATTTTTAAATAATCTAAAATATCTGTAAAATGTAAAAATGCAAAACCCAAATTTTTAGAAAATGTCTCTTCTGATAAATTGTAAATTAAATTAAATGAGTTTGTGAAATCGTCACGTTCACAGATAAACAAGAACACCCTGAAAGTTAGATATATTTTTTAAACTGTACAGCGATTTTCTAAAATTCAGCGAGATTTTCTATCAGAGTTTATTTATATATATTTCTTAATAAAAGGCAAGTACCGTTCAATTATTTTAACGATATAACTTAAAATTAACATTAAATATTAAATATTTCGTGTTTTTTGTAAGTATTTTCAGAAAATTATTCTCAGCTAGCTGGAAAGAAACAAAATAACAACAAACAAAAACTAACTGTTATTATTGTACGGTTTTTCTATGTATTCCCAGAAAAATCTCCTTTAGGTAGAAGTTCAATGTGGAATTTTGATTTATTGGTAAAAACAAAAATACATTAAGCCAACACAGAAGATTGATAATTTCTCATAATGCAATTACTGAATTGTTTTCATCAAATAAGAATATGTAACCAAGATTAAATTGAATTATAAAATAAGCTCTTACATTTTTGTCAATTGTGTGCAAACTGAGCAGTGCAAAAATCTGTTTAAAAAAACACATTCCTTCCCCATGGAACACACCATTTAAATTGAAAAAAAAAAAAAAAAACAATACGAAACTTGGGGGATGGTACAACTTGGGTGGTATAGATAACAGATGCACGCTGCACGATGCCATGATAGCGAATGCTGTCTGGCTGCATCTGCCTTCCACTCGCCCTCTTCTGGTGTCACAGTTTAAATACCGCTTAACACCTTGCGATTCCATCGCCTGTTGCCCGTTGTCGTTGTCGTTGCAAACGCTTTCATTTCGCTTTCCCTCTTTTGAATTGTTTGCGCTGCAGCTGGTCGAACACGTGAGATTCCCTCTTTTTTTCCAACAACTTGCTTCGTGGCAGCTTGCCACGTTGCAGCTGTAATGTTTTAACGTTTTCCCCCAAGCTACAACAATTTCCCTTGCCAACAGCCGTAATCGGCCTTGACACATTTGCTTGCGCCCACAGTATCAAGCGTATGCGCGTGATCTTATATATGTATGTATGTGCAGAATGTACTGGGGGGCAATTCAGAGATGTGTAAGACTTTAGACTAAGCTTTCGATTGTCCTGGTGGCTCAGGCCAATATATGGAAGTGCTTTCCATATTGGGAGAATGGGCGTCTCTTCTGCTCGGCTGCTCAGCTGCTCGGCTGCTAGGATGGCGAATCACATCCAGCGGATTTCAAGCGCCACTTTAAGTATATGTGTGACTTTACTTATCAGCCAGTAAGCATATAAAATAGACTCGCCTATATGTGAGTCGCATTGCGGTGGGCTTTCCCTTAGTTGAACACGAAATGTAGCAAATAAAATTGTCATCGATATTACACTGCTTACCATAGTCATGGCCAATTTCTGACTGAGCTGGCTGGTTTGCAGAGATGAAAGTTTGACGCTATATGGCAGGATGCCACCCACATCTCCCACCTGAATAAGTTTTACGTGACCACAGATACGAACCAGATACATACATATACTCATGGTTACGTATTTTCTCTTTACACATACACCCTTAAGGAGAGGGTTTTTTTTGTATTGTTTTTTTATAAAAGTTGTAATGCAGGCCATGTTTTATCTTTTTTTGTTGATAGTTCATAGCCCAAAAAATATATATATATATTTATCGATTTTGTGTCGAAGATTGCTTCTTATTCTTGCTTTAAACATGGTTTTGCTTTGACTTTAACTCTCCTTTGGCTTGCATTCAAACTGTGAAAGTCAAACTTAATTATAAAGAATATTTGTGCTAGCCATCAAAGAAATTATGCCAAATTATATCGATGGCTGACTTTTGGTAGATGAATTATATTATACTTTAAATTTTATATACGAGTATATGTATGTACATGAAACTTAAATTAAAGGCCAAACAAAATATGCACTCTCAACTTATGTTGCGAACAGCTCTCCTTATTTTATTTTTTTTTTTTGTCATCCATTTCAAATGCCAGCATTTAATGGCAATGTGGTAAGCCAAAAACTCACTTATTCACTCACAGACAGGCATGAGTTTTTGGTCAATAATTTACGCACAGGCAGCAAATTCCGTATTTAACACTGTCCCCGCATAGATTTTCAATTTATGCGACGTTCACTATTATTATTCACTGAGTTGCCAATTTTTAGCATGCTGTAGCATGCTGTAATGGCCTCAGAGTTGGTCAGGAATTAAGCTTATTTGCATACATGTATATGTATGTGAATGTATTATGTTGAGCTCCCACAGTTGGTCGAGAAGAGCTGCCTAATGGCCATGGCAGCCAATCAAGTCGGCAGACATTTGTAAATGACAAACACTCACCGTCGCACTCGTAATGATGGCGAGAAGAAAGAGAAGAAAACGATGATGGAGTAGAAGCAGTAGAAGCAGTGGAAGCAATAGAAGAAGCAGAGGAAGGATAAGGCACTCTCAACGAATTCGATGCGCTTGTGCCATTTAAATTTCAAATGAGTTTTGTGTCAAGTTCAGCAATTTTTTATATTCAATTGGCCTTTTTTTCACCATTTCTGTTAAAGTTGTTTTTTGCTCCTATTTTGCTTTTACCCACGCTGTTATAAATCTGTGTTAGTCATCGTTGACCCCGCAAAGTACATACGCATATTCCTAATCAGATCAGTGAGATGTGTCGAAATTGTCAAAGCTATTAATATATTCGTATTTCGTCACCAAACAGTATCTACCACAGATTATTAACAAAGTCTGGCAAGGGTATCAAAGTTTTCTCTCATGATTGAGTTATTTTTTTGGCATAAGTGGGAATCTTTGCAATTCATGGGTATACGATTTAGACTTTTGAGTAGCGAATTCTTTGACTATGAATATTATGATTCTATGTCATGGACTTTCTCGAAATTTGTCCAAATCGAATCAACTTACAAATGCATATAATTTCTCTTTTCGAACTTAGTTGTTATTCAAGCCGTAGTTTTGCTGCACTTGCTGGCTCGTGAGTGCTCCAAGTTCCACTCCGAAAAGTCTTCAGCGAATGCCGAATGAGGCCAATATTTAAGTTTTCTTTAACTTGAGAAATGCTGCACAAGTTAAAGTATGCCACAAAGACTGTCTAGTGTGCAAGTCAAGACTGAAGGACGAAGCGAAAATGTTTCACGACAGTCAATTGATGACAGCAGCTCAACGTAGTAATTGTCTGTTTTGAACATATCAAGTACTTTGTCAGTGGCTGCCATAAATAGACCAAAAAAAAAAAAAAAAAATAACAAGCTGTCGGCTCGGGCGGGCAAGTTTCAGTTATAACTCACTCACACTCCACAGCTGTTGTAAGTTACGTAAGCTATGGCAGCAATTTGCTTCGCACATGTTTTGACAATAAACAACAAAAACAACACGACCACCAACAACAATGCTAGATTTCTGTTGGCCGCCTAATGAAAGCCGGCAACTGCAACGGGTTATCTTTTCGGCACCACCCCCTCACTGTTCCACTACCTATTTCCTGTTGGACGTTTTCCCTTTGATATTAACAAAACAGCTTAGCGCCGGCCTGGAGGCGTGTCAACAGAACAGAATACAACTTGACACTGCTGTCGCTGTCAGTGACAGATAATCGGCCATCGTCCAGCCACGCCCACAACGCATGCGCAAGAGACTAATTGGAGTCTGCAGCGCAAGCTGCACAAATGGGCAATCAAATGCAGTTGCAGCTGCAGTTGAACTTGCAGTTGCAGCTGCAGTTCAAGCTTCAGTCCTTGCCAGCATCAATTCATTGTCACAATACTCTGAGAGTGCCCAAGTACTCGACGCGATTTGTTGTCCTGTTTTCAATTTCAATTTAAACGACAAATGGGCAGGCATTTCACCCTTTGCCTACTCTGTCGTTGCCGTTGCCCTTTGCAGTTGCAGTTGCAGTTTTGATAACAAGTCGCTTATCATGATTCTGTGTGTGCCCAGTGTATCCACTGAAAGTGGATCAAAAGGGTATAATAGGGCAGAGGTAGAGGTAGAGACAAGGATTATGGTTGGATATCTATGTATATGTATCAAATCTCAATGAAAACATTTATCAAATTGTGTTCTTTATGATACTGAGGATTATCAGCTTATTGCCATCGGAATGAAAGCAAATTTTCGGAAGCCATTGAGTGAAAAAAATGTGCACAATTTTCTTTGTTACACTTGTGCCATTTGTATAAACATTTTTGCGTATACGAACGAATCTTTCGTTCAGATTTTCATCAAAAAATCGGTAAACATTGAGGTGAGATATTAGCTAGGGACACCAATATTGGTATGTTGACTGCCCTTTGTCGTAACCATTATAAATAATAACATTTGAATCCAGGAGAACAGTTGTGCTGCCTCTGCTCAAGGCGCAATAGGAATTTGCTTAAATTCGACAAACTACAACGTCAACATCAAGTCAAGTCAAGTCAAGTCAAGTGTTTAACTGTTCTGAAACTCTGACAAAAGAAAGGGCAGACAACATGAATAGCAAGATCTGATTACAAAAGGTTAGATGTCTTGCGGCTGTTTGGCATTCCGTCAAATAGTCAAAACAAATGTGGGTACATTTTTATGTAAATAAATACAATTTAATCATAGGGAAAATGTGTTTAAATAATATGTTCATAATGTTGACAGTGGGTTGACGCTGTTGTTGTTCATATATCCGATACTTATGCAGGTCTGGTCATATGCCACTGGGTAACTTATAGTCGAGTACACTCGAGTGGAGACCTACTGCTGGCTTTTGATAGGCGCTTCGCATATTGCTGACCGCAGCATGCTCCAGCATTTATGCTTAGTTATCCTTAGTGAAGTCCCCGAGTGTCACTCCACTTTTCCGGATGCTTGTCCTTTGCGGTTCTGCGGCTCTGGACACCGGAGCTTGCGTCAAATTTTGATTTCAAAAATGAGTTTTTTTTTTTTTTTATATTTTTGCCTTCTTTGCCTTTTTTGTCTGTGCATGTCAGCGTTGTCATTGTTGTCAGTGGCATCCAACCATCTCTCGGCCGTGCTGCCTCTGGAGCTGCCGCTGCTTGCCAACCGAAGGCATTGAGGCCGCCATCCTCATCATCATCCTCATCATCATCATCATCATCGTCGTCGTCGTCGTCGTCGTCGTCGTCGTCGTCGTTCTCCTCATCGTCATCGTCATCTGGTTGTCATTAGGTTTATGTCATTGTTCAGCCAAGTGCGCCGCCACGACGCAGTTGCAACTATTGTACCATTTTTACACAGCCAGCCTGGCTGCAACATGTTGAGCTGCTGCTGCTGCTGCTGCTCCCGCTGCTACATCAACGCCCACACCCACACCCACATTTACACACAGAGTGTCTGCTGCTGCTGCTGCTGCTGCTGCTGCGGGTTGACTCTAGCTGTGTCGCTTTGTGTTCACTTTCACGTGCGCGCATCTAAACTGACATTCCAATTATTCTTATCGCAACCCCAACCCCGCAACAAGCCCGAACCTTGAAATCCCATGCCCCATTGTTAATGGCGCGGCGTCTTTTCATTTCAACTAAGTTACTCAGTCAGTCAGCCAGTTTGTCAGTGAGTCAGTCAAACAGGCAGTCACTCAGTCAGTAAGTTGTCCCTGACTCAAGTCCACTTGGCGGTTTTGGTGGCATCTTTCATTTTTTAAATAAAAAAAATAAAAAAAACAATTTAACTCATTGGCTGGATGTTGAGCTGAAACTGAACGGCATGAAATATGGCGTTTTCCTTTCTAACTCTTGACTCCCAGGACATTTGAGGCATTACTAGACGGCTGATTTATGTTGTGGCAGTCAAATTAAATGAACCAAACATGCTGCAGGCTACTGCCACTGCCGGAACTACTGTGCGCTTTTGATATTGGCAAATTGGTAAAACATGTATTCAATTAACTTATTATTTTTCATAGCTGATATAAATCCCAACAGCAAAGCAATAGAAGTGCATACAACCGTTATTTACCCATTATCTGGTCGTCAAATGGACTCTGCATAATCGATGCCTTTTCTGCTAATTTAAATTTAAAATAGAACGACATTTGCCAAAATGTGATAATAATATTAATGTGCTAATCCCTATCCTACAATAATAGCAAATTAATTGCGCATGAAGAGAAAAAATACATATCTGCTATAAAATGGATCTTCCATATTTCATTGGGTTTGGGCTTCGACTGGGCCTCTTAGCCAACATATGTATACTACGAAGTTTGACTACGAAGGCCGTTGATTTCAGTTAGGATTCACATACTAGCATAGTTACATATTTATATTAAAAAATAGAAAAGAATAAGCTCATTAGCTATATTGATGATTTTATAAACTTTACCTAATGGCAAAATGGGTAAATTCTTATTGTTCAATGTTCGTCTATGTGTATGAACACCTGATTTAAATATTGTTTCAAATTGAAGTTCTTCAAGTTCTGCAGCTAAAACCATCCTATTAATGCTGCAGATGTTATTGCACTTGCCGTCTGCGGCTTGCATGTTAATTTATTGATTTTCTAGTTTTGCATATACAATTAAGGACTGGATTATGCAGGAATTATAAAATGACTGCTTGAATTGATTTTAAAGTAATCTGGGTAGGCTATTTGTAACTGGTTAATGGCTTTAAAACACATTTCGCTGCTCTGGAGTGTCAATTTAAAGTTAGTAGCAATTGGTGCTTGTATTCTCTCGACCAACTTTTTAATATAATGCTGCAAACTGGGTAAAGCATACGCGTATATGGTATATGTTAAACTGAAAACTGAACTTTGCCATAAAATAAGAAAATTCATATTGTTCCAAGTCAAGTTTATCTGTATAGAAAATGTACTCCGGCACAAACAAAACTCCGCGACGTTTTTATCAATATGTTTTGGTTTCGGTTTTTGTTTGACTTTGTCACGAACTTTTCTGCCTTATTTTCGACACTGAAGGCACTTTGCAACATTCGCTATATGCTCAGTCTGCTCCAGAAATTGTGCTCCGGCAACAAAATTTAAAGCAATTTCTCACTCAACCAAATCAGATATTGTAAAAATCAAATAAAACACTTTGTTGTTGTCTAAAACAATACGCGTACACTTGCTACATACATACATTTACACACACACATTTTGCACAGATAGCAGAGAAGGCTGTAAAAAATTGTATATTTACTTAAATTAAATTCACAAGTGAGCGACAAATTTTGCACTTTCATGCAACAGTGACTATGTAGAATCTGCGCATTGCTGCATTTTAATTAAAAATTATAAAAAAAAAAAATAAAAAAAACAAAATATGTTGCTCTGAATTGAAATTCTAAGGACAACCATGTCAAATTGATAGCATTGATTTCAGTGCACAATTTGCAGCCAAGCGACACGCAAATGATTCAATGCCTAAATAGCAATTATATTGGTATTTCCATAAAGGGCTGTCGTTTTATCTTTTGCTCCATCAGGCACATTAAATTAAAGTCAAATGTCGCCCTGGCAACCTTAACTGAGTTTAATCAGGAAGCGAATTTTTTTCTCTTTTGTTTTTTGTTCCTTGACATTTTATTGATTGCCAGCAGTTAAGTTGTACATTAACTTGGCCAAAGTGCGCAGCCACAACACAGCTCACACACACACACACACACACACACCCAAACAGCGAAGGAACTAGATTGTGGTTCAGCCAGAAGCCATTAGGACTACCAGACACACTCACACTCACACTCACACACACACACACACACACACGCGCGCGCGCCGTGCTTTGGCGTTGGTTGGTAAAGAGCTATTAATGAGCGCTTGTAGATGCCAAATGAGCACAGCGACTGTAACGGTAATTTGCCATTTGGCGCATAGATGCAAATGGAAGACAAAGTCAGTCTACGAGTTGTTGTAAGCCCAAACTTATTAAAATTTGCATTATATTCCAGTTAATTGCATTCTTTATTATTGTTTAATATTGTGCAACTTTTTAGAACTTTATTATTTTTTTAACATTTGTATACTTTTCAATGTTGAGGAACTTGCTATATATCCGCCTTTTTGATAAAGAGAGTACATAGGTCGGAGAATACCGGATGGGACCACTATTATATATAGTTGCCATGGGATCAATTAGTCGCTTGTTAACGTCGAATGCGATCAAGAAACAGCGGTTATCTTAAGCTCATTATAGATTTTATACCCTTGTAGAGCGGAGCTTATCTGCTGACATCGGATCTAAAAATTGTTTGCAAAATAATCTGTTCAAAGTCTGACATCAAACTAGAAGCACAAGAAATATATTTGTATAAAACAAAAAAGGTATTTGAAAAATATTTGTGTAAAACGACCATTTTTTTTTTTTGTCTTATTTTATTTTATTTTTTTTTGTCTTATTTATTACCAACAAAAATTGTATTCATAAAACGAATAAAAAGGAAACAGAAAAAAGCTCCACAAGTTTCGGCATAGAGCAGTAGATTAACTACCGTCTACAAGGGTATGTAATCATCGACATGCATATCCTGCTCGTTTCTTTTTTATTTTATTTTTAAATTTATATTGCAATATTATCAATTACTCTCAATAATATTTTAAATAAATAAATAATTATACATGTGTTTATATTTGTTTATAAGTAGCGGCATATGGGACTTTAAAGTATGCCATCATTTCTAAACAGCACAATCAGGACCCAATAATCAATGCACGCTCTCAGCTTGTTATTTTAAATGTCAGCGGAAGTGTAGATGATATAAAACAATTTCAGCATGGCCAGGCGACAGTTGCGGGGAAATAGGTTAAATAACAACCGTTAGGTTAAAGGCCAGTCACAGCCTTAAACCCAGATTTAGCTCCAGCTTCATTCTACTTTAGCCGCGAGAACAAACGAAATTGTTTTTACGTGACGCGCATGCAAAGGCTGAGTGGCAAGAGTACGAGTAACTCTGCTGACTTTGGGCACAGCGGCTCCAGTGCCAGGTTTCGGGCTGCTGCTGCAATTTCAAATCCCCCCATGAAGCGTGTCTGCAGCATTATTGACTTGTACTATCGTATGCCCCTAACACCCCTTGCCCCACATTGGCAGTATCAGCCAATGATTACGGCAAGCGACGTTTTCCCATTTCGACTCCTGCAGATTGTAAAAAAAAAACTTACCTGTCAATAGAATTAGCATGCCTAGCAGCAGAATCCAATTTGACGACATTGTTGCTGCGAATCTGTTCAAAGGAACTCTTCAGCTGTTGTTTGTAGATCCGAAGCTGCAAAAAAAAGTAGCGAAATCGAAATTCATTAGAAAGTCTCGCTGAAAACCCTTTCGAAGAAGCGTTAATTGGCTTTTCGGCCATTGCATAATTGCAGTCGAATACGCATACATAGACTACATGCATATAAGAATGTTGCAGTACTCATCATCATATAAACGAAATAATTTTTAAGAATAACAGAAAAAGAGGAAACAACTTCGTGACTGGTTAGACATATTCTAGTCTCCAAAGATTTAAATCAAACTGTTTCATACATTTTTGCCAAAAAGCACAGTTGTCAAATTCTCAACCAACGCCATTTAGTTGTCTGTTTTCTTCCTATCGCTACACATTCAATAAAGTTATAAATATGTATTTATATATAGAAACAAAAAAATAAAAATAAATAAATAAATGAACATTGACATTGCTTTAAAAATGTGAAATTTATCGATTTGTGCTACCGATTTAAAACGCAAACTTTATTTTACTGGTCAACTATTGTACATAGTAGTGTAAGCCACAGGACCTGTTCTGCAAATTGCATAACGACCGGATGCTTAGCCCAAAAACCGTGTACCCATTAAAAATGTACAAAAAAGGGTATGCACATAACTTTCAGCCATTTCTGACCCTAAAAAGATTATACATTTTTTATCACCCTGCCTCATGCTGGCCGGTTAGTAATGTGTGTAGGTGTTGTATACTAAAAATGCTCTTATGTGATATACGAATGTGAGTTTGGGTCGCACTAGACTTGGATACGAGACATCTTCCAGCTAAGCTGTCTATACTCCCCATATTCTTATTTGTTTAACTAAACGGTTTTCACTGAGAAAGCCAAGGAATAGCAAAACTTCTTAAATGTATTAAGCTTCTTTGTGCAAATGCCATTTGTGTTTTTTCGACATACGAGATGAACCAACAAAGCACAAGCGCTTTAAGGACCTGTTTCATAGGCATCTGGGGCCCAGCGTATTACAGAATTCCTTCAGTTTTAACGACCTGAGCAAATTGGCATCTTTTATAGATTCAATGATCAATATACTTATGTATTTTCACTACTGACAAGTGCACTTCTTGTTAGAAAGTGTAATTCACCGTATCCATTGCAAACTGATACAAAAAGTATTCATCAAATTCACATTTAAAAGCTCTACGTAACAAATCAATGATAAAGTGCTTTACCGATGTGGGGAAAAATTCCCAACCGCCTACCCCACGTTCGAAAGATGGTTGGGCAACTGTTGTATAAACTTTTTCGTTTTCAACCGATTGACTCCAAACTCATTTTTAATGACCTGCTCGAAAATTTATTTGAGCCGTGTTTAACAGTTTTTGCCAAATCGAACTGATATGGTAAAAAAGAGTTCTGCAATTGATAACGAGTCGAAATGAATGCGTCGCGTTTTAAGTAATATCAAATTATGATAACTCTCACCAGATACTCATTTAATTGTAGATTTATTTGATTGGTTTACAACCAGCTAACACATAATTAAATTTAAAGGCAATGGCTATAAGTCCCTTAGGCTCATGATGAAATAAATGTACTCATTTTATTTATTCGCCACGTGCTATTATTTGTTTATTCTGTGTACATGTATATCTGAAATTAAAGCCAACCCATTCGCCTATTTTTCGTCTATTTTTGAACAATACCTGGTTATTGCCAAATATGTGCGTTCTAAAAGCAAAATAAAATAAAAAAAAAAAAAAAGTTTTCTCTCGAAGCCCCCAACAGATTGCAATTAAAAACAGGCATGACCTCAACAAACAGGCAAACTTTATAACCATTACACAAAACTACTATCAGCACTGCAGTCGGATGTAGCCAACTGCGCAATACCCTTCATGATTGATAAGCTCAGCGCAAATAGTAAGCTTTAAGGCCTAAGGTCCGCAATATCTATCGTTGTATATGTGTTAAGGCATTGCAAGGTATGGGGTACAATTGCTGATGGTATTTTGGAGTCGGTTGCTTATGCCAACAGAATGTCTGAAGGATGTTGCAAAACGCCTATGAGTATATACACAATTACCTTTTGGAAAGAGGGTATGACATGGAGCTGGACCGAAATAGCTCCGAAAGCAAGCGGAAAAACAAACAAATCAACTGACAAAGATACGCGGGCGGTAGACCGCAAAATGTAACTAAAACCAAAATCTGACATAAAAATTCACTAAGGAAAATTTGTTTGTTAAGAGGACAATGGAAATATTAACAGCAGCCGCAGCCGCAGCCGCAGCCGCAGCTGCAGCAACAGTTAAAGGATATTTGCACATCCATATCCTGCAGGCATTGTCCAAGCCATAAAATGAACAAGGATATTGTGCTTGCAGCGACATATGGCAATTGCCAGGGAGCATCACAATTACATATTTAATTAAAATTAATATATTGCCACATGCAAGTAACGAAAATTAATGAGCTCAAATCGCAGAACTCGCTACTTTGCAACTTGGCAACTCCCAACATGAACTCTCTTTGTGGACAGTCAAAAGCAGCAGTTTTGAATAGCTTTTGCTCATTACACGGCTTGATTTCATTCAGTTTGGTTGCCGTCCAGTGTCGAGCCATGGGAAGACCATAAAATAAATGAGATAATAAGCTGCAAGCCACTGGGAATCACTGGGCAAATAGAGCAGCCTCTGCATCACCACCCTGATCCTGGCTTTCTGCACTCTGCTTTCTGCTTTGTTTTCATCATCATAGTTGGTAATTGGACGCCAAAAAGCAGCTGCCGCATGCAAATTGGGGTTAACCTAAAGGCAGCTGATAAATCAAATTCTAATTAAATATAAGTATGAGAACTACAATTGGAAAATTTGCAAAATAAAAAACAACTTTTGAATGAGTCCTACTTTATTGGCCTATACAACTTTCACTTGGCGTCCATAAGAACAAAAAATATAAATAAAATAAAACAATAATACAGTATTTCTTCTTTTTTTTTGGAAATGAAATGGAAAAAAACGAACACTTTCTTGGCATAGTGGATGTGTGTATAAGTTAAATGTGCCCTAGTCTGACCCACTGTAGTCGTCAATGGACCATGTTACTGATTGTCCCACTGTCAATCAAATAATGTTCACCTCCGATCTAACCGGTTTTCAATAGACGTGTGTAAGCAGCTTATACATTTAAGGACTCGAGCAGACTTCTAATAAATCCAGAGGCGGCCCACTTGTCTAAGATGAGAGTTGGGCGTTTGTCGGTCTGTGTCTGTTAGAAGCGCACACAAACATATTTATTGTGTTACATTTTTGTGAGTTCGTAATGCTCAAAGTTCTATTTTTTATTTCACTTTATCATTTGTTGTCTGGCCATCTGTTGTGTGTGCATGTGTATGTGCATGTGTACATGTGATGATATTAAAAAAACATTAAAATCACATTTTGAAATCAAGAACACAGAATCAATGATAAACTCCAGCTAGTTCGTGTGTCAAGGTGTAGCCCCAGTTGCCGTGTTCAAGCTTAAAATTTAAACTCGAGACGAACTTTTCGACCTGCTATTCAATTGCCGTGTGCATGTAGCAAAGACAAACAATTAGACAATCAATCAATGGCTGAGCAACTGACAGCCAATTGAAGCGCAACGAGGCGTATACGCAACATGGCTTCTACAACATCACTACAAAATACTACATATAAGCGCACTGAACCTAATTGAAATCAATACAAAATGCAATTTAAATTGTTTGCAGCCAACTAAGCAAGCAAGTATATATTTAGTATATATACGATATATGTACATACATTGGCAGGTTGTGATTGTAAGACCGATATCAGAGGAGGCACTTGAGCAAGATCTGAAATGGGCTGCAGGCACTGCAACTGCAACTGCAATAACTGTTGTACCACTTCGATTAAATATCTTCATTTTTTTTATACATATATAAGCGTAATCTGTATATTAAGGTGAAGCATATTTAGCCAAGTCATATTCAATGCGCATAGTTATATAAACAATTTTAGTTTTGCTTGCAAAACGAACTATCAATTAGTTGTTCATACACTTTTCGCGAGTTTTGCCAAGTCCGGCAAAGCTTTGACTATAAGTTTGAAGGACAAAAATTAAACTTGTGCCAAACAACTTCGTATCTTTAGGGTGGACTTTCCCTAAAAAACGGTGAAACAATTTGCATTTAACTGTTCTACGTCCATTTTCGAACTACTTAAGTCTGCGAAACTTGTCTTGTATTATATGCAATTTAAAAAATAAAATTCAATCGGAAGAAACTTGAACTTGAGTGGACTTTACTAGTTGTTTACTTAACTCTGGTCCCCTGATTATCAATAATTAAACTTATAAGTCCGCCTGCCCTAAACCTATTATATATTCTTTGAATGCACGTATTTGTCAATTAAAATTATTATACACAAATTGTTTTATTCTCTTTTTAATTTGCCCACAAATATTGTCATAGTCTGGAAATTACTTATACGTCCGCTTGTTCAAATAGAATAACATTGCTTTTGTGTTTTTTTTGTTATTGTTAACATACGAACAAAAGTTTGCTGGCTATTTTAGCCAGAGATTTGTATATATGCCGAGACCTTTGTTGCATGTGCTTATTATGTGTTGTCAACCACACAACAAGGTGTTTACGTCTGTGCCAGCAAGTAGATACATACAAACATATGTGTACATATGTACTGTCGGGCAGCCGGGTTACTTGCTGTTTCTATTTGCAGTTTGCAGTTTGCAGTTCGCTTGTTCCCGCCAGCATCCGTTCGGTTTACTCAAAGCCTGGATGTGCAGCTCTTTGCGTTTATGTGTTTCCATGTGTGCGTGTGTGTGTGTGCGAGTGTGTGTGTATGTGGCATACTCACTTATTTAAGTCAAGTGCTCGGAGCAGGTGAATTTGTATTCTTTCAATTGCTTGGGGACATCATGTTTTCCACTGAGATAACATGAAACATCCCCAAAATGCAGATTTATCCATATAGTATATGGGGTATATATGGAAAAATCGTGAAGCTTCTTATATATAGTGGAAAGTTGGAGCATAAATCTGACTGTCTGTGACTGTTTTCTGTTACTGCATAACTAAAGAGATGCATAAGCTTTAAAAGCCAATGTGCAATGTGCACTGCAGCACAAGAACGCATATTCTGACCCCAAACAAGGAAGCTTTATTACAAGCGCATATTATGGCATTCAAATCATTATGACTTTAGCATTTGCTCATTTTCTCGTAACAATTTCCACAAATGTGCCACGAAACGGGCCAGAAAATTGCACTCGCTGCGATTCGAGAAAGCACTGCAAATGGGTCTCTGTGTGTGTGTGTGTGTGTGTGTGTGTATGTGTCTATATGAATGTGTGTGTATGCGTGATTGCAGCACTGGGTGGTTATTTGTCGATAACGGTGGTGGCAGCCTAGATAAGTGCCCATCAAGCAGTTCTAAAGCGAACCATCTGCTGACTAAACGGCTGACTGAGTAACTGATTGACTGACAAAAAGCTCAGAATGATTCACTGATTGATTTACACTGACCATGCCCAAGTATTTAAGTTGTGGCCCAAGCTTTAGAGCTATATACAATAACAAAATGTTTCCAGTGTGGACACCGTGAAATTCCTAAAATATCAATGCAAATGGATACGGTGAAAATTTACAATAGAGAAAACCCATTGACTGACAAAATTGTGTGTCTGTGTGTTGGTTTTGGTAACGTTTTGTGTGTGGACGTTGAAAGAAAGATGGAGGCGAAAGAAATAGGGAAAATCAATGGAATTCAACTACCCAAAAATGTGCAACTTAATCTGAACATGTCACAATGGAATTGATTGCAAACCTTTTCATTGACTTAAACTTAACGTGTTTTTATTTTTTCAAAATATTGTTGTATTTATAGTTTTATTTTCAGTTGTACAGCAAGAAAAGTGCACTTAATACTGTTAATGTTTTCAACTAAACAAACCACAAAAACGAATGCATTGGTCTAAGCACACTCATGTAATACGAAAGTTACAAGTCGTGGTAAACAAAAATTTCAGCTTGTCCGACAGATGGAGTGTTGAAAAACAATAGAAAAAAAGTTATCCCGTTAAACCGTCACTTTCCAGCACTTGTATGCGTTGCATTTCACAGTTTCATTTCGATTGTTTTATGTTCTGCGCAAGGCTGTGATAAGTGTTAGAATATACCTTCTTTTTTTTTTTATTACAAACGCGTATTGTAATGAAATTGAATATCCACAAAACACAATATCAATAGAGTTTTAACAATGCAATATAAATTGAATTTTGAAAATAGAACCCATGTACACATACATATGTACATATGTATATACTTGTACATGTTTGTTCTGGTGCATTCGACTCACTCAAAATGATTGGGATTGTTTCGTGCCTTTGCTCAATATGAATTTACTCTGAATGTATACAAAATCCGCGAAGTTCGATTGAAGGCACTCGTCTTTATGGTACTAAAAACTGTACCAAGCCTAACGGGCTTACACTATTATCAAGCATTAAAATGCAATTTCCTCTAGTTTTTTCGAAGATTTTTTAGTTTTTCCCTTTTTATGGATAGTTTGCGTGCGAAATTCGAATAAAGCAAAAGTAAATAGGGAATGCGATAATTAAATATACATATTTATTTAATATGTTATGGGCAAAAACAGATTAGTTGCTTACAAAAATATAGAATGAGGATGGAAAAGACACTCTATCATGGAGAGATAGCCAAGATCCTTGCTTACAAGGATACTGGAATGCACAACAGGCAAATATCAATTAAATTAAGTCGATCTGCATCAGCAGTTGTTAGCATAAATCGCTTTATTTGAAGTCAAATAAATACAGTCAAATTGTACAGAAGTTGAAGGAAGCTTCAATTAAATACATTAGAAAAAAGATATATATAAAAACTCATATGAAACTTAAATTTGTATTATAGTTACCTCAATATAAATGTAAAATTCATCATATTAGTCAGTCAATCAAGTTTGTAGCAAATCATAAATATTGTAATGAAAGTGCAAGAAGAACATATAAATAATATAAATTATTTGATGGACACGAATAAAAGGGTAAATGGGGTAAAGGGTAATAAGATTAATCACATATATTTCAAATTTGAACACAACATTTGTTGAAATAAAAGGCGCATTAAAATGTGAACTTTTTAAAGGAATCCGATTACTAATTTAATTTTCAGTCAAGACTATCAATCTCTCGCAGAGTCTACTTTCTATCGTTGTACCCCGGGACCTCTGCTCTGCTTATATACAGACAAACATATGCTCAAGATACAGTATAAATAACACAAAATACTGTTTACAAAGGATTCTTGTGGAAATATTGTATTTATTTTGTTTAAAGCGTCGCTGAATGTTTTCCTCTGCAAATAAAATAAACAGAAAATATTAGTTGATGGCTTCTCGCAGCCGGAGTTGTGGGCATCAACCGCAGTAAAATGTAAATAAATTCGAAACCAACTCAAACGACAAATCACTTATAAAACACAAGTATTATATGCAAAATATTACGTATACGTAACACAACAATTTGTTGCTAGACTCACAGTCTAACTAGAAACAATCAATCAATCAGGTATTGACAGAAGTGGAAAATTAAACAAGCAATTTCAAGTTCGATTAAACATAGGCTGTATTTAACACAAATATGCTTATTTCGATCCACTCAATGTGTGAACGAAGTCAACATTCTGCAAAGTACTCCAAAAAGATTTAATAAAAAAAATACCATTAGCAATGATGGTGACTTTGGTCCACTCTACTCCAGGCAGTGCATCCTTTTAAGAGTCTAAGTGTGTGCGTGTGGTGCTTATGCAAATTGCTTTTGCTATGCTGCTTCACATCGCTCTGCATTCATAAAATGTCATTTTTGCAAATGATGAAACCGGGCTTAATGTGAAAATCAAAGCAGCAGCAACAGAATTGCTAACACCGCGCGTCGAGCAAATGGCGACTTGGCCCGGCAAGGACAGTGATTCTCAGAAACACCAGATGGTTCTGTGTATACGTTTGGAATGTGAATGATGAGTGTGTGAGTGTGTAAGTGTGCGAGTGTGTAAGTGTGTGTGTGTGTGTGGGGGCATGAGGTATGCGGAAATTAGAGAGGTTTGGTTGTGGTGTCGATGGTGGCGTAAAAGGTGCTACCAAGTCGTTGTTCGCTGCGTTGTCGACCGCATAAAAGTTTTTCAATTAAGTGCCATGCCCTACTTTGGACTTTGTGCGAATACACACAGATACCCACATATACACTTGCACAGTCGCACACACACACACATAGACACACAATCGCACTGAGTATCGCCGATTACATAGTGCGACAGCGTCACTGCGTATGTGGAGCGTTCCGTTCGTCTGCTCCCCACACTTCTGCCCTTCGCACTGATGCAGTTTGCTCTTTTTATGCATACCACACATACATATATATATATATACATATGTATGTATGTGTGTGTGTGTCTATATGTCTGTATGTCTCTGTGTATGTGAAGCTGTTTATATTGAAATTTGTCGCAGTAATGCGAAAAATTTGCAACTTCAGTTCAAAATGGGGCACGTGAATAAGACAAAAGTGGTCTGAACTCTGCTTTTTTCCTTTTTTTCTTTTTTTTTTTTGCTAGACCACAATCGGCAGTCTGCAATCCACAATTTTCATTTAACTTTCAAATTGCAGAGCATGGGTTTTAACAATTAGCATCGTCAACGACACAAATCACAAAATATATTTATATATCCGAGTAAAAATGTTCTTCATTGTTTGCATAGCCCTTAGCAATTGGCTTTCGTGCCCTTTTTGGCGATACATATATGTGGCAGCTATTATTCATATTATATAGCTTTCGTATATATGTTACCTTGACAATATTTCCATTATTATTTTAAAGAATTACTGAAAATAAAAAGTGAGCTTTACAATTTTGCTCTAAATAAATATATTCATTTTTTAGTACTTTTTTTGACGAAAATATTTGCCTGAATGCCTGATTAAATAAATGAATAGTAATAGAAGTGAATATGTAACGTATTTTTAATGGAAGTTAGCAGCCATTTGTTAAATTTACCTAATTTAATTTATTTGCTGGATCTCAACAAGTCATCAAAAAAACCCCATTCAAAACATTAATAAAAAAAATAACAATGATGAAGCAAAGAGAGCAAAATTGTTCATTATCATATCCACATGTCCAACTCGTGCGGTTCCAAGAATGTGGTCTCTTCTTGTTTCTAATACGCCCCACAGGGCAGTCAAAATTGTAGCTGGGCAGCTGCCCCTTCAACGTGTGGCAGCAGAAATGATGAGCGATACTGTCGTACACCGAGTGCAGGATGCAAACATGCACACCAAAGCCAAAGCCAAAGGGGAGTGAAGTGTCGTCGTTAGTGCTGCATTTAGCGTAACAACAAAAAATATGTCGAGGCCAATAGTACACATAATAAAATGAGGGAAAAAAGCCACACACTCTAAAAAGCTGCTTTGAAATCGGAGATGCTTTTTTCGGAGCGTACACAAACTTTCGACAATTTCATGATACGCTTTTTGTAAACCATTTTCTGGTAGAAACATGAACACTTCACTGTTTTAATGAGGTTGAGTCACCTTCTTGGATATCCTCTGTCACATCTATTCTTTCCGCTGTATGAGTAAGTAGTAATGTATGTATCTAGATCAGTGCGGTAGTTGTTAAATTTGCTTTAATTGGTTGCTGTATCTTGGTCTCGCTGTTATCTTGTTCCCATTCTGCGAGCCGTTCAGCTCAGTCATTTACATATTTGCTGTACATACATACATACGCACACATTTGTGTAAGAGTGTCTTTGTGTGCGTATTTTAGTTCACTGGGAAACTTCAATCAACACGCATAACGTGCACGTAGCTTGTGGTTTTGCCTCCAGTGTCCTGACGAGCAACATCAACTTTAACAACTTCAACTACAACTACAAATACAACAGCAACAGCAACAGCCACAATCAACTTCAATAACTTAGAAATACACACACACACTCGCTCACACACACTCGCTCACACACACTCGCTCACACACACTCGCTCACACACACTTCTTATCAGAACAAGAAGGAGTACTTTGAGGAGCCCGCCGGCTTGCATGTGTTTATATACGTATTTTACACATAGATAGAGCAAATTTCTCCCAGCTGAAAACATGGCTTAAATTCTTGGCTGCAGTTCATTTGATCGCTCGCCATATACCATAAAATTCAAAATAAGAAGACTTAACTATAATCCATATAAAGCAGTTATGCAATTCACGTATTTAAATCAAACAACAACAAAAAAAAAAAAAACATTTATCTTTTTTGACAGATGGTTCCTGTTGAAGCAACTTATATCATAAAGTGGTTTGGTGTCAAGGGAATATTATGCCAAAGTGTCAAAAAAGTACGTGTTTTTCAGTCGCTTCAATACATTCAAAGTTATTCACAGATGTGCGTGAGAATTAACTAGCGAAAACCAGGTGTAAATGAATTAAATGATGATGAAAATGAAACTAAAGAGGCAATCAATTTAAATTCATTAAAACAAGTCGGCTTATCTGAAAGGGTATATCTTTTGGGCTTAGTTAGGCATAAAGCCATGAATAATATGCATGTTACTCATTGAAATATGGTTAATTATAAAAATTAAAAATAATTTGATAAAAAATGTGCAGGGCTATTTTGAATAAGCTTCCGGTAAAAATAGCTTACGTATGTTGTGACAGCAATTTTGACAGCAAAAGGCTCTAGTAACGCCAAAATCAACATCGTCCATTAATTAAAAAAATGTGTGCAGAGCGTGTTTTTGTTTTCGTGGCCCAAATGTTTGCACCGTAATTAACTTGTATGCCTGCGGCATGCAACTGTCCCTTTCTTGGTTTTGGTTATTTTTCCATATGTGGACCGACGTCCACTAAATTCCCAAAAATCTACAATTTTGCATTTCACAGGTCCAGTTTTTATTGCCACCTGTTCTTAGCTACTGATAGAACAGTCAATAGAGAGTATTTCAATGCAGATACCCTGAAAACAATTGGCGTTTTTTGCAGTAAGTGCAAGTGACGCGTGCCAATCGAAATTACAATTAAAAATGCAAAAGCATATCGAAGCGCAAAAACTATGCTAAATCACAAAAAAAAAAAAAAAGAAAGAAAAAAAAGGAATTCATTTGGTTTTCTATACTCACAAATGTGAATGTGGCTTTTGGCTGGTTCTAGGCATAAGTACAGCTGACAAATGCTGATGATAAGTTATCCGACTGTGAAATCTTGTGCCACAAAGTAACGCCACAAGTGCCATTTCAATAATTTGTCTATCAGTCAATGGGACTAGGACTGGCAGTGGAATAGATGCGAATTATTTGGGGTTGAATTGGAAAAATCGCTGAGCTAAACAGAAGATATTTAAGCCCTTAGCAGGATGGCATGAGCGACCATTGTTTTTATTATTTAAGCGATGACAATAAAACTAGCCTCAATAATTTTTATGTGTCAGCAAAAAAGTTGTTTTTCGCCACAAATTTAATATATAACAGCAAAGAGTGCTCTACTCAAGAGTTCACAACTGGGAACTACTCTGCACTCAGTATCGGTATAAATAAATAAATAGCTCTACAAAATTCATAATATGTATGTCTCTGGCTCATATAATTATTATTCTCCAAAAAGTACATCAACTTGTACGATAACATAATTCATTGTTTTAATCAGAAATAATAGACTATATTTATAACACACTTTTCATTGAGAGAGTGTGCGGAGAACATTGCCTAAGATCGGCAATCCGCAGCATTAATAGCAGATCGATGACGAAGACCCTAATGAAGAGGGGTGGAGGTGTATGTATCTTTTTGACATTATGGCTGCCTGCCACATGCTAATTAGCATTTGAGTGGGTTTGCTTTTACATAAGCTGCCTCCAATCTATCACATGTGTGTGTGTGAGTATGTGTGTGTGTGTGTGTGTGTGTGTGTGTGTGTGTATATGTGTGTGTGTATTTGTCTGTTTGCTTATGTATGCAGTCAGCACACATACTTATATTGAAAACTAATTAGAAACAGCAATCACGCGCGATGAGGCTCAAAAGTGTCTCTGCAGCATCAACTCATACACACTCATACACAATCACACACACACACACATACACACACACACACATACACACACATACACAAGCACATTCGTACAAGGTAAGGGGGCTCATTAGACAGGCAGACGGGCCAATGTAGAGTGAGGCAAACAATTTAATAACTTAAATGACCCACTTATACATATATATATATATATACTCGTATATATATTACAAAAGAATTTTTCCTGGCTACGATTAAATTATGGCAATGTAAAATACATTTTGAATTGAAATTAAATTAATTGATTCAACTTATATCCTTTTTGCCATTTTGCCGCAATCGCAGTGACCCATAAAAAACGACTTCGTGTGTCGAAATCCAAATTTACGGAAAGTGAAGGAATTAAGATATCCTTTTGCAAGAGTTTTTTGACAGGACTGTCTACTGTCGGCTCACTTGTGTTGTGATATTCCTATCAGGTTTTTAGCAATGTTGTCGCTGAATTCTCATGTGACCAGCCTTAAAAGTTAAGTACTTAATCTTTCTGGCATTTTGAACTGCAGTGGCTCTGGGATGTTAGTATTTCTAGTCCAGTTATCTTATATGCATGTCAAAGTCAACTCTCGTAAACCATACATTTAAATTTAATACTATTGGAAACATGAAAAGGGTAAACAAAAAAAAAATTAATTCTTTATCGCATTTTTAAAGTGTTTTATTTTTCAACGAAGTGCATTCGACTTGGGAATCTCTTTGCAACAAACTTAGACTAGTTTAAATTCAATAAAAATAATCAAGTATTCTAGAAATGGCCACCTACAATAATAGTAGTGTATTTCTCATTTGCCTATCAAAATGAACGAGAATGCTTTGAAAATATAAAAATTTGGTAAATAAACTACACCAAATCACAATCAAATATTCTTAAATCAATTTTAATTGTATTTTTTGTGTGTCCACGTATCAGAATCGAAAATCTGCAAGGGTATTTAATGTTCGGTATTGCAATGATAAGTTTTTTGTTGTATTCTTGGCGCCATCTCCATCCTTTTGGCCATATTTTAACTTAATTAACTTAAAACTATTTAATTGGACAGCACAAATTGCTCGTTTTTTGTTGTTGTTTTCGTTAGCCCGTCGAATCTGTTTTCGGCTGGAGGCCTTAACGGGCAGCCTTGGAACACTCAATGACTGCAAATAGTGGTCATCAAGGGTGGCATTCGTTTGTCACGTCCGTATGTTCAAGGAAGTGGAACCAGCAACCGAAAACGAAAACGAAGGCGATGCAGAAGTAGAAGCACCAGCAAGAACAGAAGGCGTGGCACGAGTCGAATTGGAACGTAAGGAGAAAACTACAAAAATCAAGCACGTAGTTTTGCATCAGAGACTGCTTCACCGGCTCACCTTCAGTTTCTTTTTAGTTCTGTAAAGCTTTTGGTGGCTGTGGAGAATTTGTATAAAATGAAGGGTACATTGACCGCCGAATTAGTAACGAATTGAGGTCGAGAGGTTTACCTGTAGTTGCAGTTGCAGCTGCAACTGGAAAGTGGAAGTGGAAGTGGAAAGTGGAGCCGTGCTGGCAACTAATGCACAGACCCATTTTCAGAGCACATTTTGATATTAACGTTGCCTCAGCTGTCGATGGCAACACTCTTAATTAGTTTCTGATGTTTTTTGTGAGTTGTTCCAACTGTTGTTGTTGGTGGTGGTGTTGTTGTTGTTGTTGTTGTTGTTCTTGCCCTACAATCACTGATGTAATTTTCTGCTTGTTATTCTCTCTGTGCCATTTCGTCCTTCTGCGACTTTCTCCTAATTGGAATTTAATTGAAATGTTTGTCATTCGAAGACAACCAGACGACATCTTGACATGTTCACTCCATTCCTTGTATTGCAAAAAAATGCTACCATCCTTGGCATTCATTTAATTTGTTTCGATTCGGTGCGGATCAGGGTGTCAAACCAAAATGAATATATATATGTATATATATATATATAATAAAGTCGAAAAATTCGGTTAAATATTCCGAAATTTGGCCAACCTACTTTACGCATGGAAACCAGTTGACTTTATCTATCAGGTATATTTTTAACTATATATATATATATATATATTTATAGTTATTAAGTAAATCTACCTGTATATTTATGTCGTGGATTTTACTCTGTAAGAAGAGATACCAAAGAACCGTCTTGCATTTGAGCAACAAAATTTTCAACATTTGGAAATTTCTGATGAAATTGATTTAAAATAATTGATCTTTTGTTTGCTGTGTTTATTTTCCTTGCCTCTGGCATTTTCAACGCATTCGACTATTACGAAAGTCTAAAAAGCCATTTTCTACGTAATTGCTTTTCTGTTTACATTTCGCACTGGGCACAGATTTGTGCGGGAGTGATTTTAAACAATATAAATTCAACCCCTTTGTGACATAGTTTTATGTCTCTTTGCATTTTGTACAAAGTATTCATTATTTTTTATTAGACTCACATTCAAATATTAAACTTAGAAACTCACTGTCACCACTTCTTTAGTTCTCCCATAAATCAACGCAAATTGCGCTTTAGGGAACATAAATGTAAGACTCTCACCTAGAGCACTCTTATTTTCTACTTAAATCAAACATGTATGCATTTATTAACAACTTAACAACTTAAAAAAGGAAAAAACTTATCCTGAGCTTGCTGGTATTCTCAGATACAATGCACGAAAACATATACATAAGTAGTTCTGTGGTAAATAAGTTGTGGCAGCCAAATAAGTTGACCGCAGGATTGGGCCAGGGTAACAGCTAGCCAATCTTAGAAGCTAGGCACGTTCCCAGAGTCATGAGTCATTGGCACGGCTCGTTTACCTACCACAGTGGGCCAATCCAAGTTCGTGCAACACGTTTACTATTCTTTCAAATTCGCAGTTGGCATCGACCCTTCATCGCTGGCTCTGTCCAGAAATCATGCTCCTCCTCGTACTATGATATTGTCATTTGTGTCACACACACACACACACACACACACACACACACACACACACAGAACTACAATTACAATAAAACGTACGCCCAAAATCTAATTTCATCTGTGTATGCTCAAGCAGAGTATAATAAATAAATCTAATCAAGTTATGTAGGAACTGTTGTCAAAAATAAAACGCTCTTGTGTAAATTACACAACACGTCCGCTTAATTCATAGTCCTACCTCAAAATTCAATTTAACATTTTTCTATTCTGATAAATGTGAACACTCACAAAATTCTTATCTGTATTTTACGCTCCGCTATCGATAATATTCAACTTAAATTCTTTGCAATTCCACATTGTAAGAAATTCAATTAAATTTAATTTTTCTTCTGAATTGTTTTATTATTTTTAAATTTGATTTAATTTCAGTTAAGAACTACTTACTTACTATGGCTAATATAATATAGTTTAACTAATTATGACAAAAAAAATGTTTCAATTAGAAATTGTATATCATTATTATTATTTTTGTATTCCCACTTTTGCCTCTCATATATTTTATTTGTCAACCTGACATGTTTGAGTTACAC
Organism: Drosophila grimshawi; assembly: GCF_018153295.1. NCBI lineage: Eukaryota > Metazoa > Arthropoda > Insecta > Diptera > Drosophilidae > Drosophila > Drosophila grimshawi. The sequence continues at coordinate 17,218,094 of NW_025063692.1, read as the reverse complement.
TGCTGCAAGGCACACAAAACCGTAGCAAAAAAAAAGGAAGCAACCGCAATTTCTACGATTTTGTGGCTTACAATTCATAAACGGCTTTAGCTCAAAATCTATTGACATCTCCGATTTCAGCCTTGTTGAGCAACTCAGCAAAACTGGGCGGTGTTGAAGAAGAAGTGGCATCTTTTTCTACACTCAATTTGACAAGTGGATTTTTTTCTTAATCCACTGCACAATATGTTCCTGGCTGGAAAACTATCGGTCACACTAGATATATCTTGAGTAAGGTGTTATGAAATATCAAACAGTGCTTCTGGTTAGATATTTCATAACACCTTGTTCAAGATGATGCTAGCTGTAGGAACTAAAGTTTTTGATATACGAACTATATTTGAAGTCTGGTTCTTTATGCTTTCGGTTTCATAGCAAACTATAGTCAGTCGATTCCTTGCCACCTCGACCACTTAAATATGGAAGATATTGGCTTTATTTGCTTTTGCGCGGATTGTGGGGGTGGCATATAAATTTTCTTAGCAATTTTATGAAGAGATTCATTATAATCTAATAACTAATATATTTTTTCCCTTTTCCGGGTGTTACAGCCTTCTCAAATTCGGGCATTGTGGTCTTTAGTGAGCAGTCCTTCCCTCGCATCTTTTTCCAGATTATCGTTCTGTAAATTAAATTATCTTCACCAGTCATGTAGCCATACATGCAGATTAAACCTATTTTAAGATGATCGCTTCACTTTTTTTTTCCATAACAAAAATAAATATAAGCCCTATGCATGTGAACGTATAAAGTACTTACATATCATACATATATACATATATATATATGTGTGTGTGTGTGTGTGTCCAGGTGAGCAAGCAGTGCGCTGAAGGTGGTTTTGCATCCGCTACAGTGAACATTTTAAATGAAATTATCATAGACCATGGCCCCTGACCCCATCCGCTTGTCCTTGTCCAGCCCCCGCCACTCCACCCCACCCCCACTCTACCTCTCCCTCCCCCTCCCTGACCCCTGTCTGCTTGTATGCGCGCATCAATTTCCACAGCATTAAGTTTCTATTTCCTTAAAAAAATAAAAAATGAGAAAAAAAAATATATATGGAGTAAAATGGGAGAGCTGCTTATGGTGAATCTTTAGTGACTTGACTGACTAAGTTCCACTCTCAGTCAATATTCAATTTATAAGAAAGAAAAAAAACCAAAAATTAAAAACAAAATGAAACTCGCCGCAAAAAGAATCGTTTTGCGGCGGAAAGAAGTTTTCCTTGCGTGCTGAGCACCTAGCAAATCAGTCATTTGTGAAAGGGTATTTGGAAATCAACTAGCCAGAGTCCACTGGGTCTGCTTGGGTTGTCTCTTTTTGCTTAACTAAACTAAACTAAGTGGTTTAACTGAAGCGATTCTGAAGTGTGCAGCAGTTTGTAAGGCTGAGCGCTTGAGGCTTAGAGGGCAGACTCTGCCACGCCCAGGCACGCAACCACATCCACACCCACTTACACACACACAGACACATCTAAGCCAAGCTCTACCTGTGAGTGTCCTTATACCACGCACTATATATATACATATATTGAAGGGACATTTTTCTTTCGAGTTAATATATGTAGTTTTATGTACTGCCAACTTGCCCCGAGTTATTTTGCTACTTACAAAAGACGGGGCTTGCCAATTAAGTACAAACTTTATTTAGAGACAGCGCCAACTGACACACAAGCAAAAATATTGAAGTAAATTAGCATAATAACAAAAAATAATTTTAAAAATAATTAATATCCCAGAAACGAATTCCAAAAATAAAAGCACATTGGCTTACACCATTTAAAACTTAAACCTTGATAAGAGGAAAATGGAATAGTAGTGGAAAGTTTAAACCTCAACTAATTTTGTCACAAAAACAATAATGGACGTTTTTTGTTTTCCTTAGTTATTAACCTAAATAATACGACATCCGATAAAAAGAAATGTTTACATTTGCTTGCCCAGTGGGTACAAGAACAAGAAAGAAAAATATTATGTATATATATGAGTATGTGTGCAGATGCCATGAACACATTCTGTGTGAATCACAAAAGTCGCGTTATGCTTTTTGGCAGTCGTTATAGATATATGTATGTATGTATGTATGTCTGAAGTATATAAAAGAGCAGTGTATATAATCTATCCACGATGCGCAGGGGAAAAGCTCTGGCAAAAAGAGCTGCAACTGAGTCGTTCTGTAGGCTTAGCCAATAATGCGAACACAGACACACAAACACACACACACACACACATGTATATATATGCTATATATATATATATATGTATATATATATATATAGATCTTCTTGCACTGAAGTGCACAGGGAATGTCTTGATTTTAAATTGCTTTTCTATTAGAAAACAAGTAATACAATTGCTATCGGTATTATCCGAAAAGGGCATACACTGTTCATGATTAATACATATAATGCGAGTTATATAGATGTTCAGACTATATGGCACAATCCAGTTTCCAGAGCGTGGCCAACAAATTGCACTCATGCCGACAAACAAATAATGTACTCTTTTGTTCTGTAAAAGCAGAGTATCACAAAAAAAAAAAAAAAAAACCTTGCGACGCGCAACTTATAAATTTTGCTTGAAAATCTAGTGAGGAAAAAGATGCAGCGGCATGGAGAGGGTTTCTGTATATATGTAGAACTGCAGAGGTATCAAATCTGGTGCAGCCAACAGTGTACTTTTCAAAAACAGCCAAAGCAGAATACTTTCCTGGAGAAAGAGAGAGAGATAGAGAGAGAGAGAGACTGACTTGGTGACACCCTGTAAAACCTTAAGCTGTCGTTTTTTAAAGCTTTATTTACACTTTACTTTACTTACTTGAATTTTATTTATGTTGCAAACTTGTAGCGGCGGGATAAAAACTGACAAAAAAAATCAGGTCCTCATGTGATGATCGACTGAATCGATAATGATACACTTTTATTGCAATTATTTTAATGGGTACAATGGGTAGGAAAAAAGAGAAACAAGTCTGAAAAGAAGAGTGCTGAATCGAAGCGAGCGGGAAACGCGAAAGAAAACGTGCAAAACAATCTTGAAATGTGTGCCGAGGTGGCCTAAAAGGGTATCTTGGCTAGCGGAGCAGTGTAATAAATTAAACTTTTTGCATTGAGTGTGCGTGTGTGTGTGTGTGTGTGTGTGTGTTTTTTTTTTGTGTGCGTTTGTGTGCGTGTGTGTGTGCGCGCTACAGACGTACAATCATTCCTACATAAAAACAGTCCAAGTCCAAGTCATGTGACCATAAATAGCAATGCAGCAAAGGAGCGAACGCAACTGCAAACTGCAAACTGCAACTGGCCAATTTTCAAGATGTGCTTTTGCCCGACAGCACTTTATATATATGTAGCATTTATGAGCAATGCATTGCTCTGTGGCATGACCACACTTGTGCCTCGATTCCCAGTAATAGCCAATAAAGTGCAATGTTCTTGTGACGGAGCAAATGGCTTCTTTTTATTTTGAAATCATTCACCTACCTACCAAAAACAATGTAATTGTACTCTGGCCAGTGTGCCCGACTACCAGATACTCTCGATAAATAAAGCAATTGCAACTATTCAACTTATACTTTCATCCACTCTATCAATCACTATCAAAACATGATATCCTTATTATCTAATAAATTAATTTCCGGAAGGTTTTCATGGGTTTTTAGACAGTCGATTTAAATCTCTTTGAGATGATTTGCTTGAGATGATTGCTTACAATGTTGCTTACATTCAACGATCACCTGTACTACTTCTTAGCATAATATTCTGGTATCTTTAAAGTATTTCGATATTGGGAGCTGTATTGCATACATCCTCACTGGCTTGGCGACTGTCATAATTTGCTTTCAAGGCTGAGCTGCCAGTAGATTTTTTTTGGTATTTATTAATTTTTTTAATTTAAGCTGCATGCGTTTTTCCGTTATATGAGTCGACCAGGTCAGTCATCTTTCGGAATGATCCAACTAAAAAAAGGAACAGTTTCAAGCATTGTGTTCTGCTTGTGGACAGCAGCTCCTATCGCACATTTATTGAAATAAGTTAATAAATACTGTCTGCAAGTCGGGATAAGAAATTCGCACTCCAAAAGTAACCGTTAACCGTTCTATGTGGCCCACAGTCATCGGCATAACCCACATTTCAAGTTGTGTGTTTATCTATTTTAATGGCGCCCTCTGTTGGCAGCTATTGACACACACAGTACTCCTCATACCTTTATATGCATGTGTGTGTGTGTGTGTGTATGTGTGTATGTGTGTATGCATTCAAGCACTGACAAATGAGCAGCGCAGCGCCGCTAGCGATTAATGCTGGCGCAGTAGCGAATTGCAGCAACTTTGAATTCGCTGCCTGCAACATTAACGAATCATTCTATATGTACGTATGTGTGTGTGTGTGAGTGTGTGTGTGTGTAATTATGGCGACGCTGATGTGAACTTTAACGGCAAAGTTGACGCTGGCGAATTTAATGGTGAAAAATGCCGGCGGCAAATTTTGGGCAACCGAGCATCGCATTAAAACAAATTACATAAATTGAAAATTAAATAAAACAGTGCACAACAAAGTCAGATTAAATTAGCAGCTTCAAAGCGACCAATAACCCACACAATCAAAATGATGGTTCTTTGTGTATTTTGGCCACAATTACTATTAATTATTACAGAGCTGGGTTCTGTTTTATATGTTTAGGCATCAGTTAGCGCATGGCCAATCAACGTTAGAGGTTAATCCTATAGATGACAGTCTGAATTGTTTGTTATACACATCTCAAGTATATTTCTGATATCAGCTAACTTCCCTTGCTTCATCACAATTCGAATGTTGTAGAGATGCGACCACATTTGTGGCAAGGCACGAAGAACATTCTAAAATTGTGGTTAGCTAGAGAATTTATCTCTTTGACAAGGGCCCTTGCACATGAATGTGATTTCACATTTCTCTTTCGTTGTCAAGGTAAATTCATTGTCTATTCCATGTGGAAAAACAAAAAAAAAAATAGAAATAAAAAAAAATGCAATAGAAAATGTAAACATAAGTGCAGATTTGAAGTTTGTGCATTTCCAACAACCTGCACACAAAATAAATATCCAAATATTTGTTGACGACACCAAAATACAAAAATCAACAATTTTTTGCATGTTGCTTGGTAAGTCACAAATCCGTTTATGACAAACAAACCAGCAGTGCCTCTTTTGCCTACCACAGCAAATTGATGATAGCTGAAAGGACATCGATTACATAAGCGATTGGCAAGTAGTCAATTTGACACGAGGAGCTTATCAGTTGTGCTTGGTCTTTAGTTATACCTCTTATATTAAGCCAAATTGTCTTTCTCTCTGCCTCTTCCATTTAGCATTCAGAATTATTACGTATTCTTTGTTTTCTTTTCATTTTTTTCAAGCCTTGGCCCAGTACTGCTGCTCGCTCCCCACATCAATATATGTATATATTTTTATATACATGTTTGCTTATCCATATTCAGGCTGCGCTTTTTTGGGCGCATAAGCAGGTGCAGCATTAAGAAATTTATTTGTCTGCCTGTGTGTGGATTCCGTGATGGTTCCTTTCGGTCAATACCAATATGTGCCCATCCATTTCAGGTACACACACACACACATGCACGCACACACACACACACACACACACACACACACACACACGCACATGCACGCACACACAGAGATATACATATTGCTGCAGCGAAGTTCGGAAGTTCTTCAAAATATTTTCGCTTACAAATATGCGCAGAGTACGTGAACAAGGGGGGTGGTATGTGAGGAGTGGGCGCAGTTGCTTGTTGGTTGGTGGCAACATCAGCACTAACGGTACATAAAACATAAATTTCGCATTAACGATAAGCGCGAGAAAAATACAAACAACAAACAAGTGAGAACGTTGCAATCGGCCGTAACCGATTGCGGAATACTCTGATACACATGATGTGTGGGTGGTGATGGGCGTAGCACGCGCTATTGAGGTGGCACGTGAATCGATCATTGAATAATCTTATTGAGCGGTATTTGAAGATAAACACCAAACAATATACTAACCATATTTGGTAAGTCTAGCTTGAAGATGGTCAGAGGTGTTCCAAATTTCAAGTCTCAAGCTTTAATTTGAAAATTGAACAAGTCTAATATACTCTTATACCTTCGGTAACAGAGTGTACACATTTAAGCACCGACCACTATATGAGTGCTCGTGTCCTGATTGCCCAATTGGGGCATACCTTCCACTCAGTCTCGCATTTCCCGCTGCACACAAACATAAAAATTCGCACAAATAGTTAAAAAAAAATTTGATCTGTGTGTGCCTCACATATAACGAACTGGACTCAAAGTCTTATTATCTTGGAAAAATATTCTAGGAAGGCGTGATTGGCAATATTCATCGACTAGGAGGGATATATCTATGTACTGATGATAGGATAACCAATTTCTCCCCCTGTCAGCTATTTATTTGTGCACACATTAATTATACCCATTCAAAGCACAGAAATATGTAACTATTAAGTGAATTTTAGCATCGCGTGGATCAGCCTACTCCTCAATCCTATCGATCCCTTGCAATCTGTTTGTGTATTCCCAGTTTTTTTTTTTTTCTTAATTGCATAACTCGAGAGCTTTTGACATATACATACATACATAATAGATGCACAAAGATATGCATACATACGCTGTAAATAAACATTTCAACTTGTCCAAAATTAAAATTAAAATATAAAATTTCTCCCATTAAATCGCATCGATGCCGATGCGTATTTAATAATATTTTAGAGATATAATAATGACCTATACAAAACAAAAATACTGCGCTTATGTAAAAGAAAATTGATTTTATTTTAGATGCATTTATTTTCAAATATAAATAGTCAATGATATATATAATATTTCAATATATGATATATTAATATATTGCAATATGTATTTCCACTGCCGTCAGTTCAACAGGCATTTATTTATTTAGTATTGATTATTATTTTGGAAATAAATTGGATAAAAAAGATAGACAAACGAGATATCTGAAACTGTGGAATGTGAGAAATTTAGCACAGTTCTGCACGCTCAGAGAGTTAACATGTAGAAAATGTAATAATTATAGTAAGAGAATATCTGACACAATACTTGATAAGACTTAAAGAGTTAAGATAAAAAAAAAACACACACACACTGCATTGTGCAAAGTGTAAATTGAAATAATTAATTATGTGACTTTATTAAACCATTTTTACCAATATATTAATGGCATCCAAATGAGTGCACAAATGTGGTTCAGCGTTTCTTTTTTGCTACTGTGCAACTCTGCTGGCGTTGCATTTATTAATGTTGATGTTATCACCACATTGTTGCCTTCTTTCTTGCCCTGCCACCCGGCTGCGCTTATGAACCGTTCAGGCAGACGACGACGACAACGACGAGGACATCGTACTCCGTAAATATGCTACGTAAATACGGCGGAAGGAAGCAGATTAACACGACAGCCAAGGTAACAACAGCAACAGCAACAGCAACGCAACAGCAACGCAACATCAACAGTAACAATTTACAACAATAACAACAACATTAGCGTCGACTGCATTGATTGCCGTTGGTGTCATTTAATTTGCTTTTTATTGGTATTTTGCATTGTGATGCTGCAAGCCCAGCGACAGCATCAAGGAGTCGCACACTCCATATATATCAATATATATATATATATATATCGATTTTAAGTTAATACCACGTTCAGACGCGACTCTGTCGAGCGTGTGTGTGTGCAAATGTGAATGCAAGTGTGTTTAAACTACTGCACACTTTTGCGGGCGATGCCTTTCAAAGAAGAAATTGCATTTATTTCATTTAATGACCGTTACCGCCAACGCAACCAGGATTTGATTCGAGCTCACTTGCAATCACGCACGTAGCGCATACAGAAATGCAGAACATTATGTGGAAGTTGCACGCAACTGCCTGCTTACACTGCGAAACAAAGTTGGATATTTCTGCTAGCCAAATCCAGATACTATTACATAGTCTATTTTCTTTTTATAATGAATATACACTGAGATGCTTGTGCTTAATGGTATTTCAGTTTGAACTTATGCATAATCGCTGGCTGCAATTGACTCAATTTGGATGCTCGATATCGATATCGATATCGATACTCCGCTGATATCGCTACTGACTCGATTATTTGCGACTCAACAATATCGATAGCTTTGACCGTTTGGGTTCTTATTGAAATCCCACACAACTTAAGCATTAAAAGAAAGCAAATATTTTTTTTTTTTCTAATTCCCAAATTTCTTAATCTATAACTGTGTCCGGATATATTCAGCTCAAATATGATCATATAAAAAGACTTGCAATTCCTTTACTTCTTATATAAATAACAGATTTTGTAAAGCAAGATTGATTCATTTTTCGCGTATTGAGAACAGCGTTTTTCTCCAAGTGAACTTTTCGAATATCGACCAACTTTTCAGTTGGTACCATTTGCCGCTTGCCACACGCTGTTGCAAACACCAGAACAAGACCGGTTGCCAGCAACGGCAGCCGTGTACAACTCATAACGACGGTCTTGTGCCCGTGCCTATGTAATCTTGGACCTGCGTTTTTCTATCGATCTCTGACGTTAGCCATCTGCAGGCTATTTTTATTATGGAACATTCGGTTTGATTACAGACACCCACAGGTGAATCGCATATTGCCAAGCGTCATTATTATTGTGCAATTTACTCAATCAACTACAGCTAAAATCTCTCTGCCAATGCAACTACAATTGAGGCTTAATATCATTGATTTTTCAGCACATATAAACATATAAAATATATATATATATATATTTATATATATGTACGTCTCCATTTTCAACGCAATTAAATTAAGGACTACCGTTTGTGTGGCGACGGACCATTATTTTGCATTAAATCACACAAAGTGCCCGTCGTTAGCCACCAATAACTGTAAGCCCTACACAATGGCATCATGCACTGAACAAGAGCCATTCATATGCAAATACACTTGTGTTTACAGTGAACTGAACATCACACCACCACACGCTAAAACCGAATGGAAATCAAAGTATTTTAATGAGCTGTGTCCACTGACCGAAATCAAAATAAATGCATCAACAGGCACATTCACCCATATTCGACCACACACCCACATTCAAGCACACACACACACACAAATTCAATCACACACACACACACACACACACACATACACACGCACACACACACACACCTTCAAGTCATAGGCATTTTCTAAGCAGGTGAAAAAGGCAATCAATCTGGGTCGTTTTTTCCCATCATTTACTAGCCTAAGAAAAATTGTCAGCCATGACCAAAACTTAGTAAAAAAAGTTGTGTTTAATATCAAATTTTACTCAAATAATCTGTGCCTAAAGGTTTTCAAGCTAAACTTATTTGTGAACATGAGAAACATACTGCAAACAATAATTAGATTCGATTTTTCAGATGTAGTGGCTGCCCAAAACTGGAGTTATCAAGCAGCAAATTGACAAAGTACTCAATCTGCCTATATATGTATATAGATATAAATAACTCCTGCTTATTCTTACATGACACCTAAGTTAGGAGTATCTTGTGGGCGAAAGCATTAGTAATTGAATTCCATAGCTTCCACAAGCTATCACTAAATGAAAGTTACTGCTAATACGATTTTAGTCGGTGTTTTCACAATTCACAAACTTAATCCAGAATTGTACTTTTCGCTTATAGCCGTATATATACTCTTTTGAATACTCATCGCTGTTTATGCGAATGTGTTGTCGATATTTGCAAATTGATATTTGCGTCTATATGACACTCTGAGTGTGTTTGCCAATTGCAAATATTTTATTAGCTGAATTACGCCGAAAGCCATACGCAGCCGCTACCAAAGCTGCAAAAAATGGCTAACATCACGCACAAAACTCTTGGCAACGTGTCTGGCTAGCAACTTTACCAGTTCCAATCGCGGCTAATATATGTACATATATGTTTGGCATACACATTTTTGATTTTGGCTGTGATTCAATTCGGGTTGAGGTCCTTAAACTGCCAGAATCTCGCTGTAAGTTATAATTGCTCAAATTATAAGCTTAGTGCGAATGCGGCTTTATCAATTCGAAGTTAGAAAGTTAGTTGAGTTAAGCTAAGGTGTATAATAAGAGTCACTAATAACAAAGATCAGACCCCAAGCGATATCTAACTAGTTAACGTTAAAAAATATCATTGTGGCACTATTAACAATTTGTTAATTTAAAATCTATGAAGCAAACTTTTTATATAATTCTAATGCAAGTAAATACTAGATAGATAGATAGATATTTTTCAACAATTAACGCAATTCAATAATCTTGACTAGTTTTATGCAAACTATCGGGTTGGCACTTTTATAAAAGAAAAACAATCAGATCTTTAATTGTTGTTTGCAGATTGTGAAGAAAAGAAAATGCATTCAATTTGTTTTGATTCAATTGATTTGTTTCAGCAATTTGTATATTCATATTTTACAAGATTGTTGGCCTCTTAGACTAATTTAGATCTCTTTGAAATGTGACACCATGCCAATTTCTCGTTCTTATTTTTTAAATGCTACAAAAAAACAACAGCAAAAAAAAAAAAAAACTAATCAAAGTTGATTCATTTCTTTCTCCGTATTTTCAACTTTTCTGCAATTTGTTAACTTGATGTAGGAACAGTGTTATTTGTGCCTCGTTTTGAATGCTTTGCAATTTGAAGTGTTAAAGGTCCGCAGGACGCCAAATAGGCAATCGTCTGTGCAGCACTTATTTTGAGTAGCGAGTACTCACCACACTCTACCCACTCTCCATTCATTCTCTCATCATGATGATGATGAAACGCGCCTGTCACCGTACCAGGACCGCGCCCAGGGCGTGAACGCGGCCCTTGGGAGGCCGCAGCTCGGGCTCGGCTTTTGGGCTCGGCATGAACTTAAAAGAAGTTAATACGCGGCAGTCCAACCAAAACGACTACACCATACTCTGTTCCCAGTCGAGAATAGCTGAAAAAAAAGTGACTGCTGTGAAACCAAAACACGCATTTACAAATCGTAAAAATAATGTTCATTTATCCTTCGAACGGGTCACCAAATTTGGTGACTCTAATTCCAAAATTCCAAAAGATATCAGTCGACCAAGTTCAGTATATCTCTGCCTCACTTTCTCTCTCTCTCTCTCCTTTTTCTCTCTCTCCCTCGCTTCTTCCCCCGCACACACACACGCATCTATGCACGGCAGGAAGGAAAGTCATCGAATACACTCATTTTCGGTTTGGGCACAGAATATAAATAGCATGCCATACTCAAATTAAGCAAATTAACTTGTCAACACATTCGACTTGATTATTGCGGGCGGCTCAACCCGGACTGCTGCTTGTGGCTTCTTCTTTCAACTTTGCCGGGAAACTGTGAAGGGGGGCATAGATCCAAAAATGGTCGTCCCATATGTGCATATGTGTATATGTATATATATTTATATTTATATATATGGTATGTATGTGTGCTGATGTGGAGCTTACTTTACGCAAGACTGCGAAACGAAATGCGACGAATTTAGTTTCGCCTACTGGCCAAAATCTTTTCAAGATTGTTTTTGGCCAGGCATGAGCCAAAAGGGTTGCATGCGGTCATAATAATTTAGGGTCTCCGCCCGGATTTTTAGAGACATGCGTGGCTTGAGTCGCATCGGACTCGTACATTGCCCCTTGGGGAACAAAGTTCTTTTTTCTAACATTAATCAATAACTTCAAGATATACCGAACTTTCTGAGCTAAGCAGACTGATTTATGCACCTAGGTCTGCCCACCTTATAACACTACATCACCAATTTAAACAAAAAATAAAAATAAAAATAAAAATGCTATGTTGAGATATAAAAAGTGAAATGAAAAATACAATTAAATTACCTGCCCCAGGCTGGAAGTTAATGACTCTGAAGTGTTTAATGCCGTACATATCCCAAATACACACAAATGTTATCACATTGTTGTTTCCAAAGATGAGATTTCTTAACAACAATTTTCAATGAGAAAACTTTTCAACTTAACACACTAAACACAAAACAATTGAAAGTTCAATTTTGGAAACTATGCTTTTTATATATATTTTAATCAATGATTGCCGCCAAAACTTTTTCCCAAATAACTTTCAAACATTATCAAATTTAAGTTCACAAAAAATGCATTTCAATATTTTGGTATATTTATACATAAATCAATATAAAAATGTACGAACTAATCTATAAGAAATTGGCAAAAATGGTACAAGAAAAGTAAACTCCAAGTTAGGATGCAAATATAGGGTATTCGTGATCAGATGTCACAAAAGATGATGAATTTCTAATTTAAAAAAGCACAGATGTCTCTTGTTGCCATATACATAAATATGTACTACTTGAATATGGACAAGCAATTTTATTTAGTAGAAAAATATTCTGAAAAGACGAGGAATTGTTAGTATTCACAAGATATTAAAAAAAAAAAAAACAAGTGCAAAAAAACAAAAAAGAAAATGCGTCGAGGCTGTCATGTCTGAAACTTTAGCTGTTCCGGGCTGCGGTTTGTGTTAAAGAAATAATAAAAAAACAGAAAAGAAACCACTTTTGTCCCACGAGCTGCTTAACTGAGATATACAAGTTGTGTCCTGGCCCAGAGGCCATCGTCATCGGTTCTCGGCGCTATGTGCTCGGCCCTCGGTCCTTGCTTACATATTTGATAGTTGTCAGTTGGAATTGTAGCCCGCAGCGTGGGCATGTCCTGGTCCGAGTCTTGCTCTGGCCGCCAGCATAAAACGGTTGCATAAATGTTAATTAATGTTGAGTGCCATGGTGTTTGAAAATCCTTCACGTTCTAACTAGCTCTGACATTAAGTGTATTTGTGTACTCTCTGCGATGATTTGTCACATTTGCAAATTGGTCAGGAAGTGTGTACATTTTTCAGAGCCTGCTTAGAGTCGAGGACTCGGAGTCACACCTGAAATCTAATTGGCAGCAGAGGATAATGCAGTCGACGCAGTGAGGATATATCATATAGTTTGTAAGAAAAATACTGTCATTATACATGCTTATCTCAATGTTCCTCAAAATTTAATCACAAATAGTCCACTTTATACTTGTTTATCAAATAGGTCACATGGGAGTACTCTGCCCAACTTTTATAATCATAAAGAACTTTGAACAGGTGAACAGGTGCACTCCGGCCATGCCGAAACTGGCTGTTAATATTTTTGTTTTTCATATAAATTATTAATATTAATTTAGGTTTTTCATTGACAAGAATTTCGCATTACGTTTAAGGTGCCAACCACAATATTTATTGCCTACTGTCTGCTGATGCTTTTGTCACACCGAGTTCATAGCTACCAACTAATAAAAATAAATTAGGCACATCTTTCACTGTTGGCTCTATTGGGATGCGCTGGTGCAAATTGGTTCTAAGTGTGGTCCACTTGGAGAACTTAACTTAAATTAAGCATAAGCAAATATTTATTTAAGAAGTTCCATTGCGCTTAGCATTATTTTGTTTAGCAAATAAGACAGAGCACTCAATACGCATACGGGCCATACTGGCAACTCGGACCCGTAGGCTAAAATCCATTAGGATTCGTTTAGCGCCAAAGCGAATGATGCCCCTCACATTAAACGAGCTGACAATGCTGGATATAAAAAGCTTTTGTTCCTGGCCCGACGACCAAATGGGTCCAAAAGTATGTACAGATGTGCACATATGCACACACATCGTTATGTGTGTGTTGTGGGGGGGGTGAGAGGGGGGATGTGTGTGTCTATATCTATGTGTGTATGTGTGTGTGAATGTGTGTCTGTGGTCTTTCAAAACGGGGCGTGGCTGCATGACGTGTGACAAATTTTTGCGGTTAGCAAAGTCAATATAGAACATCGACATCGAGCGTGCAGAGCGGAGCAAATGTATAGCACGTCTGTGGTCCATGGCCGGAAAATTGTTCAACATGTCCGGAACGAGCGACGATGTTGCCTTTGCTTGCCCATTGATGCTGAGAAGGATGGTCGGACTATCCAGCAAATGCGGTGGAGCGGTGTCTACATCTCGACTCTCCCGTTTTACTTGCAGTTAAATAGGGCGGAAAAATAATTGAACCATTATCAGGCAGCCATAGCGAGAGATGCTGCGCCAAAGTGGCCAAGGGACACAACTCGTCTGCTGTTTACCATAGACATTTAGTGTATCTGTGTCCTGTAACAGTTATGTGCCCGTTTCTCCCAGTCCATACAGTTTCAAGTATTTACGAAAACATTATTGCCACCTCTCTCTTTTCAAAATAATATTACAAGAGAACAGTATCGAGACTTGCCGAGCCTTAGCTTCATTTACATTTGGATAAACATACCAGTAGCGTTTGTCTCCTATTCAGTGTAACAAGCTTCTATAAGACTTAATTATACACATTAATAATATAAGATAAGACAAACCACACAATTTACTTATCAGATTATAATAAAACAAACATTAAATATCATTTCAGTCAGTTTTGTTTAATATTTGAACTCAAAATTGAATGAAATTCTGACGTCGAAGTATCGTCGATGAGTTAATTAAAATACTCGTACAGCTTATTGTTATTATATATTGAATGCAAGAAATTTAAATGGAATGCCATTAATCACTCTCATTTAATTAGCATGCGCTTAAAGTGAATGTTCCCTCAGCCAAAGACAAAACTTGCCATCGGCATCAAGATATGTGCATACGCATTCATTCGGTTTCTGTATCTGTATCTGTATCTGTGTCTGTGTCTGTGTCGGTATGTTCACTTCAAGCCCCAAACCCCATGTGACGCACTCGGTCAGTATGCATATTGTTTTCTCTTCCTCTCCCTCCCTCTCTCTCTCTCTCCTTCTCTCTCCTTCCCTCTCTGTCTCTCCAACTCTCTCGGCACATCTCCCTCTGTCTCATAGATATAACGAACGCGCCCTGACATGGATGACTGCACTCTGATACTTCAGCTCCAGATCCAGCTCCAGCTCCAGCTCCAGCTCCACCTACAGCTGTACCCATGCCACGCTCATTGTGCCACACTGTTGCGCTGTTGCGTTGAGCCTCATTAAGGACACTTTGTCTGATGTCCATTTAAACGCGCCTTTTCTCGTCCGATGGCCAACGCCGTCCATAAATTATTTTTAAATGCATACTTATGTGGATTTCAGGCACACGACAACTTTACATAATTATAACCTGTTACCACAACAAAACAGAGTATATTGGTGTGAACGCTTTAAAGGCTAGCACACGCAACACTTAAAACGAATACAGATTTAGAACTAGAGTCTGATGACCTCCTTTTATAGATCGAATCAAAAATATTCCTGGCTGCGAGTCACTAAAATCGATAACCATCGATTTTCATACGCATCTCGAGTGGAAATTGTTGTAAAATGTATTTATTTATTCTCGCTTTTCCGCGGCTTTCGTGGCACGTTGTTTCCTCATGCATACTTGCATATATATATATATATATATATATATATATATATATGTATGTATCAAGCATGCCTGCGTGTACATATACATACATATATTTACATTTCCATATATTTATGAGCATTTTTCCAACAAATGTAGCAACCACATCTGCAAGTGTTTATGCCTATAAAATTGCTTTATTACGTCAACAATTCACTTGTGCACTTGAGCGCTTTAAATTCAAGGCAATTGGCAATTTGTTTGCATTACGATGACCACTGTGAATTCGGACAGCAAACGTAAGAGGTGGCATGTAAAGCTAACAATCTGAAATCCAATAAGCTGTTCTTTGCAGTCCTTTGGCTGCACAAAATAAGGTTTTTCATTTGATAACTGCCTTTGATGCACCATTAATCGAATAGAACTATGATATCGATTCTTTTATCCCATTTGTCGATCGAATTGAAGCATTATTCATTAGCTGAATGTAGTATACCTGACTAGTTTTCTTTGGATTTCACAAGCCCTTGCAATAAGTGTTGATCCAGTTAAAATTTTATTTTATTTATTTTGATTTTACATTTGTAATTTAATCCATTTTAATTTTGTAACTTAACCATTTACCCTTTAAATTTTTTTTTAAATCCCTTCCAATTATTGTTGATTATTTTTAGCCTTCATTAAATAAATTCGTAAAATTACAAATGAGTAATATATATCACTAAATATATTTTATATATTTGAGTATATGAAATATCTTTAAGAGTACTCTAGTCTACCTAAAAATTCTATATCACAAAAAGTGTAGACAGATCCAGTTATATTTAAAATAATAATCAAAAATTGATTGGTTGATAAAAGTAAGATCCCGATACGAATTATGAGATTAAAGGGTATCTGTTAGTCGAGTAGTTTGCACTTGTGCCGCGCTTTGCAGATGCTGCACAATAACTACAATTTTTGGCAGTTGGTGCTGCAATGCATTGAACTTAAATTCCGTGCTAGTTTCGCATCGGCTGCCACAAACATTATTTTGCCACATTTTTTGCAAAATTGTGTCACTACGCGAAAGCTGCACCATTAACGAAAATGTCCTCTGAGCCTATATTCATGAATGAGTGTCGAGTGTGCGGCTGAGTGTGTGTGTGTGTGAGTGTGAAATACCACTCTCGAATATAGGCAATTCAATTGAATCAATTTCGCACTAATGCACTTCAAACTGATGTCTATTAAACTAAACAATGGCCTCACCGAATCTAATCGAAATAAAACACGATATTACTTGTTGCATGGCATATTCGAAATTTGATTCGATGCTCGATGCTGTTTAAAGTATTTTCAAGTTTAATTGCTTTACATGGACGGCAAAGTCTTCTTCTTCCTATTACATGCCTCTACATACACTCAACTCCATTTTACTCCTTTTTAATTTAACGTTTTTTTTTTTGATGTGTTTTATGTATTTTTGTTTTGTTTTTTTTTTTTTGGCGGGAGGGGGAGGTGTTCTATGGCGGGTGGTAGACGTTATAAATAGCAGCCAGAACAGTGGCAGCAACAACAACAATAAAAACAAAGCGCTGCCCGCTGCCCGAGCGAACGCTTAACACAACGAGTTGCTGACGTTGCCAGTTTGGGGTTGGGCGGTAAGGGAGGTGAGAGTGGGATTGGGGGTGGCGGAGTGTACTAGCTATGCTGTGCTTGGCATGAGGTGTGTGTGTGTGTGTGTGAGGTGTGGGGGAGGGGGTGTGTGGTGTGTGGTGTGTTTCTCTTTTGTTGTAGCTGAGGCACCTGCCACGTTCCTGTTTTTGTTTGGTTTAAATGCGTGATATCTTTTTCCCTGGCAGCTCAAATGTCAGGCGAGGAGCGAGTAACGAACAACAAACAGCTGTCTAACCCTTGTAACCTACGACCTTTTGGCCTTGGGTGTGTGTGTGTGTGCGCATGTATACGCATACATACGCGTGTGTGTGTGTATGGTGTGTGTGTGTATGGTGTGTGTGCTTATGTGTGCCTGCGTGTGTGCAATAAGGCAGGTGGTTAAGTGGGCGTGGACAACCCTCTCAGGCAATTAAATGCCTTGGAATGTACAGTAAAAATTGTATGCCTGTTCATACCTAGTAGCCATTAAAAATGTGTAATAAATGGCTTGTAAAAGTTGTGTAAATGTTTGCAACAGCACGAGAGAAACGTTCTATCTCAATTCTGAATCAGCTTCAATTGCCAAAGCGATCTTGACACTTTCGTCGTACTTGCCATGCCAGGCTGAAATATAGTATCATATTTTGCAAAGAGTATTAACATAAACTTTATTCATCATTCTACAGAAACAGACATCCTCGACCCAGGAAATAAACCTTGAATACTTATGTTTATGTCCAAGTTGACAGAATCCTAACACAGCATATAAATATAAATTTATATATTGTTTTACATACTTGTTCTGTGCCCACAGATGTCTCTGTCGCAATCAAATTGTCTCTCCTGTCCAACAGACTGACGCCTTCTTAAACATTTATGAATAAATGACGTACATAACTGTGACAGACCAAGAATTTAGAAAGATTCATCACTTTAAGGTTACTCAAACACAAATGGTTAATTAAACAGTTGACTCTGCGACCAAGTATTTATACCGTGTTTTTTAATTAAATTATAAGGTATAAAATCAAGTGAACTCTTTATTAACTCAAAATTAAAACAAAGGTATCTCAACTTGTATTAATATTAATAAATAACAAAATAATAACAATTGTTTGTTTGGTTCCTTTTAACACCGAAAATATACTAATTAACTATAAATTGTGAATTAGTATTTGTTGCTCAATGATTCCAAACAAAATAATTGAGAAAACTTGCGTCAATTAAGGTATTCGAATCAAATTCAAATTCATATATTCGCAGGTACACATTGTGTGTAGAAAGGTCTTTGAACATAAGTTGAATAAATAAATAAACCTAAAGATATCAATGGTACAAAATGCATTGTGGCGCTTATCATAACCAAAGTGAAGTGATTGTCCGACGGCACAATCTGTTATATATGTATAAGAGTTATAATAATTCTACCCGCTGCTATTGAGGTCAATCGTCCCGTCATTTATCACTCAAATTTGAAAGTTCTAAGGTACTTTATGCACGGCTACACAAGATGAGCACTTCAGCTGCTCGGTTCTGGTGCCAGTCCTGCTGACTTCCTTCTGGCAATAAAGCGAGAGAAATTCTTCTTCTTCGTGAGCGTGGTAATAAGTACATATAATAAGTGGCTCACTGGTCGTTGATGGGTGGGTGGGTGGGTGGGTGAGTGGTTGAGGTGGTTGAGGTGGTGCTGGCCAACGGCGTTATATTCTGTGTTGCAATTCATTCTTTACTTTCACTCCTATAATATGCTCTAAGTGCACTCCAAGAAAAACGCTCTTACAAATTACGTTGCAGACACGATTGAATTTCCACCGTTTTATCAAAAATCAATTATTTTCAAACTCGATCTGAAAATATATGTATATGGGAATGCTTAATAAATATTATCAACAGCTCACGAATCAAGTATAAGTAATCATTAGAACTATTGTTCTTCTGCTTAAATTAAGTGCTGATATTTCGGGGCAGTTAATTTAAAAATTTCAATTTGAATTCTAGCTGGTTTAGTTTTATTGAATTCATTGATTCAAGAATTTGAGTACCTAAACTAGTTTCTTATTAAGGAAACATCATGTTAATAACGTAATTGTTTCGAAACAGTCTTACATTTAAATATTTTCAACTAAGAATTTCGTGCTCTGCTCAGGGATACTCATCCTTCGGATTCGAATAAAGTACGTGTATAAACTAACTTACTGAGGAGGATAAATTACAAATTCCGCAAACTCGTGTCATCCATATCTAATAGAATAGAAGCACTTCGCAAGAAGAAGAATGAGGAAAAATTCCAGTCACAAACTAGCAATTTTTAAAAGAAATCCAATCGTTATCGTTCAAATTTGGTTCTTGGAGAAAAATAAAGCCAAATGTGAAAACTGTGAATTATAGAAAGAAATTAACGTTCACACATATTTTATTGTCCCGAAGTACAACAACATTTTTTCAGTGTACATACACATAGGAATGCTTGGCTCATTGTCTGCATTGTCATTCAGCTGCTGACAACCATGGTGTGCGTATTGTGTGTGTGTGTGTGTGTGTGTGTGTGTGTTAGTATGACTTCTTTACAGGGAAGGGATTTCAAATTAACACTTGTTGCGCACAATGAGCCGTTGACGATAAACAGGCCACAACGAGGCGGTCAATGTTTATTGCAAACGAATGAAGCGTATGACTTAACAAATGTTTAACTGCCACCCAAGCTCCATTGAATGGCCCTTGGCTCCCTTGGTTGGGAGTCAGTCCATTAATGATCAGAGAACATGTCCTGGTTGAGTGGATGCCGACACACACGATGTTATCTGACTTATCCTTGAAGAAGTCACTATGCGCCACAAAAAAAACCTTTGAAATGCATTGTTGTCAATGTGTTTGTGTGTGGTTTGGGGTTTGATTTAAGGTGCGCTTTAAAGTGCCAAAAATCACATGGCATATGTTACTATGCCTTATATGCATATACATATATATACATATATATATATATATATATATATATATATATATATGTAATTGGCCGTGGGGATTCTTCTTTCGCTTTCAACAAGCATTGCTGGCAGCAAAGTTGTCGATATCATTTGCGCTTCTCTTTTGCTTTTTGTTTGTTCAGCTGCTGCTCCTTGCTTTTATTATTTATTTTATTTATATACATATATATATATATATATATATAAATGTGGCTGTCTGTATGTTTATGTACTCATGTATATATGTATGTATGTTTTGTTTTCGCTTTTCTCCATTTTTTTCTTTTTTAAAGAATGATATATGTGTGTCTGTCTGCCAGTGTGGGGATGTGTGGGAGGGATGTGTGTGTGTGTGTTTGTGTGTGTGTTTGAGGGTGAGAAGGGACACCCACAGTGCACACGCCTATCGCCTGCAGCATGTTGACTGAAGCTATTTTATGTGTGATTGTATTTGTCTTTGCCGCAAACAACGGCGAGGCATCGCAGAGCATAGCAACTCGGTGACGCAGCTAAAGCCGAAGCGCGAAGCCGCTTATCATGTCTGTCTCTCTGCCTGTCTGTCTGTCTGTCTGTCTGACTGCCTGACTGTCTGTTTGTCTGTCAGTCTATCTGTTTAGTTATCAGTGTTTGTTTGTCTTATTGCTGGCCAAGTTTATTTGTCCGCATCTTTAGAGAGAGAAGAGAGAGAGAGAGAGAGAGAGAGAGTGAGAAGGAGAACGACAGCTCTTCTCTCATATAAAAGCCAAAGTCTTATTTGTGAATGAGGGCCATTCAGCTTCCCATCACCAGTACGCCCCTCCGCTCCCCTCCCCACCCCTACCCACTCCTCCTTCATCGCACTCATCCAACACAACAGCAGTTAACGGCGTTCAAACAAGCCATTTAGAGACACAGTTCAATTTTGCAGTTATCGTGACGAGGCTGCTGGGGGCTCTTACCCCCCACCCCCTCCGTATGCCCCTCCAGCAAACTGCCACATAGTAGACAAGTAATAGGTAATAGGAGAGTGTCGGAGTCAGACATAATGCAGACACAATTCAAAAGAAAATATCGGCACAGCTGCCTAAGCACACCTCAGCGCTTTCAACGCTTCCCGCATCCTGTCAATCAGAGCGCGAGCGGGCGCGACGCATCAATCAAACACGCCAATAATCAATCAATCAATCAATCAAGTGGCGCCGGCTGCTTTGGCTCGTCTCTGCTCAGTGCTCAGTGCTCAGTGTTCAGTGCTCTGTTCTATGTGTGCTCTATTCGATGTTGTCTGCCTGAAGGCATAAGACATTTCATTTTTGGATGCGTCTTAATTTCGCTTCCCGGTCGTCATCTATTTCTGTCACGACACCCTCCTAATGGAAGGCAATCTCTCGTCTGTCATCTACATGAGACAAGTTTGTATTTTAATATTTTGCTACATGTTGGACATCTATATACAAACACATTCCCAAAGATAAAACACTAACATTTAGGAAAGGGTATACTCTCGACAAGTGGCTTTTGAGACTATCGCACTATGCGAAACGAATATCCTTTGTTTGCTCAACTTTATTAAACGCCGCTTACACATTTTTTTTTTTTTTGTTTAGTGGGTTACCGGGTTACCGGTTTAAGTTGAGACTGTCAGAAAAAATATTTCCTGCTTACGCCAGAAGGTTGTAGTCAGGAAGAAAGTGTTGTTTGTTGGCGCGTTGCCTTATTGTTGTTGCTTGTTGTCCTTGTTGTCATTTTGTTGGCACTTTCCAGCACTTACACACCGCTCCGCACCACTGCGTTGACTTTGCTTAATTCGCAACTAGACGCTCGATGGGTCTATTGTAGATTCTTGATTCTTGAGCCACGACCCTTAACTTGGCGACACTGACAATAGCGATAATAAAATCATTTGCTGTCTGACTGAAAATCATCTTCGAGACGTGTATTTTCAATGACAAACAGGTATACGGCCTTTATCGTTATCATATTGAAATTATTTGTATTTTTATTTTCTATTTCTATTGCTATTGTTGTGGTTGCTATTTGCTTCGCTCTTTACAAAATTTTATTATTTTCCGCAGACATTTATTTTCTTTGCTGTTCACAAATCGAAATTTACATATTTTTGCTGCCTCGGCATAGAAATATGGAAAAATACAATGAAATTAACACATTTTTATACCCAGTACCCCATAAAACTGTATACAAAGGGTATCACAATGCCACGTAACAATGTGCGAGCAACAGTATGAATCGAGACATCTTCCTAAAGATTTGATATTATGAGACCTTAGATTTTAAGTTTGGAATGAAAATGGATTTTCGTTTACAATATTTGAATGTTTTTGGTTTCCTCTCAATGATCAGTGATTAGTAGGTAAGGATAGGGTAGGTGATAGTCGACCAGTGCCAACTAAAACACTCTCGCTTCTTATTTAAATAATAGACACCATTGTGTCTTTGTGTCTGTGTGTCTGTGTGTCTGTGTGTGCATGTATGTATGGAATGGTGTAGAGAGCGCGCAAAAATAATACAAAAGGAATTGTTAATAAAATATGCAATTTCAAAATGCGAATAGAATAAGAGCTGTGAAAGCAAATGCGCTACAATCAAAATAGATATTTATATATGTATGTATATATATATATATATGTGTGTCAACTGCCCTGCGCGGGCAAATACACAAACATACATACATACATACCAACAAATATATTTACATTTGTGGGTCCATAGAGATTTTTACGCTGTTGACGCAGCTGCGTTGCAAGTGAAATTTTCACACTCAGAGAACCAACCGGAATCACAAATGTGTGTGTTTGTGTATTGTGTTTTTCTATTACAAGTTTCAAACTAAAACTAATTTCAATGTTTAATTTATGCTGAGCGAGCGCGAGCGCGAGCTCGAGCTGCAAGGCGCCGTTAAGTATGCTATGAAAATTAGGCAGCGTGCGGAAAAGCGCGCATAAGCACACAAAAACTCACATACACACACACACACACACTCACACACACACACACATTCACACACATAGACACACACTCAAAGAAAGATAATGAAGTTTGAGCTGTTGTTGATTTAGGACCATAGATAGGGAGAGAGGGAGAGTGCGAGGAAGAGGCTGCAGCCGACAAGTCATCGCGTCTGCAATTGTAGGGGACCAAAAATGTGCGGTCGTTGAGGATTATACTTAAAGGGAAGCATTAAAAGATACTTCAATGAGACACAAAAATATTTTATTTAATTTTCCATTGTATTAACTTAAATGAGCAATCTTTTGCTGGCTTCCGGACACCATCCAATTATCCGAAGGCCGCATTTGCTTTGGCCCGTATACCCAATAGGGACTGGATTTAAGTGTTCACACGCTCCAAGTTCAGTTTTATTAATCACAGTTGAGCTTCTCAGCACTTGTTATATGAAGTTTGTGTATATGCATATGTATATTTGTATCTGTGTGTGTTTCAGCTTAACATTTCTCTCGCAAATATAAATTCAACTTGCAACACTGCATTGGCTTCTGTCCACGAGTCCTGTTGCATCACCGATTTCGCTTACATGCGTGACAACTAAAATCGTTATCCGAACTCAATTGAATTATAATCCGATCAATGAAAAACAAGTGCGCTTACTCTGTTCCTTTCCGCCCTGCTACACAATTTGGTAAGTTAATTCTTAAACTACATTCATGTTGATTGCCCATGGACAATAGAATTGACATATATCCTATCCCAGTTGCCACCAGTGCTTTTAAACCTATTTTTTAATAACCTTCCTTCTGTTGTAATTCCAGAGATTTGTATAAGTGTCTCATATATTTTTTCATTTTAAATTAAATATTACATTTTAATTTTATTTTAATGTAACTAAATTTATATTTTACTTTTTGTATTTTTTTTTTTGTGTCGATTGATATTGGTCGACATTAAATAAATAAATAAACAAGCAAAGTCTCTCAATATTTGGTGTGTATCTGAGTATTTTTATATGCACTTAACCATGGTAAATATTTGGTTGGACGAGAGCATTTCTTACTTGTTACATTTTCAGCCGACTAAAAAATTAATTTGCGATTTCGCTCAAGTTTTTTGAATTACAATTGACAATTTGAAGGGTGGAGCTTTTGCTATGTTCGTTTGGCTCTTTATATTTTATTTAATTTGAGAGCAATCGGATTCAATAATAGAAATAAGTGTTTGTATAATATTCCAAGAACAGCCAATGAAAATAAAAATGAACATTTGATGTGCAATCTGGTGGAAGGGAAATGAATTGAGAACATTGTCTGTTTGTCGTGTATATAACTATATATGTGTACACACATATATATATATATATATATATATATATATATATATATGTATGATATTGTAGGTCAATGCACAGCGTTACCAAGAGCTTAACACTTGGGATCCGGGACAAGTGTGAGTATGCGATGCCACTTGGTGTTTATGGGACATGAGCATATTTTAATTAAATTAAACGAAGCCATGAAAATATTTGAAGCAGCTAGACAAAAAATGCAGACGGAGTGCAAAAGAAATGAGCAAATACAGATAGAGCGAGGGGGAGCGAGAGTGCAGAGTGAGAGAGAGAGAGAGAGAGAGAGAGAGAGAGGGAGAGGGAGACAGATAATGACAAAGTGAAAGTAGAAGCGCAATATAAATGCTGCCAAATTACGTGACATAATTTAGAGGCAATGCCAAACGAGGATATCCTAATGACATTTTGTCTTTGTTTACTGGCGATGCTCACTCGCTCCCTATCCTTATCTCCGACAACACTTCACCTAGTCCTGTTGCAGTTACTGCTATCATTTCAGGTTTTACTTCTCTCAGTGTCACTTAGCACATAGGCGAAATAATCATTGTCATCAACTGCTGCACTATGGAAATTTGAAGCAAAAACTATTCGTAACGAAATGAACAAGTCAAAGTCTGTGCTTGAGGAATCCCTTAACTTTTTAATTCATTGGGGCGTGGTCAGAGGTGTTCCAAAATACAAAATATCCTGTATAACAAATTTGTTGTTATTCGTTACTTCACAAATGGTTTTTAAGCCATTATCAGGGGGAATTACATTTTAAGTACTTTAAAATGTTTTCTTTCTCTTTTTTTTTTTTTTTAATGAAAATACGTTACTTGAAACACTTTTTAGAAATGACTTTATGCCACATAAAGTGTCGGTATTCCCCATTGTGCGGCATCTCCCGCTGCTACCTCTGAGCTATGCGCAACTCTGCCAGTTACGTTAAGCTCTGGAAATGGACGTTATAAATAAGGGCTGCGGCAACTGAGAAGCGACTCTAACAGAGAAAATTGCACAGGCACTGGCACTGGCACTGGCTACAATAGCGACATTGCTTCCCCAACACTTCCCCAGCACAGCGTGTAACAAGTAAAAGTGCTCAGCATCAGAAGAGTGCCCGACTAGCAGATACCCCCTTAACGCATCTTAATTATGATCGTCTTCAATATATTGACACACATACATAAAAATGCTAAGAATTGTTTGGCTGGCTGATTGCTTCTTCTGCCTGTGATACATATTA